>NC_139049.1:27500-627500 GCF_965140915.1 Aythya marila
CCATAAGCCTAAACCTAACCCAAACCCTAAAAAAACCTTCACCCTAACCCTAGCCCTAAACCTAACCCTAACCCCAAACCTAACCCTAAGCCTAAGCATAAGCCTAAGCCTAAGCCTAACCCTAACCCTAACACTAACACTAACCCTTAAGATAACCCTAACCCTAACCCTAAAACCTAACCCTATCCCTGAACAAAACCCAACCCTAACCCTAACCCTAACCCTAACCCTAACCCTAACCCTAGCCCTAACCCTAACCCTAACCCTACCCCTTACCCTAACCCTAACCCTAACAGAACCCTAATCATAACCCTAACCCTAACCTAACCCTAACATAAATCTATCCCTAACCCTAACCCTAACCCTAACCCTAATCCTAACCCTAACCCTAACTCTAACCCTAACCTAACCCTATCCCTAACCATAAGTTAACCCTAACCCTAATCCTAACCCTAACCCTAAAGCTAACCCTAACCCTAACCTAACCCTAACCCTAACCCTAACCCTGCCAGAACCCTAACCCTAACATAACACTAACCCTAACACTAAACCTAACCCTATTCCTAACACTAAACCTAACTCTAACTTTACCACTAACCTAACCCTAAAATATAACCCTAACCCTAAACCTATCGCTAACCCTAACCAGAATACGAACCCTAACCCTAACCCGACCCCTAACCCTAACCCTAACCCTAACCCTAACCCTAACCCTAACCTAACCCTAACCCTGAACATAACCCAACCCTAACCCTAACCCTAACCATAACCCTAACTTTAACCCTAACCTAACCCTAACCCTAACCCTACCCCTAACCCTAACCCTAACCCTAATAACCCTAACCCCTAACCCTAACACTAACCCTAACCCTAACCCTAACCCTAACCCTAACCCCTAACCCTTAACCCCTAACCCTAACCCTAACCCTAATGGCGGATCTAACCCTAACACTAACCCTAACCCTAACCCTAGTTCTGGGACCCTAACCCTAACCCTAACCCTAACGCTAACCCTAACCCTAACCCTCTAACCCTAACCCTAACCCTAACCCTAATTGCGGATCTAACCCTAACCCTTACCCTAACCCTAACCCTAACCATAACCCTAACCCTAACCCTAACCCTAACCCTAACCCTAACCCTAGTTCTGGGACCCTAACCCAACCCTAACCCTAACGCTAACTCTAACCCTAACCCTAATTGCGGATCTAACCCTAACCCTAACCCTAACCCTAACCCTAACCCTAACCCTAACCCTAATCCTAACCCTAACCCTCTAACCCTAACCCTAACGCTTACCCTAATCCTTACCCTATCCTTATCCTTACAATTACTCTATCCTTTATCCTAACTCTTAACCCTAACCCTAACCCTTACCCTAACCCTTACCGTAAACCTAACCCTTTCCCTAAACCTAAACCTTATCCTCACCCTCAGCCTTACCCTAACCCTTACCCTTGCCCTAACCCTTACCCACAGAATCACAGAATCACAGAATTTTCTAGGTTGGAAGAGACCTCAAGGTCATCGAGTCCAACCTCTGACCTAACGCTAACAGTCCCCACTAAACCATTTCCCTAAGCTCTACATCTAAACGTCTTTTAAAGACCTCCAGGGATGGTGACTCCACCACTTCCCTGGGCAGCCTGTTCCAGTGAACCCGTACCCTAATCTGAACCCGAACCCTAACCCTAATACTCTCACCCTAACCCCTTCCCTAAGCCTAACCACAGTCCCAACCCCTAACCCCTAACCCTTACCCTAACCCTCTAAACCTACCCCTAACCTATCCCTAACCATAACCCTCTAAGCCGAACCCTAAACCACTAACCCTAACAATAACCCCCAACCCCAACCCTCACCCGAAACCCTAACTCTAGCCCCAGCCCTAGCCCCTAACCCTAACCCTAGTTCCCGAGAACTACATCTCCCGGTATGCTCTGGGCATTCAACATGGCCTCCCGGAAGTCCCGAATACGAAAACTACATTTCCCGGCATACCATGGGTACGCAACATGGCCTCCCGGAAGTCCGGAGTCCCGAGAACTACATCTCCCGGCATGATCTGGGCACACAACATGGCCTCCCAGTGCCGGAAAACTACTCCTACCAGCATTCCCCGCACAGCCAGCATGGCCAATCACAGGCCGAGTGCTCGAGAACTGCATTTACCAGCACTCACTGGAACCCTCACCGCCCTTACAAAAAAAGCCTCAAGCCCTAACATCCAAAAAACCTCGAAACCCCTACAGACCTAACCCAAACTATTTACCACACTAAACCCCTGAAAACCTATGCCTAAAACCCCTAACCCAAAATCTTAGGATGCTCAAAACCCAAAGCCAACCCAAAACGTTAGGAATGCTCAAAGCCCTAGCCCAAAAACTTAGGGCGCTCCAAACCCTAACCCCAAAACATTAATGTAATACACAATAAATGTTTGTTCATTGTCTTTTGTATTATAAAACAAGGAGTTCCGTTTGAGGAGCAGGAGTTGCAAAAGCTCCCTGCTGAAGTAAGATGTATAATACTTGGCTAGACACTATGAAAATTCTTTTGCTTAATGTAACAAAAAAGAGAACCCCCTCCCCTTCTCTCCTTCTGCATCTCAGTTGCCTCTTTTGTTCAAAGACACTGCTGCAAAGTTCATGTAACCATCTCCTGATAAGTTGCTAAACTAGTGTATCAACATCCTGCATTCCTGTCTCACGCTGGGCCAACATGACCAAATAATAAAAGAAGTTGAACCACAACGCGGAGGAAGACTACGGCCTTCATCTTCACGACCACCAGAGGGACAGAGACGACCCCCTAGCAACAGTGCGCGCAGTCGCAGAATATACCAGGATGTGCTGCGTAATCCCAGAATTACCAAGATATAAAAAGGGACCCTGGCGGGGGTGAGGTGCGCGCCGTTGGCGGAGCCGAGACTCCCCGGCCGCCCAGCGCTGTTTTGCTTGCTGTTGCTTACTCAATAAATTCCTTTCTATTATTAATGCAATGCTCTCTGAAACTTAATTAAGGGGGCAACTTATAACAATTAAGACGCAGAAAACCCTAACCCAAAAACTTAGGGTAATACACCATAAATGTTTGTTCATTGTCTTTTGTATTATAAAAACAAGGAGTTCTGTTTGAGGAGCGGGAGTTGCAAAAGCTCCCTGCTGAAGTAAGGAGCTGCATAATGCTTGCCTAGACACTATGAAAATTCTTTTGCTTAACGTAACAAAAAAGAGACCCCCCAACCCATTCTCCTTCTGCATCTCAGTTGCCTCTTTTGTTCAAAGACACTGTTGCAAAACTCATGTAACCATCTCCTGATAAGTTGCTAAACTAGTGTATCGACATACATGCCTTCCTGTCTAATGCTGGGCCAACATGACCAAATAATAAAAGAAGTTGAACCACAACGCCGAGGAAGACTTCGGCCTTCATCTTCACGACCACCTGAGGGACAGAGACGACCCCCTAGCAACAGTGCGCGCAGTCGCAGAATATACCAGGATGTGCTGCGTAATCCCGGAATTAGCAAAATATAAATAAAAAGGGACCCTGGCAGGGGTGAGGTGCGTGCCGTTGGCGGAGCTGAGACTCCTCGGCCGCCCAGTGCTGTTTTGCTTGATGTTTGCTTACTCAATAAATTCCTTTCTATGATTAATACAATGCTCTCTGAAAATTAATTAAGGGGGCAACTTATAACACTTTGGACGCTCAAAACCCAAACCCAAAAACTTTGGACGCTCAAAACCCTATCCCGAAAACACTAGGACGCTCCAAACCCTATCCCAAAAACATTAGGACGCTCCAAGCCCTAACCCAAAAACATTAGGATGCTCAAAACCCAAACCCAATAACTTTGGATGTGCAAAACCCAAACCAAAAACATTAAGATGCTCAAAACCCTATCCGGAAAACATTAGGAAGCTCAAAGACCTATCCCAAAAACTTAGGATGCTCCAAACCCTATCCTGGAAACATTAAGATGCTCAAAACCCTATCCTGAAAATTTAGGACGCTCCAAACCCTATCCTGGAAACATTAAGATGCTCCAAACCCTATCCCAAAAACTTAGGACACTCCAAACCCTAACCCAAAAACATTAGGATGCTCAAAGCCCTAACCCAAAAACATTAGGAGGCTCAAAACCCTATCCTGGAAACAGTAAGTTGCTCAAAACCCTATCCTGGAAACATTAAGATGCTCAAAACCCTATGCCGAAAACTTAGGACGCTCCAAACCCTAACCCAAAAACATTAGGACGCTCAAAGCCCTAACCCAAAAACATTAGGACGCTCCAAACCCTATCCTGGAAACATAAAGATGCTCAAAACCCTTTCCCGAAAACTTAGGATGCTCAATACCCAAACCCAAAACATTAAGATGCTCAAAACACTAACACAACTACTTAGGATGCTTAAAAGCCTATCCCAAAAAATTAGGGCACACAAAAGCCTAACCCCCAAAATTAAGATGCTCAAAATCCAAACCCCCAAAATTAGGATACTCAAAACCCTGGACCTGGAGAACCTAACCTGAAAAACAAAACAAAACAAAACAAAAAAAGATCTTAAAACCCTAACCGTAAATAACTGACCAAAAATAAAACCTTAAGACTCTAAGCCTAAAAAACATATCAACACTACAACCCAAAAAACTCTAATACCCTAACACGCTAACCCTGAAACCCTTAAAACCCTAACCCCCAAATTCTTAAAACCCTAACCGTTAAAACTCCAACCCTAAAAACCTTAAAATCCTAAACATAAACCCTGAAACCCCTTACCCTGAAACCCAACCCTAGTGCCCAATGCCTGAAACCTTAAAACCCTGAATCAATCTGTAGCAAATAGCATAGGCTGAGTCGAGGATCTCAGTACAGTAGCATTATTATTCGAGATTACAATGGCGGGTGTCCCACAAGCAGGAGGGTGCCTACTAATTCCATACAGAGTTTATACACTTTTTTTTTCTGCCGAGGACCGGGACCCTCCCCTGTTTCCCCTTTAACTGTGCTATTCAAGGTTCATAATCTAGCTGGTGCTTCACAGAAAATACACAGCTGCTGGCCTGTTACAAGTCACATTTCTTTTGAGGTTTTTACTCTTTGAGGTGGTAATGTTTCTTACGCCGTGATTTCCACCTAATTGCTGTAAGGATTCTGGTTGTCTGCGTTTTACAAGGTTGTCTGTTATAATAAATAAAAGTCCCAAATAGGATTACAATCAAAGTTTACAATTCACTGAATGAATAGAGGTAAGCAAACAGTGCTGGGTACGCCGGGAGTCTCTGCTCCACCAAGACGCGCACCAGTTATACACCAGTTACCTCCCTTAAGGGATATAGAGAAGCCCTCTCAGATACGTCCGTCCTACTTCTCCTGCATGCGGCCGGAGGTCGGTCTAATTCTGGTGCTGTTGGTGGTGGAAGCTGGGGCAACGGTGGTACTGGTGGCGATACCACAGCCACCGGAGGGGGAGCCGCCGGGGGTGGATTGTTAGGATATGGAGGTGGTAGCTTATCCAATGGCTCACGTTTATCTTCTTTTTCTTTGTCATGTTCTTCTTGTTCTTCAAATTTCTTACCTGCTTTTAGTGTAAATATTGAGGCTGGAAAAGGACCTGAAGTCCTCCTGATCCATAATCCTGCATAATCACTTTCTTCCTGGCTAAAAGGTTCCTTTGAATTAACATGGATATTTAAGGCCTGGCAAATCCAGTCTTTGAAGGATCCAAAAACAGGCCAAAAGACATGTAGTCTTAAAGGCTCCTTTGGCCATTCTGTCACACAATACTGGACCATTTTTAATTTACTTTTTCCTTTTCTGGGGTCCCTATCATTCCAATTTCTAATCGTTATTCCTAATGGACTTTCTGGTGGTATGACTGGTAATTTGCTCCCTTTCTTCTGGTCTCTGGTCTTCGATTTTGTCTGACCCATCTAGGAATTTTACTATGGCAATTCCCACAGCCCTTGGTTACCTTAGTAAGAGTGTCTTGCAGGGGGTCGAGGACCTATCACACACCCACAAATCCTATAGGAATCCCTTCGGTCCTTCACCGGCCAAGTCCCTCGCGGGAGATTGGAACCGCGGTTAGAAGACCTCCACAATCGCTTCGGAACTAAGTTCCATCTCAGTCACACTCTTACACACACAGGCAACCGAACCCCACCCAACCGAACGGTATACGCTTTAAATGCTTACGACTCCGTCATCTTCGTTCGGATCTTCACACACACAATTATGGGCAAAATATAGTGCTGCAGCTGGCAAGGGAGCTGAAAAAAAGAATCAGAAACTTTGCTTACCTTTATTCAGGTTCAAGATGCCATTAGTTCCGACCTGACTCAAAGAGCAGCCACCAAATGCTGGGGGTGCCTCTCCTAGATCAAACCAGAAATCAGGAACCAAAGCCCTCCCGGACGAGCCCCCACTTGTAATAAATGACTGGGTCCCAAATAGGATTGCAATTGAAATTTACAATTTATTAAATGAATAGAGGTAAGCAAGCAGCGCTGGGTGCGCCAGGAGTCTCTGCTCCACCAAGACGCACACAAGTTACATCAGGCGGCTGGTTTTTATGCTGCTAGGCTAATACATATTCATTACTACTTCTACAAAAGGCAGGGTTATTCTAATTAGTTCCCAGAATCCAAACCCTCCCACTGATGCAGGAGTTATCAGTCTCCGGTGGTCCCTCTGGGGGCCGCTCGTACTGAAGGCTCGTAGTCTTCCTCCCAGGCTTTTCTCTTGTCCTTCTCCTTTGGCCATCTTGGCTGGATGGCAGACACTTGCATAGTGTCCCATGCAACAGTTGTAATAGTGAGCAGTTATTCTGAAACCCCTTTGTTCTCTTATCCCCTATTGACCCGAATTGCTAGACCATTCCTTTGCAAGATACAAGAACTATATACATTAACCACTCTGGTTTTCTCAGACTTTTCATCATATCATGCGGCCCTAGCATTGTTCCATATTGACACGAATCAGATGAACTCATTTCACACTGTTAAGCTGTCTTATCACTGCAAGCATATCTCAATACCACCTTCCTTCCCTCTACAGGATGTAACTGCGCAAAAACAACATTTTTATTCCCACAACCTTGATCCCCTTACCCTGAAGTCCTTATTCCCCTTAAACCTAACAACTCTAACCACAACCCTAACCCTTATTATCAACCCCCTAACGCTAATGACACTGACCTTAATCCAAACCCCAAACTGCCCCTAACCCCAGACAACCAACAACGAAACACACACACACAAAGATGGAAACTACAAAAAAGGAAAAACCCTGGATACAGGCCCCAAATCACAAATACGTAACCAAAATGCTACAGAAAAGCCCCAGATGCAGGACCCAAATGCTACTGCTAGGCCTCAAAAGCTCAAGATGCATCCCAAAGCAAAAATGCAGACCCCAAACGTTACAGAAAAGCCCCCAAACCCAGGCTGCACAAGTCTACAAGCAGGCCCCAAACTGCCAACAGAAGCAGGCACCAACCACACCCAGATGCAGACCCCAACTGCCCACAAGCAGCTCCTACCCCACCACCCCCTCCCAAGAACTGGACTCCACCCAGACACTGGCCCAAGACCCGGGCCCGCCCCCTGCCACCCTCCCTACCCTCCCCCCCGACACAGGTGTACAAGCAGCTCACAACCCGCCCCTTCAGAGACCGGTCCCACTCCCCCCACCCCCCCCAAGACATGGGATGCGGAGGTGTACAACCAACTCCCAACTCCCTCCCCCTCAAAGGGAGGCCCCAAAGACCCCCAAATGGAGGCTCCTAGAGTGAACAAGCACCTCCCAACTCCATCAGGCACAGGCCCACCCTCCCCCCCAAACACAGGCCACAAAGGTGTATAAACAGCCCAGACCCCCCTCCAAGACCATGGCCCCTATAGTGTACAAGCAGCTCCCAACCACCCACAGATGCAGGCCCCAACCCTTCTCAAAAGGGAGGCACCTAGAATGCATGAGCAGCCTCCCAACCCCCCTAAACATAGGTCCAAAAGTGCACAAGCAGCTCCCAACCCCCCTCAAATACAGACCCCAAAAGTGTACAAGTAGCTCCCCCCCAGAGACAGGACCCAAAGGTGTACAACCAGTTCCCAACACCCCTGAGACACAGGCCCCAACCGCCCCCCCAGACACAGCGACCCAAATTCTACAAGCAGCTCCCAAACCCTGCAAGGCAGGCCCTATACAAGCAGCTCCCAACCTTCCCCCCCCCCAAAGGGAGGCCCCCAAGCCCCCCCAAACACAGGCCCCTACAGTGTACAGGCAGCTCCCAGCCACCCCCAGATGCTGGCCCCGAAGTTGTACAAACAGCTCCCAGCCACCCTGCAGAAACAGATTCCTACATTGTACAAGCAGTTCCCAGCCCGCTAGACACAGGCCCTGACCCCCCACAGATGCAGGCCCCAAAGGTGTACAAGCAGCTCCCACCCCTCCCCCAGACGCAGGTCCCAAGCCCCCCCCCCAAACACAGGCCCCTACAACCAGCACCCAACCCCCTACCGCGGATGCCAGGCCCAAAGGTGTAGAAGCAGCTCCAAACCTCCTCCCTCAACCCAGGCTCCAACAGTGTACAAGCAGCACCCAACCAACCCTCCCGTCCCTCCCCCCAACCCCCGACACAGGCTCCAAAGGAATACAAAGAGCTCCCACCCCTCCCCCAGATGCAGGTCTCAACCCCCTCCCGCCCCCAGAAGCAGGCCCCAAAGGTGTAGAGTCAGCTCCCAACCCCCTCAATGCTGGCCCCAAGGGTCTACAAGCAGCTCCCCCCTTGCCCCCAGATACCGGCCCCCAGACACAGACCCCAAAAGCCTAATCACAGGCCCTGAACTCTAGAGGCAGGCTCCAAAACCCAGGACAAAGCCCCAGTGGTTCGAGACAGGGCCCAAATCCCAGACACAGGCCCCAAACGCTAAACATATGCCAAAAAAAGTATTAGTGCTGGTGCCAAATGTTACAGACAGGCCCAAAAGCCCGAGATGCTCAAGGCTGAGACGTAACTTGGCTTTCTGAATTACTGGAAAGCAGCTTTCATTCTCAGATAATTGTGTGCAGGCTAGATAGGATGGGGCTTCAGGCACCTCTTCACCTGAGGAAACACACTGCCATCAGGCACCGCTGTGCCAGACAAGCTTGTTCTGCTAGAACACCCTACTCAGATGCACTGTGGCATTCAAGTGAACTATATTTGCTTTCATGCAAATATAACGACTGATGTTACAACCCACCTTGCCTGTGGCACCTGATGAACAGAAGAGTAAGCCACCGCAGCGCTTCAAAACCATCCCTGCACGTGCCGCTCCTTGTCGCTCTCTGGCCTTATCTCATATCCTTATCCACTTCTGTGGAGAGCCTGCCACGGCACCTGCAAAGCAAGACGGACACCTTTCATAGTCACCTTGTGCTACTTGGTCGTTCTGCTCCAACCCAGCTCATGACCAGCCCCTCTTCTTACACAGCTCTTCAGAGTGCAGTTTGCTCCTTTGAGCCTGTGTGAGACACCTGTGAAAGAAAAAGAAACGCATAGGCCTATGCAGCATCCAAAGACACAGCACAACTAGGTAAGTTACTCTCATCTGCTCCCTTACCTCTGCCGCTTACCAGCCCCCGAGGCAGATGCTTCAATCTACCCTCTTCAAACAGCTACAACACCTCTAAAAGACAAAGAGGGGATGCTTAGAGGAACAGTGAGACAGACCTACAACACAACAACTGCTACATCTGTTCCTCACTCACCTTGCCAGAGGCAGCTCTGCGTGTGACGTCCCAGGTTGTACACTGCGTTACCTAACCCTTACCGTAACCCTTACCCTAACCCTTCTCACCCTTACCATTACCCAAATCCTTACCTTTACTTTTTCCTTACCCTTACTCTTTCCTTTAACCATAACCTTACCCTTACCCTATACCTTACTCCAACCCTTCCCCTTACCTTCCCCTTCCCCTTACACTTAACCTAACCCTTACCCTTCCGCTTCCCCTAAAACATATCCTAACACTTTCCCTTACCCTTACACTTACCCTAACCCTTACTATTACCCTTACACTTACTCTTGCCCTAATCCTTGCTTGCACCCTTACACTTATCCTAACCCTTACCCTTACCCTTACTCAAGCCCTTACTCTAACCCTTACCGTGACCCGTACCCTTACACTTACTATTACACCTGACCCGTACCCTTAAACTTACCCTAACCCTTATCCATACCATTACCCTTACCCTTAACCTTACCCTTATCCTAACACTTACCCTTACCCTAACCCTTAACCTTTCTGCTACACTTACCCTTTTCCTAAATCTAAACCTTACACTTACCCTTACGCTTATCCTCACCCTTACCATTACCCATATCCTTACACTTACCCTTACCCTAACCCTTGCCCTTACACTTACCATTACCATTAACCTTACGCTTACCCTAACCCTATCTCTAACCCTTACTGTGACCCGTACCCTTACACTTACCCTTACCCTTACACTTACCCTGACCCTTACCCTTACCATAACCCATACCCTAACATATAGTTGTACCCTTAACCTTACCGTTACCCTTAACCTTACCCTTACTCTATCTGTTACCCTTATGCTTAACCTTAACATAAATCTTACCCTTAACCTTACCCTTACCATAAGCCATACAACAACACTTACATGTACACTTACGCTTACACTTACCCTAGCAATTACTCGTACAATTAACCTTACCCTTACCCTTACCCTTACACTTACCCTTACCCTTACCCTTCCCCATACCATTACCCTTACCCTTAACCTAACCCTAAACCATAAACTTATCCTAACACTTTACCTTACCGCAACCCTTACTCTTTCTGCTACAATTACCCTTAGCCTAAATCTAAACCTTACACTTACCCTAACCCTAACACTTACCCTTACCATTACCCGTATACTTACTCTTACCCTTACCCTATATCTTACTCGAACACTTACCCTGACCCTTACATTAACCCTAACCCTTACCCTAAAACTTACGCTTACTCTTAAACTTAACCTTACCCTAAACCATTACCCTTACACTTACCCTTACATTTCTCTCAACCTAACCCTAAAATTAACCCTAACCATTACCCTAACACTTACCCTTAGCGTAACCCTAACCCTAACCCTTACTCTAAGCCTTAACCTGACAGGTACCCTTACACTTACCCTTACCCTTACCCTTACCCTTACCCTTACCATAGCCCATACCCTAACACATACTTGTACCCTTAACCATACTGTTACTCTTACCCTTACTCTGTCCGTTACCCTTACGCTTACCCTTAACATAATTCTTACCCTTAACCTTACCCTTACCATAAGCCATACAACAACACTTACATGTACACTTACGCTTACACTTACCCTAGCAATTACTCGTACACTTACCCTTACCCTTACCGTTACCCTTAGCCTTAGCCTTACCCTTACCCTTACCCTTACCCTTACCCATACCAAACGATTACCCTTAGCCTTAACCAAACCCTCTAGCCCTTACTCTTACCCTAACCCTTAAGGGTAAGAGTAAGAGTAGGGATAATGGTAAGGGTAAGGATGATGTTTAGTGTAAGGGTTAGATTTAGTTAAGGGTAAGGGTTAGTGTAAGTCTAAGAGTAAGGGTAAGTGTAAGGGTAATGATAAGGGTTAATTTTAGGCTTAGGGTGAGGGAAACGTAAGGGTAAGTAGTAAGTTAAGGGTAAGGTTAAGGTTAAGAATAAGTGTAAGGTTAGGGTAAGGGTCACGGTTAATACAAGGGTCAGGGCAAGGGTTGAGGTAAGGTTTAGGGTAAGTGTAGGAGTAAGGTTATGGCTAAGGGTAAGGGTGAGGGTTAGGGTAAGTGTTCATTTTAGATAAGGGTGAGGGTTAGGGTAAGGTTTAGATTTAGGCTAAGGGTAAGTGTAGGAGAAAGGATAAGGGTTACGGTAAGGGAAAGTGTTAGGATAAGGATTTTTTGAAGGTAATTGTAAGGGTAATTGTACGAGTCATTGCTAGGGTAAGTGTACATGTAAGTTTTGTTGTATGGCTTATGGTAAGGGTAAGTTTAAGGGTAAGGTTTATGTTAAGGGTAAGCGTAAGAGTAATGGATAGAGTAAGGGTAAGGGTAAGGGCAACGGTAACTTTAAGGGTACAAATATGTGTTAGGGTAATGGTTATGGTAAGCGTAAGGGTTAGGGTTAGGATAAGGGTAAGTGTAAGTGTAAGGGTACGGGTCACGGTAAGGGCTAGAGTTAGGGTTATGGTAAGGGTAAGTGTTAGGGTAACAGTTAGGGTTCATTTTAGGGTTAGGGTGAGGGAAATGTAAGGGTAAGTATTAGGTTAAGATTAAGGATAAGCTTAAGGTTAAGGTTAAGAGCAAGTGTAAGGTTTAGGGTAAGAGTTAGGGATAATGTAAGGGTCAGGGTAAGGGTTGGGGTAAGGTTTAGTGTTAGGGTTAGGTTAAGGGTAAGGGTTAGGGTAAGGGTAAGAGTATGGATAAGGATAAGTGTAAGGGATAGGGTAAGGGTAAGTGTTAGGATAAGGGTAAGCTTAATGGTAACGGTAAGTGTAAGGGTAAGGGTTAGGGTAAGGGTAAGAGTAAGGGTATGGGTAATGGTAAGGGTGAGGGTACGGTAAGGGTAAGTGTAACATTTAGATTTAGTCTAAGTGTAAGTGTAGCAGAAATGGTAAGGATTAGGGTAAGCGTAAGTGTTAGGGTAAGGGTAAGGTTTAGGTTTAGGTTAAGGGTAAGGGTAATGATATGGTAAGGGTAAGTGTAAGGGTATGGTTCAGGGTAAGGGTTGGAGTAAGGGTTAGGGTACGGCTTAGGTAAAGATAAGTGTTAGGATAATCGTTAGGGTTAATTTTAGGGTTAGGGTGAGGGTAAGAGTAAGTATTAGGTTAACGTTCAGGGTAAGGTTAACGTTTAGAGTAAGTGTAAAGTTTAGGGTAAGGGTAAGGGTTAATGTAAGGGTCAGGGTAAGGGTTCACGTAAGGTTTAGAATTAGAGTTAGGTTAAGGGTAAGGTTAATGGTAACAGTAAGTGTAACGGTAAAGCTTAGGGTAAGGGTAAGAGTAAGGGTATGGGTAATGGTAAGGGTGAGGGTTAGGGTATGGTTAAGTGTAAAGTTTAGATTTAGGCTAAGGGTAAGTGTAGCAGAAAGGGTAAGGGTTACGGTAAGTGTAAGTTTTAGGATAAGTTTAAGGTTAAGGTTTAGGCTTAGGCTACGGGTAAGGCTAAGGGTAAGGGTAGGAGTAATTGAACGAGTAATTGCTAGGGTAAGTGTAGCGTAAGTGTACATGTAAGTGCTGTTGTATAGTTTATGGTAAGGGTAAGGTAAGGGTAAGGTTTATGTTAAGATTAAGCATAAGGATAATGGATAGTGTAAAGGTAAGGGTAAGGGGAACGGTAAGGTTAAGGGTAGAAGTATGTGTTAGGGTATGGGCTATGGTAAGGGTAATGGTTATGGTAAGGGTAAGGGTTAGGGTAAGGGTAAGAGTTAGGGTAAGGGTAAGGGTACGGGTCAGGGTAAGTGTTAGAGTAAGGGTTAGGGTTAGGGTAAGGGTAAGTGTTAGGGTACTGGTTAGGGTTAACTTTAGGGTTAGGGTGAGGGAAACGTAAGGGTTAGTATGGTTAAGGGTACGGTTAAGGTTAGGAGTAAGTGTTAGTTTTAGGGTAAGGGTTCGGGTTAATGTAAGGGTCAGGGTAAGGCTGGGGTAAGGTTTAGGTTTAGGGTTAGGTTAAGGGTAATGGTTAGGGTAAAGGTAAGTTGTATGGATAAGGATAAGTGTAAGGGATAGGGTAAGGGTAAGTGTTAGGGTAATGGTAATGTTAAAGGTAACAGTAAGTGTAAAGATAAGTGTAAGTGTAAGGGTATGGGTCACGGTAAGGGCTAGAGT
The DNA here is from genome assembly GCF_965140915.1 of Aythya marila. Lineage (NCBI taxonomy): Eukaryota > Metazoa > Chordata > Aves > Anseriformes > Anatidae > Aythya > Aythya marila. Next base: position 41,399 of record NC_139049.1, read on the forward strand.
TAGGGTTAGGGTAAGGGTAAGTGTTAGGGTAATGGTTAGGGTTAATTTTAGGGTTAGGGTGAGGGAAACATAAGGGTAAGTATTAGGTTAAGGTTAAGGTTAAGGTTAAGGTTAAGGTTAAGGGTAAGGTTAAGGTTAAGGGTAAGGTTAAGGTTAAGAGTAAGTGTAAGGTTTAAGGTTAGGGTTAGGTTATGGTTAAGTGTTAGGGTAAGGGTAAGTTGTATGGATAAGGATAAGTGTAAGGGGTAGGGTAAGGGTAAGTGTTAGGGTAAGGGTAAGTGTTAGGGTAAGGGTAAGGTTAATGGTAACGGTAAGTGTAAGGATAAGGCTTAGGGTAAGGGTAAGAGTAAGGGTATGGGTAATGGTAAGGGTGAGGGTTAGGGTAAGGGTAAGTGTTAGGATAAGGTTAAGGTTTAGGCTTAGGTTGAGGGTAAGGGTAAGGGTAAGGGTACGGGTTGAAATATGTGTTAGAGTATGGGTTATGGTAAGGGTAAGGGTTAGGGTAAGAGTAAGGGTAAGGATATGTGTAAGGGTACGGGTCACTGTAAGGGTTAGAATAAGGGATAGGGTAAGGGTAAGTGTTAGGGTAAGGTTAATGGTAACCATAAGTGTAAGGGTAAGGCTTAGGGTAAGGAGAAGAGTAAGGGTATGATTAATGGCAAGGGTGAGGGTTAGGGTAAGGGTAAGGGTAATGGTAATTTTAAAGGTAACAGTAAGTGTATGGATAAGGGTTAGGGTAAGGGGAAGAGTAAGGGTACGGGTAATGATAAGGTTGAGGGTAAGGGTAAGTGTAAGTGTAAGGTTTAGATTTAGGCTAAGTGCAAGTGTAGCAAAAAGGGTAAGGGTTAGGATAAGGGTAAGGTTTAGGGTTAGATTAAGGGTAAGGCTAATGTTATGGGTAAGGCTAAGGTTAAGGGTAAGGGTAAGGGTAAGGGTAAGGGTAAGGGTAATTGTACGAGTAATTGCTAGGGTAAGTGTAAGCTTAAGTGTACATGTAAGTGTTGTTGTATGGCTTATGGTAAGGGTAAGGTTAAGGGTAAGGTTTATGTTAAGGGTAAGCGTAAGGGTAACAGATAGGGTAAGGGTAAGTGTAAGGGTAAGTTTAAGGGCAGAAGTATGTTGTAGTGTATGGGTTATGGTAAGGGTAAGTGTTAGGGTAATGGTTAGGGTTAATTTTAGGGTTAGGGTGAGGAAAACGTAAGGGTTAGTATTAGGTTAAGGGTAAGGTTAAGGTTAAGAGTAAGTGTAAGTTTTAGGGTAAGGGTTAGGGTTAATGTCAGGGTAAGGGTAAGGGCTGGGGTAAGGTTTAGGGTTAGGGTTAGGTTAAGGATAAGGGTTAGAGTAAGGGTAAGTTGTATGGATAAGGATAAGTGTAAGGGGTAGGGTAAGGGTAAGTGTTAGGGTAAGGGTAAGGTTAATGATAACGGTAAGTGTAAGGATAAGGGTTAGGGTAAGGTTAAGAGTAAGGGTATTGGTAATGGTAAGGGTGAGGGTTACGGTAAAGATAAGTGTAAGGTTTAGATTTAGGGAAAGGGTAGGTGTACAAGAAAGGGTAAGGGTTACGGTAAGGTTAAGTGTTAGCATAAGGGTAAGGTTGAGGGTTTGGTTAAGGCTAAGGGTAATCGTTTGGTATGGGTAAGGGTAAGGGTAAGGGTAAGGCTAAGGCTAAGGGTAACGGTAAGGGTAAGGGTAAGGGTAAGTGTACGAGTAATTGCTAGGGTAAGTGTAAGCGTAAGTGTACATGTAAGTGTTGTTGTATGGCTTATGGTAAGGGTAAGGTTAAGGGTAAGATTTATGTTAAGGGTAAGCGTAAGGGTAACGGATAGAGTAAGGGTAAGAGTAACAGTATGGTTAAGGGTACAAGTATGTGTTAGGGTATGGGCTATGGTAAGGGTAAGGGTAAGGGTAAGGGTAAGGGTAAGGGTAAGGGTAAGGGTAAGGGTAAGGGTAAGGGTAAGGGTAAGGGTACCTGTCAGGGTAAGGCTTAGAGTAAGGGTTAGGGTTAGGGTTACGCGAAGGGTAAGTGTTAGGGTAATGGTTAGGGTTAATTTTAGAGTTAGGGTGAAGGAAATGTAAGGGTAAGTGTAAGGTTAATGGTTTAGGGTAAGGTTAAGTTTAAGAGTAAGCGTAAGTTTTAGGGTAAGGGTTAGGGTTAATGTAAGGGTCAGGGTAAGTGTTCGAGTAAGATATAGGGTAAGGGTATGAGTAAGTATATGGGTAATGGTAAGGGTAAGTGTTAGGGTTAGGGTAAGTGTAAGGTTTAGATTTAGGCTAAGGGTAATTGTAGCAGAAAGAGTAAGGGTTACGGTAAGGGTAAGTGTAAGGATAAGTTTATGGTTTAGGGTTAGGTTAAGGGTAAGGGTAATGGTATGGGTAAGGGTAAGGGTAAGTGCAAGGGTAAGGGTAAGGGTAAGGTTAATTGTACGAGTAATTGCTAGGGTAAGTGTAAGCGTAAGTGTACATGTAAGTGTTGTTGTATGGCTTATGGTAAGGGTAAGGTTAAGGTTTATGTTAAGGTTAAGCTTAAGGGTAACGGATGGAGTAAGGGTAAGGTTAAGGGTAACGGTAAGGTTAAGGGTACAACTATATGTTAGGGTATGGGTTATGGTAAGGGTAAGGGTAAGTGTAAGGGTACGGGTCACGGTAAGGCTTAGAGTTAGGGTAAGGGTAAGTGTTAGGATAAGGGTAAGGTTAAGGGTAAGGGTAATGGTATGGATAAGGGTTAGGGTAAGTTTAAGGGTACGGGTCAGGTGTAATAGTAAGTGTAAGGGTACGGGTCATGGTAAGGGTTAGAGTAAGGGTTTGAGTAAGGGTAAGGGTAAGGGTTAGGATAAGTGTAAGGGTGCAAGCAAGGATTAGGGCAAGAGTAAGTGTAAGGGTAATAGTAAGGGTTAGGGTAAGTGTAAGGGTAAGGGAAAGTGTTAGGATATGTTTTAGGGGAAGCGGAAGGGTAAGGGTTAGGTTAAGTGTAAGGGGAAGGGGAAGGTAAGGGGAAGGGTTGGAGTAAGGTATAGGGTAAGGGTAAGGTTATGGTTAAAGGAAAGAGTAAGGGTAAGGAAAAAGTAAAGGTAAGGATTTGGGTAATGGTAAGGGTGAGAAGGGTTAGGGTAAGGGTTACGGTAAGGGTTAGGTAACGCAGTGTACAACCTGGGACGTCACACGCAGAGCTGCCTCTGGCAAGGTGAGTGAGGAACAGATGTAGCAGTTGTTGTGTTGTAGGTCTGTCTCACTGTTCCTCTAAGCATCCCCTCTTTGTCTTTTAGAGGTGTTGTAGCTGTTTGAAGAGGGTAGATTGAAGCATCTGCCTCGGGGGCTGGTAAGCGGCAGAGGTAAGGGAGCAGATGAGAGTAACTTACCTAGTTGTGCTGTGTCTTTGGATGCTGCATAGGCCTATGCGTTTCTTTTTCTTTCACAGGTGTCTCACACAGGCTCAAAGGAGCAAACTGCACTCTGAAGAGCTGTGTAAGAAGAGGGGCTGGTCATGAGCTGGGTTGGAGCAGAACGACCAAGTAGCACAAGGTGACTATGAAAGGTGTCCGTCTTGCTTTGCAGGTGCCGTGGCAGGCTCTCCACAGAAGTGGATAAGGATATGAGATAAGGCCAGAGAGCGACAAGGAGCGGCACGTGCAGGGATGGTTTTGAAGCGCTGCGGTGGCTTACTCTTCTGTTCATCAGGTGCCACAGGCAAGGTGGGTTGTAACATCAGTCGTTATATTTGCATGAAAGCAAATATAGTTCACTTGAATGCCACAGTGCATCTGAGTAGGGTGTTCTAGCAGAACAAGCTTGTCTGGCACAGCGGTGCCTGATGGCAGTGTGTTTCCTCAGGTGAAGAGGTGCCTGAAGCCCCATCCTATCTAGCCTGCACACAATTATCTGAGAATGAAAGCTGCTTTCCAGTAATTCAGAAAGCCAAGTTACGTCTCAGCCTTGAGCATCTCGGGCTTTTGGGCCTGTCTGTAACATTTGGCACCAGCACTAATACTTTTTTTGGCATATGTTTAGCGTTTGGGGCCTGTGTCTGGGATTTGGGCCCTGTCTCGAACCACTGGGGCTTTGTCCTGGGTTTTGGAGCCTGCCTCTAGAGTTCAGGGCCTGTGATTAGGCTTTTGGGGTCTGTGTCTGGGGGCCGGTATCTGGGGGCAAGGGGGGAGCTGCTTGTAGACCCTTGGGGCCAGCATTGAGGGGGTTGGGAGCTGACTCTACACCTTTGGGGCCTGCTTCTGGGGGCGGGAGGGGGTTGAGACCTGCATCTGGGGGAGGGGTGGGAGCTCTTTGTATTCCTTTGGAGCCTGTGTCGGGGGTTGGGGGGAGGGACGGGAGGGTTGGTTGGGTGCTGCTTGTACACTGTTGGAGCCTGGGTTGAGGGAGGAGGTTTGGAGCTGCTTCTACACCTTTGGGCCTGGCATCCGCGGTAGGGGGTTGGGTGCTGGTTGTAGGGGCCTGTGTTTGGGGGGGGGGCTTGGGACCTGCGTCTGGGGGAGGGGTGGGAGCTGCTTGTACACCTTTGGGGCCTGCATCTGTGGGGGCTCAGGGCCTGTGTCTAGCGGGCTGGGAACTGCTTGTACAATGTAGGAATCTGTTTCTGCAGGGTGGCTGGGAGCTGTTTGTACAACTTCGGGGCCAGCATCTGGGGGTGGCTGGGAGCTGCCTGTACACTGTAGGGGCCTGTGTTTGGGGGGGCTTGGGGGCCTCCCTTTGGGGGGGGGGAAGGTTGGGAGCTGCTTGTATAGGGCCTGCCTTGCAGGGTTTGGGAGCTGCTTGTAGAATTTGGGTCGCTGTGTCTGGGGGGGCGGTTGGGGCCTGTGTCTCAGGGGTGTTGGGAACTGGTTGTACACCTTTGGGTCCTGTCTCTGGGGGGGAGCTACTTGTACACTTTTGGGGTCTGTATTTGAGGGGGGTTGGGAGCTGCTTGTGCACTTTTGGACCTATGTTTAGGGGGGTTGGGAGGCTGCTCATGCATTCTAGGTGCCTCCCTTTTGAGAAGGGTTGGGGCCTGCATCTGTGGGTGGTTGGGAGCTGCTTGTACACTATAGGGGCCATGGTCTTGGAGGGGGGTCTGGGCTGTTTATACACCTTTGTGGCCTGTGTTTGGGGGGGAGGGTGGGCCTGTGCCTGATGGAGTTGGGAGGTGCTTGTTCACTCTAGGAGCCTCCATTTGGGGGTCTTTGGGGCCTCCCTTTGAGGGGGAGGGAGTTGGGAGTTGGTTGTACACCTCCGCATCCCATGTCTTGGGGGGGGTGGGGGGAGTGGGACCGGTCTCTGAAGGGGCGGGTTGTGAGCTGCTTGTACACCTGTGTCGGGGGGGAGGGTAGGGAGGGTGGCAGGGGGCGGGCCCGGGTCTTGGGCCAGTGTCTGGGTGGAGTCCAGTTCTTGGGAGGGGGTGGTGGGGTAGGAGCTGCTTGTGGGCAGTTGGGGTCTGCATCTGGGTGTGGTTGGTGCCTGCTTCTGTTGGCAGTTTGGGGCCTGCTTGTAGACTTGTGCAGCCTGGGTTTGGGGGCTTTTCTGTAACGTTTGGGGTCTGCATTTTTGCTTTGGGATGCATCTTGAGCTTTTGAGGCCTAGCAGTAGCATTTGGGTCCTGCATCTGGGGCTTTTCTGTAGCATTTTGGTTGCGTATTTGTGATTTGGGGCCTGTATCCAGGGTTTTTCCTTTTTTGTAGTTTCCATCTTTGTGTGTGTGTGTTTCGTTGTTGGTTGTCTGGGGTTAGGGGCAGTTTGGGGTTTGGATTAAGGTCAGTGTCATTAGCGTTAGGGGGTTGATAATAAGGGTTAGGGTTGTGGTTAGAGTTGTTAGGTTTAAGGGGAATAAGGCTTTCAGGGTAAGGGGATCAAGGTTGTGGGAATAAAAATGTTGTTTTTGTGCAGTTACATCCTGTAGAGGGAAGGAAGGTGGTATTGAGATATGCTTGCAGTGATAAGACAGCTTAACAGTGTGAAATGAGTTCATCTGATTCGTGTCAATATGGAACAATGCTAGGGCCGCATGATATGATGAAAAGTCTGAGAAAACCAGAGTGGTTAATGTATATAGTTCTTGTATCTTGCAAAGGAATGGTCCAGCAATTCGGGTCAATAGGGGATAAGAGAACAAAGGGGTTTCAGAATAACTGCTAACTATTACAACTGTTGCATGGGACACTATGCAAGTGTCTGCCATCCAGCCAAGATGGCCAAAGGAGAAGGACAAGAGAAAAGCCTGGGAGGAAGACTACGAGCCTTCAGTACGAGCGGCCCCCAGAGGGACCATCGGAGACTGATAACGCCTGCACCAGTGGGAGGGTTTGGATTCTGGGAACTAATTAGAATAACCCTGCCTTTTGTAGAAATAGTAATGAATATGTATTAGCCTAGCAGCATAAAAACCAGCCACCTGATGTAACTTGTGTGCGTCTTGGTGGAGCAGAGACTCCTGGCGCACCCAGCGCTGCTTGCTTACTTCTATTCATTTAATAAATTGTAAATTTCAATTGCAATCCTATTTGTGACCCAGTCATTTATTACAAGTGGGGGCTCGTCCAGGAGGGCTTTGGTTCCTGATTTCTGGTTTGATCTAGGAGAGGCACCCCCAGCATTTGGTGGCTGCTCTTTGAGTCAGGTCGGAACTAATGGCATCTTAAACCTGAATAAAGGTAAGCAAAGTTTCTGATTCTTTTTTTCAGCTCCCTTGCCAGCTGCAGCACTATATTTTGCCCATAATTGTGTGTGTGAAGATCCGAACGAAGATGACGGAGTCGTAAGCATTTAAAGCGTACACCGTTCGGTTGGGTGGGGTTCGGTTGCCTGTGTGTGTAAGAGTGTGACTGAGATGGAACTTAGTTCCGAAGCGATTGTGGAGGTCTTCTAACTGCGGTTCCAATCTCCCGCGAGGGACTTGGCCGGTGAAGGACCGAAGGGATTCCTATAGGATTTGTGGGTGTGTGATAGGTCCTCGACCCCCTGCAAGACACTCTTACTAAGGTAACCAAGGGCTGTGGGAATTGCCATAGTAAAATTCCTAGATGGGTCAGACAAAATCGAAGACCAGAGACCAGAAGAAAGGGAGCAAATTACCAGTCATACCACCAGAAAGTCCATTAGGAATAACGATTAGAAATTGGAATGATAGGGACCCCAGAAAAGGAAAAAGTAAATTAAAAATGGTCCAGTATTGTGTGACAGAATGGCCAAAGGAGCCTTTAAGACTACATGTCTTTTGGCCTGTTTTTGGATCCTTCAAAGACTGGATTTGCCAGGCCTTAAATATCCATGTTAATTCAAAGGAACCTTTTAGCCAGGAAGAAAGTGATTATGCAGGATTATGGATCAGGAGGACTTCAGGTCCTTTTCCAGCCTCAATATTTACACTAAAAGCAGGTAAGAAATTTGAAGAACAAGAAGAACATGACAAAGAAAAAGAAGATAAACGTGAGCCGTTGGATAAGCTACCACCTCCATATCCTAACAATCCACCCCCGGCGGCTCCCCTTCCGGTGGCTGTGGTATCGCCACCAGTACCACCGTTGCCCCAGCTTCCACCACCAACAGCACCAGAATTAGACCGACCTCCGGCCGCATGCAGGAGAAGTAGGACGGACGTATCTGAGAGGGATTCTCTATATCCCTTAAGGGAGGTAACTGGTGTATAACTGGTGCGCGTCTTGGTGGAGCAGAGACTCCCGGCGTACCCAGCACTGTTTGCTTACCTCTATTCATTCAGTGAATTGTAAACTTTGATTGTAATCCTATTTGGGACTTTTATTTATTATAACAGACAACCTTGTAAAACGCAGACAACCAGAATCCTTACAGCAATTAGGTGGAAATCACGGCGTAAGAAACATTACCACCTCAAAGAGTAAAAACCTCAAAAGAAATGTGACTTGTAACAGGCCAGCAGCTGTGTATTTTCTGTGAAGCACCAGCTAGATTATGAACCTTGAATAGCACAGTTAAAGGGGAAACAGGGGAGGGTCCCGGTCCTCGGCAGAAAAAAAAAGTGTATAAACTCTGTATGGAATTAGTAGGCACCCTCCTGCTTGTGGGACACCCGCCATTGTAATCTCGAATAATAATGCTACTGTACTGAGATCCTCGACTCAGCCTATGCTATTTGCTACAGATTGATTCAGGATTTTAAGGTTTCAGGGATTGGGCACTAGGGTTGGGTTTCAGGGTAAGGGGTTTCAGGGTTTATGTTTAGGATTTTAAGGTTTTTAGGGTTGGAGTTTTAACGGTTAGGGTTTTAAGGGTTTGGGGGTTAGGGTTTTAAGGGTTTCAGGGTTAGCGTGTTAGGGTATTAGAGTTTTTTGGGTTGTAGTGTTGATATGTTTTTTAGGCTTAGAGTCTTAAGGTTTTATTTTTGGTCAGTTATTTACGGTTAGGGTTTTAAGATCTTTTTTTGTTTTGTTTTGTTTTGTTTTTTCCGGTTAGGTTCTCCAGGGCCAGGGTTTTGAGTATCCTAATTTTGGGGGTTTGGATTTTGAGCATCTTAATTTTGGGGGTTAGGCTTTTGTGTGCCCTAATTTTTTGTGATAGGCTTTCAAGCATCCTAAGTAGTTGGGTTAGGGTTTTAAGCATCTTAATGTTTCCAGGATAGGATTCGGAGCATCCTAAGTTTTCAGGAAAGGGTTTTGAGCATCTCAATGTTTCCAGGATAGGGTTTTGAGCGTCCTAAGTTTTCGGGATAGGGTTTGGAGAGTCCTAAGTTTTTGGAATAGGGTTTGGAGAGTCCTGTTTTCTGGATAGAGTTTGGAGCGTCCTAGTGTTTTCGGGATAGGGTTTTGAGCGTCCAAAGTGTTATAAGTTGCCCCCTTAATTAATTTTCAGAGAGCATTGTATTAATCATAGAAAGGAATTTATTGAGTGAGCAAACATCAAGCAAAACAGCACTGGGCGGCCGGGGAGTCTCAGCTCCGCCAACGGCACGCACCTCACCCCCGCCAGGGTCCCTTTTTATTTATATTTTGCTAATTCCAGGATTACGCAGCACATCCTGGTATATTCTGCGACTGCGCGCACTGTTGCTAGGGGGTCGTCTTTGTCCCTCTGGTGGTCGTGAAGATGAAGGCCGTAGTCTTCCTCGGCGTTGTGGTTCAACTTCTTTTATTATTTGGTCATGTTGGCCCAGCGTTAGACAGGAAGGCATGTATGTCGATACACTACTTTAGCAACTTATCAGGAGATGGTTACATGAGCTTTGCAACAATGTCTTTGAACAAAAGAGGCAACTGAGATGCAGAAGGAGAATGGGTTGGGGGGTCTCTTTTTTGTTACGTTAAGCAAAAGAATTTTCATAGTGTCTAGGCAAGCATTATGCAGCTCCTTACTTCAGCAGGGAGCTTTTGCAACTCCCACTCCTCAAACAGAACTCCTTGTTTTTATAATACAAAAGACAATGAACAAACATTTATGGTGTATTACCCTAAGTTTTTGGGTTAGGGTTTTTTGCGTCTTAATGTTTTGGGGTTAGGGTTTGGAGCGCCCTAAGTTTTTGGGCTAGGGCTTTGAGCATTCCTAACGTTTTGGGTTGGCTTTGGGTTTTGAGCATCCTAAGATTTTGGGTTAGGGGTTTTAGGCATAGGTCTTCAGGGGTTTAGTGTGGTAAATAGTTTGGGTTAGGTCTGTAGGGGTTTCGAGGTTTTTTGGATGTTAGGGCTTGAGGCTTTTTTTGTAAGGGCGGTGAGGGTTCCAGTGAGTGCTGGTAAATGCAGTTCTCGAGCACTCGGCCTGTGATTGGCCATGCTGGCTGTGCGGGGAATGCTGGTAGGAGTAGTTTTCCGGCACTGGGAGGCCATGTTGTGTGCCCAGAGCATGCCGGGAGATGTAGTTCTCGGGACTCCGGACTTCCGGGAGGCCATGTTGCGTACCCATGGTATGCCGGGAAATGTAGTTGTCGGATTCGGGACTTCCGGGAGGCCATGTTGAATGCCCAGAGCATACCGGGAGATGTAGTTCTCGGGAACTAGGGTTAGGGTTAGGGGCTAGGGCTGGGGCTAGAGTTAGGGTTTCGGGTGAGGGTTGGGGTTGGGGGTTATTGTTAGGGTTAGTGGTTTAGGGTTCGGCTTAGAGGGTTATGGTTAGGGATAGGTTAGGGGTAGGTTTAGAGGGTTAGGGTAAGGGTTAGGGGTTAGGGGTTGGGACTGTGGTTAGGCTTAGGGAAGGGGTTAGGGTGAGAGTATTAGGGTTAGGGTTCGGGTTCAGATTAGGGTAAGGGTTAGGGCAAAGGTAAGTGTTAGGGTAAGGCTAAGGGTAAGGCTTAGGGTGAGGATAAGGTTTAGGGAAAGGGTTAGGTTTAGGGTAAGGGTTGGGGTAAGGGTTAGGGTAAGGGTAAGAGTTAGGGTAAAGGATAGAGTAATGGTAAGGGTAAGGGTAGGGTAAGGATTAGGGTAAGGGTAAGGATTAGGGTTAGGTTTAGGGTAAGAATAAGGGTAAGCTAATGGTTAGGATAAGGGTAAGGGTTAGGGTAAAGGTTTTCATTTGTTAAAGCTGAAACGCAGTATGCAATCTGGGACGTCACAGCCAGAGCTGCCTATGGCAAGGTGAGAGAGGAAAAGATGGAGCAGATGTTCTACTCCTAGTTTTTTCTTTATACGTAAATAAAAGGTTGAGCTAATTCCAGTTGGAAGAGTTCCAATTACTTGCTTGGTCATAATGTCTTTTAATATTGAAAGCTGCAGCAAAAGCTGCAGCGATTCCGAAGCGATTTTTGCTTCTAGAAACACCCTAGTTCTCTTGTCTGCACTATGCATGCTTTTGAGCTAAAACTGATAAAAAAATAAAAAGAAAAATCAGACACACAAAAAAAAATATGTACAAACGCAGCTGCTGCTGCTCTCTTCCTACTTCCTTGTGCTTTGCCCCTACCCTTCCCAGGTGATTGGGTTTGGGTGCTAGTCGGGGCCAAATGGTATATGAGTCCCAGGCATCCCCTCAGAGAGCTCATTCTGCTTGGGCTGCTCTTTGGGGTGTTTGTTTTTCCTTCGGTCAGTTGCAGGCTTCTTCAGGTGGATGAGAGTTTATGGACTGATGCGTTTGCAAGTAGCGAGGGGTACGCACATCTTTTTGAGGTAACAGCTAGTAGGATCTGTTAGAATAAACTAATGTAGTATTGATGCCTTTATTGCATGCAGTTCTTTATCAGGTGAGTAACTGTTGCGAGTAACTGAAGTCAATGTTACTTGGTGTGTTTGCTCTGCAGTGCCTGTGCGGACTATTGCACGAGACACAGCTTTCTGACATCTGGCCCAGCAACTACTAAATAAGGGGAGGGGAGAAGCTGAAGAACGACCAAAGGACAAAGCCTGGGAGGAAGACTACGAGCCTTCAGTACGAGCGGCCCCCAGAGGGACCACCGGAGACTGATAACGCCTGCACCAGTGGGAGGGTTTGGATTCTGGGAACTAATTAGAATAACCCTGCCTTTTGTAGAAGTAGTAATGAATATGTATTAGCCTAGCAGCATAAAAACCAGCCGCCTGATGTAACTTGTGTGCGTCTTGGTGGAGCAGAGACTCCTGGCGCACCCAGCGCTGCTTGCTTACCTCTATTCATGTAATAAATTGTAAACATTAATTGCAACCCTATTTGGGACTCGGTCATTTATTACAAGTGGGACCTCCCGATGGGTGGAAGCTGTCGGGATAGCTCGGGATGCTGAGGCGTGGTGCTGCAAGGAGGTTGGTGGTCGGTGGCGCCCTGGGCAGGCCGAATTGGGAGGGGGCGAGGCGGCGGGTGGTCGGTGGCTTCTGTGGAAAAGGCGCTTGTATGGGGGGCTGCGCATTCAGAGGAACCTTGACAGGCTGCAGATAGGGGCAGGCAGGAACCTTTTGAAGATCAGGAGAGGGAAATGCCAAGCCCTACCCCTAGGGAGAAACACCTCTGTTTACCAGCACTGTCTAGCTCGATACTGAATAAGCATTTCTTCATGGAAGGGGTGCTTTGCTATTAGAACAGGCTGCCCGGGGAAGTGGTAAGAGACCCGATCCTTAAAAGTATTGACTTCACGGCACAGTCGGCCCCCAACCCGCCCGAGTTCTGATCGCCGGGACACGGGACAGCCGGCCGCGCCGCCCGAGGCCGGACACCTGGAGCCCGGGACCGCCGTCCCTGACAAAGCCAAAGTCGGACCCGGACCCCGCTGCGGCTAGCACACGCGTCGCCCAGGACCGCAGCCTACGACCTCGGGACGGTCGCATCCCGCGCCTCCGGCAGGAGCTACCCGGGAGGGCAGGACGGCCTGCCGCAGCTCCGCAAGAGACCGAACCTGCTGGATTCCGGGACGGCCAGAGCCCGAGCCGGTGGGCAGCAGCCTCCCGCTTCACGGCTCGGCAGGCACCCACGTCGCCCGACTTCGGACCCACGGGACAGCCGGCACCCGCGCCGCCGGAGGCCGGACACACGGGCCTCGGCATCGCCGTCCCCGAACCGCACGAAGTCACACACGGTCTCCGGTGCGTCCAGCACACGCATCGCAAAGACCGGAGCCCAGATTATAGGATCTGCCAGCCCCGCGCCGCCCGAGGTCGGACCGGGAACCCGGTGCGGTTGACACATGCGTCGCCAAAGACCGGAGCCCTGGGAAGCGTGATGGCCGGACCCCACGCAGCCCGAGTTCGGACCCACGGGACACGGGACAGCCGGCACCCGTGCCTGGCTCTTGGGGACTTGGAAGGAGTCCTGATGCTGTGCCAGCACTATGCAGCAATAGGCACAACACTGGAGTGATTTCAGTGTTGTCCCAGCTACGAGTGCAGAGTACAGCGCTGTGCGGGCTGCTGCAGGGAAAAGGTGACTCCAGCTCAGACAGACCCAACACAACTTCCACCCCTTATTTCATAACATTTGTGTCACAATTAGGTCAGTTTAGTATATAGATGGTCTCATCACCATAGTTTTCTGTCCATTGAAGCATTTTTATGTCTGTGCTTCTCTTTAAGATTAATTTTCTCCCAGTGTTAAATCTCCTTGAGGCACACACTTGATATCCCCATCTTTCTGCATCACCCACCAGGTATACCCTGGACCTTGGGCAAAGACAATCCCACGAGTGGGTTTGCCTTTTCCCATGGCAGGGGCAACCCACACCGCCTTCCCCATCCACTTCCCCACATGCACTACAGTGACTTTAGCTTCTCCCACATTGTGTACGGGTTTTGTTTCAGCAGGACCAGCACGGCTTTCAGACCCCCCTGTTGTTAACTAACCAAGTGGCCTCTGGTAGGTTTATATCCTAATGTTTCCATGTCGCAGCACCCAATGCTCGCAGCATAGTTTTTAACAGTCCATTGTACCTCTCAATCTTCCCAGAGGCTTGTGGGTGATAAGGGATGTGATACACCCATTCAATGCCATATCTCTTGGCCCAGGAAGTGATCAAATTGTTTCGGAGGTGATTCCCATTGTCGGACTCAATTCTTTCTGGTGGACCATGTCGCCACAGCACTTGTCTTTCCAGGCCCAAGATAGTGTTTCGGGCCGTGGCATGGTTTACAGGGTATGTTTCCAGCCACCCAGTAGTTGCTTCTTCCATGGTGAATATGTACCGTTTGCCTTGGCGGGTTTGTGGAAGTGGTCCGATCTGCCAGACCTCACCATATCGAAATCCAAGCCATCTGCCCCTGTTCCAGGAAGGCTTTACCCTCATGGCTCGTTTGATTGCAGCACAGGTCTCACACTGATGGGTAACCTGTGTGATGGCCTCAATGGTCAATTCCTCTTTCGAGTCACTCAATATAGAGGACTCACAAGATGACTGTAGCCTGGCACATGCATTCTCCAAAATCCCACAAGACCTAGGAACGCTTCTGTTTCTTTTTTGCTGGTTGGCGGAGACAGAACTGTTATTTTGTTGATCACATCCGTCGGAATGTGGCGACGTCCATCCTGCCATTTTACCCCCAAGAACTGGATTTCCTGTGCAGGTCCCTTGACCTTATTCTGTTTAATGGCAAATCCAGCTTTCAGGAGAATTGGAATTATTTTCTTCCCTTTCCCAAAAACTTCTTCTGCTGTGTTACACCATACGATGATATCATCGATGTACTGCAGGTGTTCAGGAGCGTTCCCCTGTTCCAGTGTCGTCTGGATCAGTCCATGGCAGATGGCAGGGCTGTGTTTCCACCCCTGGGGCAGTCGATTCCAAGTGTACTGAATGCCCCTCCAAGTGAAAGCAAATTGTGGCGTGCATGCTGCTGCTAGACGGATAGAGAAAAATGCATTAGCAGTATCGATAGTAGCATTCCACTTGGCTGCCTTTGACTCTAGTTCGTACTGGAGTTCTAGCATGTCTGGCACTGCTGCACTTAGTGGTGGTGTGACTTCATTCAGGCCCCGATAGTCCACTGTTAGCCTCCACTCGCCATTGGACTTTTGCACTGGCCATATAGGACTGTTAAAAGGTGAATGAGTCTTGCTGATCACTCCTTGGCTCTCCAGATGGTGAACTAACTCATGGAGAGGAATCAGGGAGTCTCGGTTGGTGCGCTATTGCCACCGGTGCACAGTTGTAGTCGCAATTGGCACTTGCTGTTCTTCAATCCTCAGCGATCCTACAGCAGAAGGGTCTTGTGAGCGACCAGGCAGGGTAGACAGCTGCTTAATCTTCTCTGTGCTCAAGGCAGCTATGCCAAAAGCCCACCGGTTGATCCCTGTTGGATCCTTGAGGTACCCTTTCCTGAGGTAGTCTATGCCGAGGATGCACGGAGCCTCTGGGCCAGTCACGATGGGGTGCTTTTGCCACTCATTCCCAGTTAGACTCACTTCAGCTTCCAATATGGTTAGCTCTTGGGATCCCCCCGTCACTCCGGAGATAGAGATGGGTTCTGCCCCTTGGTGGCCTGACGGCATTAGGGTACACTGTGCGCCTGTGTCCACTAAAGCTTTCTATTTTTGCGGCTAGGGTGTGCCAGGCCATCGAATCCACACAGTCCAGTAAATCCGGTTGTCCCTCTCTTCTATCTGGCTAGAGGCAGGGCCCCACTAGTCCTGGTTGGAGTATCAATCAATTATTTCTTCCAAACGTGAAAGAGAAGTCTCTTCATCAGGGTCAGGAGTATTACTGTTCCTTCTACTCCCGCTGGGGGACTGTTCAACAGAAACTGGGGCAGCAATCCTCCTAGGGGCCCTCTTTGTTGCTGCTGTATCTTTCCGTAGCTCACGTAGCCGAGCAGCTAGGGCCGAGGTCGGTTCACCGTCCCACTTATATTCCTCATATCTTCCCCGTGGTCACGTAAATAAAACCACAAGGTACCTCGCGGTGTGCGTCCCGGATTCTCCCTTGTTTGAGCCAGGGACTGCTGGCGCTTGAAGGCCGAAAGATTTTTCCGTCTAGGTGAGGACGAAGCTATGTGTTCATCTAACCGTTGGGACAGTCTCTCCACAGCTGAAATGCAGCCCCGTACTGGGGCAGAGAGATTTTCTTCATATTTATGAAGTTGATTGGACACGTTGTCCACAGTTGGCCCCATCCCCTCGTCCCAACCCATGACTGCCAGTGTGCTGGCATGTTTTGGGGGTGCAGCCCGTACAAACTTCCGCCACATGGACGCTGTGCATTGGACTTCATCGGGGTCTTTAGGTGCCTGGGCGTTGTTTAAATCACTATAAAGCATCTCCAGCACAGCTAATTCCCGCAGCTGCTGGAATCTTATCCATATCCATAGTGGTCCCTTATCCATAGTGGTCCATTTGTTTACTTGGGAGACAATACCCTCTTTGTGGGGATACCTTTCCTTCACAGCTGTTAAGATTCGCCTCCAGAGGCTGATAACTTGTGCCTCTCTTCCAATTACTCTGTCAATGAGTCTTTCTCCAGAAAGGGATCCCAGCTGCTTGGCTTCGTTGCCTTCTAGCTGTTGGGTATTGGCCCCACTATCCCAGCGTCGAAGCAGCCAAGTGAGGATGTGCTCACCTGGATGGCGACTGAAGTCTTTTCGTATTTCTCGCAGCTCACTCAAGGATAGAGACGGAGTAGTTTCTGATTCATCTATGATTTCAGTCTCTTCGTCGTGATGTTGCCGTGATAACGCTGCTTTAGAGCCGCTTGCCTTTTCCTCTTCTCCCTCATCCATAGGAGGCGCTCCTTCCCTTACTAAACGACCTGATCTCCGTTTCCACTGTTTTGTCTTTACTACGGGGGCGACTGATACCAAAGATGGTCGGTCCTCTGGGGTGGTCACAGCGTGTGCTGTCTCATCATCTAATTCAAGAACCTCCCTATCCCCTTGAGGGTGCTGGGCAATGTTAATTGACATCTGATAGGCGTAAGCCAGACCGCAGCAGAGTGCAGCCAGCTAGTGGAGTTCTCTAGTATTGCCAGGGTCAGGGCATACATCTTTCAAACATTCTACCAACTTTCTTGGATTTTGTACTTGTTCAGGGGTGAAATTTAGAACCATTGGAGGAGAAAACCGCGATAGGTACCTGCCCAAATCCCCCCACACACCTTGCCACCCACAACTTTGTCTGGGGACAGGTCCTTGGATAATATTCTTAATAAACTGCTTTGCCTTGGGGAAGAAGACAAACACTAGACCTAGTAATAGGACGATAATATCTCACCAGGGGTATCCAAGATACTGAAAGGCTGCTGTAAGTAGCCCACAGGGAGAAAAGTAGAAGGCACTACACCCGATATTATTCACT
This sequence comes from Aythya marila, assembly GCF_965140915.1. Lineage (NCBI taxonomy): Eukaryota > Metazoa > Chordata > Aves > Anseriformes > Anatidae > Aythya > Aythya marila. Next base: position 58,022 of record NC_139049.1, read on the forward strand.
GATTGACTGCTGGGGGCAAAAAAGAAGGCACTGTAATTCTTAATATTTTCAATAAGATAATCTCCAGGAGACCAGGAGGATAACAATGCAGGGCTTGAACACCAAACAAAACTGAAGGCCAGTATGTTACAGCATAACATGATAAAAAAACAAGCACAGACTTCAACATTTTCCCCGATCGGATGTAAAGGAAAAAAGAAAACAGAGAGTGGGCTACATACAACATATCCACAAAGAAAAGTATTACCAGAAAACCGAGCATTATGACATGGGGTGTTACAGAATATCCCTTTGGTTGGTTTAGGTCAGCTGGCCCGACAAAGTCCCCTCCTCATCACTTGCCCACCCCTAGCCTGCTGGCTCTTGGGGGCATGGAAGGAGTCCTGATGCTGTGCCAGCACTATGCAGACACAACACTGGAGTGATATCAGTGCTGTTCCAGCTACGAATGCAGAGTACAGCACTGTGCGGGCTGCTGCAGAGAAAAGGTGACTCCAGCTCAGAGAGCCCCAACACACGGGGTCCGGGTCCGACCTCGGGAGGCTAGGGGACGGTGGTCCCGAGGCCCGTGTGTCCGGCCTCCGGCGGCGCGGGTGCCGGCTGTCCCGTGGGTCCGAAGTCGGGCGACGTGGGTGCCTGCCGAGCCGTGAAGCGGGAGGCTGCTGCCCACCGGCTCGGGCTCTGGCCGTCCCGGAATCCAGCAGGTTCGGTCTCTTGCGGAGCTGCGGCAGGCCGTCCTGCCCTCCCGGGTAGCTCCTGCCGGAGGCGCGGGATGCGACCGTCCCGAGGTCGTAGGCTGCGGTCCTGGGCGACGCGTGTGCTAGCAGCACCGGGGTCCGGGTCCGACTTTGGCTTTGTCAGGGACGGCGGTCCCGGGCTCCAGGTGTCCGGCCTCGGGCGGCGCGGCCGGCTGTCCCGTGTCCCGGCGATCAGAACTCGGGCGGGTTGGGGGCCGACTGTGCCGTGAAGCGGGAGGCTGCTGTCTGCCGGCTCGGGGTCTGGCCGTGCCGGAGACAGGGGGTTCGGTCCCGTGCGAAGCTGCGGCCGGCCGACCCGCGCTCCCCGTTTCTCTATCCCGGGGCGCGGAATCTGACCCTCGCAAACCCCTGGGCTCCGTTGTCGGGAGACGCTTGTGCTAGTCGCAGCGGTGTGGCCGGCCGTCCCGATTCTCTGCGATCCGGTCTTGGGCGACGCTTGGGAGTCCAGAAGCTCTTGGGAGCCCAGCTGCTAGAGACAGCCGGCCCCGCGCCGCCCGAGGCGGGACACCTGGACACCGCGACCGCCGGCCCCGAGAAGCCGAGTTCGGCCCCGGACCCCGCTGAGTCTAGCACAAGACCGGTGCCCAGGCTTTCGGGACGGCCGGCCACCGAACCGCACGGCACCGAAAGCCCGCTCTCTGGGAGGACAGCGGACGCCAGCCCCCCGCTTCACTGCACGGCCGGCCCCCACGCCCCCTGAAGTCGGATCCCCGGGACACGACATAGCCGGCCCCCGCTAGCCGACGGCCCCGGAATCGCCGTCCCCGAACCGTCCGATGTCGGACCCGGCACCCGGTGCTGCTTGCAAACGCGTCACACAAGACCGGAGCACAGGGGCTCGGAAGAGCCAGCTCCCGCCCTGCCGGAGGCCGGACTCCCGGGCTATGTCCACATGTCTCTTCAATACTTTTAAGGATCGGGTCTCTTACCACTTCCCCGGGCAGCCGGGAAGGAACTAGAAGGAACAGTAATACTCCTGACCCTGATGAAGAGACTTCTCTTTCACGTTTGGAAGAAATAATTGATTGATACTCCAACCAGGACTAGTGGGGCCCTGCCTCTAGCCAGATAGAAGAGAGGGACAACCGGATTTACTGGACTGTGTGGATTCGATGGCCTGGCACACCCTAGCCGCAAAAATAGAAAGCTTTAGTGGACACAGGCGCACAGTGTACCCTAATGCCGTCAGGCCACCAAGGGGCAGAACCCATCTCTATCTCCGGAGTGACGGGGGGATCCCAAGAGCTAACCATATTGGAAGCTGAAGTGAGTCTACCTGGGAATGAGTGGCAAAAGCACCCCATCGTGACTGGCCCAGAGGCTCCGTGCATCCTCGGCATAGACTACCTCAGGAAAGGGTACCTCAAGGATCCAACAGGGATCAACCGGTGGGCTTTTGGCATAGCTGCCTTGAGCACAGAGAAGATTAAGCAGCTGTCTACCCTGCCTGGTCGCTCACAAGACCCTTCTGCTGTAGGATCGCTGAGGATTGAAGAACAGCAAGTGCCAATTGCGACTACAACTGTGCACCGGTGGCAATAGCGCACCAACCGAGACTCCCTGATTCCTCTCCATGAGTTAGTTCACCATCTGGAGAGCCAAGGAGTGATCAGCAAGACTCATTCACCTTTTAACAGTCCTATATGGCCAGTGCAAAAGTCCAATGGCGAGTGGAGGCTAACAGTGGACTATCGGGGCCTGAATGAAGTCACACCACCACTAAGTGCAGCAGTGCCAGACATGCTAGAACTCCAGTACGAACTAGAGTCAAAGGCAGCCAAGTGGAATGCTACTATCGATACTGCTAATGCATTTTTCTCTATCCGTCTAGCAGCAGCATGCACGCCACAATTTGCTTTCACTTGGAGGGGCATTCAGTACACTTGGAATCGACTGCCCCAGGGGTGGAAACACAGCCCTGCCATCTGCCATGGACTGATCCAGACGACACTGGAACAGGGGAACGCTCCTGAACACCTGCAGTACATCGATGATATCATCGTATGGTGTAACACAGCAGAAGAAGTTTTTGGGAAAGGGAAGAAAATAATTCCAATTCTCCTGAAAGCTGGATTTGCCATTAAACAGAATAAGGTCAAGGGACCTGCACAGGAAATCCAGTTCTTGGGGGTAAAATGGCAGGATGGACGTCGCCACATTCCGACGGATGTGATCAACAAAATAACAGTTCTGTCTCCGCCAACCAGCAAAAAAGAAACAGAAGCGTTCCTAGGTCTTGTGGGATTTTGGAGAATGCATGTGCCAGGCTACAGTCATCTTGTGAGTCCTCTATATTGAGTGACTCGAAAGAGGAATTGACCATTGAGGCCATCACACAGGTTACCCATCAGTGTGAGACCTGTGCTGCAATCAAACGAGCCATGAGGGTAAAGCCTTCCTGGAACAGGGGCAGATGGCTTGGATTTCGATATGGTGAGGTCTGGCAGATCGGACCACTTCCACAAACCCGCCAAGGCAAACGGTACATATTCACCATGGAAGAAGCAACTACTGGGTGGCTGGAAACATACCCTGTAAACCATGCCACGGCCCGAAACACTATCTTGGGCCTGGAAAGACAAGTGCTGTGGCGACATGGTCCACCAGAAAGAATTGAGTCCGACAATGGGAATCACCTCCGAAACAATTTGATCACTTCCTGGGCCAAGAGATATGGCATTGAATGGGTGTATCACATCCCTTATCACCCACAAGCCTCTGGGAAGATTGAGAGGTACAATGGACTGTTAAAAACTATGCTGCGAGCATTGGGTGCTGCGACATGGAAACATTAGGATATAAACCTACCAGAGGCCACTTGGTTAGTTAACAACAGGGGGGTCTGAAAGCCGTGCTGGTCCTGCTGAAACAAAACCCGTACACAATGTGGGAGAAGCTAAAGTCACTGTAGTGCATGTGGGGAAGTGGATGGGGAAGGCGGTGTGGGTTGCCCCTGCCATGGGAAAAGGCAAACCCACTCGTGGGATTGTCTTTGCCCAAGGTCCAGGGTATACCTGGTGGGTGATGCAGAAAGATGGGGATATCAAGTGTGTGCCTCAAGGAGATTTAACACTGGGAGAAAATTAATCTTAAAGAGAAGCACAGACATAAAAATGCTTCAATGGACAGAAAACTATGGTGATGAGACCATCTATATACTAAACTGACCTAATTGTGACACAAATGTTATGGAATAAGGGGTGGAAGTTGTGTTGGGTCTGTCTGAGCTGGAGTCACCTTTTCCCTGCAGCAGCCCGCACAGCGCTGTACTCTGCACTCGTAGCTGGGACAACACTGAAATCACTCCAGTGTTGTGCCTATTGCTGCATAGTGCTGGCACAGCATCAGGACTCCTTCCAAGTCCCCAAGAGCCAGGCACGGGTGCCGGCTGTCCCGTGTCCCGTGGGTCCGAACTCGGGCTGCGTGGGGTCCGGCCATCACGCTTCCCAGGGCTCCGGTCTTTGGCGACGCATGTGTCAACCGCACCGGGTTCCCGGTCCGACCTCGGGCGGCGCGGGGCTGGCAGATCCTATAATCTGGGCTCCGGTCTTTGCGATGCGTGTGCTGGACGCACCGGAGACCGTGTGTGACTTCGTGCGGTTCGGGGACGGCGATGCCGAGGCCCGTGTGTCCGGCCTCCGGCGGCGCGGGTGCCGGCTGTCCCGTGGGTCCGAAGTCGGGCGACGTGGGTGCCTGCCGAGCCGTGAAGCGGGAGGCTGCTGCCCACCGGCTCGGGCTCTGGCCGTCCCGGAATCCAGCAGGTTCGGTCTCTTGCGGAGCTGCGGCAGGCCGTCCTGCCCTCCCGGGTAGCTCCTGCCGGAGGCGCGGGATGCGACCGTCCCGAGGTCGTAGGCTGCGGTCCTGGGCGACGCGTGTGCTAGCCGCAGCGGGGTCCGGGTCCGACTTTGGCTTTGTCAGGGACGGCGGTCCCGGGCTCCAGGTGTCCGGCCTCGGGCGGCGCGGCCGGCTGTCCCGTGTCCCGGCGATCAGAACTCGGGCGGGTTGGGGGCCGACTGTGCCGTGAAGTCAATACTTTTAAGGATCGGGTCTCTTACCACTTCCCCGGGCAGCCTGTTCTAATAGCAAAGCACCCCTTCCATGAAGAAATGCTTATTCAGTATCGAGCTAGACAGTGCTGGTAAACAGAGGTGTTTCTCCCTAGGGGTAGGGCTTGGCATTTCCCTCTCCTGATCTTCAAAAGGTTCCTGCCTGCCCCTATCTGCAGCCTGTCAAGGTTCCTCTGAATGCGCAGCCCCCCATACAAGCGCCTTTTCCACAGAAGCCACCGACCACCCGCCGCCTCGCCCCCTCCCAATTCGGCCTGCCCAGGGCGCCACCGACCACCAACCTCCTTGCAGCACCACGCCTCAGCATCCCGAGCTATCCCGACAGCTTCCACCCATCGGGAGGTCCCACTTGTAATAAATGACCGAGTCCCAAATAGGGTTGCAATTAATGTTTACAATTTATTACATGAATAGAGGTAAGCAAGCAGCGCTGGGTGCGCCAGGAGTCTCTGCTCCACCAAGACGCACACAAGTTACATCAGGCGGCTGGTTTTTATGCTGCTAGGCTAATACATATTCATTACTACTTCTACAAAAGGCAGGGTTATTCTAATTAGTTCCCAGAATCCAAACCCTCCCACTGGTGCAGGCGTTATCAGTCTCCGGTGGTCCCTCTGGGGGCCGCTCGTACTGAAGGCTCGTAGTCTTCCTCCCAGGCTTTGTCCTTTGGTCGTTCTTCAGCTTCTCCCCTCCCCTTATTTAGTAGTTGCTGGGCCAGATGTCAGAAAGCTGTGTCTCGTGCAATAGTCCGCACAGGCACTGCAGAGCAAACACACCAAGTAACATTGACTTCAGTTACTCGCAACAGTTACTCACCTGATAAAGAACTGCATGCAATAAAGGCATCAATACTACATTAGTTTATTCTAACAGATCCTACTAGCTGTTACCTCAAAAAGATGTGCGTACCCCTCGCTACTTGCAAACGCATCAGTCCATAAACTCTCATCCACCTGAAGAAGCCTGCAACTGACCGAAGGAAAAACAAACACCCCAAAGAGCAGCCCAAGCAGAATGAGCTCTCTGAGGGGATGCCTGGGACTCATATACCATTTGGCCCCGACTAGCACCCAAACCCAATCACCTGGGAAGGGTAGGGGCAAAGCACAAGGAAGTAGGAAGAGAGCAGCAGCAGCTGCGTTTGTACATATTTTTTTTTGTGTGTCTGATTTTTCTTTTTATTTTTTAATCAGTTTTAGCTCAAAAGCATGCATAGTGCAGACAAGAGAACTAGGGTGTTTCTAGAAGCAAAAATCGCTTCGGAATCGCTGCAGCTTTTGCTGCAGCTTTCAATATTAAAAGACATTATGACCAAGCAAGTAATTGGAACTCTTCCAACTGGAATTAGCTCAACCTTTTATTTACGTATAAAGAAAAAACTAGGAGTAGAACATCTGCTCCATCTTTTCCTCTCTCACCTTGCCATAGGCAGCTCTGGCTGTGACGTCCCAGATTGCATACTGCGTTTCAGCTTTAACAAATGAAAACCTTTACCCTAACCCTTACCCTTATCCTAACCATTAGCTTACCCTTATTCTTACCCTAAACCTAACCCTAATCCTTACCCTTACCCTAATCCTTACCCTACCCTTACCCTTACCATTACTCTATCCTTTACCCTAACTCTTACCCTTACCCTAACCCTTACCCCAACCCTTACCCTAAACCTAACCCTTTCCCTAAACCTTATCCTCACCCTAAGCCTTACCCTTAGCCTTACCCTAACACTTACCTTTGCCCTAACCCTTACCCTAATCTGAACCCGAACCCTAACCCTAATACCCTCACCCTAACCCTTACCCTAAGCCTAACCACAGTCCCAACCCCTAACCCCTAACCCTTACCCTAACCCTCTAAACCTACCCCTAACCTATCCCTAACCATAACCCTCTAAGCCGAACCCTAAACCACTAACCCTAACAATAACCCCCAACCCCAACCCTCACCCGAAACCCTAACTCTAGCCCCAGCCCTAGCCCCTAACCCTAACCCTAGTTCCCGAGAACTACATCTCCCGGTATGCTCTGGGCATTCAACATGGCCTCCCGGAAGTCCCGAATACGAAAACTACATTTCCCGGCATACCATGGGTACGCAACATGGCCTCCCGGAAGTCCGGAGTCCCGAGAACTACATCTCCCGGCATGCTCTGGGCACACAACATGGCCTCCCAGTGCCGGAAAACTACTCCTACCAGCATTCCCCGCACAGCCAGCATGGCCAATCACAGGCCGAGTGCTCCAGAACTGCATTTACCAGCACTCACTGGAACCCTCACCGCCCTTACAAAAAAAGCCTCAAGCCCTAACATCCAAAAAACCTCGAAACCCCTACAGACCTAACCCAAACTATTTACCACACTAAACCCCTGAAGACCTATGCCTAAAACCCCTAACCCAAAATCTTAGGATGCTCAAAACCCAAAGCCAACCCAAAACGTTAGGAATGCTCAAAGCCCTAGCCCAAAAACTTAGGGCGCTCCAAACCCTAACCCCAAAACATTAAGACGCAAAAAACCCTAACCCAAAAACTTAGGGTAATACACCATAAATGTTTGTTCATTGTCTTTTGTATTATAAAAACAAGGAGTTCTGTTTGAGGAGTGGGAGTTGCAAAAGCTCCCTGCTGAAGTAAGGAGCTGCATAATGCTTGCCTAGACACTATGAAAATTCTTTTGCTTAACGTAACAAAAAAGAGACCCCCCAACCCATTCTCCTTCTGCATCTCAGTTGCCTCTTTTGTTCAAAGACATTGTTGCAAAGCTCATGTAACCATCTCCTGATAAGTTGCTAAAGTAGTGTATCGACATACATGCCTTCCTGTCTAACGCTGGGCCAACATGACCAAATAATAAAAGAAGTTGAACCACAACGCCGAGGAAGACTACGGCCTTCATCTTCACGACCACCAGAGGGACAAAGACGACCCCCTAGCAACAGTGCGCGCAGTCGCAGAATATACCAGGATGTGCTGCGTAATCCTGGAATTAGCAAAATATAAATAAAAAGGGACCCTGGCGGGGGTGAGGTGCGTGCCGTTGGCGGAGCTGAGACTCCCCGGCCGCCCAGTGCTGTTTTGCTTGATGTTTGCTCACTCAATAAATTCCTTTCTATGATTAATACAATGCTCTCTGAAAATTAATTAAGGGGGCAACTTATAACACTTTGGACGCTCAAAACCCTATCCCGAAAACACTAGGACGCTCCAAACTCTATCCAGAAAACAGGACTCTCCAAACCCTATTCCAAAAACTTAGGACTCTCCAAACCCTATTCCAAAAACTTAGGACGCTCAAAACCCTATCCTGGAAACATTGAGATGCTCAAAACCCTTTCCTGAAAACTTAGGATGCTCCGAATCCTATCCTGGAAACATTAAGATGCTTAAAACCCTAACACAACTACTTAGGATGCTTGAAAGCCTATCCCAAAAAATTAGGGCACACAAAAGCCTAACCCCCAAAATTAAGATGCTCAAAATCCAAACCCCCAAAATTAGGATACTCAAAACCCTGGCCCTGGAGAACCTAACCTGAAAAAAAACAAAACAAAACAAAACAAAAAAAGATCTTAAAACCCTAACCGTAAATAACTGACCAAAAATAAAACCTTAAGACTCTAACCCTAAAAAACATATCAACACTACAACCCAAAAAACTCTAATACCCTAACACGCTAACCCTGAAACCCTTAAAACCCTAACCCCCAAACCCTTAAAACCCTAACCGTTAAAACTCCAACCCTAAAAACCTTAAAATCCTAAACATAAACCCTGAAACCCCTTACCCTGAAACCCAACCCTAGTGCCCAATGCCTGAAACCTTAAAACCCTGAATCAATCTGTAGCAAATAGCATAGGCTGAGTCGAGGATCTCAGTACAGTAGCATTATTATTCGAGATTACAATGGCGGGTGTCCCACAAGCAGGAGGGTGCCTACTAATTCCATACAGAGTTTATACACTTTTTTTTTCTGCCGAGGACCGGGACCCTCCCCTGTTTCCCCTTTAACTGTGCTATTCAAGGTTCATAATCTAGCTGGTGCTTCACAGAAAATACACAGCTGCTGGCCTGTTACAAGTCACATTTCTTTTGAGGTTTTTACTCTTTGAGGTGGTAATGTTTCTTACGCCGTGATTTCCACCTAATTGCTGTAAGGATTCTGGTTGTCTGCGTTTTACAAGGTTGTCTGTTATAATAAATAAAAGTCCCAAATAGGATTACAATCAAAGTTTACAATTCACTGAATGAATAGAGGTAAGCAAACAGTGCTGGGTACGCCGGGAGTCTCTGCTCCACCAAGACGCGCACCAGTTATACACCAGTTACCTCCCTTAAGGGATATAGAGAAGCCCTCTCAGATACGTCTGTCCTACTTCTCCTGCATGCGGCCGGAGGTCGGTCTAATTCTGGTGCTGTTGGTGGTGGAAGCTGGGGCAACGGTGGTACTGGTGGCGATACCACAGCCACCGGAGGGGGAGCCGCCGGGGGTGGATTGTTAGGATATGGAGGTGGTAGCTTATCCAACGGCTCACGTTTATCTTCTTTTTCTTTGTCATGTTCTTCTTGTTCTTCAAATTTCTTACCTGCTTTTAGTGTAAATATTGAGGCTGGAAAAGGACGTGAAGTCCTCCTGATCCATAATCCTGCATAATCACTTTCTTCCTGGCTAAAAGGTTCCTTTGAATTAACATGGATATTTAAGGCCTGGCAAATCCAGTCTTTGAAGGATCCAAAAACAGGCCAAAAGACATGTAGTCTTAAAGGCTCCTTTGGCCATTCTGTCACACAATACTGGACCATTTTTAATTTACTTTTTCCTTTTCTGGGGTCCCTATCATTCCAATTTCTAATCGTTATTCCTAATGGACTTTCTGGTGGTATGACTGGTAATTTGCTCCCTTTCTTCTGGTCTCTGGTCTTCGATTTTGTCTGACCCATCTAGGAATTTTACTATGGCAATTCCCACAGCCCTTGGTTACCTTAGTAAGAGTGTCTTGCAGGGGGTCGAGGACCTATCACACACCCACAAATCCTATAGGAATCCCTTCGGTCCTTCACCGGCCAAGTCCCTCACGGGAGATTGGAACCGCGGTTAGAAGACCTCCACAATCGCTTCGGAACTAAGTTCCATCTCAGTCACACTCTTACACACACAGGCAACCGAACCCCACCCAACCGAACGGTGTACGCTTTAAATGCTTACGACTCCGTCATCTTCGTTCGGATCTTCACACACACAATTATGGGCAAAATATAGTGCTGCAGCTGGCAAGGGAGCTGAAAAAAAGAATCAGAAACTTTGCTTACCTTTATTCAGGTTCAAGATGCCATTAGTTCCGACCTGACTCAAAGAGCAGCCACCAAATGCTGGGGGTGCCTCTCCTAGATCAAACCAGAAATCAGGAACCAAAGCCCTCCCGGACGAGCCCCCACTTGTAATAAATGACTGGGTCCCAAATAGGATTGCAATTGAAATTTACAATTTATTAAATGAATAGAGGTAAGCAAGCAGCGCTGGGTGCGCCAGGAGTCTCTGCTCCACCAAGACGCACACAAGTTACATCAGGCGGCTGGTTTTTATGCTGCTAGGCTGTCGCGTTAAGGGGTATAGCTGATTAACCGTTACGGGCCCGGTCAGATTCAGGTTACTGAACCAGTCGGACATTCACCAAAAACACATTAACCGTCTGGGGGTCCGTTCAGACATTCACCAAAAACGCATTAACCATCTGGGGGTCCGCTCAGACATTCACCAAAAATGCATTAACCGCCTGGGGGTCTGGTTAGATTCAGAACACTGAACTATCACGGATAACCACCCTCACCCTCGTTGCACTCAATGAGAGTTATCACAATGCAATCAAGTATGGTTTATTACAGCAACAGATAATCAGGTTCTTTTGGATTGCTGGCGATAGTGACCGTCTGCAAAAGCAAGCTAGTATGCATAAAATACACAGGTGTTATAGGTGTTATAGATGTTATAGATGTTACAGGTGTTTATAGGTGTTACAAATGTTACAGGTGTTACAGATGTTATAGATGTTACAGGTGTTACAGATGTTATAGATGTTACAGGTGTTATAGATGTTACAGGTGCGCAGCCTAGAAATAAACGCGTTAAAAGGATCAAAGACTCTATAGAGATTTATAAGCAAGTATTTAGATCTCACCCAAAGGCGTCCCAATGGGGGGGGAAGAGAGGCTCAGCCCGTCGACTGATCCCAAGAGTCAGGAGGTCCTAAGGATGTTGTCCTCGGGACGGTATCTCCCCTGACGGTGGTATCTTCCCTAACATCCCCTTTCTCTTGGGCCAATTTATATTATTTTCTATCTTTTAGGTGGAGCTTGAGTGGCTCTAGTCAAGCATATCTTAGTTATGATTGGTGTAAAGTTTTCCCGTCTCCGTTTAAAGTAATAGGCTCCGAGAAATTCAGAGCGCATGCTCAGTGAGGGGTGGTCGCACCTTGGAGGCGGGTAGCTTTTGGGATGGAGGTGTGTTTTGGTATTATAATGATATTATAATGAGCAAAAAGTACACTAGGGTACAGCATTTGTCAAAACATGACAGGTCTTTGGCTTAGGGTGGCAAAAAGTGCAGCTGTGTGCACAAGAACAATCGAGGCCCCATCTGATTACAGAGCCTAGCCGTGGTGTCTCCACTCCACTCTACGCTCCGTGCTGTTCCTTAGAGCTAGCACACCAAGTTTCCCCAGCGCGATAGCATCAAAGGTTGGGAGCCTAGGGAACGCTCAGATAATGCAGTTATGCCCTGCCCTGAAAGCCTCTTCAATGCTGTACCTTTTCCTAAAAATGTGAATGTTAGTTTTATTTTCCTAGTTACTTCAGGCATTTACACCACATAATCCACCCCGTGACTATAGTCACTCAAGCTTCACGACAGTTGGAATATGTCGGGGATATCACATACATTCTCGGATTGAGGTTTATCGAGTGTATGTACATTGTGTAGAGATGCTAAGCGTTTCATCATAAACCAGAGTTTAACATACAAACTAATTGTCAGTATAAAACATAATACAGTGAGTATTAGCAGAACAATAACAGGGTGAAGCATCTTGTTGAAGATTCCCTTGGCAGCTGGCGACCATCCAAACAAAGTGTCCCACCAACGGTGTCTCTCATCTCTCTGACAGTAATCAGAGTCTTTTGTCCATTTTCTCGGACCTGTGTCATCAGCTGCTTCAGGTCCTCATGTACCAGCAATTTCTTCACCAAGGTAAGGTTCATTCCAATAGGAGTAGGCAGCAGTTCATGAAGCAGAATATAATTAGATGCAATAAGTTGATAAGAAGTGACAGGAACTGAGTATTTAAAATCACATCCTAGAATTTTGGTAAAATTGCAAACACAAACATTAGAGTGATTATTGATATCTACCACTGCATTATCTATGACTATAGAATCACAATGAGTTCTCATGCAAACACAACCTTTCCCAATATATACAAGTACAGTTTCAAGGGTTTCATTAGGATGTATCTCAAAGTGGCAAATATTTTGCTCAGTGTCAAGACAAATGTCTTGGGATTCCAGCGTGTTACTTTCACAGATGAAACCTTTTTGTTCACGCACAATGCATGCTTTTACATCAATTGTTTGCCACTTTCCTCCCTTTTGATGGGCCCATACTTTATGCTCTTTAGGATAAAGTATAGTTCCATTATGATTGAGTCCTAATGCAATGATTGGCTATACATTGTATACAGTGGCATTGCTTATAGTAAGTACAAAGGCAACAATTTTATCATTTTCTGCATAATGGGTAAAGTTGACTAATTGCCATCATGCTTGAAATTCCTTTTCAAATTCTGAAGCATTATCCCAAATCAATTTTTGAATTTCAGTGGGCAAAGTTCCTCCTTCTCCCTCTCCAATAATAGCTGCTGCTACAGATTGTATCCATAACTGTGCTTGGATACAGCTCAAGGCAAGGGAGGTATTGCCTTGGGCTTTTCCAAGGGCATTTACAATTAATTGATAGAAGCCATTGATTTGCTCCTAAAGCCAATAAGGACAGTTTCCTTAGGTCATCTGTAGTAGCAGTTACTCTACTCATTAAAACCTCGGCATCAATGCTATTTAATATACCTAATCCTGTCCCTAATAACCCAGTTGCATCCCGTGGCCCTCTTTTAGGGACCAACTAGGGTCAAAGAGAATTTGTTGTTGAATTATGTAAGGGCCTGTATTGAAGATGGAAGGAGTTAGACCAATGGGAGGCTGAGTCGGTTCGTTTTCAAATATCTGCGGAGGCAGAGGCTTCTTATTCTGTGCCTCTGTAACCCCAAAGACAGTACACAATTATAGGTTTGGTGAATCAATGTATACTGTCTTAATTTCATTCAGCCGATTATAAGTGGATCGGTTAGTTATTCGGCAACCAATTTGTATTGACTGTCCAGACATGGCTTGAAGTTCAGCCATTCTTAGAGAATCATTCCAACTCCATTCATCTTTTGAAAATATTTTGTTTCCATGTAGAACTAAAGTAGAGAGATTTAGGTCCTTTCTGTTTTGAGATGTTCCAGTGACTGTGCTATACTGTGACAATACATGGTTAGATGCCATGGTGAAACACCTCAGCTCCATGCACAGCCACAGTAGCTAAGTTTCCTTTAAGGTCTGTAATTGCATCAAGGTCAGGGTAAAGCATGGCATTATTAATCCAAACTGTTGATTCGTCATCTTCCAGCTGTCCATATACAGTTTGCTCAGGGTTCCTGTGAACACAAAAGAAAATAAAATATGCTCGGTTGTATTCAACCGGCAGGGTTAGAAAGAGGGTGAAATAGCAATCTTTGATTTCCCATGCATAGAAATACTTGGGAGTAGTTAGCACTATTACTACTGTTAGATACACAGAGGGCTTTCACTATCTCTGCCATGTTTGGAACTGCGGCAGTCAAAGGTATAGTGTTAGCATTCAACTGTCTGTAATCCACTGTAAAATGCCATTGCCTGGTTGGTTCCTTTACTGGCCACACTGGTGAATTATAAGGTGAATGGGTCCTTTTAATAATGCCTCTTTTTTCCAATTCTGTTACCACCCCGTCAATCCCCGTAAATACTGCTGCTGACAACAGATATTGCCGAACATTAATGATTTTAGCAGGGGATAAGGGTATGGATGTTTGTAACAGGCTCAGTCTCATGGTGCCTGAATCCCTTTGATGTGTCGCGAAACTCCACACAGTTCCATCAGGGAGTTTCCACATACGACCATGCAGTATGTCAAATCCTAAAATATTAGTATATGCAGCACCAACTAATACTTCTATTCTGGTTAATTTTTGTTCCTCTGGCAACCAGAGTGAAATTTTTGCAGTGGGGCATTGTTTTTCCACACCATTGATTCCGTGAATTTAACCCTGCGTTGACCAGGTGTTATGCTCAGGGTTTGTGCTGTCTCATGTGTAATTACTGACATTTGGGTCCTGGTATCAATAAGAAAATTTACCAATATTTTTGGGGGTTCAACAGGAATGGCAATTATAGGGTCAGAGTGTTCATTAGAGAGCCATTGAATTGCTAATACCCGCTGAGCAGGGTGGCTCACTGCCCTCCCCGGGGACAAGAGTTTTTTTGCCGACACCACAACTCACTCTGTTCCCTATTAGGTTTGAACCTCTCTTTGAATTTGGGGTATCTGGGATTTTTAGTGTGGATTTGGCAGACTCGCCGAGAGTGGTCTTGGGATTTAATGCTGGATGAATTAATCCAGCCTATTTGGCATCCGTATTTATCTATGTCTTGTACCAATTCACTCCAGGTGGGAATAGGGGAGTTAGGATTTCGCCTGCAACCACTATCATCATCCCCACAAGCAGCTAGTATGTGATCTTGGGTGTTTTCTACAAACATCTTAAGACAATCAGGGAGTCCACGGATGAGAGGGGTTAATTGAACCGGGTCAATAGGAGCTAACATTGGGGAATTCCTTAATTTATCTCTTTCATATATTGCCTGAATGCAGGCTGCTTTCTGTACTGCTACAGCCAAGTCAGCTCCTGGTGTGGTGGTTAAAAATACTCCAGGTCTCCAAAAGCCTCCTACTTCTTCCTTACACAACATCATTCGATCTCCTCCTTTAAGAGAAACTTGACACACATACTCAACTTCTGATTCCCCTGACCGCCTTGAGAACTTCTCCTGTATTTTAACCAACTCTGCTGGTGACAACGGAATCGTTTGCACAGTGGTACGGATTTCATCATTATCATCAACAGTAGTCTCAGTCTTAACCAAAGGTCTCAAGGAAATCGATTGAGGTTCAGAATCAGAAATCTCTTCAACACCATCATCACTGTCAGACCAGAAATCACTGTCCCAGCTTTCAGGTTCTGCACTATGCAGCACTCCACGAATCTGCTTGACCGGAGCGCAAGGCTGTACTTTATTTAACAGATGACTAACCCTCTCCAGCAATTGTTTAAGATGATTATTTTCACTCACAAGTTTATCATTTTCAGTCACAAGTTTGTCATTCTCAATGGAAAGTTTATTATTTTCATCCAAAAGTTTATCCACTCTGATTCCTAATGTTTTTCCCGTCTCCCTTTCAAAGGCCAATGATGACTTCAACACCTCATTCCCTGATTTCAAAGCTGTATGTTCCGCATCAGAGATCAGTTTGGGAGCAGGAGTTTCCTTAGCTTTTTGCCGAGCACAAGACAAACAGGCTCCTAACACAGCACAAATTGCACCTTTACCCTTTCTTTGACCAATCTTTCGTGAAGCCTGACAATGCTCAATGCACTCTACCACTTTCTCCTCATCTTTCCAAAACTTTTGGGAAAACTCCTTCCCTGCCTGGGAAGGGGCACATTTGTATTTTTGCAGACGTTTATCCATAGCAATCCTGCCGACTACGCCAATTTTACTGTCGCGTTAAGGGGTGTAGCTGATTAACCGTTACGGGCCCGGTCAGATTCAGGTTACTGAACCAGTCGGACATTCACCAAAAACACATTAACCGTCTGGGGGTCCAGTCAGACATTCACCAAAAACGCATTAACGGCCTGGGGGTCCGTTCAGACATTCACCAAAAACGCATTAACCATCTGGGGGTCCGCTCGGACATTCACCAAAAATGCATTAACCGCCTGGGGGTCTGGTTAGATTCAGAACACTGAACTATCACGGATAACCACCCTCACCCTCGTTGCACTCAATGAGAGTTATCACAATGCAATCAAGTATGGTTTATTACAGCAACAGATAATCAGGTTCTTTTGGATTGCTGGCGATAGTGACCGTCTGCAAAAGCAAGCTAGTATGCATAAAATACACAGGTGTTATAGGTGTTATAGATGTTATAGATGTTACAGGTGTTTATAGGTGTTACAAATGTTACAGGTGTTACAGATGTTATAGATGTTACAGGTGTTACAGATGTTATAGATGTTACAGGTGTTATAGATGTTACAGGTGCGCAGCCTAGAAATAAACGCGTTAAAAGGATCAAAGACTCTATAGAGATTTATAAGCAAGTATTTAGATCTCACCCAAAGGCGTCCCAATGGGGGGGGAAGAGAGGCTCAGCCCGTCGACTGATCCCAAGAGTCAGGAGGTCCTAAGGATGTTGTCCTCGGGACGGTATCTCCCCTGACGGTGGTATCTTCCCTAACATCCCCTTTCTCTTGGGCCAATTTATATTATTTTCTATCTTTTAGGTGGAGCTTGAGTGGCTCTAGTCAAGCATATCTTAGTTATGATTGGTGTAAAGTTTTCCCGTCTCCGTTTAAAGTAATAGGCTCCGAGAAATTCAGAGCGCATGCTCAGTGAGGGGTGGTCGCACCTTGGAGGCGGGTAGCTTTTGGGATGGAGGTGTGTTTTGGTATTATAATGATATTATAATGAGCAAAAAGTACACTAGGGTACAGCATTTGTCAAAACATGACAGGTCTTTGGCTTAGGGTGGCAAAAAGTGCAGCTGTGTGCACAAGAACAATCGAGGCCCCATCTGATTACAGAGCCTAGCCGTGGTGTCTCCACTCCACTCTACGCTCCGTGCTGTTCCTTAGAGCTAGCACACCAAGTTTCCCCAGCGCGATAGCATCAAAGGTTGGGAGCCTAGGGAACGCTCAGATAATGCAGTTATGCCCTGCCCTGAAAGCCTCTTCAATGCTGTACCTTTTCCTAAAAATGTGAATGTTAGTTTTATTTTCCTAGTTACTTCAGGCATTTACACCACATAGGCTAATACATATTCATTACTACTTCTACAAAAGGCAGGGTTATTCTAATTAGTTCCCAGAATCCAAACCCTCCCACTGGTGCAGGCGTTATCAGTCTCCGGTGGTCCCTCTGGGGGCCACTCGTACTGAAGGCTCGTAGTCTTCCTCCCAGGCTTTTCTCTTGTCCTTCTCCTTTGGCCATCTTGGCTGGATGGCAGACACTTGCATAGTGTCCCATGCAACAGTTGTAATAGTTAGCAGTTATTCTGAAACCCCTTTGTTCTCTTATCCCCTATTGACCCGAATTGCTGGACCATTCCTTTGCAAGATACAAGAACTATATATATTAACCACTCTGGTTTTCTCAGACTTTTCATCATATCATGCGGCCCTAGCATTGTTCCATATTGACACGAATCAGATGAACTCATTTCACACTGTTAAGCTGTCTTATCACTGCAAGCATATCTCAATACCACCTTCCTTCCCTCTACAGGATGTAACTGCGCAAAAACAACATTTTTATTCCCACAACCTTGATCCCCTTACCCTGAAATCCTTATTCCCCTTAAACCTAACAACTCTAACCACAACCCTAACCCTTATTATCAACCCCCTAACACTAATGACACTGACCTTAATCCAAACCCCAAACTGCCCCTAACCCCAGACAACCAACAACGAAACACACACACACAAAGATGGAAACTACAAAAAAGGCAAAACCCTGGATACAGGCCCCAAATCACAAATACGCAACCAAAATGCTACAGAAAAGCCCCAGATGCAGGCCCCAAATGCTACTGCTAGGCCTCAAAAGCTCAAGATGCATCCCAAAGCAAAAATGCAGGCCCCAAACGTTACAGAAAAGCCCCCAAACCCAGGTTGCACAAGTCTACAAGCAGGCCCCAAACTGCCAACAGAAGCAGGCACCAACCACACCCAGATGCAGACCCCAACTGCCCACAAGCAGCTCCTACCCCACCACCCCCTCCCAAGAACTGGACTCCACCCAGACACCGGCCCAAGACCCGGACCCGACCCCCGCCAACCCCCCTACCCTCCCCCCCGACACAGGTGTACAAGCAGCTCACAACCCGCCCCTTCAGAGACCGGTCCCACTCCCCACACCTCCCCCAAGACATGGGATGCGGAGGTGTACAACCAACTCCCAACTCCCTCCCCCTCAAAGGGAGGCCCCAAAGACCCCCAAATGGAGGCTCCTAGAGTGAACAAACACCTCCCAACTCCCCCAGGCACAGGCCAACCCCCCCCCCCCCAAACACAGGCCACAAAGGTGTATAAACAGCCCAGACCCCCCTCCAAGACCATGGCCCCTATAGTGTACAAGCAGCTCCCAACCACGCACAGATGCAGGCCCCAACCCTTCTCAAAAGGGAGGCACCTAGAATGCATGAGCAACTCCCAACCCCCCTCAAATACAGACCCCAAAAGTGTACAAGTAGCTCCCCCCCAGAGACAGGACCCAAAGGTGTACAACCAGTTCCCAACACCCCTGAGACACAGGCCCCAACCCCCTCCCCAGACACAGGGACCCAAATTCTACAAGCAGCTCCCAACCCCTGCCAGGCAGTCCCCTACCCTATACAAGCAGCTCCCAACCCTCCCCCCCCCCACCCCCGCGAGGGAGGCCCCCAAGCCCCCCACAAACACAGGCCCCTACAGTGTACAGGCAGCTCCCAGCCACCCCCAGATGCTGGCCCCAAAGTTGTACAAACAGCTCCCAGCCACCCTGCAGAAACAGATTCCTACATTGTACAAGCAGTTCCCAGCCCGCTAGACACAGGCCCTGACCCCCCACAGATGCAGGCCCCAAAGGTGTACAAGCAGCTCCCACCCCTCCCCCAGACGCAGGTCCCAAGCCCCCCCCCGCCCCCAGAAGCAGGCCCCAAAGGTGTAGAGTCAGCTCTCAACGCCCTCAATGCTGGCCCCAAGGGTCTACAAGCAGCTCCCCCCTTGCCCCCAGTTACCGGCCCCGAGACACAGACCCCAAAAGCCTAATCACAGGCCCTGAACTCTAGAGGCAGGCTCCAAAACCCAGGACAAAGCCCCAGTGGTTCGAGACAGGGCCCAAATCCCAGACACAGGCCCCAAACGCTAAACATATGCCAAAAAAAGTATTAGTGCTGGTGCCAAATGTTACAGACAGGCCCAAAAGCCCGAGATGCTCAAGACTGAGATGTAACTTGGCTTTCTGAATTACTGGAAAGCAGCTTTCATTCTCAGATAATTGTGTGCAGGCTAGATAGGATGGGGCTTCAGGCACCTCTTCACCTGAGGAAACACACTGCCATCAGGCACCGCTGTGCCAGACAAGCTTGTTCTGCTAGAACACCCTACTCAGATGCACTGTGGCGTTCAAGTGAACTGCTTTCATGCAAATATAAGGACTGATGTTACAACCCACCTTGCCTGTGGCACCTGATGAACAGAAGAGTAAGCCACCGCAGCGCTTCAAAACCATCCCTGCACGTGCCGCTCCTTGTCGCTCTCTGGCCTTATCTCATATCCTTATCCACTTCTGTGGAGAGCCTGCCACGGCACCTGCAAAGCAAGACGGACACCTTTCATAGTCACCTTGTGCTACTTGGTCGTTCTGCTCCAACCCAGCTCATGACCAGCCCCTCTTCTTACACAGCTCTTCAGAGTGCAGTTTGCTCCTTTGAGCCTGTGCGAGACACCTGTGAAAGAAAAAGAAACGCATAGGCCTATGCAGCATCCAAAGACACAGCACAACTAGGTAAGTTACTTTCATCTGCTCCCTTACCTCTGCCGCTTACCAGCCCCCGAGGCAGATGCTTCAATCTACCCTCTTCAAACAGCTACAACACCTCTAAAAGACAAAGAGGGGATGCTTAGAGGAACAGTGAGACCTACAACACAACAACTGCTACATCTGTTCCTCACTCACCTTGCCAGATGCAGCTCTGCATGTGACGTCCCAGGTTGTACACTGCGTTACCTAACCCTTACCGTAACCCTTACCCTAACCCTTCTCACCCTTACCATTACCCAAATCCTTACCTTTACTTTTTCCTTACCCTTACTCTTTCCTTTAACCATAACCTTACCCTTACCCTATACCTTACTCCAACCCTTCCCCTTATCTTCCCCTTCACCTTACACTTAACCTAACCCTTACCCTTCTGCTTCCCCTAAAACATATCCTAACACTTTCCCTTACCCTTAAACTTACCCTAACCCTTTCTATTACCCTTACACTTACTCTTGCCCTAATCCTTGCGTGCACCCTTACACTTATCCTAACCCTTACCCTTACCCATACTCAAACCCTTACTCTAACCCTTACCCTGAACCGTACCCTTACCCTTACCCTTAACCTAACCCTAAACCTTAAACCTTACCGTAAAGCTTACCCTTTCTGCTACACTTACCCTTAGCCTAAATCTAAACCTTACACTTACCCTTAGCCTAACCCTCACCCTTACCATTACCCATACCCTTATTCTTACTCTTATCCTAACCCTTACCTTTACACTTACGGTTACCATTAACCTTACCCTTACCCTAACACTTATCCTTAACCTAACCCTTACCCTAAACCTTACACTTACTCTTAACATTAACCTTACCCTTAACCTTTAGCTAATACTTAATCTTACGTTTTTCTCACCCTAACCCTATAATTAATCATAACCATTACCCTAACACTTAACCTTACCCTTACAATAAACCACACAACAACACTTAAATGTACACTTACGCTTAAACTTACCCTAGCAATTACTCGTGCAATTAAAATATTAATTAATTAAATTAAAAAATTTTAATTTAAAATTAATTGAATTAAAAAATTTAAATACCCTTATCCTTATATCTTATCCTTAACCCTCACCCTTATCATTACCAATACCCTTATTCTTACACTTATTCTTATACATACAACTTACCCTTTTCCTAACACTTAACCCTAACCTAACTCTAACCCTAAACCTTACCTGAACCCTTTCCAGGACCCTTACATTAACCCTTACCCTTAACCTAAACCTTACACTTGCTCTTAACCTTAACCTAATACTTACCTTTACGTTTTGCTCACACTAACCCTAAAATTAACCCTAACCATTACCCTAACAGTTACCCCTAACCTAACCCTTACTCTAACACTTACAGTGACCCGTACACTTAAACATACCCTTCCACTTACTCTTACCCTAACCCTTACCCTTACCATAACCCCTACTCTAACACATACTTCCACCCGTACCCTTACCCTTACCCTTACCCTTACCCTTACCCTTACCCTTACCCTTACCCTTACCCTTACCCTTACCCTTACCCTTACCCAATCCCTTACCCAATCCCTTACCCTTACCCAATCCCTTACCCTATCCCTTACCCTATCCCTTACCCTTAACCTAAACCTAAACCTTACCCTTATCCTAACACTTACCCTTACCGTAAACCTTACCCTTTCTGCTACATTTACCCTTAGCCTAAATCTAAACCTTACACATACACTTAGCCTAACCCTCCCCCTTACCATTACCCATACCCTTATTCTTACCCTTACCGTAACCCTTACCTTTACACTTACGGGTTACCATTAACCTTACCCTTACCCTAACACTTATCCTTAACCTAACCCTTACCCTAAACCTTACCCCAACCTTTACCCTGACCCTTACATTAACCCTAACCCTTACCCTAAACCTTACACTTACTCTTAACCTTAACCTTACCCTTAACATTAACCAAATATTTACGCATAAGTTTTCCTGACTTTAACCCTAAAACTAACTAAACTAAACTAACTAAAACTAACCCTAACCATAACCCATACCCTAACACATATTTGTACCCTTAACCTTACTGTTACCCTTAACCTTACCCTTACCCTTACTCTATCCGTTACCCTTACGCTTACCCTTAACATAAACCTTACCCTTGACCTTACCCTTACCATAAGCCATACAACAACACTTACATGTACACTTACGCTTACACTTACCCTAGCAATTACTCGTACAATTACCCTTACCCTTACCCTTACCCTTACCCTTACCCTTACCCTTACCCTTAACCTAAGCCGAAACCTTAAACCTTACAGTAAACCTTACCCTTTCTGCTACACTTACCCTTAGCCTAAATCTAAACCTTATACTTACCCTTACTGTAACCCTCACCCTTATCATTACCAACACCCTTACTCTTACCCTTACCCTAACCCTTCCCCTTACACTTACTGTTACCTTTAACATTACCCTTACTCTAACACTTACACTTATCCTTATCCATACCCTTACCCTTACCCTAATCCTTACCCTTAACCTAACCCTAACCCTAAACCTTATCCCAGCCTTTACCCTGACCCTTACATTAACCCTAACCCTTATCCTAAAGCTTACACTTACTCTTAACCTTAACCTTACCCTTAACCAATACCCTAACACTTACCCTTACGTTTCCCTCACCCTAAGTCCTAAAATTAACCCTAACCATTACCCTAACACTTACCCTTACCCTAAACCTAACCGTAATTCTAACCCTTACTCTAACCCTTACCCTGACCTGTACCCTTACACTTATCCTTACCCTAAGCCTTTCCCTTACCATAACCCATACCCTAACACGTACTTGTAGCCTTAACCTAACCTTTCCCCTTACCCTTACCTTTACTGTCTCTGTTACCCTTACACTTACACTTAACATAAACCTTAACCTTAACCTTACCCTTATCATATGGCATACAACAACTCTTACATGTACACTTACGCTTGCACTTACCCTAGCAATTACTCGTACAATTACTCTTAACCTTACTATTAAGCTAACCCTAATCCTTACCCTTATCCTAACACTTACCCTTATCCTAAACCTAACCCTTTCTGCTACACTTACCCTTTGCCTAATTCTAAACCTTACCCTAACCCTCACCCTTGCCTAAATCTAACCATTACGCTAACCCTCACCCTTACCCTTACCATTATACTTACTTTTACCCTTAACCTAAACCTTACCCCAACCCTTACCCTGACCCTTACATTAACGCTAACCCTTACATTAACCCTAACAAATACCCTAACCCTAACCCTAACCCTAACCCTTACTCTAACCCTAACCCTTAACCTAAACCTTACACTTAATCTTAACTTTAACCTTACCCTTAACCTAATACATACCCTTACGTTTCCCTCACCCTAACCATAAAATTAACCCTAACCATTACCCTAAAACTTAACCTT
The DNA here is from genome assembly GCF_965140915.1 of Aythya marila. Classification (NCBI taxonomy): domain Eukaryota; kingdom Metazoa; phylum Chordata; class Aves; order Anseriformes; family Anatidae; genus Aythya; species Aythya marila. Next base: position 81,275 of record NC_139049.1, read on the forward strand.
ACCCTAAACCTAACCGTAATTCTAACCCTTACTCTAAACCTTACCCTGACCCGTACCCTTACACTTATCCTTACCCTAAGCCTTTCCCTTACCATAACCCCTACCCTAACACGTACTTGTAGCCTTAACCTAACCTTTCCCCTTACCCTTACCTTTACTGTCTCCATTACCCTTACACTTACAATTAACATAAACCTTAACCTTAACCTAAACCTTCTCATAAGCCATACAACAACACTTACATGTACACTTACGCTTGTACTTACCCTAGCAATTACTCGTACAATTACCCTTACCCTTACCCTTACCCTTACCCTTAACCTAAGCCGAAACCTTAAACCTTACAGTAAACCTTACCCTTTCTGCTACACTTACCCTTAGCCTAAATCTAAACCTTACACTTAACCTTAGCCTAACCCTCACCCTTACCATTACCCATACCCTTATTCTTACCCTTACCCTAACCCTTGCCTTTACACTTACGGTTACCATTAACCTTACCCTTACCCTAACACTTATCCTTAACCTAACCCTTACCCTAAACCTTACCCCAACCCTTACCCTGACCCTTACATTAACCCTAACCCTTACCCTAAACCTTACACTTACTCTTAACCCTAACCTTACCCTTAACTTTAACCTAATACTTACGCATACGTTTTCCTGACTTTAATCCTAAAACTAACCCTAACCATTACCCTAACACTTAACCTTACCCTAACCCAAACCCTAATCCTAACTCTAAACCTTACCCTGACTTGTACACTTATCCTTATCCTTACACTTAGCCTAACACTTACCCTTACACTTATCCTTATACATACAACTTACCCTTACCCTAAAACTTAACCTTAACCTAACTCTAACCCTAAACCTTACCTTAACCCTTACCCTGACCCTTACATTAACCCTAACCCTTACCCTAAAACTTACACTTAACCTTATCCTTACCCTTAACCTTAACCTAATACTTACCCTTCCGTTTCCCTCACCCTAACCCTAAAATTAACCCTAACCATTACCCTAACACCTACCCTTACTCTAACCCTTACAATGACGCGTACCCTTACACATACACTTACACTTACTCTTACCCTAAACCTTACCCTTACCATAAGCCATATTCTAACAAATTCTTCTACCCGTACCCTTACCCTTACCGTAATCTTTACCCTTTATGTTACCCTAAACCTTACCCTTACCCTAACACTTACCCTTATCGTAAACCTTACCCTTTCTGCTACATTTACCATTAGCCTAAATCTAAACCTTACACTTACCCTTACCTTAACCCAATACTTACCCTTACGTTTCCCTCACCCTAACCCTAAAATTAACCCTAACCATTATTCTAACACTTACCCTTACCCTAACCCTAACCCTTACTCTAACCCTTACCCTGACCCATACCCTTACACTCACCCTTACCCTTACATTACCCTAACTCTTACCCATACCATAACCCATACCCTAACACATATTTGTACCCTTAACCTTACTCTATCCGATACCCTTACGCTTACTCTTAACATAAACCTTACCATTAATCTTACCCTTACGCTAACCCTTACCCTTACCCTATCCCTTACACTTATCCTTATCCATACCCTTAACCTTACACCAACCCTTACCCTTAAGCTGAACCTAACCCTAAACCTTACCCCAAACCTTTCCCTGAACTTTACATTAAGCCTTACCCTTAACCTAAACCTTACACTTACTCTTAACCTTAACCTTAACCTTAACCTTAAGCTAGTACTTAACCTTACATTTTTCTCACCCTAATCCTAAAATTAACCCTAACCATTACCCTAACACTTAACCGTTACACTTACCCTTATTCTATCCGTTACTTTTACGCTTTCCCTTAACATAAACCTTACCCTTTACCTTACCCTTACCATAAGCCATACATCAACACTTACATGTACACTTACGCTTACACTTACCCTAGCAATTACTCGTACAATTACCCTTAACCTAACCATAAACATTAAGTATAAGCTTAAGGGTCACCCTTAAGGTTAACGTTATCCTAACACTTACACTTAAGTTCAGGGTAAGGGTTAGAGTAAGGGTTAGGGTTAGGGTTAGGGTTAGGGTAAGCTTAAGTGTTAGGGTAATGGTTAGGGTTAGTTTTAGGGTTAAAGTCAGGAAAACGTATGCATAAGTACTAGGTTAATGTTAAGGGTAAGGTTAAGGTTAAGAGTAAGTGTTAGGTTTAGGGTAAGGGTTAGGGTCAATGTAAGGGTCAGGGTAAGGGTTGGGTAAGTTTTAGGGTAAGGGTTAAAGTAAGCATAATGATAAGGGTAAGGGTGAGGTTTATGGTAAGGTTTAGAATTAGGCAAAGGGTAAGTGTAGCAGAAAGGGTAAGGATTAGGTAAGGGTAAGTGTTAGGATAAGGGTACGGTTGAGGGTTAGGTTAAGGGTAAGGGTAATGGTTTGGTAACGGTAAGGGTAAGGTTAATTGTACGAGTAGTTGCTAGGGTAAGTGGAAACGTAAGTGAACATGTAAGTGTTGTTCTACGGCTTACGGTAAGGGCAAGGTTAAGAGTAAGTTTTATGTTAAGGATAAGTGTAAGAGTAACAGTTAGAGGAAGGGTAAGGGTAACAGTAAGGTTAAAAGTAGAACTATGTGTTAGGGTATGAGCTATGGTAAGGGGTAGGTTAAGGGTAAGAGTAAGGGTAAGAGTAAGGGTAAGTGTATGGGTCATTGTAAGGGTTAGAGTAAGGGTTAGGGTAAGGGTAAGTGTTAGGGTAATGGTTAGGGTTAATTTTAGGTTTAGGGTGAGGGAAACGGAAGGGTAAGTATTAGGTTAAGTTTAAGGATAAGGTTAAGAGTTATGGTAAGGGTTAGGTATAATGTAAGCGTAAGGGTTTGGGAAACGTTTAGGATAAGGGTAAGAGAAGGGATAATGGTAAGGGTAAGGATGATGTTTAGTGTAAGGGTTAGATTTAGTTAAGGGTAAGGGTTAGTGTAAGTTTAAGAGTAAGGGTAAGTGTAAGGGTATGTGTAAAAGTACGGGTCATTGTAAGGGTTTGAGTAATTGTTAGGGTAAGGTTAAGTGTTAGGGTAATGGTTACGGTTAGTTTTAGGGTTAGGGCGAGGGAAACGTAAGAGTAAGTATTAGGTTACAGCTAAGTTTAAGGTTAAGAGTAAGTATAAGGTTTAGTGTAAGGATTAGGGTTAATGTAAGGGTCAAGGTAAGGGTTGGGGTAAAGGTTTAGGTAAAGGGTAAAAATATGTATATTGTGAGGGTGAGGGGTTAGGGTAATGGTTAAATTTTAGTTAGATTTAGGTAAGGGTGAGGGTTCGGGTAAGGTTTAGAATTAGGCAAAGGGTAAGTGTAGCAGAAAGGGTAAGGTTTAGGATAAGGGTAAGTGTTAGGATAAGGGTAAGGTTTAGGGTTAGCTTAATAGTAAGGTTAAGGGTAATTGTACGAGTAATTGCTATGGTAAGTGCAAGCGTAAGTGTACATGTAAGTGTTGTTGTAGGGCTTATAATAAGGGTTAGGTTAAGGTTAAGGTTTATGTTAAGTGTAAGTGTAAGGGTAACGGATAGAGTAAGGTTAAGGGTAACGGTAAGGTTAAGGGTACAAATATGTGTTAGGGTATGGGTTATGGTATGGGAAAGAATTAGGGTAAGTATAAGGGTAAGGGTAAGTGTAAGGGTACAGGTCAGGGTAAGGGTTAGAGTAAGGGTTGTTAGGGTTAGGGTAAGGTTAAGTGTTAGGGTAATGGTTAGGGTTAGTTTTAGGGTTAAAGTCAGGAAAACGTATGCGTAAGTATTAGGTTAATGTTAAGGGTAAGGTTAAGGTTAAGAGTAAGTGTAAGGTTTAGGGTAAGGGTTAGGGTTAATGTAAGGGTCAGGGTAAGGGTTGGGGTACGGTTTAGCGTAAGGGTTAAGTTAAGGATAAGTGTTAGGGTAAGGGTAAGGTTAATGGTAACCCGTAAGTGTAAAGGTAAGGGTTAGGGTAAGGGTAAGAATAAGGGTATGGGTAATGGTAAGGGGGAGGGTTAGGCTAAGTGTATGTGTAAGGTTTAGATTTAGGCTAAGGGTAAATGTAGCAGAAAGGGTAAGGTTTACGGTAAGGGTAAGTGTTAGGATAAGGGTAAAGTTTAGGGTTAGGTTAAGGGTATGGGATCCGGTAATGGTAAGGGTAAGGGTAAGGGTTACGGTAATGGTAAGGGTACGGGTAGAAGTATGTGGTAGAGTATGGGTTATGGTAAGGGTTAGGGTAAGGGTAAGTGTTCGGTAATGGTTAGGGTTAATTTTAGGGTTAGGGTGAGGGAAAAGTAAGGGTATGTATTAGGTTAAGGTTAAGGGTAAGGTTAAGGTTAAGTGTAAGTTTTAGGGTAAGGGTTAATGTAAGGGTCAGGGTAAGGGTTTAGGTAAGGTTTAGGCTTAGGGTTAGGTTAAGGTTAAGTGTTAGGGTAAGCGAAAGTTGTATGGATAAGGATAAGTGTAAGGGATAGGGTAAGGGTAATTGTTAGGGTAAGGGTAAGGTTAATGGTAAACGTAAGTGTAAGGGTAAGGGTTAGGGTAAGGGGAAGAATAAGGGTAAGGCTTAGGGTAAGGGGAATTCTAAGGGTCCGGGTCAGGGTAAAAGTTAGAGTAAGGGTTAGGGTTAGGGTTCGGTAAGGATAAGTGTTAGGGTAATGGTTACGGTTAATTTTAGAGTTATGGTGAGGGAAATGTAAGGGTATGTATTAGTTTAAGGGTAAGGTTAAAGTTAAGATTAAGTGTAAGGTTTAGGTTAAGGGTTAGGGTTAGAGTAAGGGTTAGGGTTAGGGTAAGGGTTAGGGTTAATGTAAGGGTCAGGGTAAGGGTTGGGGTAAGCTTTAGGTTAAGGGTAAAAGTAAGTATAATGGTAAGGGTAAAGGCGAGTGTTAGGGTAATGGTTAGATTTAGGTGAGGGTGAGGGTTAGGGTAAGATTTAGAATTAGGCAAAGGGTAAGTGTAGCAGAAAGGGTTAGGTTTAGGATAAGGGTAAGTGTTAGGATAAGGGTAAGGTTTAGGGTTAGGTTAAGGGTAAGGTATAGGGTAAGGGTAAGGGTAAGGGTAAGGGTAAGGGTAAGGGCCACGGTAACGGTAAGGGTAAGGGTTACGGTAAGGGTAAGGGTTACTGTAAGGGTACGGGTACGGGTAGAAGTATGTGTTAGAGTATGGGTTATGGTAAGGGTAAGGGTTAGGGTAAGGGTAAGTGTTGGGGTAATGGTTAGGGTTAATTTTAGAGTTAGGGTGAGGGAAAAGTAAGGGTAAGTATTAGGTTAAGGTTAAGGGTAAGGTTAAGGTTAAGTGTAAGTTTTAGGGTAAGGGTTAATGTAAGGGTCAGGGTATGGGTTTAGGTAAGGTTTAGGGTTAGGGTTAGGTTAAGGTTAAGTGTTAGGGTAAGCGGAAGTTGTATGGATAAGGATAAGTGTAAGGGATAGGGTAAGGGTAATTGTTAGGGTAAGGGTAAGGTTAATGGTAAACGTAAGTGTAAGGGTAAGGGTTAGGGTAAGGGTATTAGTAAGGGGAAGGGGAATGGGAAGTCTAAGGTTCTGGCTCAGGGTAAAAGTTAGAGTAAGGGTTAGGGTTAGGTAAGGATAAGTGTTAGGGTAATGGTTACGGTTAATTTTAGGGTTATGATGAGGGAAACGTAAGGGTATGTATTAGTTTAAGGGTAAGGTTAAAGTTAAGATTAAGTGTAAGGTTTAGGTTAAGGCTTAGGGTTAGAGTAAGGGTTTGGGTTAGGGTTAGGGTTAGGGTTAGGGTTAGGGTTAGGGTTAGGGTTAGGGTCAGGGTCAGGGTTAGGGTTATTGTAAGGGTCAGGGTAAGGGTTGGGGTAAGGGTTAGGGTTAGGTTTAGGGTAAGGGTTACGATACACCCTTATTCCCATGCTGTGGCAGATGGGTGCATACCCAACAGTTCGTCTTATTAGTTACTTGAGAAATTGTTTGTATTAAGGTCAGGTGTAAGTTCTCATCCCAAGTTGCCCACCCCAAATCCGAGAACCGCACCCCTGCAATCATTAGGATCTGGAAAACCGTAATTTTGTTGGTCCAATTGGAGTGGTGGTCCATATCCTCGCCGGGGCCTTCTTCACCCTTGAATTGTGGATCCAAGCTGCTTGCTTCTTAATCTTAATGGCGGTGTGTCTTGTCAGTAATACTTGGTATGGTCCCATCCACTTTCCTTCCATTTTTCCTGCACGGGTTGTCCTGAAAAAGTCTTTATATATATATAATCCCCGAGCTTAAAGGGGTGGATTGGTTGATCCAACCCTCTAGCTCTGGTCCCTAACACAAATTTATGTACTTTATTTAATTGTTTCTGAAGTTCAGTTATATAAGCATATAAATATTCTGATCCTAACTGCGTTAGGTCCTCTCCACTAAATAGAAATTGCTATGGCCTTCCATATAAGATTTTGAAGGGACTCAAATTTCCTTTTATTCTAGGTTTAACTCTAATTCCAAGTAATGCTAAAGGGAGGGATTGAGGCCATGACAAATTAGCTTCTTATCCAATTTTAGCTATTTATTGTTTAATTAAGAGAAGGACTTTTTTTTTTTTTTAATTAAGAGAAGGACTGGTGGAGGACGTGATCGTCGGGAGCTGTCTTGGGCAGAGTGACCACGCAAAGGTGGAGTTCACTATTCTTGGCGAGGCCAGGAAGGGGACCAGTAAAACCGCTGTATTGGACTTTCGGAGGGCTGACTTTGAGCTGCTCAGGACACTAGTTGGTGGAGTCCCTTGGGAGGTGGTTCTGAAGGGCAGAGGGGTCCAGGAAGGCTGGGCGCTCTTCAAGAGGGAAGTCTTAATGGCGCAGGAACGGTCTGTCCCCACGTGCCCAAAGACGAGCTGGCGGGGAAGAAGACCGGCCTGGCTCAACAGAGAATTGTGGCTTGATCTTAGGAGGAAAAAGAGGGTTTATAAGCTTTGGAAAAGTGGGCAGGCCACTAAGGAGGACTTTAAAGAAGTAGCGAGGCTGTGCAGGGACAAAATTAGGAAGGCCAAAGCTCATCTGGAGCTCAATCTGGCTACTGCCGTTAAAGATAACAAAAAACGTTTCTATAAATACATCAACACAAAAAGGAGGACTAAGGAGAATCTCCATCCTTTACTGGATGCGGGGGGAAACTTAGTTACAAGAGATGAGGAAAAGGCGGAGGTGCTCAATGCCTTCTTTGCCTCAGTCTTTAGCGGCAATACCGGATGTTCTCTGGATACTCAGTACCCTGAGCTGGTGGAAGGGGATGGGGAACAGGATGTGGCCCTCATTATCCATGAAGAACTGGTTGGTGACCTGCTACGGCACTTAGATGTGCACAAGTCGATGGGGCCGGATGGGATCCACCCAAGGGTACTGAGGGAACTGGCAGAGGAGCTGGCCAAGCCACTATCCATCATTTATCAACAGTCCTGGCTATCAGGGGAGGTCCCAATCGACTGGCGGCTAGCAAACGTGACGCCCATCTACAAGAAGGGCCGGAGGGCAGACCCGGGAAACTACAGGCCTGTCAGTTTGACCTCAGTGCCAGGGAAGCTCATGGAGCAGATCCTCCTGAGAGTCATCACACAACACTTGCAGGGGAAGCAGGCGATCAGGCCCAGTCAGCATGGCTTTATGAAAGGCAGGTCATGCCTGACGAACCTGATCTCCTTCTATGACAGAGTGACGCGCTGGGTGGATGAGGGAAAGGCTGTGGATGTGGTCTACCTTGACTTCAGCAAGGCTTTTGACACCGTCTCCCACAGCATTCTCCTCAAGAAACTGGCTGCTCTTGGCTTGGACTGGCACACGCTTCGTTGGGTTAGAAACTGGCTGGATAGCCGGGCCCAAAGAGTCGTGGTGAATGGAGCCAAGTCCAGTTGGAGGCCAGTCACTAGTGGCGTCCCCCAGGGCTCGGTGCTGGGGCCGGTCCTCTTTAATATCTTCATCGATGATCTGGACGAGGGCATCGAGTGCACCCTCAGTAAGTTCGCAGATGACACCAAGTTAGGTGCGTGTGTCGATCTGCTTGAGGGTAGAAAAGCTCTGCAGGAGGATCTGGATAGGCTGCACCGATGGGCTGAGGTCAACTGCATGAAGTTCAACAAGGCCAAGTGCCGGGTCCTGCACCTGGGGCGCAATAACCCCAAGCAGAGCTACAGGCTGGGAGAGGAATGGTTGGAAAGCTGCCAGGCAGAGAAGGACCTGGGAGTGATGGTGGATAGTCGGCTGAATATGAGCCAGCAGTGTGCTCAGGTGGCCAAGAAGGCCAACGGCATCCTGGCTTGTATCAGGAACAGCGTGACCAGCAGGGCTAGGGAGGTGATCGTCCCCCTGTACTCAGCTCTGATGAGGCCGCACCTCGAGTACTGTGTTCAGTTTTGGGCCCCTCGCTACAAGAAGGACATCGAGGTGCTTGAGCGGGTGCAGAGAAGGGCGACGAAGCTGGTGAGGGGCCTGGAGAACAAGTCCTACGAGGAGCGGCTGAGGGAGCTGGGCTTCTTCAGCCTGGAGAAGAGGAGGCTCAGGGGTGATCTTATCGCTCTTTTTAGGTACCTCAAGGGAGGCTGTAGCGAGGTGGGGGTTGGCCTGTTCTCCCACATGCCTGGTGACAGGACGAGGGGGAATGGGCTTAAGTTGAACCAGGGGAGTTTTAGGTTAGATGTTAGGAAGAACTTCTTCACTGAAGGGGTTGTGAGGCACTGGAACAGACTGCTCAGGGAAGTGGTGGAGTCACCATCCCTGGAAGTCTTCAAAAGACGCTTAGATGTAGAGCTTAGGGATATGGTTTAGTGGAGGGCTGTTAGCGTTAGGTTGGAGGTTGGACTCGATGACCTTGAGGTCTCTTCCAACCTAGAAAAAATTCTGTGATTCTGTAATTAAATGGTTCATTTTTTCTACCTGTCCACTTGCCTGTGGTCTATAAGGAGTATGCAGTTGCCAATCTATCTTTAGAATCTTACTTATCTGTTCTACCACTTGTGCACAAAAATGTGAAACTCTATCAGAAGACATTGCTACTAGAATCCCAAAGCATGGTATTATTTCCTTTAACAAGACTTTAACCACTTCTCTTGCTTTGTTTGTTCGACAGGGAAAGGCTTCAGGCCTTCCTGAAAACGTGTCAGTCAGAACCAGTAAATAATGATACCCCCCTTTTCTAGGGAGTTCTGAAAAATCAATTTGCCACTGTTGCCCCAAATAATTTCCTTTACCGATTATTCCAAATTTTATTCTATTCTTGGTATTGGGGTTATTGTGTAAGCAAATGCTACATTGTTGAGTTACTTGTTTTATCATATCGTCCCACTAATGTCTGACTCAGGCTCTTCTGCAGTGTGCCAGCTCCCCAGTGCGTTTTATTGTGTTCTGTAAGAACTATGGGCCATGTCAAACTAGAGGGTATTACTATGTGGTTCTCTTTTAAATATACTCATCCATCTGGTTTCATTTTACCTTTCAAATCTTCAATTAATTTTAAGTCTTCTTTTGTATAATTTGGATATAGTTTGGATTTTACCGTCTGGTATCAAAGACAATGCCTTCACCTCAGTTATTTCAGCTGCCTGCTTAGCCTCTGCCAATCGATTTTCCAATTTCAAAATCGCTGTTCCCCTTTTGGTGTCCCTGACAATGCATGATAGCTACCTTTTCTGGTTGTTTTACAGCCTCTAACAATTTAAAAATTTCTTCAGCATACTTTGTGTTTTCACTGAGCGGTCAGCAATCCATGTTCTTTCCAAACTGCTCCATGAGCATGTACCACACCGAATGTATATTTAGAATCTGTCCAAATATTTACCCTTTTTCCCGCTGCCAGTTCCAATGCTCTCGTGAGAGCAACTATCTCCGCCTTTTGAGCTGATGTTCCAGGGGGTAAAGGCTTAGACTCGATTACCTGCTGAGTAGTTGTTATAGCATATCCAGCTTTACGTTGTCTTTGCGTAACAAAACTGCTCCCATCCGTGAACCAAGTTTCTTCCGCATCTTCCATGGGCTCCTCCTTAAGGTCTGGTCGGCTGGAATACACAGTCTCTGTAGTTTCTAAACAATCGTGAATCACAGCTTGTGCCGGAGCATCACTAAGAAAAGAGGCTAGATTCACAATATTAATTATCACAATTTCCACATCGTCCTGTTCTACCAATATTGCTTGATGTTTCAAAATCATCAATTCTTGTTTAAGTTGTTTAAAGACTTTTTGTGCTTCTCCAGTCCAGACTAACTTTGACTGGATAATCTTTATCAATTCACATAGAGGCTTTACCAATAGTCCATAATTATAAATCCAAAGGCGACACCAACCTGTCATTCCTAAAAAGGTTTGTAGCTCCTTTACCATTTGAGGTTCTGGAGTCCGGCAAATGACTTCCTTATGTTCAGTTCCTAGTTCTCGTTGTCCTTCCGAAATGTCAAATCCCAGATAGGTCACACTTTGTTGAGCCAGATGGACTTTCTGTCAAGAGACTTGATATCCATTTAAACCCAGAAAATTAAGACGACTTACAGTCCATTGAATACAACTCCCTTTAGTCTCGGTAGCTATTAAGAGATCATCTACATATTGTAACAAAGCACCTTCAGTGTCCGGAGGTATCCATGTTTCGAGTTCCCTTGCTAATTGGTTTCCAAAAATAGTGGGGCTAATCTTGAATCCTTGAGGTAGTAATGTCCACGTAAGCTGCGTCTTTCTGCCTGAATCAGGATTTTCCCATTCAAAGGCGAATAGGTTTTGGCTTTCTGTGGCTAAGCCTAGGCAGAAGAAGGCATCTTTTAAATCCAGTACGGGAAACCAGACTTGACTATTCTTTAATTTAGTCAGCAAAGTATAAGGGTTTGCCACTACTGGATGTATATCCTCAGTGATTTTATTTATGGCCCTCAAATCCTGAACTAGCCTATAGCTTTTTCATCTGCCTTTTTAATTGGCAATATGGGTGCACTGTATTCTGATTCGCATTCAATCAATAATCCATACTGTAAAAACTTATCAATTATCTCTTTAATTCCTTTCCTATCTTCTATCCTCAAAGGATATTACTTAACCTTAACGGGTTTCTCTCCTGGCTTTAATTTAATAATTAGTAAGGTCACATTTTTAGCTCTTCCAGGGACTTCGGTAGCCCAAACTCCTGGACATACTTGATCTGTGATCTCTAAAGGTATTTCACTTTTAGGGTCAGTTTGTATTAGTGCCAAGCTTAACACATTTATTAGTTGTTCTTCTCCTGTTCTTAATTCCATTTTCCCTTTTTCAAAGACAATTTCTGCTCCTACTTGCTCTAATAAATCTCTACCTAAGAGTGCCCATGAGGAGCTAGGCATAGATAAAAATCTGTGTATGCCCCATTGTTTCCCTAACTTGTACTTCAAAGGTTCACAAAAATAAGCCTTTTCGGTTACACCTTGTCCTGGTTTCAGTTAGAACAGAGTTAATTTTCTTCCTAGTACCTGGTAGAATGCTATGTTTTGGCCTAGGATGAGAAGAGTGCTGATAACACCCCGATGTTTTAATTGTTGCAGAGCAGTGCTTATACCAAGCCAAGGACATCTCAGCTTCTTGCTCTGTCCTGCCAACAGGCAGGCTGGGGGTGCAGTAAGAGCTGGGAGGGGACAGACCCAGGACAGGTGACCCAAACTAGCCAAAGGGGTATTCCATAGCATCTGACGTCAGGCTAAACAATACATAGGGGTGGCTAGCCAGGGGGAGGGGGCCGGACTGCTCGCGGTTAGGCTGGGCATTGGTCAGCGGGTGGTGAGCAATTGCATTGTGCATCACTTGTTTGTACACATTATTAGTAGTGGTACTATTATCATCATTGTATTATTATTATTATTATTATTATTATTATTATTATTATTATTATTATTATTATTATTATTATTACTACTACTACTATTATTTTGTCTTATTAAACTGTCTTTATCTCAACTCACAGGCTTCACTTTCCATTTCTCTCCCCCGTCCCAGAGAGGGAGGGGGAGGGGGAGCGAACAGCTGCGTGGTGTTTAGCTGCCGGCCGGGTTAAACCACGACACACCTTTTACCCTAACATAATAATTCTGTGAAGGCATTAATGCTTGATTTAGAACTGAATACGTTGCCCCATAGCAATAAGAAATTTCACTTCCATTCCTCCCCTAGCTACATTATAACCAGTGGAGGATCCGCTAGGGTAGATTCCCCAGGTCCCCGTTATTCCTGTTGAAATCAGGGGTTGATTACCCTAGGAAAAGGCTAGTCAATTTGTCCTCCAAAGCCAGGTCCAAACCGTTTTGTTTTATTTATTTATTTATTTGTTTATTTTCATTACATTTCAGAGTTGGTCCAAAAATTCCATAGGGGTTTCTCTTAGACCTTGTTGGAAGCATATTCTCAATTCCCAATTCATCCAGGTTTTAGTATTTACTTAACCGTTCATAATTTTCAGGATGATTCGGGTCTTAGTGGGGGTCGGTCAGGGGAATGCAATTGTCCACAGTTCCCTGAACGGTCCCATCAGCAATCTGAGCTCGCACATGAACTCAGGTTGTTTTAAGAGTTGACTGCTTTTCTGTTTCTGTGACAACTCTCTCGGACCGATCATGGTCCCTTTGCCCTAAAGGGCTAACACCCATGATTTTAAGATCTCTGCCTCGGGCAGAGGCAGAACTATTAACATTCCTACATCCTCTTTCCCTGCTCATTCAACTTCAAACACCTTTAACACTTTCAACAACCCTTTTAACACTTCCTTTATCTTTATCCAGCCTGTACTTCTCTAATGCCAACATCAAAGGTTCAGTCAGGGGCCAACTTAATTCCGTACCTTTTCCCACCAAGATGCTGAAACATCAGTATACAACATTTCATCCTGTTCTGCTTCTCAAAAAACAACATTAACTGTAGCAAAATATTATAGTTTAAAGTTCCATTTAGGGGCCACTTTTCTCCACATTCCAGCTTATAAAGCGGCCACCACTGATTACGATATTTTATCAATGTTTTCCTGTTCACACTTCCACCGGCAGATCCTCCAATATCCTTCCAGTGACTTAAAACACATCCTAACACACTTTGCTTTAAAATTTCACTGCTTGTTTGCCCCCCCAGTTTCCAGTTTACACTTTCAGAATACACATGTTACTTACAAAAGCGTATCACAAAACGTATCACTCACAAAAATACGGGCACGCAATATCTTTCAGTAGCGATGTCACAAAACTACTATTACCAGCAATATTGCCAAAATCACAGTAACAATAGTCAGAGTCAAATTCCACATGCGATAAGTCAGAAAACCGAACTGTGTAACACCGTAACGATATCTTTCTTATAACAATGCCACGAACCTACTATTACCACCAGGAAAATAGCCAAAATCGCAGTAACAATAACCAGAGTTAAATACCATACTCCATGAGTCAGAAAACCAAAATAGACAACACAATTCCAGATGGACCTTAAAGCGAGCTCCTTCCTTAAGGTCCCCAAACATGTACTTACGGTGCTAACCACAAAGTATATACCAAACACTGCCTCGCAGAAGATCACCTTCTGACTTACAGACAGTTCCAGATGACCGGTCTACCAGAAAACCAAACCAGAATAAAGAATATACTCGCTTACAATGATGGGGTCCTTGTCTGCCTCCGCAGTGATCCGGTGAGTCAAGGAGTCCCTCCGGGAAATCCCGGGGGTACCCTAGGGAGTCCTGTTCCCAGCGGGTCCTGCGGTCCGGCAGAGAGGTTGTCCCATCTGGGTCGCCAAATTGATTCAAAGATCGAAGCCGAAATTCCTTTAAGTGGTATATTCTTTATTGCAGCGCTGGATGCACGGGGGATCTCTCCACCTATCGTGCATACCCAAAGCAGAAAGCAGTCTTGAATTTATACAATCAATCTATCAATATTCTACAAGCACCTATACATATGCATTACCTATCCCCGCCTTCCCTCGCTTCTCATGCTAATTAGCCTTTTGGCACCTTGCGCCTGCGCAGAGCCTTCCAAGAATTGTGGGCAGGGGTCTTTGGGACGTGGGCAGGGGTCTTTGGGAGGAAGACCCCGAGTCTTCCTCACAGTGTACTTTTCACCTTTGGTCAGGAATCTGCTGAATTGGCATGTTTCTTAATTGCAAGAGCTGGTTGTTGCTAATTCTCCCGTTTGTTGTATCTTTATAATGAATTCCAATGTCCAGTTTCGACAGTTATAGTCCTTACATTCGTTTCTCTGTCCGCCTGCCGCTTCCTTATCATGAGTTCCAGTGTCTTGTTTCGAGATATACAGTCCTTGTCTGGGGATTGTCCTTGCCTCCCCAATACCTCCTTAATCAATCCCCCCTTTTCTTTTCCCATGCAAATTCCCATGCATCAGATACTTTCATTATTTACAGTAACACAACAAAGCAGGCATCTAAACAACATGCACACAAATATTCCTAACACTACTAATACGATGAGAGCAATGAATACTTGTTTCAACCATTGGAAATTGGGCAACCAGGAGGTTAACTTATTCCATAGTTCACTAAAACTCCATGAAAGATCATCTTTACTGATCTCATGTAGGATCCTTGTCTGCTTCCATCTTTCTTCCACGTCGGTAGAGATCCTTCCACTCTGATCTACATACATACAACAACTTGTGTTTATTACTGTACAGACTCCCCCTTGAGTGGCCAGTAACAAGTCTAGGGCCATCCGATTTTGGAATACTACCTGTGATAAACTAGATATCTCTTCTTGTTGAGCCTTTATAGCATCCAGAATTTTGTTTTCTAACTTCTCTATAATTGCAGAAATATTAACTATTGCCTTTTCCAATTCACTCACTCCTAACCATGGGATAAACCATCGCACAAAACTATGAAAAGGGGTGTGTCTCTCTACCAAGGGATTGTTAATTTTTCATCTGATTCTCCGGATATGATTTCTCAAGTAACCTCGAGGCACTACATCATGTACTGTCATATTGGGGACTACCGCTCCAAGAGTGCAAGTTCCCTTCCAATTCTCAGGCAAGACCTTACGGGCTGTATCATTGCATAGCCAATACCACCCTTTTCCTTCTGGAACCGTCCAGCTGGTTGAATTTGCCCAGCCGCTAGTCGTACTAATATCAATTGTTCAATTACAAGATGTCTGATTTCCCACATAAGTAGTATCTGTATTTATACAATGCTGTTTTCCTATACCCTTAGGCGGGTTACACCTTTGTACACATACATAATAGGATTCTAACGGCATGAAGCTACTCACTTCTACTTCCAAAACTGCTTAATATTTTCGACCCCGAGATGTGTTTTCCCACAAATTAGTCCAAGGTAAGTTTGCAGGCAAGGGAATCCCAATTAACGATACACCCTTATTCCCATGCTGTGGCAGATGGGTGCATACCCAACAGTTCGTCTTATTAGTTACTTGAGAAATTGTTTGTATTAAGGTCAGGTGTAAGTTCGCATCCCAAGTTGCCCACCCCAAATCCGAGAACTGCACCCCTGCAATCATTAGGATCTGGAAAACCGTAATTTTGTTGGTCCAATTGGAGTGGTGGTCCATATCCTCGCCGGGGCCTTCTTCACCCTTGAATTGTGGATCCAAGCTGCTTGCTTCTTAATCTTAATGGCGGTGTGTCTTGTCAGTAATACTTGGTATGGTCCCATCCACTTTCCTTCCATTTTTCCTGCACGGGTTGTCCTGAAAAAGTCTTTATATATATATAATCCCCGAGCTTAAAGGGGTGGAATGGTTGATCCAACCCTCTAGCTCTGGTCCCTAACACAAATTTATGTACTTTATTTAATTGTTTCTGAAGTTCAGTTATATAAGCATATAAGTATTCTGATCCTAACTGCGTTAGGTCCTCTCCACTAAATAGAAATTGCTATGGCCTTCCATATAAGATTTTGAAGGGACTCAAATTTCCTTTTATTCTAGGTTTAACTCTAATTCCAAGTAATGCTAAAGGGAGGGATTGAGGCCATGACAAATTAGCTTCTTATCCAATTTTAGCTATTTATTGTTTAATTACATGGTTCATTTTTTCTACCTGTCCACTTGCCTGTGGTCTATAAGGAGTATGCAGTTGCCAATCTATCTTTAGAATCTTACTTATCTGTTCTACCACTTGTGCACAAAAATGTGAAACTCTATCAGAAGACATTGCTACTAGAATCCCAAAGCATGGTATTATTTCCTTTAACAAGACTTTAACCACTTCTCTTGCTTTGTTTGTTCGACAGGGAAAGGCTTCAGGCCTTCCTGAAAACGTGTCAGTCAGAACCAGTAAATAATGATACCCCCCTTTTCTAGGGAGTTCTGAAAAATCAATTTGCCACTGTTGCCCCAAATAATTTCCTTTACCGATTATTCCAAATTTTATTCTATTCTTGGTATTGGGGTTATTGTGTAAGCAAATGCTACATTGTTGAGTTACTTGTTTTATCATATCGTCCCACTAATGTCTGACTCAGGCTCTTCTGCAGTGTGCCAGCTCCCCAGTGCGTTTTATTGTGTTCTGTAAGAACTATGGGCCATGTCAAACTAGAGGGTATTACTATGTGGTTATCTTTTAAATATGCTCATCCATCTGGTTTCATTTTACCTTTCAAATCTTCAATTAATTTTAAGTCTTCTTTTGTATAATTTGGATATAGTTTGGATTTTACTGTCTGGTATCAAAGACAATGCCTTCACCTCAGTTATTTCAGCTGCCTGCTTAGCCTCTGCCAATCGATTTTCCAATTTCAAAATCGCTGTTCCCCTTTTGGTGTCCCTGACAATGCATGATAGCTACCTTTTCTGGTTGGTTTACAGCCTCTAACAATTTAAAAATTTCTTCAGCATACTTTGTGTTTTCACTGAGCGGTCAGCAATCCATGTTCTTTCCAAACTGCTCCATGAGCATGTACCACGCCGCATGTATATTTAGAATCTGTCCAAATATTTACCCTTTTTCCCGCTGCCAGTTCCAATGCTCTCGTGAGAGCAACTATCTCCGCCTTTTGAGCTGATGTTCCAGGGGGTAAAGGCTTAGACTCGATTACCTGCTGAGTAGTTGTTATAGCATATCCAGCTTTACGTTGTCTTTGCGTAACAAAACTGCTCCCATCCGTGAACCAAGTTTCTTCCGCATCTTCCATGGGCTCCTCCTTAAGGTCTGGTCGGCTGGAATACACAGTCTCTATAGTTTCTAAACAATCGTGAATCACAGCTTGTGCCGGAGCATCACTAAGAAAAGAGGCTAGATTCACAATATTAATTATCACAATTTCCACGTCGTCCTGTTCTACCAATATTGCTTGATGTTTCAAAATCATCAATTCTTGTTTAAGTTGTTTAAAGACTTTTTGTGCTTCTCCAGTCCAGACTAACTTTGACTGGTTAATCTTTATCAATTCACATAGAGGCTTTACCAATAGTCCATAATTATAAATCCAAAGGCGACACCAACCTGTCATTCCTAAAAAGGTTTGTAGCTCCTTTACCATTTAAGGTTCTGGAGTCCGGCAAATGACTTCCTTATGTTCAGTTCCTAGTTCTCGTTGTCCTTCCGAAATGTCACATCCCAGATAGGTCACACTTTGTTGAGCCAGCTGGACTTTCTGTCAAGAGACTTGATATCCATTTAAACCCAGAAAATTAAGACGACTTATAGTCCATTGAATCCAACTCCCTTTAGTCTCGGTAGCTATTAAGAGATCATCTACATATTGTAACAAAGCACCTTCAGTGTCCGGAGGTATCCATGTTTCGAGTTCCCTTGCTAAGTGGTTTCCAAAAATAGTGGGGCTATTCTTGAATCCTTGAGGTAGTAATGTCCACGTAAGCTGCGTCTTTCTGCCTGAATCGGGATTTTCCCATTCAAAGGCGAATAGGTTTTGGCTTTCTGTGGCTAAGCCTAGGCAGAAGAAGGCATCTTTTAAATCCAGTACGGGAAACCAGACTTGACTATTCTTTAATTTAGTCAGCAAAGTATAAGGGTTTGCCACTACTGGATGTATATCCTCAGTGATTTTATTTATGGCCCTCAAATCCTGAACTAGCCTATAGCTTTTTCATCTGCCTTTTTAATTGGCAATATGGGTGCACTGTATTCTGATTCGCATTCAATCAATAATCCATACTGTAAAAATTGATCAATTATCTCTTTAATTCCTTTCCTATCTTCTATCCTCAAAGGATATTACTTAACCTTAACGGGTTTCTCTCCTGGCTTTAATTTAATAATTAGTAAGGTCACATTTTTAGCTCTTCCAGGGACTTCGGTAGCCCAAACTCCTGGACATACTTGATCTGTGATCTCTAAAGGTATTTCACTTTTAGGGTCAGTTTGTATTAGTGCCAAGCTTAACACATTTATTAGTTGTTCTTCTCCTGTTCTTAATTCCATTTTCCCTTTTTCAAAGACAATTTCTGCTCCTACTTGCTCTAATAAATCTCTACCTAAGAGTGCCCATGAGGAGCTAGGCATAGATAAAAATCTGTGTATGCCCCATTGTTTCCCTAACTTGTACTTCAAAGGTTCACAAAAATAAGCCTTTTCGGTTACACCTTGTCCTGGTTTCAGTTAGAACAGAGTTAATTTTCTTCCTAGTACCTGGTAGAATGCTATGTTTTGGCCTAGGATGAGAAGAGTGCTGATAACACCCCGATGTTTTAATTGTTGCAGAGCAGTGCTTATACCAAGCCAAGGACATCTCAGCTTCTTGCTCTGTCCTGCCAACAGGCAGGCTGGGGGTGCAGTAAGAGCTGGGAGGGGACAGACCCAGGACAGGTGACCCAAACTAGCCAAAGGGGTATTCCATAGCATCTGACGTCAGGCTAAACAATACATAGGGGTGGCTAGCCAGGGGGAGGGGGCCGGACTGCTCGCGGTTAGGCTGGGCATCGGTCAGCGGGTGGTGAGCAATTGCATTGTGCATCACTTGTTTGTACACATTATTAGTAGTGGTACTATTATCATCATTGTATTATTATTATTATTATTATTATTATTATTATTATTATTATTATTATTACTACTACTACTATTATTTTGTCTTATTAAACTGTCTTTATCTCAACTCACAGGCTTCACTTTCCATTTCTCTCCCCCGTCCCAGAGAGGGAGGGGGAGGGGGAGCGAACAGCTGCGTGGTGTTTAGCTGCCGGCCGGGTTAAACCACGACACACCTTTTACCCTAACATAATAATTCTGTGAAGGCATTAATGCTTGATTTAGAACTGAATACGTTGCCCCATAGCAATAAGAAATTTCACTTCCATTCCTCCCCTAGCTACATTATAACCAGTGGAGGATCCGCTAGGGTAGATTCCCCAGGTCCCCGTTATTCCTGTTGAAATCAGGGGTTGATTACCCTAGGAAAAGGCTAGTCAATTTGTCCTCCAAAGCCAGGTCCAAACCGTTTTGTTTTATTTATTTATTTATTTATTTATTTTCATTACATTTCAGAGTTGGTCCAAAAATTCCATAGGGGTTTCTCTTAGACCTTGTTGGAAGCATATTCTCAATTCCCAATTCATCCAGGTTTTAGTATTTACTTAACCGTTCATAATTTTCAGGATGATTCGGGTCTTAGTGGGGGTCGGTCAGGGGAATGCAATTGTCCACAGTTCCCTGAACGGTCCCATCAGCAATCTGAGCTCGCCCATGAACTCAGGTTGTTTTAAGAGTTGACCTCTTTTCTGTTTCTGTGACAACTCTCTCGGACCGATCATGGTCCCTTTGCCCTAAAGGGCTAACACCCCTGATTTTAAGATCTCTGCCTCGGGCAGAGGCAGAACTATTAACATTCCTACATCCTCTTTCCCTGCTCATTCAACTTCAAACACCTTTAACACTTTCAACAACCCTTTTAACACTTCCTTTATCTTTATCCAGCCTGTACTTCTCTAATGCCAACATCAAAGGTTCAGTCAGGGGCCAACTTAATTCCGTACCTTTTCCCACCAAGATGCTGAAACATCAGTATACAACATTTCATCCTGTTCTGCTTCTCAAAAAACAACATTAACTGTAGCAAAATAATATAGTTTAAAGTTCCATTTAGGGGCCACTTTTCTCCACATTCCAGCTTATAAAGCGGCCACCACTGATTACGATATTTTATCAATGTTTTCCTGTTCACACTTCCACCGGCAGATCCTCCAATATCCTTCCAGTGACTTAAAACACATCCTAACACACTTTGCTTTAAAATTTCACTGCTTGTTTGCCCCCCCAGTTTCCAGTTTACACTTTCAGAATACACATGTTACTTACAAAAGCGTATCACAAAACGTATCACTCACAAAAATACGGGCACGCAATATCTTTCAGTAGCGATGTCACAAAACTACTATTACCAGCAATATTGCCAAAATCACAGTAACAATAGTCAGAGTCAAATTCCACATGTGATAAGTCAGAAAACCGAACTGTGTAACACCGTAACGATATCTTTCTTATAACAATGCCACGAACCTACTATTACCACCAGGAAAATAGCCAAAATCGCAGTAACAATAACCAGAGTTAAATACCATACTCCATGAGTCAGAAAACCAAAATAGACAACACAATTCCAGATGGACCTTAAAGCGAGCTCCTTCCTTAAGGTCCCCAAACATGTACTTATGGTGCTAACCACAAAGTATATACCAAACACTGCCTCGCAGAAGATCACCTTCTGACTTACAGACAGTTCCAGATGACCGGTCTACCAGAAAACCAAACCAGAATAAAGAATATACTCGCTTACAATGATGGGGTCCTTGTCTGCCTCCGCAGTGATCCGGTGAGTCAAGGAGTCCCTCCGGGAAATCCCGGGGGTACCCTAGGGAGTCCTGTTCCCAGCGGGTCCTGCGGTCCGGCAGAGAGGTTGTCCCATCTGGGTCGCCAAATTGATTCAAAGATCGAAGCCGAAATTCCTTTAAGTGGTATATTCTTTATTGCAGCGCTGGATGCACGGGGGATCTCTCCACCTATCGTGCATACCCAAAACAAAAAGCAGTCTTGAATTTATACAATCAATCTATCAATATTCTACAAGCACCTATACATATGCATTACCTATCCCCGCCTTCCCTCGCTTCTCATGCTAATTAGCCTTTTGGCACCTTGCGCCTGCGCAGAGCCTTCCAAGAATTGTGGGCAGGGGTCTTTGGGACGTGGGCAGGGGTCTTTGGGAGGAAGACCCCGAGTCTTCCTCACAGTGTACTTTTCACCTTTGGTCAGGAATCTGCTGAATTGGCATGTTTCTTAATTGCAAGAGCTGGTTGTTGCTAATTCTCCCGTTTGTTGTATCTTTATAATGAATTCCAATGTCCAGTTTCGACAGTTATAGTCCTTACATTCGTTTCTCTGTCCGCCTGCCGCTTCCTTATCATGAGTTCCAGTGTCTTGTTTCGAGATACACAGTCCTTGTCTGGGGATTGTCCTTGCCTCCCCAATACCTCCTTAATCAGCCTGCACACAATTATCTGAGAATGAAAGCTGCTTTCCAGTAATTCAGAAAGCCAAGTTACGTCTCAGCCTTGAGCATCTTGGGCTTTTGGGCCTGTCTCTAACATTTGGCACCAGCACTAATACTTTTTTTGGCATATGTTTAGCGTTTGGGGCCTGTGTCTGGGATTTGGGCCCTGTCTCGAACCACTGGGGCTTTGTCCTGGGTTTTGGAGCCTGCCTCTAGAGTTCAGGGCCTGTGATTAGGCTTTTGGGGTCTGTGTCTGGGGGCCGGTATCTGGGGGCAAGGGGGGAGCTGCTTGTAGACCCTAGGGGCCAGCATTGAGGGGGTTGGGAGCTGACTCTACACCTTTGGGGCCTGCTTCTGGGGGGGGGAGGGTTGAGACCAGCATCTGGGGGAGGGGTGGGAGCTCTTTGTATTCCTTTGGGGGGGGGGGCGGAAGGGGAGGGTTGGTTGGGAGCTGCTTGTACACTGTTGGAGCCTGGGTTGAGGGAGGAGGTTTGGAGCTGCTTCTACACCTTTGGGCCTGGCATCGGGGGTAGGGGGTTGGGTGCTGGTTGTAGGGGCCTGTGTTTGGGGGGGGGGGCTTGGGACCTGCGTCTGGGGGAGGGGTGGGAGCTGCTTGTACACCTTTGGGGCCTGCATCTGTGGGGGGTCAGGGCCTGTGTCTAGCGGGCTGGGAACTGCTTGTACAATGTAGGAATCTGTTTCTGCAGGGTGGCTGGGAGCTGTTTGTACAACTTTGGGGCCAGCATCTGGGGGTGGCTGGGAGCTGCCTGTACACTGTAGGGGCCTGTGTTTGTGGGGGGCTTGGGGGCCTCCCTCGGGGGGGGGGGGGGGGGGAGGGTTGGGAGCTGCTTGTATAGGGTAGGGGGCCTGCCTGGCAGGGGTTGGGAGCTGCTTGTAGAATTTGGGTCCCTGTGTCTGGGGGGGGGTTGGGGCCTGTGTCTCAGGGGTGTTGGGAACTGGTTGTACACCTTTGGGTCCTGTCTCTCGGGGGGGAGCTACTTGTACCCTTACCATAAGCCGTACTCTAACACATACTTCTACCTGTACCCTTACCGTAACCCTTACCTTTACCCTTAGTCTTACCCTTACCAAAGCATTACCCTTACCCTTAACGTAAGCCTAAACCTTAACCTTATCCTTACACTTACACTCACCGTAACCCTTACCCTTTCTGCGACACTTACCCTTAGCCTAAATCTAAACCTTACACTTACCCTAACCCTAACACTTACCCTTACCATTACCCATATACTTACTCCTACCCTAACCCTAAATCTTACCCAGACACTTACCCTGACCCTTACATTAACCCTAAACCGTACCCTAAAACTTACACTTAACCTTAACCTTACGCTTAACCTTAACCTACTACTTACCCTTTCTTATCCACCACCCTACACCTAAAATTAACCCTAACCATTACCCTAACACTTACCCTAACCCTTACTCTAACCCTTACAATGACCCGTACCCTTACACATACACTTACACTTACTCTTACCCTAAACCTTACCCTTACCATAAGCCATATTCTAACAAATTCTACCCGTACCCTTACCCTTACCGTAATCCTTACCCTTTATGTTACCCTAAACCTTACCCTTACCCTAACACTTACCCTTATCGTAAACCTTACCCTTTCTGCTACATTTACCATTAGCCTAAATCTAAACCTTACACTTACCCTTACCTTAACCCAATACTTACCCTTACGTTTCCCTCACCCTAACCCTAAAATTAACCCTAACCATTATTCTAACACTTACCCTTACCCTAACCCTAACCCTTACTCTAACCCTTACCCTGACCCATACCCTTACACTCACCCTTACCCTTACATTACCCTAACTCTTACCCGTACCATAACCCATACCCTAACACATATTTGTACCCTTAACCTTACCGTTACCCTTACCCTTACTCTATCTGTTACCCTTAGGCTTACCCTTAACATAAACCTTACCATTAATCTTACCCTTACGCTAACACTTACCCTTACCCTATCCCTTACACTTATCCTTATCCATACCCTTAACCTTACCCCAACCCTTACCCTTAAGCTGAACCTAACCCTAAACCTTACCCCAAACCTTTCCCTGAACCTTACATTAACCCTAACCCTTAACCTAAACCTTACACTTACTCTTAGCCTTAACCTTAACCTTACCTTTAACCTTAAGCTAGTACTTAACCTTACATTTTTCTCACCCTAATCCTAATATTAACCCTAACCATTACCCTAACATTTAACCGTTACACTTACCCTTATTCTATCTGTTACTCTTACGCTTTCCCTTAACATAAACCTTAACCTTTACCTTACCCTTACCATAAGCCATACATCAACACTTACATGTACACTTACGCTTACACTTATCCTAGTAATTACTCGTACAATTACCCTTAACCTAACCATAAACATTAAGGATAAGCTTAAGGGTCACCCTTAAGGTTAACGTTATCCTAACACTTACACTTAAGTTCAGGGTAAGGGTTAGAGTAAGGGTAAGTGTTAGGGTAATGGTTAGGCTAATTTTAGGTTTAGGGTGAGGGAAACGGAAGGGTAAGTATTAGGTTAAGTTTAAGGATAAGGTTAAGAGTTATGGTAAGGGTTAGGTTTAATGTAAGGGTAAGGGTTTGGGAAATGTTTAGGATAAGGGTAAGAGAAGGGATAATGGTAAGGGTAAGGATGATGTTTAGTGTAAGGGTTAGATTTAGTTAAGGGTAAGGGTTAGTGTAAGTTTAAGAGTACGGGTAAGTGTAAGGGTATGTGTAAAAGTACGGGTAATTGTAAGGGTTTGAGTAAGGGTTAGGGTAAGGGTAAGAGGGTAAGTGTTAGGGTAATGGTTAGGGTTAATTTTAGAGTTAGGGTGAGGGAAACGTAAGAGTAAGTATTAGGTTACAGCTAAGGTTAAGGTTAAGAGTAAGTGTAAGGTTTAGTGTAAGGATTAGGGTTAATGTAAGAGTAAGGGTAAGGGTTGGGGTAAAGGTTTAGGTAAAGGGTAAAAATATGTATATTGTAAGGGTGAGGGGTTAGGGTAATGGTTAGATTTTAGTTAGATTTAGGTAAGGGTGAGGGTTCGGGTAAGGTTTAGAATTAGGCAAAGGGTAAGTGTAGCAGAAAGGGTAAGGTTTAGGATAAGGGTAAGTGTTAGGATAGGGGTAAGGTTTAGGGTTAGCTTAATAGTAAGGTTAAGGGTAATTGTACGAGTAATTGCTAGGGTAAGTGCAAGCGTAAGTGTACATGTAAGTGTTGTTGTAGGGCTTATGGTAAGGGTAAGGTCAAGGGTAAGGTTTATGTTAAGGGTAAGCGTAAAGGTAACGGATAGAGTAAGGGTAAGGGTGAGGTTAAGGGTAACGGTAAGGTTAAGGGTACAAATATGTGTTAGGGTATGGGTTATGGTATGGGTAAGAATTAGGGTAAGTGTAAGGGTATGGGTCAGGGTAAGGGTTAGAGTAAGGGTTAGGGTTAGGGTTAGGGTAAGGTTAAGTGTTAGGGTAATGGTTAGGGTTAGTTTTAGGGTTAAAGTCAGGAAAACGTATGCGTAAGTATTAGGTGAATGTTAAGGGTAAGGTTAAGGTTAAGAGTAAGTGTAAGGTTTAGGGTAAGGGTTAGGGTTGATGTAAGGGTCAGGGTAAGGGTTGGGGTAAGGTTTAGGGTAAGGGTTAGGTTAAGGATAAGTGTTAGGGTAAGGGTAAGGTTAATGGTAACCGTAAGTGTAAAGGTAAGGGTTAGGGTAAGGGTAAGAATAAGGGTATGGGTAATGGTAAGGGTGAGGGTTAGGCTAAGGGTAAGTGTAAGGTTTAGATTTAGGCTAAGGGTAAGTGTAGCAGAAAGGGTAAGGTTTACGGTAAGTGTAAGTGTTAGGATAAGGGTAAGGTTTAGGGTTAGGTTAAGGGTAAGGGATAGGGTAAGGGTAAGGGTAACGGTAAGGGTAACGGTAAGGGTAAGGGTAATGGTAAGGGTAAGGGTAAGGGTAACGGTAAGGGTAAGGGTTACGGTAAGGGTACGGGTACAGGTAGAAGTATGTGTTAGAGTATGAGTTATGGTAAGGGTAAGGGTTAGAGTAAGGGTTAGGGTAAGGGTAATGGTTAGGGTTAATTTTAGGGTTAGGGTGAGGGAAAAGTAAGGGTAAGTATTAGGTTAAGGTTAAGGGTAAGGTTAAGGTTAAGTTTTAGGGTTAGGGTTAATGTAAGGGTCAGGGTAAGGGTTCAGGTAAGGTTTAGGGTTAGGGTTAGGTTAAGATTAAGTGTTAGGGTAAGCGGAAGTTGTATGGATAAGGATAAGTGTAAGGGATAGGGTAAGGGTAAGTGTTAGGGTAAGGGTAAGGTTAATGTAAGGGTCAGGGTAAGGGTTAGGGTAAGGTTTAGGTTAAGGGTAAAAGTAAGTATAATGGTAAGGGTAAGGGTGAGGGTTAGGGTAATGGTTAGATTCAGGTAAGGGTGAGGGTTAGGGTAAGGTTTAGAATTAGGCAAAGGGTAAGTGTAGCAAAAAGTGTAAGGTTTAGGGTAAGGGTAAGTGTTAGGGTAAGGGTAAGGTTAATGGTAACTGTAAGTGTAAGGGTAAGGGTTAGGGTAAGGGTATGAGTAAGGGTGAGGGGAACTCTAAGGGTCCGGGTCAGGGTAAAAGTTAGAGTAAGGGTTAGGGTTAGGTAAGGATAAGTGTTATGGTAATGGTTACGGTTAATTTTAGGGTTATGGTGAGGGAAACGTAAGGGTATGTATTAGTTTAAGGGTAAGGTTAAAGTTAAGATTAAATGTAAGGTTTAGGTTAAGGGTTAGGATTAGAGTTAGGGTTAGGGTAAGGGTTAGGGTTAATGTAAGGGTTGGGGTAAAGGTTTAGGTAAAGGGTAAAAGTAAGTATAATGGTAAGGGTAAGGGTGAGGGTTAGGGTAATGGTTAGATTTAGGTAAGGGTGAGGGTTAGGGTAAGGTTTAGAATTAGGCAAAGGGTAAGTGTAGCAGAAAGGGTAAGGTTTAGGATAAGGGTAAGTGTTAGGATAAGGGTAAGGTTTAGGGTTAGCTTAATAGTAAGGTTAAGGGTAATTGTACGAGTAATTGCTAGGGTAAGTGCAAGCGTAAGTGTACATTTAAGTGTTGTTGTATGGCTTATGATAAGGGTGTGAGGAATGTTTTAACAATTCGTGTCCATGAAGAACAATTCTGTTTGAATCCTGTCTGCCTCTGGGCCCTGCACTGGCAATTTAATTCTTGAACCTCAGCTGCAGTGTGTCCCAGTCTCCCCCTCATTCTAGTCAATTTATCACTCCTTAAATTTATGAACCTGTTTGCTTTTGTTATTCCGGACTTCTATTTCTAACACTGCTATAGATGTGTCTGTGAATGGCTGGGGAAGAATGTTTTAATTACTCGTGAAGCTGTTTGTGTTTGATGTCTGGGAGTTTCAGAACAACTGATAACAACTAGTGACTGTTATGGGATACTATGCGGATCTTTGGTATCTGGTTAGGGGGGCCAGATACCAAAGGGGGTTACTCTAGGGGGTTAGAGATTAAGAGGAAGGAAAAAGAAGCTGAAGGACGGCTGGGAGACAAGTCTTGAAGAGAATGTTCTATAAACTTGGTATGGTGCCAAGTAAGTACAAAGGGGGAGAGGAAGACTACAAGCCTTCAGCATGAAAGACCCCTAGAGACCCCCAGAAGAGACCCCAGAGGAGACTGCGCATGCTCCAGTAGGAGGGACTGCACCCCAGAAGCTAGTTTTAATAATCTATTTTTTTTAGAAGTAGTAATGAATATGTATTAGTCTAGGAGCATAAAAATCAGCTGCTTGATGTAACCGGTGTGCGTCCTGGTGGAGCGGAGACTCCCGGTGCACCCAGCGCTGTTTGCTTACCTCTATTCCTTTATATTCTTTCAATAAATCCTATTTTTTTATTTAATCCTAATTTGAATCCTGAGCCATTTATAACAATTTTGGGGCTCGTCCGGGATGGCTATAGTTCCTGAATTCTGATTTAATCTAGGAGAGGCGCCCCACCATTTGGTGGCTCCTGTTTGAGTCAGATCGGGACTAATGCCATCCTGAACCTGAATAAAGGTAAGCAAAGAATTTGTTTTGTTTTTTTTTTTGAGCTCCCTTGCTGGCTGTTTTTTGCCTGTAATTCTGCGCGCGAAGATCCGGACGAAGACGACAAGGTCGTTTGGATACCGTTCGGTTGGATTCCGGTGTCCGGAATCGAACCGGATGAAGACGACAGTCGTTTGTGGATACCGTCTGGTTCGATCCCAGACGAAGACAGCAGAGATGCTTGTGGATACCGTCCAGTTGGATTCTGGATGAAGACGACTGATTCGTAAGATACCGTCCGGTTGGGTAAAGGTGCGGTTGCTAGTGTTTGTGTGTGAGAGTGTAACTGAGACTTCTAAAGTCCGTGTGGAGGTCTTTTTGTTTTCTCACCGGTTCTAATCTCCTGTCGGGGGTGCTGGGCTGGTGAAGAGAGGGATACGTGGGTGGGTGATAGGTCCTAAACCCCCTGCAAGACACTCTCACTAGGGGCAACCAAGGGCTGTGGGAATTGCCACTAGTAAAATTCCCGGATGGGTCAGATAAAATCGAAGACCAAGGACCAGAAAGGGAGCAAATTACCAGATATATGACCAAAAAGTCCATTACGAATAATGATTAGAAATTGGAACAATAGGGGCCCCAGAAAATTAAAGAGTAAATTAAAAATGATCCTGTATTATATGATAGAATGACCAAAAGAACTCTTAAGACCCCATGTATTTTGATCCACGGAGGACAGGGTCTGTCAGGCTTTGAACATTAATAGTAGAATACCCATGGATCCAGAAAAGAGCAAGCTGAAACATTGGAATTAGAAATTAGACAGCAATTGATTAAGAATGAATATGTGCTACATTTGTGCCTGTGCTGCACTTATACCACCAGATAACAGGAGCCTCTCGGACCCCGAGAACCAGATCAAAAACAACCTCATGGTTCGGACTTTAATCAAGGGGTCTGAGATAAGGAGGACTGCTCACAAAGGGACAGGTTAGGAATATGTATATGTATAGGAATGTTCATGTACATGTAACTCTTTACTAGAGCAATTTGCCACGTTAGGCGTGCACGACTTTGGTGGGACTACCCGCCCCGTGCTGCATGGAACTGAGTAAACATACCTACTTTACAATCTTACTGATTGTGGAGTCAGCTTTCTGTGAGTCATTTTGGTGAGCCAGGCAGGAGACACTCTGCTCGGCTGCGGGATCGGCTGCAGCGCGGACGCCCCTAGGTGCACCCTGAGCGTTTTTGCTCGGAGGGGACTCCACTCTCAGCTGCTCACCGCAGGAGCAAAGATCTCCTGAAACTGCAGACAAACGGTATGTTTTCAGCTGCTGGAGGGATACTAACTGGAGTGTTAATAATTGTATGTGTTTTTATGTATGTATTTTGTGTTGACATTTTGTATATTGTAATATTTGCATATTGTATGTATTTTGTGTTGAAAGTATTTGTGTAAATGTAAGGGTTTGAAACAAAGTGTTACAAGTCACTTCACGAAGAACACAGTCAGAGACAATACTTGTTTGGTTGGTTATCATTCTAAATTATATTCCTGTGGTATGAATGAGATGTGCTGGAGGCCTCCGTGTGCGATTGTGCTGTGTGAGTGAGACGCAGCATTGCTGCAAAGCGAGTGCAGAGTTCCGATCCGTTGTTCCGTACTCTCCGCAAGGGGAGTGGGCAGAGACGAACGAAGTGCTTGACAGACTGAAAAGAAGTGCTGTTTTATCCAAGTTTTGAGTGGTGGTGCCCAGTGTATCTTGTGTATCCTATTTTTGCTCTTAAATGTTTTGACTGTGACAAGAAAAAGGCAGGAGCATGATATGACATGCTGTCTGCAACATATGAGGCCTGCACAGGCCGAGACCTGGACTCGCTGAGACCTGAACAGGCCGAGAGACCGGAGCGGTGCCGAGAGACTGGAGTGGCGCTGGGAGACCCGAGACACTACGGAGGGACTACCGCTGGACGGAGAGAGCCCTGAGAGACGCTGCAGAGCCACGGACGGCTCTGAGAGACACAGAATAGACCGGACAGAAGCCGGAAAACGCAGGGAATTGAAGTAATTGCGGGACATCCGAGATCGAGTTGCTACGGGAGACCAGAGGCGTCAGTGGACACTGGTAGCCGACCCTCACCGTGTGGCCAGTCGGCACAGAGCAGAGGGGCGGACATCAGGACCCTGCAGCCTGTCTGACGTAACCATGGAGGCAGTGGCAGCAGCGGCTGTGCTGCTTCACTCTAGCATTCTTTTTATAAAAGGTTTATCTTGCAATGCAAAAAAGACTATTAGTCCCCAGATCGGTGTTATAACTGTTACTAATGACGACTTAGCTCTATTGCAGGGCAGGAGTGCAGAGACGCAGATTACACTGCCAAATGACCACCAGCAGGCTCTTTCACAAACCTAAGGTTGCAGCTGGCACTGCCTGCAGCCGTATAGCAGACATTACACTCTCTTTCCTAACTAGTAATCATGTGTCTCATCCATTTGTGGTGAATGCTCAGTGGGTCAGTGGCAAAAAGAAAAGGAGGATGCCACTGACACTAACAGCATGGGTAATAGGAGTAGTATAAGTGACACAGGTGACGGTGCGAGGCGAGGCGCTCTGCCTGCTGCTCGCCTTCGCCTGTCTGTGCACTGCTGCTGACGGTGCTAGAGTAAAATGTGAAGACTGCTCAGATGGCAGTGATGAGAGTGTTTGTGTGAAGAAGATGTGTGAAGAAGATGTGTGCTGAATCTGACTTTGTGTGCAACAGTGGTCTGTGTGTGCCAAACAGATGGCAGTGTGATGGGGATCTGGATTGTGAAGATGGGTCTGACGAAAGTGCTGAGCTGTGTCATATGAGAACAGTGTCATGGAAATGTGATGGTGAAAAAGACTGTGACAGTGGAGAAGATGAAGAGAATTGTGGCGATGTGATAGAGATCCTTACTGTAAGGATGGAAGAGATGAAGTTAACTGCCCTTCCTGGACCTGTAGGCCAGACCAGTTCAGATGTGAACTGTGTCCATGGGAGTAGGCAGTGCAGTGGTGTGAGAGACTGTCTGGATGGCACTGATGAAGCAAACTGTAACAATGTTATTCAGTGCTCTGGACCTGGCAAATTCAAGTGCAGAAGTGGAGAATGCATAGATATCAATAAAGTGTGTAACCAGCAGAGAGACTGCAAGGACTGGGGTGATGAGCCCCTGAAGGAATGCAACATAAACGAATGTGACTGTCCAGCTGTGAAACTGTGGAGATAGTGATGAATGCCAAAACCCTGTAGTCAAATCTGTATCAACCTGAAAGGCTACCAGATGAATCCTGCTACAGGAACCTGGAAAGGGCCATACGGCAAAGCAAATTAAATAACTGTTATTTAACTTGTCAGAAGATAAAAAATAAAGTGTTTCAACAAGCAGCCACGGGAGGGAAGAATCACTGAACCCTCAATGTGAGGGACTGTACCTTGTTTTACTGACTACTGAAACAGCTGTGAGAACTGCAGAAAAGGACCCACGCATCCAGAATAAAAGGACCAGTAACTACTGAAACTTGGAGGGTTGAGTCCGCTCCTGGGAAACTGAAACTCAAGCTAAGGGAGAACTAATATTCTGGCAACGAGGCTCTGCATGAATTAAGGATGCCAAATAAAGGGGACAAGCCTAAAGGGAGAAAAGGGAGAAGGCAAGACCGGGGCAGGACCCTCCACTGCGGTGTGTATGGTCTACAGAGGGAGGCAACCCCTATCGGTATTGACTGCCGAATGAGAGGGCCTCGACCGGACTTCTCCCACACTAAGATCAGGTTGTCCCGAGAAAATAACATAAAAAACCTCTTTTTTAAACCTATATAAAATTGTGATTCGTTTTACAGGAGCTGGATCACCCTGACAGGCCGAACGGTAACACAAGCCTGAATCGACCCTGAAGGCGTCCAGCTACATGGGCAGAAGACAGATCCTGGGGCTATAGGACCTCAGTATATATACTTAATAGAATAATTAGGTTATTAGCTGTAATAGAAATAGTTATAAATGATGAGAACTGATCTAAATGAGTTATAAAGATGAGAACTGCTTTGTATCAAAATTGCCTAGCTTTGGATTGTTTGCTAGTACAAGAAGGAGAAGTCTGTGGAAAATTTAACTTTAGTAATTACTGTTTAAAGATTGATGAAAAGGTGTTTCTTCCTAGTAACTGATAGAATGTTATGTTCTGGTTTAGGATGAGAAGAATGTTAATAATATGCTGATGTTTTAATTGTTTTTAATTGTTACAGAGCAGTGCTTACACCAAGCCAAGGACCAAGCCAAATTCAGCTTCTCACTGTCCTGCCAGCAGGCAGGCTGGGAGGAGGGCCAGACTGCTCGGGGTTAGGTTGGGCATCGGACAGCAGGTGGTGAGCAATTGCATTGTGCATCACTTGTTTCGTACACATTATTACTAGTAGTACTATTATCATCATTATTGTTATTATCTTCTTGTTTTTAACTCAACTCACAGGCTTCACTTTCCCATTTCTCTCTCCCATCCCAGAGAAGGAGGGGGGAGGTGAGCGAGCAAACACAAACCTGGAAGGATATGGAATGGGATTTATTTTCATGGCTGCCTGGTGGACCATGGGTCAAAAGAGTGTTATTTTTATTGTTATGTGGTGTAATTACGTTATTATTTGTACCTTGTATGATACCTGGTCTTACATTATTAATACACCGGGTGATAAATAGTACATTTGTAATAACTTCATTAAAAAAAGAAGGGAATATGTCAATTATGATGCTTAAGAATTGGACCCTCCAAGAATAAACTGATGAAATCCAATTATTAATAACAGAAGAGACACGAATTGGGGATGTTAAAAAGAAGATAAGGGATTGTGAGGAATGTTTTAACAATTCGTGTCCATAAAGAACAATTCTGTTTGAATCCTGTCTGCCTCTGGGCCCTGCACTGGCAATTTAATTCTTGAACCTCAGCTGCAGTGTGTCCCAGTCTCCCCCTCATTCTAGTCAATTTATCACTCCTTAAATTTATGAACCTGTTTGCTTTTGTTATTCCGGACTTCTATTTCTAACACTGCTATAGATGTGTCTGTGAATGGCTGGGGAAGAATGTTTTAATTACTCGTGAAGCTGTTTGTGTTTGATGTCTGGGAGTTTCAGAACAACTGATAACAACTAGTGACTGTTATGGGATACTATGCGGATCTTTGGTATCTGGTTAGGGGGGCCGAGAGATTAAGAGGAAGGAAAAAGAAGCTGAAGGACGGCTGGGAGACAAGTCTTGAAGAGAATGTTCTATAAACTTGGTATGGTGCCAAGTAAGTACAAAGGGGGAGAGGAAGACTACGAGCCTTCAGCATGAAAGACCCCTAGAGACCCCCAGAAGAGACCCCAGAGGAGACTGCGCATGCTCCAGTAGGAGGGACTGCACCCCAGAAGCTAATTTTAATAATCTATTTTTTTTAGAAGTAGTAATGAATATGTATTAGTCTAGGAGCATAAAAATCAGCTGCTTGATGTAACCGGTGTGCGTCCTGGTGGAGCGGAGACTCCCGGTGCACCCAGCGCTGTTTGCTTACCTCTATTCCTTTATATTCTTTCAATAAATCCTATTTTTTTATTTAATCCTAATTTGAATCCTGAGCCATTTATAAGAAGGGTTAGGTTAACTTTAAGGTTTATGTTAAGTGTAAGTGTAAGGGTAACAGAGACAGTAAAGGTAAGGGTAAGGGGAATGGTAAGGTTAAGGCTACAAGTACGTGTTAGGGTATGGGTTATGGTAAGGGTAAGGGTTAGGGTAAGGGTAAGTGTTAGGGTAATGGTTAGGGTTAATTTTAGGGTTAGGGTGAGGGAAACATAAGGTTAAGTGTTAGGGTAATAGTTAAGGGTAAGGTTAAGGTTAAAAGTAAGTGTAAGGTTTAGGGTAAGGGTTAGGGTTAATGTAAGGGTCAGGGTAAGGGCTGGGGTAAGGTTTAGGGTTAGGGTTAGGTTAAGGGTAAGGATTAGGGTAAGGGTAAGGGTATGGATAAGGATAAGAGTAAGTGTTAGGGTAAGGGTAATGTTAAAGGTAACAGTAAGTGTAAGGAGAAGGGTTAGGGTAAGGGTAAGAGTAAGGGTATTGGCAACGGTAAGGGTGAGGGTTACAGTAAGGGTAAGTGTAAGGTTTAGATTTAGGCTAAGGGGAAGTGTAGCAGAAAGGGTAAGGTTTACTGTAAGGTTTAAGGTTTCGGCTTAGGTTAAGGGTAAGGGTAAGGGTAATTGTACGAGTAATTGCTAGGGTAAGTGCAAGCGTAAGTGTACATGTAAGTGTTGTTGTAGGGCTTATGGTAAGGGTAAGGTCAAGGGTAAGGTTTATGTTAAGGGTAAGCGTAAGGGTAACGGATAGAGTAAGGGTAAGGGTAAGGTTAAGGGTACAAATATGTGTTAGCGTATGGGTTATGGTATGGGTAAGAATTAGGGTAAGTATAAGGGTAAGGGTAAGTGTAAGGGTACAGGTCAGGGTAAGGGTTAGAGTAAGGGTTAGGGTTAGGGTAAGGGTAAGGCTTAGGGTAAGGGTTAGTTTTAGGGTTAAAGTCAGGAAATGTATGCGTAAGTATTAGGTTAATGTTAAGGGTAAGGTTAAGGTTAAAAGTAAGTTTAAGGTTTAGGGTAAGGGTTAGGGTTAATGTAAGGGTCAGGGTAAGGGTTGGGGTACGGTTTAGGGTAAGGGTTAGGTTAAGGATAAGTGTTAGGGTAAGGGTAAGGTTAATGGTAACTGTAAGTGTAAAGGTAAGGGTAACGGTAAGGGTAACGGTAACGGTAAGGGTAAGGGTTACAGTAAGGGTACGGGTACGGGTAGAAGTATGTGTTAGAGTATGGGTTATGGTAAGGGTAAGGGTTAGGGTAAGGGTAAGTGTTGGAGTAATGGTTAGGGTTAATTTTAGGGTTAGGGTGAGGGAAAAGTAAGGGTAAGTATTAGGTTAAGGTTAAGGGTAAGGTTAAGGTTAAGTGTAAGTTTTAGGGTAAGGGTTAATGTAAGGGTCAGGGTAAGGGTTCAGGTAAGGTTTAGGGTTAGGGTTAGGTTAAGGTTAAGTGTTAGGGTAAGCAGAAGTTGTATGGATAAGGATAAGTGTAAGGGATAGGGTAAGGGTAAATGTTCGGGTAAGGGTAAGGTTAATGGTAACCGTAAGTGTAAGGGTAAGGGTTAGGGTAAGGGGAAGAGTAAGGGTAAGGGTAGGGGACGTCTAAGGGTACGGGTTAGGGTTAAAAGTTAGAGTAAGGGTTAGGGTTAGGTAATGATAAGTGTTAGGGTAATGGTTACGGTTAATTTTAGGGTTATGCTGAGGGAACATAGCAACAGTGCGCGCAGTCGCAGAATATACCAGGATGTGCTGCGTAATCCCAGAATTAGCAAGGTATAAAAAGGGACCCTGGCAGGGGTGAGGTGCGTGCTGTTGGCAGAGCTGAGACTCCCCGGCTGCCCAGTGCTGTTTTGCTTGATGTTTGCTTACTCAATAAATTCCTTTCTATGATTAATACAATGCTCTCTGAAAATTAATTAAGGGGGCAACTTATAACACTTTGGACGCTCAAAACCCAAACCCAAAAACTTTGGACGCTCAAAACCCTATCCCGAAAACACTAGGACGCTCCAAACCCTATCCCGAAAACAGGACGCTCAAAGCCCTAACCCAAAAACATTAGGATGCTCCAAGCCCTAACCCAAAAACATTCGGACGCTCAAAACCCAAACCCAAAACATTAAGATGCTCCAAACCCTATCCGGAAAACATTAGGAAGCTCAAAGACCTATCCCAAAAACTTAGGACGCTCAAAACCCTATCCTGGAAACACTGAGATGCTCAGAACCCTATCCTGAAAATTTAGGACGCTCCAAACCCTAACCCAAAAACATTAGGACGCTCAAAGCCCCAACCCAAAACATTAGGACACTCCAAACCCTATCCTGGAAACATTAAGATGCTCAAAACCCTATCCTGAAAACTGAGGATGCTCATTACCCAGACCCAAAATATTAAGATGCTCAAAACCCTAACCCAACTACTTAGGATGCTTGAAAGCCTATCCCAAAAAATTAGGGCACACAAAAGCCTAACCCCCAAAATTAAGATGCTCAAAATCCAAACCCCCAAAATTAGGATACTCAAAACCCTGGACCTGGAGAACCTAACCTGAAAAAAACAAAACAAAACAAAACAAAAAAAGATCTTAAAACCCTAACCGTAAATAACTGACCAAAAATAAAACCTTAAGACTCTAACCCTAAAAAACATATCAACACTACAACCCAAAAAACTCTAATACCCTAACACGCTAACCCTGAAACCCTTAAAACCCTAACCCCCAAACCCTTAAAACCCTAACCGTTAAAACTCCAACCCTAAAAACCTTAAAATCCTAAACATAAACCCTGAAACCCCTTACCCTGAAACCCAACCCTAGTGCCCAATGCCTGAAACCTTAAAACCCTGAATCAATCTGTAGCAAATAGCATAGGCTGAGTCGAGGATCTCAGTACAGTAGCATTATTATTCAAGATTACAATGGCGGGTGTCCCACAAG
Organism: Aythya marila; assembly: GCF_965140915.1. Lineage (NCBI taxonomy): Eukaryota > Metazoa > Chordata > Aves > Anseriformes > Anatidae > Aythya > Aythya marila. The sequence continues at coordinate 117,277 of NC_139049.1, forward strand.
CAGGAGGGTGCCTACTAATTCCATACACAGTTTATACACTTTTTTTTTCTGCCGAGGACCGGGACCCTCCCCTGTTTCCCCTTTAACTGTGCTATTCAAGGTTCATAATCTAGCTGGTGCTTCACAGAAAATACACAGCTGCTGGCCTGTTACAAGTCACATTTCTTTTGAGGTTTTTACTCTTTGAGGTGGTAATGTTTCTTACGCCGTGATTTCCACCTAATTGCTGTAAGGATTCTGGTTGTCTGCGTTTTACAAGGTTGTCTGTTATAATAAATAAAAGTCCCAAATAGGATTACAATCAAAGTTTACAATTCACTGAATGAATAGAGGTAAGCAAACAGTGCTGGGTACGCCGGGAGTCTCTGCTCCACCAAGACGCGCACCAGTTATACACCAGTTACCTCCCTTAAGGGATATAGAGAAGCCCTCTCAGATACGTCCGTCCTACTTCTCCTGCATGCGGCCGGAGGTCGGTCTAATTCTGGTGCTGTTGGTGGTGGAAGCTGGGGCAACGGTGGTACTGGTGGCGATACCACAGCCACCGGAGGGGGAGCTGCCGGGGGTGGATTGTTAGGATATGGAGGTGGTAGCTTATCCAACGGCTCACGTTTATCTTCTTTTTCTTTGTCATGTTCTTCTTGTTCTTCAAATTTCTTACCTGCTTTTAGTGTAAATATTGAGGCTGGAAAAGGACATGAAGTCCTCCTGATCCATAATCCTGCATAATCACTTTCTTCCTGGCTAAAAGGTTCCTTTGAATTAACATGGATATTTAAGGCCTGGCAAATCCAGTCTTCGAAGGATCCAAAAACAGGCCAAAAGACATGTAGTCTTAAAGGCTCCTTTGGCCATTCTGTCACACAATACTGGACCATTTTTAATTTACTTTTTCCTTTTCTGGGGTCCCTATCATTCCAATTTCTAATCGTTATTCCTAATGGACTTTCTGGTGGTATGACTGGTAATTTGCTCCCTTTCTTCTGGTCTCTGGTCTTCGATTTTGTCTGACCCATCTAGGAATTTTACTATGGCAATTCCCACAGCCCTTGGTTACCTTAGTAACAGTGTCTTGCAGGGGGTCGAGGACCTATCACACACCCACAAATCCTATAGGAATCCCTTCGGTCCTTCACCGGCCAAGTCCCTCGCGGGAGATTGGAACCGCGGTTAGAAGACCTCCACAATCGCTTCGGAACTAAGTTCCATCTCAGTCACACTCTTACACACACAGGCAACCGAACCCCACCCAACCGAACGGTATACGCTTTAAATGCTTACAACTCCGTCATCTTCGTTCGGATCTTCACACACACAATTATGGGCAAAATATAGTGCTGCAGCTGGCAAGGGAGCTGAAAAAAAGAGTCAGAAACTTTGCTTACCTTTATTGAGGTTTAAGATGCCATTAGTTCCGACCTGACTCAAAGAGCAGCCACCAAATGGTGGGGGTGCCTCTCCTAGATCAAACCAGAAATCAGGAACCAAAGCCCTCCCGGACGAGCCCCCACTTGTAATAAATGACTGGGTCCCAAATAGGATTGCAATTGAAATTTACAATTTATTAAATGAATAGAGGAAAGCAAGCAGCGCTGGGTGCGCCAGGAGTCTCTGCTCCACCAAGACACACACAAGTTACATCAGGCGGCTGCTTTTTATGCTGCTAGGCTAATACATATTCATTACTACTTCTACAAAAAGGCAGGGTTATTCTAATTAGTTCCCAGAATCCAAACCCTCCCACTGGTGCAGGCACTATCAGTCTCCGGTGGTCCCTCTGGGGGCCACTCGTACTGAAGGCTCGTAGTCTTCCTCCCAGGCTTTTCTCTTGTCCTTCTCCTTTGGCCATCTTGGCTGGATGGCAGACACTTGCATAGTGTCCCATGCAACAGTTGTAATAGTTAGCAGTTATTCTGAAACCCCTTTGTTCTCTTATCCCCTATTGACCCGAATTGCTGGACCATTCCTTTGCAAGATACAAGAACTATATATATTAACCACTCTGGTTTTCTCAGACTTTTCATCATATCATGCGGCCCTAGCATTGTTCCATATTGACACGAATCAGATGAACTCATTTCACACTGTTAAGCTGTCTTATCACTGCAAGCATATCTCAATACCACCTTCCTTCCCTCTACAGGATGTAACTGCGCAAAAACAACATTTTTATTCCCACAACCTTGATCCCCTTACCCTGAAATCCTTATTCCCCTTAAACCTAACAACTCTAACCACAACCCTAACCCTTATTATCAACCCCCTAACACTAATGACACTGACCTTAATCCAAACCCCAAACTGCCCCTAACCCCAGACAACCAACAACGAAACACACACACACAAAGATGGAAACTACAAAAAAGGCAAAACCCTGGATACAGGCCCCAAATCACAAATACGCAACCAAAATGCTACAGAAAAGCCCCAGATGCAGGCCCCAAATGCTACTGCTAGGCCTCAAAAGCTCAAGATGCATCCCAAAGCAAAAATGCAGGCCCCAAACGTTACAGAAAAGCCCCCAAACCCAGGCTGCACAAGTCTACAAGCAGGCCCCAAACTGCCAACAGAAGCAGGCACCAACCACAGCCAGATGCAGACCCCAACTGCCCACAAGCAGCTCCTACCCCACCACCCCCTCCCAAGAACTGGACTCCACCCAGACACTGGCCCAAGACCCGGACCCGACCCCCGCCAACCCCCCTACCCTCCCCCCGACACAGGTGTGCAAGCAGCTCACAACCCGCCCCTTCAGAGACCGGTCCCACTCCCCCCACTCCCCCCAAGACATGGGATGCGGAGGTGTACAACCAACTCCCAACTCCCTCCCCCTCAAAGGGAGGCCCCAAATACCCCCAAATGGAGGCTCCTAGACTGAACAAACACCTCCCAACTTCCCCAGGCACAGGCCCCCCCCCCCCCCCCCCCAAACACAGGCCACAAAGGTGTATAAACAGCCCAGACCCCCCTCCAAGACCATGGCCCCTATAGTGTACAAGCAGCTCCCAACCACCCACAGATGCAGGCCCCAACCCTTCTCAAAAGGGAGGCACCTAGAATGCATGAGCAGCTCCCAACCCCCCTAAACATAGGTCCAAAAGTGCACAAGCAGCTCCCAAACCCCCTCAAATACAGACCCCAAAAGTGTACAAGTAGCTCCCCCCCGAGAGACAGGACCCAAAGGTGTACAACCAGTTCCCAACACCCCTGAGACACAGGCCCCAACCCCCCCCCAGACACAGGGACCCAAATTCTACAAGCAGCTCCCAACCCCTGCCAGGCAGGCCCCCTACCCTATACAAGCAGCTCCCAACCCTCCCCCCCCCCCCCCCCCCGAGGGAGGCCCCCAAGCCCCCCACAAACACAGGCCCCTACAGTGTACAGGCAGCTCCCAGCCACCCCCAGATGCTGGCCCCAAAGTTGTACAAACAGCTCCCAGCCACCCTGCAGAAACAGATTCCTACATTGTACAAGCAGTTCCCAGCCCGCTAGACACAGGCCCTGACCCCCCACAGATGCAGGCCCCAAAGGTGTACAAGCAGCTCCCACCCCTCCCCCAGACGCAGGTCCCAAGCCTCCCCCCCAAACACAGGCCCCTACAACCAGCACCCAACCCCCTACCCCCGATGCCAGGCCCAAAGGTGTAGAAGCAGCTCCAAACCTCCTCCCTCAACCCAGGCTCCAACAGTGTACAAGCAGCTCCCAACCAACCCTCCCCTTCCGCACACACCCCCCCCCAACCTTCCCCCGACACAGGCTCCAAAGGAATACAAAGAGCTCCCACCCCTCCCCCAGATGCTGGTCTCAACCCCCCCCCGCCCCCAGAAGCAGGCCCCAAAGGCGTAGAGTCAGCTCCCAAACCCCTCAATGCTGGCCCCTAGGGTCTACAAGCAGCTCCCCCCTTGCCCCCAGATACCGGCCCCCAGACACAGACCCCAAAAGCCTAATCACAGGCCCTGAACTCTAGAGGCAGGCTCCAAAACCCAGGACAAAGCCCCAGTGGTTCGAGACAGGGCCCGAATCCCAGACACAGGCCCCAAACGCTAAACATATGCCAAAAAAAGTATTAGTGCTGGTGCCAAATGTTACAGACAGGCCCAAAAGCCCGAGATGCTCAAGGCTGAGACGTAACTTGGCTTTCTGAATTACTGGAAAGCAGCTTTCATTCTCAGATAATTGTGTGCAGGCTGATTAAGGAGGTATTGGGGAGGCAAGGACAATCCCCAGACAAGGACTGTGTATCTCGAAACAAGACACTGGAACTCATGATAAGGAAGCGGCAGGCGGACAGAGAAACGAATGTAAGGACTATAACTGTCGAAACTGGACATTGGAATTCATTATAAAGATACAACAAACGGGAGAATTAGCAACAACCAGCTCTTGCAATTAAGAAACATGCCAATTCAGCAGATTCCTGACCAAAGGTGAAAAGTACACTGTGAGGAAGACTCGGGGTCTTCCTCCCAAAGACCCCTGCCCACGTCCCAAAGACCCCTGCCCACAATTCTTGGAAGGCTCTGCGCAGGCGCAAGGTGCCAAAAGGCTAATTAGCATGAGAAGCGAGGGAAGGCGGGGATAGGTAATGCATATGTATAGGTGCTTGTAGAATATTGATAGATTGTATAAATTCAAGACTGCTTTTTGTTTTGGGTATGCACGATAGGTGGAGAGATCCCCTGTGCATCCAGCGCTGCAATAAAGAATATACCACTTAAAGGAATTTCGGCTTTGATCTTTGAATCAATCTGGCGACCAAGATGAGACGACCTCTCTGCCGGACCGCAGGACCCGCTGGGGACAGGACTCCCTAGGGTACCCCCGGGATTTCCCGGAGGGACTCCTCGACTCACCGGATCACTGCGGAGGCAGACAAGGACCTCATCATTGTAAGTGAGTATATTCTTTATTCTGGTTTGGTTTTCTGGTAGACCGGTCATCTGGAACTGTCTGTAAGTCAGAAGGTGATCTTCTGCGAGGCAGTGTTTGGTATATACTTTGTGGTTAGCACCGTAAGTACATGTTTGGGGACCTTAAGGAAGGAGCTCGCTTTAAGGTCCATCTGGAATTGTGTTGTCTATTTTGGTTTTCTGACTCATGGAGTATGGTATTTAACTCTGGTTATTGTTACTGCGATTTTGGCTATTTTCCTGGTGGTAATAGTAGGTTCGTGGCATTGTTATAAGAAAGATATCGTTACGGTGTTACACAGTTCGGTTTTCTGACTTATCGCATGTGGAATTTGACTCTGACTATTGTTACTGTGATTTTGGCAATATTGCTGGTAATAGTAGTTTTGTGACATCGCTACTGAAAGATATTGCGTGCCCGTATTTTTGTGAGTGATACGTTTTGTGATACGCTTTTGTAAGTAACATGTGTATTCTGAAAGTGTAAACTGGAAACTGGGGGGGCAAACAAGCAGTGAAATTTTAAAGCAAAGTGTGTTAGGATGTGTTTTAAGTCACTGGAAGGATATTGGAGGATCTGCCGGTGGAAGTGTGAACAGGAAAACATTGATAAAATATCGTAATCAGTGGTGGCCGCTTTATAAGCTGGAATGTGGAGAAAAGTGGCCCCTAAATGGAACTTTAAACTATAATATTTTGCTACAGTTAATGTTGTTTTTTGAGAAGCAGAACAGGATGAAATGTTGTATACTGATGTTTCAGCATCTTGGTGGGAAAAGGTACGGAATTAAGTTGGCCCCTGACTGAACCTTTGATGTTGGCATTAGAGAAGTACAGGCTGGAGAAAGATAAAGGAAGTGTTAAAAGGGTTGTTGAAAGTGTTAAAGGTGTTTGAAGTTGAATGAGCAGGGAAAGAGGATGTAGGAATGTTAATAGTTCTGCCTCTGCCCGAGGCAGAGATCTTAAAATCAGGGGTGTTAGCCCTTTAGGGCAAAGGGACCATGATCGGTCCGAGAGAGTTGTCACAGAAACAGAAAAGAGGTCAACTCTTAAAACAACCTGAGTTCATGGGCGAGCTCAGATTGCTGATGGGACCGTTCAGGGAACTGTGGACAATTGCATTCCCCTGACCGACCCCCACTAAGACCCGAATCATCCTGAAAATTATGAACGGTTAAGTAAATACTAAAACCTGGATGAATTGGGAATTGAGAATATGCTTCCAACAAGGTCTAAGAGAAACCCCTATGGAATTTTTGGACCAACTCTGAAATGTAATGAAAATAAACAAATAAATAAATAAATAAAACAAAACGGTTTGGACCTGGCTTTGGAGGACAAATTGACTAGCCTTTTCCTAGGGTAATCAACCCCTGATTTCAACAGGAATAACGGGGACCTGGGGAATCTACCCTAGCGGATCCTCCACTGGTTATAATGAAGCTAGGGGAGGAATGGAAGTGAAATTTCTTATTGCTATGGGGCAACGTATTCAGTTCTAAATCAAGCATTAATGCCTTCACAGAATTATTATGTTAGGGTAAAAGGTGTGTCGTGGTTTAACCCGGCCGGCAGCTAAACACCACGCAGCTGTTCGCTCCCCCTCCCCCTCCCTCTCTGGGACGGGGGAGAGAAATGGAAAGTGAAGCCCGTGAGTTGAGATAAAGACAGTTTAATAAGACAAAATAATAATAATAATAATAATAATAATAATAATAATAATAATAATAATAATAATAATAATAATAATAATACAATGATGATAATAGTACCACTACTAATAATGTGTACAAACTATGATGCACAATGCAATTGCTCACCACCCGCTGACCAATGCCCAGCCTAACCCCGAGCAGTCCGGCCCCCTCCCCCTGGCTAGCCACCCCTATGTATTGTTTAGCCTGACGTCAGATGCTATGGAATACCCCTTTGGCTAGTTTGGGTCACCTGTCCTGGGTCTGTCCCCTCCCAGCTCTTACTGCACCCCCAGCCTGCCTGTTGGCAGGACAGAGCAAGAAGCTGAGATGTCCTTGGCTTGGTATAAGCACTGCTCTGCAACAATTAAAACATCGGGGTGTTATCAGCACTCTTCTCATCCTAGGCCAAAACATAGCATTCTACCAGGTACTAGGAAGAAAATTAACTCTGTTCTAACTGAAACCAGGACAAGGTGTAACCGAAAAGGCTTATTTTTGTGAACCTTTGAAGTACAAGTTAGGGAAACAATGGGGCATACACAGATTTTTATCTATGCCTAGCTCCTCATGGGCACTCTTAGGTAGAGATTTATTAGAGCAAGTAGGAGCAGAAATTGTCTTTGAAAAAGGGAAAATGGAATTAAGAACAGGAGAAGAACAACTAATAAATGTGTTAAGCTTGGCACTAATACAAACTGAGCCTAAAAGTGAAATACCTTTAGAGATCACAGATCAAGTATGTCCAGGAGTTTGGGCTACCGAAGTCCCTGGAAGAGCTAAAAATGTGACCTTACTAATTATTAAATTAAAGCCAGGAGAGAAACCCGTTAAGGTTAAGTAATATCCTTTGAGGATAGAAGATAGGAAAGGAATTAAAGAGATAATTGATCAATTTTTACAGTATGGATTATTGATTGAATGCGAATCAGAATACAGTGCACCCATATTGCCAATTAAAAAGGCAGATGAAAAAGCTATAGGCTAGTTCAGGATTTGAGGGCCATAAATAAAATCACTGAGGATATACATCCAGTAGTGGTAAACCCTTATACTTTGCTGACTAAATTAAAGAATAGTCAAGTCTGGTTTACCGTACTGGATTTAAAAGATGCCTTCTTCTGCCTAGGCTTAGCCACAGAAAGCCAAAACCTATTCGCCTTTGAATGGGAAAATCCCGATTCAGGCAGAAAGACGCAGCTTACGTGGACATTACTACCTCAAGGATTCAAGAATAGCCCCACTATTTTTGGAAACCACTTAGCAAGGGAACTCGAAACATGGATACCTCCGGACACTGAAGGTGCTTTGTTACAATATGTAGATGATCTCTTAATAGCTACCGAGACTAAAGGGAGTTGTATTCAATGGACTGTAAGTCGTCTTAATTTTCTGGGTTTAAATGGATATCAAGTCTCTTGACAGAAAGTCCAGCTGGCTCAACAAAGTGTGACCTATCTGGGATTTGACATTTCGGAAGGACAACGAGAACTAGGAACTGAACATAAGGAAGTCATTTGCCGGACTCCAGAACCTTAAATGGTAAAGGAGCTACAAACCTTTTTAGGAATGACAGGTTGGTGTCGCCTTTGGATTTATAATTATGGACTATTGGTAAAGCCTCTATGTGAATTGATAAAGATTAACCAGTCAAAGTTAGTCTGGACTGGAGAAGCACAAAAAGTCTTTAAACAACTTAAACAAGAATTGATGATTTTGAAACATCAAGCAATATTGGTAGAACAGGACGACGTGGAAATTGTGATAATTAATATTGTGAATCTAGCCTCTTTTCTTAGTGATGCTCCGGCACAAGCTGTGATTCACGATTGTTTAGAAACTATAGAGACTGTGTATTCCAGCCGACCAGACCTTAAGGAGGAGCCCATGGAAGATGCGGAAGAAACTTGGTTCACGGATGGGAGCAGTTTTGTTACGCAAAGACAACGTAAAGCTGGATATGCTATAACAACTACTCAGCAGGTAATCGAGTCTAAGCCTTTACCCCCTGGAACATCAGCTCAAAAGGCGGAGATAGTTGCTCTCACGAGAGCATTGGAACTGGCAGCGGGAAAGAGGGTAAATATTTGGACAGATTCTAAATATACATTCGGCGTGGTACATGCTCATGGAGCAATTTGGAAAGAACATGGATTGCTGACCGCTCAGTGAAAACACAAAGTATGCTGAAGAAATTTTAAAATTGTTAGAGGCTGTAAAACAACCAGAAAAGCATTGTCATTATCATGCATTGTCAGGGACACCAAAAGGGGAACACCGATTTTGAAATTGGAAAATCGATTGGCAGAGGCTAAGCAGGCAGCTGAAATAACTGAGGTGAAGGCATTGTCTTTGATACCAGACGGTAAAATCCAAACTATATCCAAATTATACAAAAGAAGACTTAAAATTAATTGAAGATTTGAAAGGTAAAATGAAACCAGATGGATGAGTATATTTAAAAGATAACCACATAGTAATACCCTCTAGTTTGACATGGCCCATAGTTCTTACAGAACACAATAAAACGCACTGGGGAGCTGGCACACTGCATAAGAGCCTGAGTCAGACATTAGTGGGACGATATGATAAAACAAGTAACTCAACAATGTAGCATTTGCTTACACAATAACCCCAATACCAAGGATAGAATAAAATTTTGAATAATCGGTAAAGGAAATTATTCGGGGCAACAGTGGCAAATTGATTTTTCAGAACTCCCTAGAAAAAGGGGGTATCATTATTTACTGGTTCTGACTGACACGTTTTCAGGAAGGCCTGAAGCCTTTCCCTGTCGAACAAACAAAGCAAGAGAAGTGGTTAAAGTCTTGTTAAAGGAAATAATACCATGCTTTGGGATTCTAGTAGCAATGTCTTCTGATAGAGGTTCACATTTTTGTGCACAAGTGGTAGAACAGATAAGTAAGATTCTAAAGATAGATTGGCAACTGCATACTCCTTATAGACCACAGGCAAGTGGACAGGTAGAAAAAATGAACCATTTAATTAAACAATAAATAGCTAAAATTGGATAAGAAGCTAATTTGTCATGGCCTCAATCCCTCCCTTTAGCATTACTTGGAATTAGAGTTAAACCTAGAATAAAAGGGAATTTGAGTCCCTTCAAAATCTTATATGGAAGGCCATAGCAATTTCTATTTAGTGGAGAGGACCTAACGCAGTTAGGATCAGAATATTTATATGCTTATATAACTGAACTTCAGAAACAATTAAATAAAGTACATACATTTGTTTTAGGGACCAGGGCTACAGGGTTGGATCAACCAATCCACCCCTTTAAGCTCCGGGATTATATATATATAAAGACTTTTTCAGGACAACCCGTGCAGGAAAAATTGAAGGAAAGTGGATGGGACCATACCACGTATTACTGACAAACATACCGCCATTAAGATTAAGAAGCAAGCAGCTTGGATCCACAATTCAAGGGTGAAGAAGGCCCCGGCGAGGATATGGACCACCACTCCAATTGGACCAACAAAATTACGGTTTTCCAGATCCTAATGATTGCAGGGGTGCGCTTCTCGGATTTGGGGTGGGCAACTTGGGATGCGAACTTACACCTGACCTTAATACAAACAATTTCTCAAGTAACTAATAAGACGAACTGTTGGGTATGCACCCATCTGCCACAGCATGGGAATAAGGGTGTATCGTTAATTGGGATTCCCTTGCCTGCAAACTTACCTTGGACTAATTTGTGGGAAAACATGTCTTGGGGTCGAAAATATTAAGCAGTTTTGGAAGTAGAAGTGAGTAGCTTCATGCCGTTAGAATCCTATTATGTATGTGTACAAAGGTGTAACCCGCCTAAGGGTATAGGAAAACAGCATTGTATAAATACGGATACTACTTATGTGGGAAATCAGACATCTTGTAATTGAACAATTGATATTAGTACGACTAGCGGCTGGGCAAATTCAACCAGCTGGCCGGTTCCAGAAGGAAAAGGGTGGTATTGGCTATGCAATGATACAGCCCGTAAGGTCTTGCCTGAGAATTGGAAGGGAACTTGCACTCTTGGAGCGGTAGTCCCCAATATGACAGTACATGATGTAGTGCCTCGAGGTTACTTGAGAAATCATATCCGGAGAATCAGATGAAAAATTAACAATCCATTGGTAGAGAGACACACCCCTTTTCATAGTTTTGTGCGATGGTTTATCCCATGGTTAGGAGTGAGTGAATTGGAAAAGGCAATAGTTAATATTTCTGCAATTATAGAGAAGTTAGAAAACAAAATTCTGGATGCTATAAAGGCTCAACAAGAAGAGATACCTAGTTTATCACAGGTAGTATTCCAAAATCGGATGGCCCTAGACTTGTTACTGGCCACTCAAGGGGGAGTCTGTACAGTAATAAACACAAGTTGTTGTATGTATGTAGATCAGAGTGGAAGGATCTCTACCGACGTGGAAGAAAGATGGAAGCAGACAAGGATCCTACATGAGATCAGTAAAGATGATCTTTCATGGAGTTTTAGTGAACTATGGAATAAGTTAACCTCCTGGTTGCCCAATTTCCAATGGTTGAAACAAGTATTCATTGCTCTCATCGTATTAGTAGTGTTAGGAATATTTGTGTGCATGTTGTTTAGATGCCTGCTTTGTTGTGTTACTGTAAATAATGAAAGTATCTGATGCAAAAGAATTTGCATGGGAAAAGAAAAGGGGGGATTGATTAAGGAGGTATTGGGGAGGCAAGGACAATCCCCAGACAAGGACTGTATATCTCGAAACAAGACACTGGAACTCATGATAAGGAAGCGGCAGGCGGACAGAGAAACGAATGTAAGGACTATAACTCTCGAAACTGGACATTGGAATTCATTATAAAGATACAACAAACGGGAGAATTAGCAACAACCAGCTCTTGCAATTAAGAAACATGCCAATTCAGCAGATTCCTGACCAAAGGTGAAAAGTACACTGTGAGGAAGACTCGGGGTCTTCCTCCCAAAGACCCCTGCCCACGTCCCAAAGACAATTCTTGGAAGGCTCTGCGCAGGCGCAAGGTGCCAAAAGGCTAATTAGCATGAGAAGCGAGGGAAGGCGGGGATAGGTAATGCATATGTATAGGTGCTTGTAGAATATTGATAGATTGATTGTATAAATTCAAGACTGCTTTCTGCTTTGGGTATGCACGATAGGTGGAGAGATCCCCCGTGCATCCAGCGCTGCAATAAAGAATATACCACTTAAAGGAATTTCGGCTTCGATCTTTGAATCAATCTGGCGACCCAGATGAGACGACCTCTCTGCCGGACCGCAGGACCCGCTGGGGACAGGACTCCCTAGGGTACCCCCGGGATTTCCCGGAGGGACTCCTCGACTCACCGGATCACTGCGGAGGCAGACAAGGACCCCATCATTGTAAGTGAGTATATTCTTTATTCTGGTTTGGTTTTCTGGTAGACCGGTCATCTGGAACTGTCTGTAAGTCAGAAGGTAATCTTCTGCGAGGCAGTGTTTGGTATATACTTTGTGGTTAGCACCGTAAGTACATGTTTGGGGACCTTAAGGAAGGAGCTCGCTTTAAGGTCCATCTGGAATTGTGTTGTCTATTTTGGTTTTCTGACTCATGGAGTATGGTATTTAACTCTGGTTATTGTTACTGCGATTTTGGCTATTTTCCTGGTGGTAATAGTAGGTTCGTGGCATTGTTATAAGAAAGATATCGTTACGGTGTTACACAGTTCGGTTTTCTGACTTATCGCATGTGGAATTTGACTCTGACTATTGTTACTGTGATTTTGGCAATATTGCTGGTAATAGTAGTTTTGTGACATCGCTACTGAAAGATATTGCGTGCCCGTATTTTTGTGAGTGATACGTTTTGTGATACGCTTTTGTAAGTAACATGTGTATTCTGAAAGTGTAAACTGGAAACTGGGGGGGCAAACAAGCAGTGAAATTTTAAAGCAAAGTGTGTTAGGATGTGTTTTAAGTCACTGGAAGGATATTGGAGGATCTGCCGGTGGAAGTGTGAACAGGAAAACATTGATAAAATATCGTAATCAGTGGTGGCCGCTTTATAAGCTGGAATGTGGAGAAAAGTGGCCCCTAAATGGATCTTTAAACTATAATATTTTGCTACAGTTAATGTTGTTTTTTGAGAAGCAGAACAGGATGAAATGTTGTATACTGATGTTTCAGCATCTTGGTGGGAAAAGGTACGGAATTAAGTTGGCCCCTGACTGAACCTTTGATGTTGGCATTAGAGAAGTACAGGCTGGAGAAAGATAAAGGAAGTGTTAAAAGGGTTGTTGAAAGTGTTAAAGGTGTTTGAAGTTGAATGAGCAGGGAAAGAGGATGTAGGAATGTTAATAGTTCTGCCTCTGCCCGAGGCAGAGATCTTAAAATCAGGGGTGTTAGCCCTTTAGGGCAAAGGGACCATGATCGGTCCGAGAGAGTTGTCACAGAAACAGAAAAGAGGTCAACTCTTAAAACAACCTGAGTTCATGGGCGAGCTCAGATTGCTGATGGGACCGTTCAGGGAACTGTGGACAATTGCATTCCCCTGACCGACCCCCACTAAGACCCGAATCATCCTGAAAATTATGAACGGTTAAGTAAATACTAAAACCTGGATGAATTGGGAATTGAGAATATGCTTCCAACAAGGTCTAAGAGAAACCCCTATGGAATTTTTGGACCAACTCTGAAATGTAATGAAAATAAATAAATAAATAAATAAATAAATAAAACAAAACGGTTTGGACCTGGCTTTGGAGGACAAATTGACTAGCCTTTTCCTAGGGTAATCAACCCCTGATTTCAACAGGAATAACGGGGACCTGGGGAATCTACCCTAGCGGATCCTCCACTGGTTATAATGAAGCTAGGGGAGGAATGGAAGTGAAATTTCTTATTGCTATGGGGCAACGTATTCAGTTCTAAATCAAGCATTAATGCCTTCACAGAATTATTATGTTAGGGTAAAAGGTGTGTCGTGGTTTAACCCGGCCAGCAGCTAAACACCACGCAACTGTTCGCTCCCCCTCCCCCTCCCCCCTCCCCCATCCAGCGCTGCCATAAAGAATATACCACTTAAAGGAATTCTGGCTTCGATCTTTGAATCAAGGCTAGATAGGATGGGGCTTCAGGCACCTCTTCACCTGAGGAAACACACTGCCATCAGGCACCGCTGTGCCAGACAAGCTTGTTCTGCTAGAACACCCTACTCAGATGCACTGTGGCATTCAAGTGAACTGCTTTCATGCAAATATAACGACTGATGTTACAACCCACCTTGCCTGTGGCACCTGATGAACAGAAGAGTAAGCCACCGCAGCGCTTCAAAACCATCCCTGCACGTGCCGCTCCTTGTCGCTCTCTGGCCTTATCTCATATCCTTATCCACTTCTGTGGAGAGCCTGCCACGGCACCTGCAAAGCAAGACGGACACCTTTCATAGTCACCTTGTGCTACTTGGTCGTTCTGCTCCAACCCAGCTCATGACCAGCCCCTCTTCTTACACAGCTCTTCAGAGTGCAGTTTGCTCCTTTGAGCCTGTGCGAGACACCTGTGAAAGAAAAAGAAACGCATAGGCCTATGCAGCATCCAAAGACACAGCACAACTAGGTAAGTTACTCTCATCTGCTCCCTTACCTCTGCCGCTTACCAGCCCCCGAGGCAGATGCTTCAATCTACCCTCTTCAAACAGCTCCAACACCTCTAAAAGACAAAGAGGGGATGCTTAGAGGAACAGTGAGACCTACAACACAACAACTGCTACATCTGTTCCTCACTCACCTTGCCAGAGGCAGCTCTGCGTGTGACGTCCCAGGTTGTACACAGCGTTACCTAAACCTTATCGTAACCCTTACCCTAACCCTTCTCACCCTTACCATTACCCAAATCCTTACTTTTACTTTTTCCTTACCCTTACCCTTTCCTTTAACCATAACCTTACCCTTACCCTATTCCTTACTCCAACCCTTCCCCTTACCTTCCCCTTCCCCTTACACTTAACCTAACCCTTACCCTTCTGCTTCCCCTAAAACATATCCTAACACTTTCCCTTACCCTTAAACTTACCCTAACCCTTTCTATTACCCTTACACTTACTCTTGCCCTAATCCTTGCTTGCACCCTTACACTTATCCTAACCCTTACCCTTACCCTTACTCAAACCCTTACTCTAACCCTTACCCTGACCCGTACCCTTACCCTTACACTTACCCTTATCCATACCATTACCCTTACCCTTAACCTTACCCTTATCCTAACACTTACCCTAACCTTTAACCTTTCTGCTACACTTACCCTTTTCCTAAATCTAATCCTTACCCTTACCCTTACCCTTAACCTAACCCTAAACCTTAAACCTTACCGTAAAGCTTACCCTTTCTGCTACACTTACCCTTAGCCTAAATCTAAACCTTACACTTACCCTTAGCCTAACCCTCACCCTTACCATTACCCATACCCTTATCCTTACCCTAACCCTTACCTTTACACTTACGGTTACCATTAACCTTACACTTACCCTAACACTTATCCTGAACCTAACCCTTACCCTAAACCTTACCCCAACCCTTACCCTGACCCTTACATTAACCCTAACCCTTACCCTAAACCTTACACTTACTCTTAACATTAACCTTATACTTAACCTTTAGCTAATACTTAACCTTACGTTTTTCTCACCCTAACCCTATAATTAACCATAACCATTACCCTAACACTTAACCTTACCCTTACAATAAGCCATAAAACAACACTTAAATGTACACTTATGCTTACAGTTACCCTAGGAATTACTCGTTCAATTACTCCTACCCTTACCCTTACACTTACCCTTACCCTTCTCCATACCATTACCCTTACCCTAAACCTTACACTTACCCTTATCATTACCCTAACCCTAACCCTCACCCTTACCATTAACCATACCCTTACTCTTCTCCTTACCCTAAACCTTACCCCAACCCTTACTCTGACCCTTACATTAACCCTAACCCATATCCTAAACCTTACACTTACTCTTAACCTTAACCTTACCCTTAACCTTAACCTAATCCTTACCCTTACGTTTCCCTCACCATAAGCCTAAAATTTACCCTAACCATTACGCTAACACCCTTACCCTAACCCTTACTCTAACCCTTACAATGACCCGTACCCTTACACATACACTTACACTTACTCTTACCCTAAACCTTACCCTTACCATAAGCCATATTCTAACAAATTCTTCTACCCGTACCCTTACCCTTACCGTAATCCTTACCCTTTATGTTACCCTAAACCTTACCCTTACCCTAACACTTACCCTTATCGTACACCTTACCCTTTCTGCTACATTTACCATTAGCCTAAATCTAAACCTTACACTTACCCTTACCTTAACCCAATACTTACCCTTACGTTTCCCTCACCCTAACCCTAAAATTAACCCTAACCATTATTCTAACACTTACCCTTACCCTAACCCTAACCCTTACTCTAACCCTTACCCTGACCCATACCCTTACACTCACCCTTACCCTTACATTACCCTAACTCTTACCCATACCATAACCCATACCCTAACACATATTTGTACCCTTAACCTTACCGTTACCCTTACCCTTACTCTATCCGTTACCCTTACGCTTACCCTTAACATAAACCTTACCATTAATCTTACCCTTACGCTAACACTTACCCTTACCCTATCCCTTACACTTATCCTTATCCATACCCTTAACCTTACCCCAACCCTTACCCTTAAGCTGAACCTAACCCTAAACCTTACCCCAAACCTTTCCCTGAACCTTACATTAACCCTAACCCTTAACCCAAATCTTACACTTACTCTTAACCTTAACCTTAACCTTACCCTTAACCTTAAGCTAGTACTTAACCTTACATTTTTCTCACCCTAATCCTAATATTAACCCTAACCATTACCCTAACACTTAACCGTTACACTTACCCTTATTCTATCCGTTACTCTTACACTTTCCCTTAACATAAACCTTACCCTTTACCTTACCCTTACCATAAGCCATACATCAACACTTACATGTACACTTACGCTTACACTTATCCTAGTAATTACTTGTACAATTACCCTTAACCTAACCATAAACATTAAGGATAAGCTTAAGGGTCACCCTTAAGGTTAACGTTATCCTAACTCTTACACTTAAGTTCAGGGTAAGGGTTAGAGTAAGGGTAAGTGTTAGGGTAATGGTTAGGCTAATTTCAGGTTTAGGGTGAGGGAAACGGAAGGGTAAGTATTAGGTTAAGTTTAAGGATAAGGTTAAGAGTTATGGTAAGGGTTAGGTTTAATGTAAGGGTAAGGGTTTGGGAAATGTTTAGGATAAGGGTAAGAGAAGGGATAATGGTAAGGGTAAGGATGATGTTTAGTGTAAGGGTTAGATTTAGTTAAGGGTAAGGGTTAGTGTAAGTTTAAGAGTACGAGTAAGTGTAAGGGTATGTGTAAAAGTACGGGTAATTGTAAGGGTTTGAGTAAGGGTTAGGGTAAGGGTAAGTGTTAGGGTAATGGTTAGGGTTAATTTTAGGGTTAGGGTGAGGGAAACGTAAGAGTAAGTATTAGGTTACAGCTAAGGTTAAGGTTAAGAGTAAGTGTAAGGTTTAGTGTAAGGATTAGGGTTAATGTAAGGGTCAAGGTAAGGGTTGGGGTAAAGGTTTAGGTATAGGGTAAAAATATGTATATTGTAAGGCTGAGGGGTTAGGGTAATGGTTAGATTTTAGTTAGATTTAGGTAAGGGTGAGGGTTCGGGTAAGGTTTAGAATTAGGCAAAGGATAAGTGTAGCAGAAAGGGTAAGGTTTAGGATAAGGGTAAGTGTTAGGATAAGGGTAAGGTTTAGGGTTAGCTTAATAGTAAGGTTAAGGGTAATTGTATGAGTAATTGCTAGGGTAAGTGCAAGGGTAAGTGTACATGTAAGTGTTGTTGTATGGCTTATGGTAAGGGTAAGGTCAAGGGTAAGGTTTATGTTAAGGGTAAGCGTAAGGGTAACGGATAGAGTAAGGGTAAGGGTAAGGTTAAGGGTAGCGGTAAGGTTAAGGGTACAAATATGTGTTAGGGTATGGGTTATGGTATGGGTAAGAATTAGGGTAAGTATAAGGGTAAGGGTAAGTGTAAGGGTACAGGTCAGGGTAAGGGTTAGAGTAAGGGTTAGGGTTAGGGTAAGGTTAAGTGTTAGGGTAATGGTTAGGGTTAGTTTTAGGGTTAAAGTCAGGAAAACGTATGCGTAAGTATTAGGTGAATGTTAAGGGTAAGGTTAAGGTTAAGAGTAAGTGTAAGTTTTAGGGTAAGGGTTAGGGTTAATGTAAGGGTCAGGGTAAGGGTTGGGGTAAGGTTTAGGGTAAGGGTTAGGTTAAGGATAAGTGTTAGGGTAAGGGTAAGGTTAATGGTAACCGTAAGTGTAAAGGCAAGGGTTAGGGTAAGGGTAAGAATAAGGGTATGGGTAATGGTAAGGGTGACGGTTAGGCTAAGGGTAAGTGTAAGGTTTAGATTTAGGCTAAGGGTAAGTGTAGCAGAAAGGGTAAGCTTTACAGTAAGGTTTAAGGTTTAGGGTTATGTTAAGGGTAAGGGTAAGGGTACGGGTCAGGGTAAAGGTTAGAATAAGGGTTTGAGTAAGGGTAAGGGTAA
The DNA here is from genome assembly GCF_965140915.1 of Aythya marila. Taxonomy (NCBI): domain Eukaryota; kingdom Metazoa; phylum Chordata; class Aves; order Anseriformes; family Anatidae; genus Aythya; species Aythya marila. The sequence continues at coordinate 135,510 of NC_139049.1, forward strand.
GGGTTAGGATAAGTGTAAGGGTGCAAGCAAGGATTAGGGCAAGAGTAAGTGTAAGGGTAATAGAAAGGGTTAGGGTAAGTTTAAGGGTAAGGGAAAGTGTTAGGATATGTTTTAGGGGAAGCAGAAGGGTAAGGGTTAGGTTAAGGGGAAGGGGAAGGGGAAGGTAAGGGGAAGGGTTGGAGTAAGGTATAGGGTAAGGGTAAGGTTATGGTTAAAGGAAAGAGTAAGGGTAAGGAAAAAGTAAAGGTAAGGATTTGGGTAATGGTAAGGGTGAGAAGGGTTAGGGTAAGGGTTACGGTAAGGGTTAGGTAACGCAGTGTACAACCTGGGACGTCACACGCAGAGCTGCCTCTGGCAAGGTGAGTGAGGAACAGATGTAGCAGTTGTTGTGTTGTAGGTCTCACTGTTCCTCTAAGCATCCCCTCTTTGTCTTTTAGAGGTGTTGGAGCTGTTTGAAGAGGGTAGATTGAAGCATCTGCCTCGGGGGCTGGTAAGCGGCAGAGGTAAGGGAGCAGATGAGAGTAACTTACCTAGTTGTGCTGTGTCTTTGGATGCTGCATAGGCCTATGCGTTTCTTTTTCTTTCACAGGTGTCTCGCACAGGCTCAAAGGAGCAAACTGCACTCTGAAGAGCTGTGTAAGAAGAGGGGCTGGTCATGAGCTGGGTTGGAGCAGAACGACCAAGTAGCACAAGGTGACTATGAAAGGTGTCCGTCTTGCTTTGCAGGTGCCGTGGCAGGCTCTCCACAGAAGTGGATAAGGATATGAGATAAGGCCAGAGAGCGACAAGGAGCGGCACGTGCAGGGATGGTTTTGAAGCGCTGCGGTGGCTTACTCTTCTGTTCATCAGGTGCCACAGGCAAGGTGGGTTGTAACATCAGTCGTTATATTTGCATGAAAGCAGTTCACTTGAATGCCACAGTGCATCTGAGTAGGGTGTTCTAGCAGAACAAGCTTGTCTGGCACAGCGGTGCCTGATGGCAGTGTGTTTCCTCAGGTGAAGAGGTGCCTGAAGCCCCATCCTATCTAGCCTGCACACAATTATCTGAGAATGAAAGCTGCTTTCCAGTAATTCAGAAAGCCAAGTTACGTCTCAGCCTTGAGCATCTCGGGCTTTTGGGCCTGTCTGTAACATTTGGCACCAGCACTAATACTTTTTTTGGCATATGTTTAGCGTTTGGGGCCTGTGTCTGGGATTCGGGCCCTGTCTCGAACCACTGGGGCTTTGTCCTGGGTTTTGGAGCCTGCCTCTAGAGTTCAGGGCCTGTGATTAGGCTTTTGGGGTCTGTGTCTGGGGGCCGGTATCTGGGGGCAAGGGGGGAGCTGCTTGTAGACCCTAGGGGCCAGCATTGAGGGGTTTGGGAGCTGACTCTACGCCTTTGGGGCCTGCTTCTGGGGGCGGGGGGGATTGAGACCAGCATCTGGGGGAGGGGTGGAAGCTCTTTGTATTCCTTTGGCGCCTGTGTCGGGGGGGGGGGGGGATGGGGGGGGAAGGGGAGGGTTGGTTGGGAGCTGCTTGTACACTGTTGGAGCCTGGGTTGAGGGAGGAGGTTTGGAGCTGCTTCTACACCTTTGGGCCTGGCATCGGGGGTAGGGGGTTGGGTGCTGGTTGTAGGGGCCTGTGTTTGGGGGGGGGGGCTTGGGACCTGCGTCTGGGGGAGGGGTGGGAGCTGCTTGTACACCTTTGGGGCCTGCATCTGTGGGGGGTCAGGGCCTGTGTCTAGCGGGCTGGGAACTGCTTGTACAATGTAGGAATCTTTCTGCAGGGTGGCTGGGAGCTGTTTGTACAACTTTGGGGCCAGCATCTGGGGGTGGCTGGGAGCTGCCTGTACACTGTAGGGGCCTGTGTTTGTGGGGGGCTTGGGGGCCTCCCTCGGGGGGGGGGGGGGGGGGAGGGTTGGGAGCTGCTTGTATAGGGTAGGGGGCCTGCCTGGCAGGGGTTGGGAGCTGCTTGTAGAATTTGGGTCCCTGTGTCTGGGGGGGGGGTTGGGGCCTGTGTCTCAGGGGTGTTGGGAACTGGTTGTACACCTTTGGGTCCTGTCTCTGGGGGGGAGCTACTTGTACACTTTTGGGGTCTGTATTTGAGTGGGGTTGGGAGCTGCTTGTGCACTTTTGGACCTATGTTTAGGCTGGTTGGGAGTTGCTCATGCATTCTAGGTGCCTCCCTTTTGAGAAGGGTTGGGGCCTGCATCTGTGGGTGGTTGGGAGCTGCTTGTACACTATAGGGGCCATGGTCTTGGAGGGGGGTCTGGGCTGTTTATACACCTTTGTGGCCTGTGTTTGGGGGGGGGGGGGGGGGGTTGGCCTGTGCCTGGGGAAGTTGGGAGGTGTTTGTTCAGTCTAGGAGCCTCCATTTGGGGGTCTTTGGGGCCTCCCTTTGAGGGGGAGGGAGTTGGGAGTTGGTTGTACACCTCCGCATCCCATGTCTTGGGGGGGGTGGGGGGAGTGGGACCGGTCTCTGAAGGGGTGGGTTGTGAGCTGCTTGTACACCTGTGTCGGGGGGAGGGTAGGGGGGTTGGCGGGGGTCGGGTCCGGGTCTTGGACCAGTGTCTGGGTGGAGTCCAGTTCTTGGGAGGGGGTGGTGGGGTAGGAGCTGCTTGTGGGCAGTTGGGGTCTGCATCTGGCTGTGGTTGGTGCCTGCTTCTGTTGGCAGTTTGGGGCCTGCTTGTAGACTTGTGCAGCCTGGGTTTGGGGGCTTTTCTGTAACGTTTGGGGTCTGCATTTTTGCTTTGGGATGCATCTTGAGCTTTTGAGGCCTAGCAGTAGCATTTGGGGCCTGCATCTGGGGCTTTTCTGTAGCATTTTGGTTGCGTATTTGTGATTTGGGGCCTGTATCCAGGGTTTTGCCTTTTTTGTAGTTTCCATCTTTGTGTGTGTGTGTTTCGTTGTTGGTTGTCTAGGGTTAGGGGCAGTTTGGGGTTTGGATTAAGGTCAGTGTCATTAGCGTTAGGGGGTTGATAATAAGGGTTAGGGTTGTGGTTAGAGTTGTTAGGTTTAAGGGGAATAAGGATTTCAGGGTAAGGGGGTCAAGGTTGTGGGAATAAAAATGTTGTTTTTGTGCAGTTACATCCTGTAGAGCGAAGGAAGGTGGTATTGAGATATGCTTGCAGTGATAAGACAGCTTAACAGTGTGAAATGAGTTCATCTGATTCGTGTCAATATGGAACAATGCTAGGGCCGCATGATATGATGAAAAGTCTGAGAAAACCAGAGTGGTTAATGTATATAGTTCTTGTATCTAGCAAAGGAATGGGCCAGCAATTCGGGTCAATAGGGGATAAGAGAACAAAGGGGTTTCAGAATAACTGCTAACTATTACAACTGTTGCATGGGACACTATGCAAGTGTCTGCCATCCAGCCAAGATGGCCAAAGGAGAAGGACAAGAGAAAAGCCTGGGAGGAAGACTACGAGCCTTCAGTACGAGCGGCCCCCAGAGGGACCACCGGAGACTGATAACGCCTGCACCAGTGGGAGGGTTTGGATTCTGGGAACTAATTAGAATAACCCTGCCTTTTGTAGAAGTAGTAATGAATATGTATTAGCCTAGCAGCATAAAAAGCAGCCGCCTGATGTAACTTGTGTGTGTCTTGGTGGAGCAGAGACTCCTGGCGCACCCAGCGCTGCTTGCTTACCTCTATTCATTTAATAAATTGTAAATTTCAATTGCAATCCTATTTGGGACCCAGTCATTTATTACAAGTGGGGGCTCGTCCGGGAGGGCTTTGGTTCCTGATTTCTGGTTTGATCTAGGAGAGGCACCCCCACCATTTGGTGGCTGCTCTTTGAGTCAGGTCGGAACTAATGGCATCTTAAACCTGAATAAAGGTAAGCAAAGTTTCTGATTCTTTTTTTCAGCTCCCTTGCCAGCTGCAGCACTATATTTTGCCCGTAATTGTGTGTGTGAAGATCCGAACAAAGATGACGGAGTCGTAAGCATTTAAAGCGTATACCGTTCGGTTGGGTGGGGTTCGGTTGCCTGTGTGTGTAAGAGTGTGACTGAGATGGAACTTAGTTCTGAAGCGATTGTGGAGGTCTTCTAACCGCGGTTCCAATCTCCCGCGAGGGACTTGGCTGGTGAAGGACCAAAGGGATTCCTATAGGATTTGTGGGTGTGTGATAGGTCCTAAACCCCCTGCAAGACACTGTTACTAAGGTAACCAAGGGCTGTGGGAATTGCCATAGTAAAATTCCTAGATGGGTCAGACAAAATCGAAGACCAGAGACCAGAAGAAAGGGAGCAAATTACCAGTCATACCACCAGAAAGTCCATTAGGAATAACGATTAGAAATTGGAATGATAGGGACCCCAGAAAAGGAAAAAGTAAATTAAAAATGGTCCAGTATTGTGTGACAGAATGGCCAAAGGAGCCTTTAAGACTACATGTCTTTTGGCCTGTTTTTGGATCCTTCGAAGACTGGATTTGCCAGGCCTTAAATATCCATGTTAATTCAAAGGAACCTTTTAGCCAGGAAGAAAGTGATTATGCAGGATTATGGATCAGGAGGACTTCACGTCCTTTTCCAGCCTCAATATTTACACTAAAAGCAGGTAAGAAATTTGAAGAACAAGAAGAACATGACAAAGAAAAAGAAGATAAACGTGAGCCGTTGGATAAGCTACCACCTCCATATCCTAACAATCCACCCCCGGCGGCTCCCCCTCCGGTGGCTGTGGTATCGCCACCAGTACCACCGTTGCCCCAGCTTCCACCACCAACAGCACCAGAATTAGACCGACCTCCGGCCGCATGCAGGAGAAGTAGGACGGACGTATCTGAGAGGGCTTCTCTATATCCCTTAAGGGAGGTAACTGGTGTATAACTGGTGCGCGTCTTGGTGGAGCAGAGACTCCCGGCGTACCCAGCACTGTTTGCTTACCTCTATTCATTCAGTGAATTGTAAACTTTGATTGTAATCCTATTTGGGACTTTTATTTATTATAACAGACAACCTTGTAAAACGCAGACAACCAGAATCCTTACAGCAATTAGGTGGAAATCACGGCGTAAGAAACATTACCACCTCAAAGAGTAAAAACCTCAAAAGAAATGTGACTTGTAACAGGCCAGCAGCTGTGTATTTTCTGTGAAGCACCAGCTAGATTATGAACCTTGAATAGCACAGTTAAAGGGGAAACAGGGGAGGGTCCCGGTCCTCGGCAGAAAAAAAAAGTGTATAAACTGTGTATGGAATTAGTAGGCACCCTCCTGCTTGTGGGACACCCGCCATTGTAATCTTGAATAATAATGCTACTGTACTGAGATCCTCGACTCAGCCTATGCTATTTGCTACAGATTGATTCAGGGTTTTAAGGTTTCAGGCATTGGGCACTAGGGTTGGGTTTCAGGGTAAGGGGTTTCAGGGTTTATGTTTAGGATTTTAAGGTTTTTAGGGTTGGAGTTTTAACGGTTAGGGTTTTAAGGGTTTGGGGGTTAGGGTTTTAAGGGTTTCAGGGTTAGCGTGTTAGGGTATTAGAGTTTTTTGGGTTGTAGTGTTGATATGTTTTTTAGGGTTAGAGTCTTAAGGTTTTATTTTTGGTCAGTTATTTACGGTTAGGGTTTTAAGATCTTTTTTTGTTTTGTTTTGTTTTGTTTTTTTTCAGGTTAGGTTCTCCAGGGCCAGGGTTTTGAGTATCCTAATTTTGGGGGTTTGGATTTTGAGCATCTTAATTTTGGGGGTTAGGCTTTTGTGTGCCCTAATTTTTTGGGATAGGCTTTCAAGCATCCTAAGTAGTTGGGGTAGGGTTTTGAGCATCTTAATGTTTCCAGGATAGGGTTTTGAGCGTCCTAAGTTTTCGGGATAGGGTTTGGAGAGTCCTAAGTTTTTGGAATAGGGTTTGGAGAGTCCTAAGTTTTCTGGATAGAGTTTGGAGCGTCCTAGTGTTTTCGGGATAGGGTTTTGAGCGTCCAAAGTGTTATAAGTTGCCCCCTTAATTAATTTTCACAGAGCATTGTATTAATCATAGAAAGGAATTTATTGAGTGAGCAAACATCAAGCAAAACAGCACTGGGCGGCCGGGGAGTCTCAGCTCTGCCAATGGCACGCACCTCACCCCCTCCAGGGTCCCTTTTTATTTATATTTTGCTAATTCTGGGATTACGCAGCACATCCTGGTATATTCTGCGACTGCACGCACTGTTGCTAGGGGGTCGTCTCTGTCCCTCTGGTGGTCATGAAGATGAAGGCCGTAGTCTTCCTCGGCGTTGTGGTTCAACTTCTTTTATTATTTGGTGATGTTGGCCCAGCGTTAGACAGGAAGGCATGTATGTCGATACACTACTTTAGCAACTTATCAGGAGATGGTTACATGAGCTTTGCAACAGTGTCTTTGAACAAAAGAGGCAACTGAGATGCAGAAGGAGAATGGGTTGGGGGGGGTCTCTTTTTTGTTACATTAAGCAAAAGAATTTTCATAGTGTCTAGGCAAGCATTATGCAGCTCCTTACTTCAGCAGGGAGCTTTTGCAACTCCCGCTCCTCAAACAGAACTCCTTGTTTTTATAATACAAAAGACAATGAACAAACATTTATGGTGTATTACCCTAAGTTTTTGGGTTAGGGTTTTTTGCGTCTTAATGTTTTGGGGTTAGGGTTTGGAGCGCCCTAAGTTTTTGGGCTAGGGCTTTGAGCATTCCCAACGTTTTGGGTTGGGTTTGGGTTTTGAGCATCCTAAGATTTTGGGTTAGGGGTTTTAGGCATAGGTCTTCAGGGGTTTAGTGTGGTAAATAGTTTGGGTTAGGTCTGTAGGGGTTTCGAGGTTTTTTGGATGTTAGGGCTTGAGGCTTTTTTTGTAAGGGCGGTGAGGGTTCCAGTGAGTGCTGGTAAATGCAGTTCTCGAGCACTCGGCCTGTGATTGGCCATGCTGGCTGTGCGGGGAATGCTGGTAGGTGTAGTTTTCCGGCACTGGGAGGCCATGTTGTGTGCCCAGAGCATGCCGGGAGATGTAGTTCTCGGGACTCCGGACTTCCGGGAGGCCATGTTGCGTACCCATGGTATGCCGGGAAATGTAGTTGTCGGATTCGGGACTTCCGGGAGGCCATGTTGAATGCCCAGAGCATACCGGGAGATGTAGTTCTCGGGAACTAGGGTTAGGGGCTAGGGCTGGGGCTAGAGTTAGGGTTTCGGGTGAGGGTTGGGGTTGGGGGTTATTGTTAGGGTTAGTGGTTTAGGGTTCGGCTTAGAGGGTTATGGTTAGGGATAGGTTAGGGGTAGGTTTAGAGGGTTAGGGTAAGGGTTAGGGGTTGGGACTGTGGTTAGGCTTAGGGTAAGGGTTAGGGTGAGAGTATTAGGGTTAGGGTTCGGGTTCAGATTAGGGTAAGGGTAAGGGTTAGGGCAAAGGTAAGTGTTAGGGTAAGGCTAAGGGTAAGGCTTAGGGTGAGGATAAGGTTTAGGGAAAGGGTTAGGTTTAGGGTAAGAATAAGGGTAAGCTAATGGTTAGGATAAGGGTCAAGGTTAGGGTAAAGGTTTTCATTTGTTAAAGCTGAAACGCAGTATGCAATCTGGGACGTCACAGCCAGAGCTGCCTATGGCAAGGTGAGAGAGGAAAAGATGGAGCAGATGTTCTACTCCTAGTTTTTTCTTTATACGTAAATAAAAGGTTGAGCTAATTCCAGTTGGAAGAGTTCCAATTACTTGCTTGGTCATAAAGTCTTTTAATATTGAAAGCTGCAGCAAAAGCATGGGGATTTTTGCTTCTAGAAACACCCTAGTTCTCTTGTCTGCACTATGCATGCTTTTGAGCTAAAACTGATTAAAAAATAAAAAGAAAAACCACACACAAAAAAAAAAATATGTACAAACGCAGCTGCTGCTGCTCTCTTCCTACTTCCTTGTGCTTTGCCCCTACCCTTCCCAGGTGATTGGGTTTGGGTGCTAGTCGGGGCCAAATGGTATATGAGTCCCAGGCATCCCCTCAGAGAGCTCATTCTGCTTGGGCTGCTCTTTGGGGTGTTTGTTTTTCCTTCGGTCAGTTGCAGGCTTCTTCAGGTGGATGAGAGTTTATGGACTGATGCGTTTGCAAGTAGCGAGGGGTACGCACATCTTTTTGAGGTAACAGCTAGTAGGATCTGTTAGAATAAACTAATGTAGTATTGATGCCTTTATTGCATGCCGTTCTTTATCAGGTGAGTAACTGTTGCGAGTAACTGAAGTCAATGTTACTTGGTGTGTTTGCTCTGCAGTGCCTGTGCGGACTATTGCACGAGACACAGCTTTCTGACATCTGGCCCAGCAACTACTAAATAAGGGGAGGGGAGAAGCTGAAGAACGACCAAAGGACAAAGCCTGGGAGGAAGACTACGAGCCTTCAGTACGAGCGGCCCCCAGAGGGACCACCGGAGACTGATAACGCCTGCACCAGTGGGAGGGTTTGGATTCTGGGAACTAATTAGAATAACCCTGCCTTTTGTAGAAGTAGTAATGAATATGTATTAGCCTAGCAGCATAAAAACCAGCCGCCTGATGTAACTTGTGTGCGTCTTGGTGGAGCAGAGACTCCTGGCGCACCCAGCGCTGCTTGCTTACCTCTATTCATGTAATAAATTGTAAACATTAATTGCAACCCTATTTGGGACTCGGTCATTTATTACAAGTGGGACCTCCCGATGGGTGGAAGCTGTCGGGATAGCTCGGGATGCTGAGGCGTGGTGCTGCAAGGAGGTTGGTGGTCGGTGGCGCCCTGGGCAGGCCGAATTGGGAGGGGGCGAGGCGGCGGGTGGTCGGTGGCTTCTGTGGAAAAGGCGCTTGTATGGGGGGCTGCGCATTCAGAGGAACCTTGACAGGCTGCAGATAGGGGCAGGCAGGAACCTTTTGAAGATCAGGAGAGGGAAATGCCAAGCCCTACCCCTAGGGAGAAACACCTCTGTTTACCAGCACTGTCTAGCTCGATACTGAATAAGCATTTCTTCATGGAAGGGGTGCTTTGCTATTAGAACAGGCTGCCCGGGGAAGTGGTAAGAGACCCGATCCTTAAAAGTATTGAAGAGACATGTGGACATAGCCCGGGAGTCCGGCCTCCGGCAGGGCGGGAGCTGGCTCTTCCGAGCCCCTGTGCTCCGGTCTTGTGCGACGCGTTTGCAAGCAGCACCGGGTGCCGGGTCCGACATCGGACGGTTCGGGGACGGCGATTCCGGGGCCGTCGGCTAGCGGGGGCCGGCTATGTCGTGTCCCGGGGATCCGACTTCAGGGGGCGTGGGGGCCGGCCGTGCAGTGAAGCGGGGGGCTGGCGTCCGCCGTCCTCCCAGAGAGCGGGCTTTCGGTGCCGTGCGGTTCGGTGGCCGGCCGTCCCGAAAGCCTGGGCACCGGTCTTGTGCTAGACTCAGCGGGGTCCGGGGCCGAACTCGGCTTCTCGGGGCCGGCGGTCGCGGTGTCCAGGTGTCCCGCCTCGGGCGGCGCGGGGCCGGCTGTCTCTAGCAGCTGGGCTCCCAAGAGCTTCTGGACTCCCAAGCGTCGCCCAAGACCGGATCGCAGAGAATCGGGACGGCCGGCCACACCGCTGCGACTAGCACAAGCGTCTCCCGACAACGGAGCCCAGGGGTTTGCGAGGGTCAGATCCCGCGCCCCGGGATAGAGAAACGGGGAGCGCGGGTCGGCCGGCCGCAGCTTCGCACGGGACCGAACCCCCTGTCTCCGGCACGGCCAGACCCCGAGCCGGCAGACAGCAGCCTCCCGCTTCACGGCACAGTCGGCCCCCAACCCGCCCGAGTTCTGATCGCCGGGACACGGGACAGCCGGCCGCGCCGCCCGAGGCCGGACACCTGGAGCCCGGGACCGCCGTCCCTGACAAAGCCAAAGTCGGACCCGGACCCCGCTGCGGCTAGCACACGCGTCACCCAGGACCGCAGCCTAGGACCTCGGGACGGTCGCATCCCGCGCCTCCGGCAGGAGCTACCCGGGAGGGCAGGACGGCCTGCCGCAGCTCCGCAAGAGACCGAACCTGCTGGATTCCGGGACGGCCAGAGCCCGAGCCGGTGGGCAGCAGCCTCCCGCTTCACGGCTCGGCAGGCACCCACGTCGCCCGACTTCGGACCCACGGGACAGCCGGCACCCGCGCCGCCGGAGGCCGGACACACGGGCCTCGGCATCGCCGTCTCCGAACCGCACGAAGTCACACACGGTCTCCGGTGCGTCCAGCACACGCATCGCAAAGACCGGAGCCCAGATTATAGGATCTGCCAGCCCCGCGCCGCCCGAGGTCGGACCGGGAACCCGGTGCGGTTGACACATGCGTCGCCAAAGACCGGAGCCCTGGGAAGCGTGATGGCCGGACCCCACGCAGCCCGAGTTCGGACCCACGGGACACGGGACAGCCGGCACCCGTGCCTGGCTCTTGGGGACTTGGAAGGAGTCCTGATGCTGTGCCAGCACTATGCAGCAATAGGCACAACACTGGAGTGATTTCAGTGTTGTCCCAGCTACGAGTGCAGAGTACAGCGCTGTGCGGGCTGCTGCAGGGAAAAGGTGACTCCAGCTCAGACAAACCCAACACAACTTCCACCCCTTATTTCATAACATTTGTGTCACAATTAGGTCAGTTTAGTATATAGATGGTCTCATCACCATAGTTTTCTGTCCATTGAAGCATTTTTATGTCTGTGCTTCTCTTTAAGATTAATTTTCTCCCAGTGTTAAATCTCCTTGAGGCACACACTTGATATCCCCATCTTTCTGCATCACCCACCAGGTATACCCTGGACCTTGGGCAAAGACAATCCCACGAGTGGGTTTGCCTTTTCCCATGGCAGGGGCAACCCACACCGCCTTCCCCATCCACTTCCCCACATGCACTACAGTGACTTTAGCTTCTCCCACATTGTGTACGGGTTTTGTTTCAGCAGGACCAGCACGGCTTTCAGACCCCCTGTTGTTAACTAACCAAGTGGCCTCTGGTAGGTTTATATCCTAATGTTTCCATGTCGCAGCACCCAATGCTCGCAGCATAGTTTTTAACAGTCCATTGTACCTCTCAATCTTCCCAGAGGCTTGTGGGTGATAAGGGATGTGATACACCCATTCAATGCCATATCTCTTGGCCCAGGAAGTGATCAAATTGTTTCGGAGGTGATTCCCATTGTCGGACTCAATTCTTTCTGGTGGACCATGTCGCCACAGCACTTGTCTTTCCAGGCCCAAGATAGTGTTTCGGGCCGTGGCATGGTTTACAGGGTATGTTTCCAGCCACCCAGTAGTTGCTTCTTCCATGGTGAATATGTACCGTTTGCCTTGGCGGGTTTGTGGAAGTGGTCCGATCTGCCAGACCTCACCATATCGAAATCCAAGCCATCTGCCCCTGTTCCAGGAAGGCTTTACCCTCATGGCTCGTTTGATTGCAGCACAGGTCTCACACTGATGGGTAACCTGTGTGATGGCCTCAATGGTCAATTCCTCTTTCGAGTCACTCAATATAGAGGACTCACAAGATGACTGTAGCCTGGCACATGCATTCTCCAAAATCCCACAAGACCTAGGAACGCTTCTGTTTCTTTTTTGCTGGTTGGCGGAGACAGAACTGTTATTTTGTTGATCACATCCGTCGGAATGTGGCGACGTCCATCCTGCCATTTTACCCCCAAGAACTGGATTTCCTGTGCAGGTCCCTTGACCTTATTCTGTTTAATGGCAAATCCAGCTTTCAGGAGAATTGGAATTATTTTCTTCCCTTTCCCAAAAACTTCTTCTGCTGTGTTACCCCATACGATGATATCATCGATGTACTGCAGGTGTTCAGGAGCGTTCCCCTGTTCCAGTGTCGTCTGGATCAGTCCATGGCAGATGGCAGGGCTGTGTTTCCACCCCTGGGGCAGTCGATTCCAAGTGTACTGAATGCCCCTCCAAGTGAAAGCAAATTGTGGCGTGCATGCTGCTGCTAGACGGATAGAGAAAAATGCATTAGCAGTATCGATAGTAGCATTCCACTTGGCTGCCTTTGACTCTAGTTCGTACTGGAGTTCTAGCATGTCTGGCACTGCTGCACTTAGTGGTGGTGTGACTTCATTCAGGCCCCGATAGTCCACTGTTAGCCTCCACTCGCCATTGGACTTTTGCACTGGCCATATAGGACTGTTAAAAGGTGAATGAGTCTTGCTGATCACTCCTTGGCTCTCCAGATGGTGAACTAACTCATGGAGAGGAATCAGGGAGTCTCGGTTGGTGCGCTATTGCCACCGGTGCACAGTTGTAGTCGCAATTGGCACTTGCTGTTCTTCAATCCTCAGCGATCCTACAGCAGAAGGGTCTTGTGAGCGACCAGGCAGGGTAGACAGCTGCTTAATCTTCTCTGTGCTCAAGGCAGCTATGCCAAAAGCCCACCGGTTGATCCCTGTTGGATCCTTGAGGTACCCTTTCCTGAGGTAGTCTATGCCGAGGATGCACGGAGCCTCTGGGCCAGTCACGATGGGGTGCTTTTGCCACTCATTCCCAGTTAGACTCACTTCAGCTTCCAATATGGTTAGCTCTTGGGATCACCCCGTCACTCCGGAGATAGAGATGGGTTCTGCCCCTTGGTGGCCTGACGGCATTAGGGTACACTGTGCGCCTGTGTCCACTAAAGCTTTCTATTTTTGCGGCTAGGGTGTGCCAGTCCATCGAATCCACACAGTCCAGTAAATCCGGTTGTCCCTCTCTTCTACCTGGCTAGAGGCAGGGCCCCACTAGTCCTGGTCGGAGTATCAATCAATTATTTCTTCCAAACGTGAAAGAGAAGTCTCTTCATCAGGGTCAGGAGTATTACTGTTCCTTCTACTCCCTCTGGGGGACTGTTCAACAGAAACTGGGGCAGCAATCCTCCTAGGGGCCCTCTTTGTTGCTGCTGTATCTTTCCGTAGCTCATGTAGCCGAGCAGCTAGGGCCGAGGTCGGTTCACCGTCCCGCTTCCTCATATCTTCCCCGTGGTCACGTAAATAAAACCACAAGGTACCTCGCGGTGTCCCTTGTTTGAGCCAGGGACTGTTGGTGCTTGAAGGCCAAAGATTTTTCCGTCTAGGTGAGGACGAAGCTATGTGTTCATCTAACCGTTGGGACAGTCTCTCCACAGCTGAAATGCAGCCCCGTACTGGGGCAGAGAGATTTTCTTCATATTTATGAAGTTAATTGGACACGTTGTCCACAGTTGGCCCCATCCCCTCGTCCCAACCCATGACTGCCAGTGTGCTGGCATGTTTTGGGGGTGCAGCCCGTACAAACTTCCGCCACATGGACGCTGTGCATTGGACTTCATCGGGGTCTTTAGGTGCCTGGGCGTTGTTTAAATCACTATAAAGCATCTCCAGCACAGCTAATTCCCGCAGCTGCTGGAATCTTATCCATATCCATAGTGGTCCCTTATCCATAGTGGTCCATTTGTTTACTTGGGAGACAATACCCTCTTTGTGGGGATACCTTTCCTTCACAGCTGTTAAGATTCGCCTCCAGAGGCTGATAACTTGTGCCTCTCTTCCAATTACTCTGTCAATGAGTCTTTCTCCAGAAAGGGATCCCAGCTGCTTGGCTTCGTTGCCTTCTAGCTGTTGGGTATTGGCCCCACTATCCCAGCGTCGAAGCAGCCAAGTGAGGATGTGCTCACCTGGATGGCGACTGAAGTCTTTTCGTATTTCTCGCAGCTCACTCAAGGATAGAGACCGAGTAGTTTCTGATTCATCTATGATTTCAGTCTCTTCGTCGTGATGTTGCCGTGATAACGCTGCTTTAGAGCCGCTTGCCTTTTCCTCTTCTCCCTCATCCATAGGAGGCGCTCCTTCCCTTACTAAACGACCTGATCTCCGTTTCCACTGTTTTGTCTTTACTACGGGGGCGACTGATACCAAAGATGGTCGGTCCTCTGGGGTGGTCACAGCGTGTGCTGTCTCATCATCTAATTCAAGAACCTCCCTATCCCCTTGAGGGTGCTGGGCAATGTTAATTGACATCTGATAGGCGTAAGCCAGACCCCAGCAGAGTGCAGCCAGCTGGTGGAGTTCTCTAGTATTACTAGGGTCAGGGCATACATCTTTCAAACATTCTACCAACTTTCTTGGATTTTGTACTTGTTCAGGGGTGAAATTTAGAACCATTGGAGGAGAAAACCGCGATAGGTACCTGCCCAAATCCCCCCACACACCTTGCCACCCACAACTTTGTCTGGGGACAGGTCCTTGGATAATATTCTTAATAAACTGCTTTGCCTTGGGGAAGAAGACAAACACTAGACCTAGTAATAGGACGATAATATCTCACCAGGGGTATCCAAGATACTGAAAGGCTGCTGTAAGTAGCCCACAGGGAGAAAAGTAGAAGGCACCACACCCGATATTAGTCACTGATTGACTGCTGGGGGCAAAAAAGAAGGCACTGTAATTCTTAATATTTTCAATAAGATAATCTCCAGGAGACCAGGAGGATAACAATGCCGGGCTTGAATACCAAACAAAACTGAAGGCCAGTATGTTACAGCACAACATGATAAAAAAACAAGCACAGACTTCAACATTTTCCCCGATCGGATGTAAAGGAAAAAAGAAAACAGAGAGTGGGCTACATACAACATATCCACACAGAAAAGTATTACCAGAAAACCGAGCATTATGACATGGGGTGTTACAGAATATCCCTTTGGTTGGTTTAGGTCAGCTGGCCCGACAAAGTCCCCTCCTCATCACTTGCCCACCCCTAGCCTGCTGGCTCTAGGAGGCTTGGAAGGAGTCCTGATGCTGTGCCAGCACTATGCAGACACAACACTGGAGTGATATCAGTGCTGTTCCACCTAGGAGTGCAGAGTACAGCACTGTGCGGGCTGCTGCAGGGAAAAGGTGACTCCAGCTCAGAGAGCCCCAACACACGGGGTCCGGGTCCGACCTCGGGAGGCTAGGGGACGGTGGTCCCGAGGCCCGTGTGTCCGGCCTCCGGCGGCGCGGGTGCCGGCTGTCCCGTGGGTCCGAAGTCGGGCGACGTGGGTGCCTGCCGAGCCGTGAAGCGGGAGGCTGCTGCCCACCGGCTCGGGCTCTGGCCGTCCCGGAATCCAGCAGGTTCGGTCTCCTGCGGAGCTGCGGCAGGCCGTCCTGCCCTCCCGGGTAGCTCCTGCCGGAGGCGCGGGATGCGACCGTCCCGAGGTCCTAGGCTGCGGTCCTGGGTGACGCGTGTGCTAGCCGCAGCGGGGTCCGGGTCCGACTTTGGCTTTGTCAGGGACGGCGGTCCCGGGCTCCAGGTGTCCGGCCTCGGGCGGCGCGGCCGGCTGTCCCGTGTCCCGGCGATCAGAACTCGGGCGGGTTGGGGGCCGACTGTGCCGTGAAGCGGGAGGCTGCTGTCTGCCGGCTCGGGGTCTGGCCGTGCCGGAGACAGGGGGTTCGGTCCCGTGCGAAGCTGCGGCCGGCCGACCCGCGCTCCCCGTTTCTCTATCCCGGGGCGCGGGATCTGACCCTCGCAAGCCCCTGGGCTCCGTTGTCGGGAGACGCTTGTGCTAGTCGCAGCGGTGTGGCCGGCCGTCCCGATTCTCTGCGATCCGGTCTTGGGCGACGCTTGGGAGCCCAGAAGCTCTTGGGAGCCCAGCTGCTAGAGACAGCCGGCCCCGCGCCGCCCGAGGCGGGACACCTGGACACCGCGACCGCCGGCCCCGAGAAGCCGAGTTCGGCCCCGGAGCCCGCTGAGTCTAGCACAAGACCGGTGCCCAGGCTTTCGGGACGGCCGGCCACCGAACCGCACGGCACCGAAAGCCCGCTCTCTGGGAGGACGGCGGAAGCCAGCCCCCCGCTTCACTGCACGGCCGGCCCCCACGCCCCCTGAAGTCGGATCCCCGGGACACGACATAGCCGGCCCCCGCTAGCCGACGGCCCCGGAATCGCCGTCCCCGAACCGTCCGATGTCGGTCCCGGCACCCGGTGCTGCTTGCAAACGCGTCGCACAAGACCGGAGCACAGGGGCTCGGAAGAGCCAGCTCCCGCCCTGCCGGAGGCCGGACTCCCGGGCTATGTCCACATGTCTCTTCAATACTTTTAAGGATCGGGTCTCTTACCACTTCCCCGGGCAGCCTGTTCTAATAGCAAAGCACCCCTTCCATGAAGAAATGCTTATTCAGTATCGAGCTAGACAGTGCTGGTAAACAGAGGTGTTTCTCCCTAGGGGTAGGGCTTGGCATTTCCCTCTCCTGATCTTCAAAAGGTTCCTGCCTGCCCCTATCTGCAGCCTGTCAAGGTTCCTCTGAACGCGCAGCCCCCCATACAAGCGCCTTTTCCACAGAAGCCACCGACCACCCGCCGCCTCGCCCCCTCCCAATTCGGCCTGCCCAGGGCGCCACCGACCACCAACCTCCTTGCAGCACCACGCCTCAGCATCCCGAGCTATCCCGACAGCTTCCACCCATCGGGAGGTCCCACTTGTAATAAATGACCGAGTCCCAAATAGGCTTACAATTAATGTTTACAATTTATTAAATGAATAGAGGTAAGCAAGCAGCGCTGGGTGCGCCAGGAGTCTCTGCTCCACCAAGACGCACACAAGTTACATCAGGCGGCTGGTTTTTATGCTGCTAGGCTAATACATATTCATTACTACTTCTACAAAAGGCAGGGTTATTCTAATTAGTTCCCAGAATCCAAACCCTCCCACTGGTGCAGGCGTTATCAGTCTCCGGTGGTCCCTCTGGGGGCCGCTCGTACTGAAGGCTCGTAGTCTTCCTCCCAGGCTTTGTCCTTTGGTCGTTCTTCAGCTTCTCCCCTCCCCTTATTTAGTAGTTGCTGGGCCAGATGTCAGAAAGCTGTGTCTCGTGCAATAGTCCGCACAGGCACTGCAGAGCAAACACACCAAGTAACATTGACTTCAGTTACTCGCAACAGTTACTCACCTGATAAAGAACGGCATGCAATAAAGGCATCAATACTACATTAGTTTATTCTAACAGATCCTACTAGCTGTTACCTCAAAAAGATGTGCGTACCCCTCGCTACTTGCAAACGCATCAGTCCATAAACTCTCATCCACCTGAAGAAGCCTGCAACTGACCGAAGGAAAAACAAACACCCCAAAGAGCAGCCCAAGCAGAACGAGCTCTCTGAGGGGATGCCTGGGACTCATATACCATTTGGCCCCGACTAGCACCCAAACCCAATCACCTGGGAAGGGTAGGGGCAAAGCACAAGGAAGTAGGAAGAGAGCAGCAGCAGCTGCGTTTGTACATTTTTTTTTTGTGTGTGTGATTTTTCTTTTTATTTTTTAATCAGTTTTAGCTCAAAAGCATGCATAGTGCAGACAAGAGAACTAGGGTGTTTCTAGAAGCAAAAATCCCCATGCTTTTGCTGCAGCTTTCAGTATTAAAAGACATTATGACCAAGCAAGTAATTGGAACTCTTCCAACTGGAATTAGCTCAACCTTTTATTTACGTATAAAGAAAAAACTAGGAGTAGAACATCTGCTCCATCCTTTCCTCTCTCACCTTGCCATAGGCAGCTCTGGCTGTGACGTCCCAGATTGCATACTGCGTTTCAGCTTTAACAAATGAAAACCTTTACCCTAACCCTTACCCTTATCCTAACCATTAGCTTACCCTTATTCTTACCCTAAACCTAACCCTTTCCCTAAACCTTATCCTCACCCTAAGCCTTACCCTTAGCCTTACCCTAACACTTACCTTTGCCCTAACCCTTACCCTTACCCTAATCTGAACCCGAACCCTAACCCTAATACTCTCACCCTAACCCTTACCCTAAGCCTAACCACAGTCCCAACCCCTAACCCTTACCCTAACCCTCTAAACCTACCCCTAACCTATCCCTAACCATAACCCTCTAAGCCGAACCCTAAACCACTAACCCTAACAATAACCCCCAACCCCAACCCTCACCCGAAACCCTAACTCTAGCCCCAGCCCTAGCCCCTAACCCTAGTTCCCGAGAACTACATCTCCCGGTATGCTCTGGGCATTCAACATGGCCTCCCGGAAGTCCCGAATCCGACAACTACATTTCCCGGCATACCATGGGTACGCAACATGGCCTCCCGGAAGTCCGGAGTCCCGAGAACTACATCTCCCGGCATGCTCTGGGCACACAACATGGCCTCCCAGTGCCGGAAAACTACACCTACCAGCATTCCCCGCACAGCCAGCATGGCCAATCACAGGCCGAGTGCTCGAGAACTGCATTTACCAGCACTCACTGGAACCCTCACCGCCCTTACAAAAAAAGCCTCAAGCCCGAACATCCAAAAAACCTCGAAACCCCTACAGACCTAACCCAAACTATTTACCACACTAAACCCCTGAAGACCTATGCCTAAAACCCCTAACCCAAAATCTTAGGATGCTCAAAACCCAAACCCAACCCAAAACGTTAGGAATGCTCAAAGCCCTAGCCCAAAAACTTAGGGCGCTCCAAACCCTAACCCCAAAACATTAAGACGCAAAAAACCCTAACCCAAAAACTTAGGGTAATACACCATAAATGTTTGTTCATTGTCTTTTGTATTATAAAAACAAGGAGTTCTGTTTGAGGAGCGGGAGTTGCAAAAGCTCCCTGCTGAAGTAAGGAGCTGCATAATGCTTGCCTAGACACTATGAAAATTCTTTTGCTTAATTTTCTTTTTAAAGAGATTTAAATTCTTAAAAATTCTTTTGCGCGCAACAGTGCGCGCAGTCGCAGAATATACCAGGATGTGCTGCGTAATCCCGGAATTAGCAAGGTATAAAAAGGGACCCTGGCAGGGGTGAGGTGCGTGCCGTTGGCGGAGCTGAGACTCCCCAGCTGCCCAGTGCTGTTTTGCTTGATGTTTGCTTACTCAATAAATTCCTTTCTATGATTAATACAATGCTCTCTGAAAATTAATTAAGGGGGCAACTTATAACACTTTGGACGCT
This sequence comes from Aythya marila, assembly GCF_965140915.1. Taxonomy (NCBI): domain Eukaryota; kingdom Metazoa; phylum Chordata; class Aves; order Anseriformes; family Anatidae; genus Aythya; species Aythya marila. The sequence goes on from NC_139049.1 coordinate 154,325, forward strand.
CAAAACCCTATCCCGAAAACACTAGGACGCTCCAAACCCTATCCCAAAAACAGGACGCTCAAAGCCCTAACCCAAAAACATTAGGATGCTCCAAGCTCTAACCCAAAAACATTCGGACGCTCAAAACCCAAACCCAAAACATTAAGATGCTCCAAACCCTATACGGAAAACATTAGGAAGCTCAAAGACCTATCCCAGAAACTTAGGACGCTCAAAACCCTATCCTGGAAACACTGAGATGCTCAGAACCCTATCCTGAAAATTTAGGACGCTCCAAACCCTAACCCAAAAACATTAGGATGCTCAAAGCCCCAACCCAAAATATTAGGACGCTCCAAACCCTATCCTGGAAACATTAAGATGCTCAAAACCCTATCCTGAAAACTGAGGATGCTCATTACCCAGACCCAAAATATTAAGATGCTCAAAACCCTAAGCCAACTACTTAGGATGCTTGAAAGCCTATCCCAAAAAATTAGGGCACACAAAAGCCTAACCCCCAAAATTAAGATGCTCAAAATCCAAACCCCCAAAATTAGGATACTCAAAACCCTGGCCCTGGAGAACCTAACCTGAAAAAACAAAACAAAACAAAACAAAAAAAGATCTTAAAACCCTAACCGTAAATAACTGACCAAAAATAAAACCTTAAGACTCTAACCCTAAAAAACGTATCAACACTACAACCCAAAAAACTCTAATACCCTAACACGCTAACCCTGAAACCCTTAAAACCCTAACCCCCAAACCCTTAAAACCCTAACCGTTAAAACTCCAACCCTAAAAACCTTAAAATCCTAAACATAAACCCTGAAACCCCTTACCCTGAAACCCAACCCTAGTGCCCAATCCCTGAAACCTTAAAACCCTGAATCAATCTGTAGCAAATAGCATAGGCTGAGTCGAGGATCTCAGTACAGTAGCATTATTATTCGAGATTACAATGGCGGGTGTCCCACAAGCAGGAGGGTGCCTACTAATTCCATACACAGTTTATACACTTTTTTTTTCTGCCGAGGACCAGGACCCTCCCCTGTTTCCCCTTTAACTGTGCTATTCAAGGTTCATAATCTAGCTGGTGCTTCACAGAAAATAACACAGCTGCTGGCCTGTTACAAGTCACATTTCTTTTGAGGTTTTTACTCTTTGAGGTGGCAATGTTTCTTACGCCGTGATTTCCACCTAATTGCTGTAAGGATTCTGGTTGTCTGCGTTTTACAAGGTTGTCTGTTATAATAAATAAAAGTCCCAAATAGGATTACAATCAAAGTTTACAATTCACTGAATGAATAGAGGTAAGCAAACAGTGCTGGGTACGCCGGGAGTCTCTGCTCCACCAAGACGCGCACCAGTTATACACCAGTTACCTCCCTTAAGGGATATAGAGAAGCCCTCTCAGATACGTCCGTCCTACTTCTCCTGCATGCGGCCGGAGGTCGGTCTAATTCTGGTGCTGTTGGTGGTGGAAGCTGGGGCAACGGTGGTACTGGTGGCGATACCACAGCCACCGGAGGGGGAGCCGCCGGGGGTGGATTGTTAGGATATGGAGGTGGTAGCTTATCCAACGGCTCACGTTTATCTTCTTTTTCTTTGTCATGTTCTTCTTGTTCTTCAAATTTCTTACCTGCTTTTAGTGTAAATATTGAGGCTGGAAAAGGACGTGAAGTCCTCCTGATCCATAATCCTGCATAATCACTTTCTTCCTGGCTAAAAGGTTCCTTTGAATTAACATGGATATTTAAGGCCTGGCAAATCCAGTCTTCGAAGGATCCAAAAACAGGCCAAAAGACATGTAGTCTTAAAGGCTCCTTTGGCCATTCTGTCACACAATACTGGACCATTTTTAATTTACTTTTTCCTTTTCTGGGGTCCCTATCATTCCAATTTCTAATCGTTATTCCTAATGGACTTTCTGGTGGTATGACTGGTAATTTGCTCCCTTTCTTCTGGTCTCTGGTCTTCGATTTTGTCTGACCCATCTAGGAATTTTACTATGGCAATTCCCACAGCCCTTGGTTACCTTAGTAAGAGTGTCTTGCAGGGGGTCGAGGACCTATCACACACCCACAAATCCTATAGGAATCCCTTCGGTCCTTCACCGGCCATGTCCCTCGCGGGAGATTGAAAACATGGTTAGAAGACCTTCACAATCGCTTCGGAACTAAGTTCCATCTCAGTCACACTCTTACACACACAGGCAACCGAACCCCACCCAACCGAATGGTATACGCTTTAAATGCTTACGACTCCGTCGTCTTCGTTCGGATCTTCACACACACAATTACGGGCAAAATATAGTGCTGCAGCTGGCAAGGGAGCTGAAAAAAAGAATCAGAAACTTTGCTTACCTTTATTCAGGTTCAAGATGCCATTAGTTCCGACCTGACTCAAACAGCAGCCACCAAATGGTGGGGGTGCCTCTCCTAGATCAAACCAGAAATCAGGAACCAAAGCCCTCCTGGACGAGCCCCCACTTGTAATAAATGACTGGGTCCCAAATAGGATTGCAATTGAAATTTACAATTTATTAAATGAATAGAGGTAAGCAAGCAGCGCTGGGTGCGCCAGGAGTCTCTGCTCCACCAAGACACACACAAGTTACATCAGGCGGCTGCTTTTTATGCTGCTAGGCTAATACATATTCATTACTACTTCTACAAAAGGCAGGGTTATTCTAATTAGTTCCCAGAATCCAAATCCTCCCACTGGTGCAGGCGTTATCAGTCTCCGGTGGTCCCTCTGGGGGCCGCTCGTACTGAAGGCTCGTAGTCTTCCTCCCAGGCTTTTCTCTTGTCCATCTCCTTTGTCCATCTTGGCTGGATGGCAGACACTTGCATAGTGTCCCATGCAACAGTTGTAATAGTTAGCAGTTATTCTGAAACCCCTTTGTTCTCTTATCCCCTATTGACCCGAATTGCTGGACCATTCCTTTGCTAGATACAAGAACTATATATATTAACCACTCTGGTTTTCTCAGACTTTTCATCATATCATGCGGCCCTAGCATTGTTCCATATTGACACGAATCAGATGAACTCATTTCACACTGTTAAGCTGTCTTATCACTGCAAGCATATCTCAATACCACCTTCCTTCCCTCTACAGGATGTAACTGCGCAAAAACAACATTTTTATTCCCACAACCTTGATCCCCTTACCCTGAAATCCTTATTCCCCTTAAACCTAACAACTCTAACCACAACCCTAACCCTTATTATCAACCCCCTAACGCTAATGACACTGACCTTAATCCAAACCCCAAACTGCCCCTAACCCTAGACAACCAACAACGAAACACACACACACAAAGATGGAAACTACAAAAAAGGCAAAACCCTGGATACAGGCCCCAAATCACAAATACGCAACCAAAATGCTACAGAAAAGCCCCAGATGCAGGCCCCAAATGCTACTGCTAGGCCTCAAAAGCTCAAGATGCATCCCAAAGCAAAAATGCAGGCCCCAAACGTTACAGAAAAGCCCCCAAACCCAGGCTGCACAAGTCTACAAGCAGGCCCCAAACTGCCAACAGAAGCAGGCACCAACCACACCCAGATGCAGATCCCAACTGCCCACAAGCAGCTCCTACCCCACCACCCCCTCCCAAGAACTGGACTCCACCCAGACACTGGCCCAAGACCCGGACCCGAGCCCCGCCAACCCCCCTACCCTCCCCCCGACACAGGTGTGCAAGCAGCTCACAACCCGCCCCTTCAGAGACCGGTCCCACTCCCCACACCCCCCCCAAGACATGGGATGCGGAGGTGTACAACCAACTCCCAACTCCCTCCCCCTCAAAGGGAGGCCCCAAATACCCCCAAATGGAGGCTCCTAGAGTGAACAAACACCTCCCAACTTCCCCAGGCACAGGCCCACCCCCCCCCCCAAACACAGGCCACAAAGGTGTATAAACAGCCCAGCCCCCCCTCCAAGACCATGGCCCCTATAGTGTACAAGCAGCTCCCAACCACCCACAGATGCAGGCCCCAACCCTTCTCAAAAGGGAGGCACCTAGAATGCATAAGCAACTCCCAACCCCCCTAAACATAGGTCCAAAAGTGCACAAGCAGCTCCCAACCCCCCTCAAATACAGACCCCAAAAGTGTACAAGTAGCTCCCCCCCAAGAGACAGGACCCAAAGGTGTACAACCAGTTCCCAACACCCCTGAGACACAGGCCCCAACCGCCCCCCAGACACAGCGACCCAAATTCTACAAGCAGCTCCCAACCCCTGCCAGGCAGGCCCCCTACCCTATACAAGCAGCTCCCAACCCTCCCCCCCCCCCGCCCCCCCGAGGGAGGCCCCCAAGCCCCCCACAAACACAGGCCCCTACAGTGTACAGGCAGCTCCCAGCCACCCCCAGATGCTGGCCCCAAAGTTGTACAAACAGCTCCCAGCCACTCTGCAGAAACAGATTCCTACATTGTACAAGCAGTTCCCAGCCCGCTAGACACAGGCCCTGACCCCCCACAGATGCAGGCCCCAAAGGTGTACAAGCAGCTCCCACCCCTCCCCCAGACGCAGGTCCCAAGCTCCCCCCCCAAACACAAGCCCCTACAACCAGCACCCAACCCCCTACCCCCGATGCCAGGCCCAAAGGTGTAGAAGCAGCTCCAAACCTCCTCCCTCAACCCAGGCTCCAACAGTGTACAAGCAGCTCCCAACCAACCCTCCCCTTCCGCCCCCCCCCCCCCCGACAATGGCTCCAAAGGAATACAAAGAGCTCCCACCCAGATGCTGGTCTCAACCTCCCCCTGCCCCCAGAAGCAGGCCCCAAAGGTGTAGAGTCAGCTCCCAACCCCCTCAATGCTGGCCCCAAGGGTCTACAAGCAGCTCCCCCCTTGCCCCCAGATACCGGCCCCCAGACACAGACCCCAAAAGCCTAATCACAGGCCCTGAACTCTAGAGGCAGGCTCCAAAACCCAGGACAAAGCCCCAGTGGTTCGAGACAGGGCCCAAATCCCAGACACAGGCCCCAAACGCTAAACATATGCCAAAAAAAGTATTAGTGCTGGTGCCAAATGTTACAGTGATTAAGGAGGCATTGGGGAGGCATTGGGGAGGCAAGGACAATCCCCAGACATGGACTGTATATCTCGAAACAAGACACTGAAACTCATGATAAGGAAGCGGCAGACGGACAGAGAAACAAACGTAAGGACTATAAATCTCAAAACTGGACATTGGAATTCATTATAAAGATACAACAAACGGAAGAATTGGCAACAACCAGCTCTCGCAATTAAGAAACATGCCAATTCAGCAGATTCCTGACCAAAGGTGAAAAGTACACTGTGAGGAAGACTCGGGGTCTTCCTCCCAAAGACCCCTGCCCATGTCCCAAAGACCCCTGCCCACAATTCTTGGAAGGCTCTGCGCAGGCGCAAGGTGCCAAAAGGCTAATTAGCATGAGAAGCGAGGGAAGGCGGGGATAGGTAATGCATATGTATAGGTGCTTGTAGAATATTGATAGATTGATTGTATAAATTCAAGACTGCTTTCCGCTTTAGGTATGCACGATAGGTGGAGAGATCCCCCGTGCATCCAGCGCTGCAATAAAGAATATACCACTTAAAGGAATTTCGGCTTCGATCTTTGAATCAATCTGGCACCCCAGATGGGACGACCTCTCTGCCGGACTGCAGGACCCGCTGGGGACAGGACTCCCTAGGGTACCCCCGGGATTTCCCGGAGGGACTTCTTGACTCACCGGATCACTGTGGAGGCAGACAAGGACCCCATCATTGTAAGTGAGTATATTCTTTATTCTGGTTTGGTTTTCTGGTAGACCGGTCATCTGGGACTGTCCAGTAAGTCGGAAGGTGACTTCTGCAGGACAGTATTTGGTATATACTTTGTGGTTAGTACCACAAGTATATCTGGGGACCTTGGGGTCCATCTGTATCTGGAACTGTCTGTAAGTCAGAAGGTGATCTTCTGCGAGGCAGTGTTTGGTATATACTTTGTGGTAAGCACCATAAGTATATTTGGGGACCTTAAGGAAAGAGCTCGCTTTAAGGTCCATCTGGAATTGTGTTGTCTATTTCGGTTTTCTGACTCATGGAGTATGGTATTTAACTCTGGTTATTGTTACTGTGATTTTGGCTATTTTTCTGGTGGTAATAGTAGGTTCGTGGCATTGTTATAAGAGAGATATCGTTACGGTGTTACACAGTTCGGTTTTCTGACTTATCGCATGTGGAATTTGACTCTGACTATTGTTATTGTGATTTTAGCAATATTGCTGGTAATAGTAGCTTTGTGACATCGCTACTGAAAGATATTGCGTGCCCGTATTTTTGTGAGTGATACGTTTTGTGATACGCTTTTGTAAGTAACATGTGTATTCTGAAAGTGTAAACTGGAAACTGGGGGGGGCAAACAAGCAGTGAAATTTTAAAGCAAAGTGTGTTAGGATGTGTTTTAAGTCACTGGAAGGATATTGGAGGATCTGCCGGTGGAAGTGTGAACAGGAAAACATTAATAAAATATCGTAATCAGTGGTGGCCGCTTTATAAGCTGGAATGTGGAGAAAAGTGGCCCCTAAATGGAACTTTAAACTATAATATTTTGTTACAGTTAATGTTGTTTTTTTTGAGAAGCAGAACAGGATGAAAAGTTGTATACTGATGTTTCAGCATCTTGGTGGGAAAAGGTACAGAATTAAGTTGGCCCCTGACTGAGCCTTTGATGATGGCATTAGAGAAGTACAGGCTGGAGAAAGATAAAGGAAGTGTTAAAAGGGTTGTTGAAAGTGTTAAAGGTGTTTGAAGTTGAATGAGCAGGGAAAGAGGATGTAGGAATGATAATAGTTCTGCCTCTGCCCGAGGCAGAGATCTTAAAATCATGGGTGTTAGCCCTTTGGGGCAAAGGGACCATGATGGGTCTGAGAGAGTTGTCAAAGAAACAGAAAACCAGTTAACTCTTAAAACAACCTGAGTTCATGTGCGAGCTCAGATTGCCGATGGGACCGCTCAGGGAACTGTGGACAATTGCATTCCCCTGACCGACCCCCACTAAGACCCAAATCATCCTGAAAATTATGAACGGTTAAATAAATACTAAAACCTGGATGAATTGGGAATTGAGAATATGCTTCCAACAAGGTCTAAAAGAAAGCCCTATGGAATTTTTGGACCAACTCTGAAATGTAATGAAAATAAATAAATAAATAAATAAATAAATAAAACAAAACGGTTTGGACCTGGCTTCGGAGGACAAATTGACTAGCCTTTTCCTAGGGTAATCAACCCCTGATTTCAACAGGAATAATGGGGACCTGGGGAATCTACCCTAGCGGATCCTCCACTGGTTATAATGAAGCTAGGGGAGGAATGGAAGTGAAATTTCTTATTGATATGGGGCAACATATTCAGTTCTAAATCAAGCATTAATGCCTTCACAGAATTATTATGTTAGGGTAAAAGGTGTGTCGTGGTTTAACCCGGCCGGCAGCTAAACACCACGCAGCCGTTCGCTCCCCCTCCCCCTCCCTCTCTGGGACGGGGGAGAGAAATGGAAAGTGAAGCCCGTGAGTTGAGATAAAGACAGTTTAATAAGACAGGAAAATAATAATAATAATAATAATAATACAATGATGATAATAGTACTACTACTAATAATGTGTACAAACAAGTGATGCACAATGCAATTGCTCACCACCGGCTGACCGATGCCCAGCCTAACCCCGAGCAGTCCGGCCCCCCCCCCCCGGCTAGCCACCCCTATATATTGTTTAGCATGATGTCAGATGGTATGGAATACCCCTTTGGCTAGTTTGGGTCACCTGTCCTGGGTCTGTCCCCTCCCAGCTCTTACTGCACCCCCAGCCTGCCTGTTGGCAGGACAGAGCAAGAAGCTGAGATGTCCTTGGCTTGGTATAAGCACTGCTCTTTAACAATTAAAACATCGGGGTGTTATCAGCACTCTTCTCATCCTAAGCCAAAACATAGCATTCTACCAGGTACTAGGAAGAAAATTAACTCTGTTCTAACTGAAACCAGGACAAGGTGTAACCGAAAAGGCTTATTTTTGTGAACCTTTGAAGTACAAGTTAGGGAAACAATGGGGCATACACAGATTTTTATCTATGCCTAGCTCCTCATGGGCACTCTTAGGTAGAGATTTATTAGAGCAAGTAGGAGCAGAAATTGTTTTTGAAAAAGGGAAAATGGAATTAAGAATAGGAGAAGAACAACTAACAAATGTGTTAAGCTTGGCACTAATACAAACTGACCCTAAAAGTGAAATACCTTTAGAGATCACAGATCAAGTATGTCCAGGAGTTTGGGCTACCGAAGTCCCTGGAAGAGCTAAAAATGTGACCTTACTAATTATTAAATTAAAGCCAGGAGAGAAACCCGTTAAGGTTAAGTAATATCCTTTGAGGATAGAAGATAGGAAAGGAATTAAAGAGATAATTAATAAATTTTTACAGTATGGATTATTGATTGAATGCGAATCAGAATACAATACACCCATATTGCCAATTAAAAAGGCAGATGAAAAAGCTATAGGCTAGTTCAGGATTTGAGGGCCATAAATAAAATCACTGGGGATCTACATCCAGTAGTGGCAAACCCTTATACTTTGCTGACTAAATTAAAGAATAGTCAAGTCTGGTTTACCGTACTGGATTTAAAAGATGCCTTCTTCTGCCTAGGCTTAGCCACAGAAAGCCAAAACCTATTCGCCTTTGAATGGGAAAATCCCGATTCAGGCAGAAAGACGCAGCTTACGTGGACATTACTACCTCAAGGATTCAAGAATAGCCCCACTATTTTTGGAAACCAATTAGCAAGGGAACTCGAAACATGGATGCCTCCGGACACTGAAGGTGCTTTGTTACAATATGTAGATGATCTCTTAATAGCTACCGAGACTAAAGGGAGTTGTATTCAATGGACTATAAGTCATCCTAATTTTCTGGGTTTAAATGGATATCAAGTCTCTTGACAGAAAGTCCAGCTGGCTCAACAAAGTGTGACCTATCTGGGATTTGAAATTTCGGAAGGACAACGAGAACTAGGAACTGAACATAAGGAAGTCATTTGCCGGACTCCAGAACCTCAAATGGTAAAGGAGCTACAAACCTTTTTAGGAATGACAGGTTGGTGTCGCCTTTGGATTTATAATTATGGACTATTGGTAAAGCCTCTATGTGAATTGATAAAGATTAACCAGTCAAAGTTAGTCTGGACTGGAGAAGCACAAAAAGTCTTTAAACAACTTAAACAAGAATTGATGATTTTGAAATATCAAGCAATATTGGTAGAACAGGACAACGTGGAAATTGTGATAACTAATATTGTGAATCTAGCCTCTTTTCTTAGTGATGCTCCGGCACAAGCTGTGATTCACGATTGTTTAGAAACTATAGAGACTGTGTATTCCAGCCGACCAGACCTTAAGGAGGAGCCCATGGAAGATGCGGAAGAAACTTGGTTCACGGATGGGAGCAGTTTTGTTATGCAAAGACAACGTAAAGCTGGATATGCTATAACAACTACTCAGCAGGTAATCGAGTCTAAGCCTTTACCCCCTGGAACATCAGCTCAAAAGGCGGAGATAGTTGCTCTCACGAGAGCATTGGAACTGGTAGCGGGAAAAAGGGTAAATATTTGGACAGATTCCAAATATACATTCGGCGTGGTACATGCTCATGGAGCAATTTGGAAAGAACATGGATTGCTGACCGCTCAGTGAAAACACAAAGTATGCTGAAGAAATTTTAAAATTGTTAGAGGCTGTAAAACAACCAGAAAAGGTAGCTATCATGCATTGTCAGGGACACCAAAAGGGGAACACCGATTTTGAAATTGGAAATCGATTGGCAGAGGCTAAGCAGGCAGCTGAAATAACTGAGGTGAAGGCATTGTCTTTGATACCAGACGGTAAAATCCAAACTATATCCAAATTATACAAAAGAAGACTTAAAATTAATGGAAGATTTGAAAGGTAAAATGAAACCAGATGGATGAGTATATTTAAAAGATAACCACATAGTAATACCCTCTAGTTTGACATGGCCCATAGTTCTTACAGAACACAATAAAACGCACTGGGGAGCTGGCACACTGCATAAGAGCCTGAGTCAGACATTAGTGGGACGATATGATAAAACAAGTAACTCAACAATGTAGCATTTGCTTACACAATAACCCCAATACCAAGGATAGAATAAAATTTGGAATAATCGGTAAAGGAAATTATTCGGGGCAACAGTGGCAAATTGATTTTTCAGAACTCCCTAGAAAAGGGGGGTATCATTATTTACTGGTTCTGACTGACACGTTTTCAGGAAGGCCTGAAGCCTTTCCCTGTCGAACAAACAAAGCAAGAGAAGTGGTTAAAGTCTTGTTAAAGGAAATAATACCATGCTTTGGGATTCTAGTAGCAATGTCTTCTGATAGAGTTTCACATTTTTGTGCACAAGTGGTAGAACAGATAAGTAAGATTCTAAAGATAGATTGGCAACTGCATACTCCTTATAGACCACAGGCAAGTGGACAGGTAGAAAAAATGAACCATTTAATTAAACAATAAATAGATAAAATTGGATAAGAAGCTAATTTGTCATGGCCTCAATCCCTCCCTTTAGCATTACTTGGAATTAGAGTTAAACCTAGAATAAAAGGGAATTTGAGTCCCTTCAAAATCTTATATGGAAGGCCATAGCAATTTCTATTTAGTGGAGAGGACCTAACGCAGTTAGGATCAGAATATTTATATGCTTATATAACTGAACTTCAGAAACAATTAAATAAAGTACATAAATTTGTTTTAGGGACCAGGGCTAGAAGGTTGGATCAACTAATCCACCCCTTTAAGCTCGGGAATTATATATATATAAAGACTTTTTCAGGACAACCCCTACAGGAAAAATGGAAGGAAAGTGGATGGGACCATACCAAGTATTACTGACAACACACACCGCCATTAAGATTAAGAAGCAAGCAGCTTGGATCCACAATTCAAGGGTGAAGAAGGTCCCGGCGAGGATATAGACCACCACTCCAATTGGACCAACAAAATTACGGTTTTCCAGATCCTAATGATTGCAGGGGTGCGGTTCTCGGATTCGGGGTGGGCAACTTGGGATGAGAAATTACACCTGACCTTAATACAAACAATTTCTCAAGTAACTAATAAGACGAACTGTTGGGTATGCACCCATCTGCCACAGCATGGGAATAAGGGTGTATCGTTAATCGGGATTCCCTTGCCTGCAAACTTATCTTGGACTAATTTGTGGGAAAACACATCTTGGGGTCAAAAATATTAAGCAGTTTTGGAACTAGAAGTGAGTAGCTTTGTGCTGTTGGAATCTTACTATGTATGTGTACAAAGGTGTAACCCACCTAGGGGTATGGGGAAACAGGATTGTATAAATACGGATACTACTTATGTGGGAAATCAGACATCTTGTAATCGAACAATTGATATTAGTACGACTAGCGGCTGGGCAAATTCAACCAGCTGGACAGTTCCAGAAGGAAAAGGGTGGTATTGGCTATGCAACGATACAGCCCGTAAGGTCTTGCCTGAGAATTGGAAGGAAACTTGCACTCTTGGAGCGGTAGTCCCCAATATGACAGTACATGATGTAGTGCCTCGAGGTTACTTGAGAAATCATATCCGGAGAATCAGATGAAAAATTAACAATCCCTTGGTAGAGAGACACACCCCTTTTCATAGTTTTGTGCGATGGTTTATCCCATGGTTAGGAGTGAGTGAATTGGAAAAGGCAATAGTTAATATTTCTGCAATTATAGAGAAGTTAGAAAACAAAATTCTGGATGCTATAAAGGCTCAACAAGAAGAGATACCTAGTTTATCACAGGTAGTATTACAAAATCGGATGGCCCTAGACTTGTTACTGGCCACTCAAGGGGGAGTCTGTACAGTAATAAACACAAGTTGTTGTATGTATGTAGATCAGAGTGGAAGGATCTCTACCGACGTGGAAGAAAGATGGAAGCAGACAAGGATCCTACATGAGATCAGTAAAGATGATCTTTCATGGAGTTTTAGTGAACTATGGAATAAGTTAACCTCCTGGTTGCCCAATTTCCAATGGTTGAAACAAGTATTCATTGCTCTCATCGTATTAGTAGTGTTAGGAATATTTGTGTGCATGTTGTTTAGATGCCTGCTTTGTTGTGTTACTGTAAATAATGAAAGTATCTGATGCAAAAGAATTTGCATGGGAAAAGAAAAGGGGGGATTGATTAAGGAGGCATTGGGGAGGCATTGGGGAGGCAAGGACAATCCCCAGACATGGACTGTATATCTCGAAACAAGACACTGAAACTCATGATAAGGAAGTGGCAGACGGACAGAGAAACAAACGTAAGGACTATAAATCTCAAAACTGGACATTGGAATTCATTATAAAGATACAACAAACGGAAGAATTGGCAACAACCAGCTCTCGCAATTAAGAAACATGCCAATTCAGCAGATTCCTGACCAAAGGTGAAAAGTACACTGTGAGGAAGACTCGGGGTCTTCCTCCCAAAGACCCCTGCCCACGTCCCAAAGACCCCTGCCCACAATTCTTGGAAGGCTCTGCGCAGGCGCAAGGTGCCAAAAGGCTAATTAGCATGAGAAGCGAGGGAAGGCGGGGATAGGTAATGCATATGTATAGGTGCTTGTAGAATATTGATAGATTGATTGTATAAATTCAAGACTGCTTTCTGCTTTGGGTATGCACGATAGGTGGAGAGATCCCCCGTGCATCCAGCGCTGCAATAAAGAATATACCACTTAAAGGAATTTCGGCTTCGATCTTTGAATCAACAGACAGGTCCAAAAGCCCGAGATGCTCAAGGCTGAGACGTAACTTGGCTTTCTGAATTACTGGAAAGCTGCTTTCATTCTCAGATAATTGTGTGCAGGCTAGATAGGATGGGGCTTCAGGCATCTCTTCACCATAGGAAACACACTGCCATCAGGCACCGCTGTGCCAGACAAGCTTGTTCTGCTAGAACACCCTACTCAGATGCACTGTGGCATTCAAGTGAACTGCTTTCATGCAAATATAACGACTGATGTTACAACCCACCTTGCCTGTGGCACCTGATGAACAGAAGAGTAAGCCACTGCAGCGCTTCAAAACCATCCCTGCACGTGCCGCTCCTTGTCGCTCTCTGGCCTTATCTCATATCCTTATCCACTTCTGTGGAGAGCCTGCCACGGCACCTGCAAAGCAAGACGGACACCTTTCATAGTCACCTTGTGCTACTTGGTCGTTCTGCTCCAACCCAGCTCATGACCAGCCCCTCTTCTTACACAGCTCTTCAGAGTGCAGTTTGCTCCTTTGAGCCTGTGCGAGACACCTGTGAAAGAAAAAGAAACGCATAGGCCGATGCAGCATCCAAAGACACAGCACAACTAGGTAAGTTACTCTCATCTGCTCCCTTACCTCTGCCGCTTACCAGCCCCCGAGGCAGATGCTTCAATCTACCCTCTTCAAACAGCTACAACACCTCTAAAAGACAAAGAGGGGATGCTTAGAGGAACAGTGAGACCTACAACACAACAACTGCTACATCTGTTCCTCACTCACCTTGCCAGAGGCAGCTCTGCGTGTGACGTCCCAGGTTGTACACTGCGTTACCTAACCCTTATCGTAACCCTTACCCTAACCCTTCTCACCCTTACCATTACCCAAATCCTTACCTTTACTTTTTCCTTACCCTTACTCTTTCCTTTAACCATAACCTTACCCTTACCCTATACCTTACTCCAACCCTTCCCCTTACCTTCCCCTTCCCCTTACACTTAACCTAACCCTTACCCTTCTGCTTCCCCTAAAACATATCCTAACACTTTCCCTTACCCTTAAACTTACCCTAACCCTTTCTATTACCCTTACACTTACTCTTGCCCTAATCCTTGCTTGCACCCTTACACTTATCCTAACCCTTACCCTTACCCATACTCAAACCCTTACTCTAACCCTTACCCTGACCCGTACCCTTACCCTTACCCTTACCCTTACCCTTAACATAACCCTAAACCTTAAACCTTACCGTAAAGCTTACCCTTTCTGCTACACTTACCCTTAGCCTAAATCTAAACCTTACACTTACCCTTAGCCTAACCCTCACCCTTACCATTACCCATACCCTTATTCTTACCCTTACCGTAACCCTTACCTTTACACTTACGGTTACCATTAACCTTACCCTTACCCTAACACTTACCCTTACCCTATCCATAACACTTATCCTTATCCATACAACTTACGCTTACCCTAACACTTAACCTTAACCTTACCCTTAACCTTAACCTAATACTTACCCTTACTTTTCCCTCACCCTAACCCTAAAATTAACCCTAACCATTACCCCAACACTTACCCTTACCCTAACCCTTACCCTTATCATAACCCATACTCTAACACATACTTCTACCCGTACCCGTACCCTTACCATAACTCTTACCCTTACCGTAACCCTTACCCTTACCCTTACCCGATCCCATACCCTTAACCTAACCCTAAACCTTACCCTTATCCGAACACTTAACCTTACCGTAAACCTTACCCTTAGCCTAAATCTAAACCTTACACTTACCCTTAGCCTAACCCTCACCCTTACCATTACCCATACCCTTATTCTTACCCTTACCGTAACCCTTACCTTTACACTTATGGTTACCATTACCCTTACCCTAACACTTATCCTGAACCTAACCCTTACCCTAAACCTTACCCCAACCCTTACCCTGACCCTTACATTAACCCTAACCCTTACCCTAAACCTTACACTTACTCTTAACCTTAACCTTACCCTTAACATTCACCTAATACTTACGCATACGTTTTCCTGACTTTAACCCTAAAACTAACCCTAACCATTACCCTAACACTTAACCTTACCCTAACCCTAACCCTAACCCTTACTCTAACCCTTACCCTGACCTGTACCCTTACCCTTACCCTTATACTCACCCTAATTCTTACCCATACCATAACCCATACCCTAATACATATTTGTACCCTTAACCTTACCGTTACCCTTAACCTTACCCTTACCCTTACTCTATCCGTTACCCTTACGCTTACCCTTAACATAAACCTTACCCTTGACCTTACCCTTACCATAAGCCATACAACAACACTTACATGTACACTTACGCTTACACTTACCCTAGCAATTACTCGTACAATTACCCTTAGCCTTACCCTTACCAAACCATTACCCTTACCCTTAACCTAACCATAAACATTAAGGATAAGCTAAAGGGTCACCCTTAAGGTTAACGTTATCCTAACTCTTACACTTAAGTGGGTAAGTGGAAGTGTAAGGGTACTGTTCAGGGCAAGGGTTAGAGTAAGGGTAAGTGTTAGGTAGTGGTTAGGCTAATTTTAGGTTTAGGGTGAGGGAAACGTAAGGGTAAGTATTAGGTTAAGTTTAAGGATAAGGTTAAGAGTTAAGGTAAGGGTTAGGTTTAATGTAAGGGTTAGGGTTTGGGAAACGTTTAGGGTAAGGGTAAGAGAAGGGATAATGGTAAGGGTAAGGATGATGTTTAGTGTAAGGGTTAGATTTAGTTAAGGGTAAGGGTTAGTGTAAGTTTAAGTGTAAGGGTAAGTGTAAGGGTATGTGTAAAAGTACGGGTAATTGTAAGGGTTAGAGTAAGGGTTAGGGTAAGGGTAAGAGTAAGGGTATTGGTAATGATAAGCGTGAGGGTTACAGTAAGGGTAAGTGTAAGGTTTAGATTTAGGCTAAGGGGAAGTGTAGCAGAAAGGGTAAGGTTTACTGTAAGGTTTAAGGTTTCGGCTTAGGTTAAGGGTAAGGGTAATTGTACGAGTAATTGCTAGGGTAAGTGTAAGCGTAAGTGTACATGTAAGTGTTGATGTATGGCATATGGTAAGGGTAAGGTCAAGGGTAAGGTTTACGTTAAAAGAAAGCGTAAGGGTAACGGATAGAATAAGTGTAGAGTAAGTGTAACGGTTAAGTGTTAGGGTAATGGTTAGGGTTAATATTAGGATTAGGGTGAGAAAAATGTAAGGTTAAGTACTAGCTTAAGGTTAAGGTTAAGAGTAAGTGTAAGGTTTAGGTTAAGGGTTAGTGTTAATGTAAGGTTCAGGGAAAGGTTTGGGGTAAGGTTTAGGGTTAGGTTCAGCTTAAGGGTAAGGTTTGGGGTAAGGTTAAGGGTATGGATAAGGAAAAGTGTAAGGGATAGGGTAAGGGTAAGGGTTAGCGTAAGGGTAAGATTAATGGTAAGGTTTATGTTAAGGGTAAGCGTAAGGGTAACGGATAGAGTAAGGGTAAGGGTAACGGTAAGGTTAAGGGTACAAATATGTGTTAGGGTATGGGTTATGGTATGGGTAAGAGTTATGGTAATGTAAGGGTAAGGGTGAGTGTAAGGGTATGGGTCAGGGTAAGTGTTAGAATAATGGTTAGGGTTAATTTTAGGGTTAGGGTGAGGGAAATGTAAGGGTAAGTATTCGGTTCAGGTAGGGGTAGGTGTAAGATTTAGATTTAGGCTAATGGTAAGTGTAGCAGAAAGGGTAAGGTTTACGATAAGGGTAAGTGTTAGGGTAAGGGTAAGGTTTAGGGTAAGAGTAAGTGTAAGTGTATGTGTAAGGGTACGGGTCATTGTAAGGGTTAGAGTAAGGGTTAGGGTAACGGTGTTAGGGTAATGGTTAGGGTAAATTTTAGGCTTATGGTGAGGGAAACGTAAGGGTAAGGATTAGGTAAGGTTAAGGTTAATGATAACGGTAAAAGGAAGGGTAAGGTTTAGGGTAAGGGTAAGAGTAAGGATATGGGTAATGGTAAGGGTGAGGGTAAGGGTAAGTGTAAGGTTTAGATTTAGGCGAAGGGTAAGTGTAGCAGAAAGGTGTAGGATTAGGGTAAGGGTGTTAGGATAAGGGTTAGGTTAAGGGTAAGGGTAAGGGTAAGGGTAAGGGTAAGGGTATCGGTAATGGTAAGGGAAAGGGTTAGGGTAAGTGTAACGGTAAGGGTAAGTGTAAGGGTACGGGTCAGGGTAAGGGTTAGAGTAAGGGTTAGGGTTAGGTAAGGATAAGTGTTAGGGTAATGGGTACTGTTAAAATTAGGGTTATGGTGAGGGAAATGTACGGGTATGTATTAGTTTAAGGGTAAGGTTAAGGTTAAGAGTAAGTGTAAGGTTTAGGTTAAGGGTTAGGGTTAATGTAAGGGTGAGGGTAAGGGTTGGGGTAAGGTTTAGGGTAAGGAGAAGAGTAATGGTATGGTTAATGGTAAGGGTGAGGGTTAGGGTAAGGATAAGGGTAAGGGTAGGAGTAATTGAAAGAGTAATTCCTAGGGTAACTGTAAGCGTAAGTGTACATTTAAGTGTTGTTGTATGGCTTATTGTAAGGGTAAGGTTAAATGTTAGGGTAATGGTTATGGTTAATTATAGGGTTAGGGTGAGAAAAACGTAAGGTTAAGTATTAGCTAAAGGTTAAGGGTAAGGTTAATGTTAAGAGTAAGTGTAAGGTTTAGGGTAAGGGTTAGGGTTAATGTAAGGGTCAGGGTAAGGGTTAGGGTAAGGGTTAGGTTCAGGATAAGTGTTAGGGTAAGGGTAAGGTTAATGGTAACCATAAGTGTAAAGATAAGGGTTAGGGTAAGAATAAGGGTATGGGTAATGGTAAGGGTGAGGGTTAGGCTAAGGGTAAGTGTAAGGTTTAGATTTAGGCTAAGGGTAAGTGTAGCAGAAAGGGTAAGCTTTACAGTAAGGTTTGAGGTTTAGGCTTAGGTTAAGGGTAAGGGTAAGGGTAAGGTTTAGATTTAGGAAAAGGATAAGTGTAGCAGAAAGGTTAAGGGTTAGGGTAAGTGTTAGGATAAGGGTAAGGTTAAGGGTAAGGGTAATGGTATGAATAAGGGTAAGGGTAAGGTTACAGGTCAGGGTAAGGGTTAGAGTAAGTGTTTGAGTATGGGTAAGGGTTAGGATAAGTGTAAGGGTGCAAGCAAGGATTAGGGCAAGAGTAATTGTACGGGTAATAGTAAGGGTTAGGGTAAGCTTAAGGGTAAGGGAAAGTGTTAGGATATGTTTTAGGGGAAGCAGAAGGGTAAGGGTTAGGTTAAGTGTAAGGGGAAGGGGAAGGTAAGGGGAAGGGTTGGAGTAAGGTATAGGGTAAGGGTAAGGTTATGGTTAAAGGAAAGAGTAAGGGTAAGGAAAAAGTAAAGGTAAGGATTTGGGTAATGGTAAGGGTGAGAAGGGTTAGGGTAAGGGTTACGGTAAGGGTTAGGTAACGCAGTGTACAACCTGGGACGTCACACGCAGAGCTGCCTCTGGCAAGGTGAGTGAGGAACAGATGTAGCAGTTGTTGTGTTGTAGGTCTCACTGTTCCTCTAAGCATCCCCTCTTTGTCTTTTAGAGGTGTTGTAGCTGTTTGAAGAGGGTAGATTGAAGCATCTGCCTCGGGGGCTGGTAAGCGGCAGAGGTAAGGGAGCAGATGAGAGTAACTTACCTAGTTGTGCTGTGTCTTTGGATGCTGCATCGGCCTATGCGTTTCTTTTTCTTTCACAGGTGTCTCGCACAGGCTCAAAGGAGCAAACTGCACTCTGAAGAGCTGTGTAAGAAGAGGGGCTGGTCATGAGCTGGGTTGGAGCAGAACGACCAAGTAGCACAAGGTGACTATGAAAGGTGTCCGTCTTGCTTTGCAGGTGCCGTGGCAGGCTCTCCACAGAAGTGGATAAGGATATGAGATAAGGCCAGAGAGCGACAAGGAGCGGCACGTGCAGGGATGGTTTTGAAGCGCTGCAGTGGCTTACTCTTCTGTTCATCAGGTGCCACAGGCAAGGTGGGTTGTAACATCAGTCGTTATATTTGAATGAAAGCAGTTCACTTGAATGCCACAGTGCATCTGAGTAGGGTGTTCTAGCAGAACAAGCTTGTCTGGCACAGCGGTGCCTGATGGCAGTGTGTTTCCTACGGTGAAGAGGTGCCTGAAGCCCCATCCTATCTAGCCTTGATTCAAAGATCGAAGCCGAAATTCCTTTAAGTGGTATATTCTTTATTGCAGCGCTGGATGCACGGGGGATCTCTCCACCTATCGTGCATACCCAAAGCAGAAAGCAGTCTTGAATTTATACAATCAATCTATCAATATTCTACAAGCACCTATACATATGCATTACCTATCCCCGCCTTCCCTCGCTTCTCATGCTAATTAGCCTTTTGGCACCTTGCGCCTGCGCAGAGCCTTCCAAGAATTGTGGGCAGGGGTCTTTGGGACGTGGGCAGGGGTCTTTGGGAGGAAGACCCCGAGTCTTCCTCACAGTGTACTTTTCACCTTTGGTCAGGAATCTGCTGAATTGGCATGTTTCTTAATTGCAAGAGCTGGTTGTTGCTAATTCTCCCGTTTGTTGTATCTTTATAATGAATTCCAATGTCCAGTTTCGACAGTTATAGTCCTTACATTCGTTTCTCTGTCCGCCTGCCGCTTCCTTATCATGAGTTCCAGTGTCGTGTTTCGAGATATACAGTCCTTGTCTGGGGATTGTCCTTGCCTCCCCAATACCTCCTTAATCAATCCCCCCTTTTCTTTTCCCATGCAAATTCTTTTGCATCAGATACTTTCATTATTTACAGTAACACAACAAAGCAGGCATCTAAACAACATGCACACAAATATTCCTAACACTACTAATACGATGAGAGCAATGAATACTTGTTTCAACCATTGGAAATTGGGCAACCAGGAGGTTAACTTATTCCATAGTTCACTAAAACTCCATGAAAGATCATCTTTACTGATCTCATGTAGGATCCTTGTCTGCTTCCATCTTTCTTCCACGTCGGTAGAGATCCTTCCACTCTGATCTACATACATACAACAACTTGTGTTTATTACTGTACAGACTCCCCCTTGAGTGGCCAGTAACAAGTCTAGGGCCATCCGATTTTGTAATACTACCTGTGATAAACTAGGTATCTCTTCTTGTTGAGCCTTTATAGCATCCAGAATTTTGTTTTCTAACTTCTCTATAATTGCAGAAATATTAACTATTGCCTTTTCCAATTCACTCACTCCTAACCATGGGATAAACCCTCGCACAAAACTATGAAAAGGGGTGTGTCTCTCTACCAAGGGATTGTTAATTTTTCATCTGATTCTCCGGATATGATTTCTCAAGTAACCTCGAGGCACTACATCATGTACTGTCATATTGGGGACTACCGCTCCAAGAGTGCAAGTTCCCTTCCAATTCTCAGGCAAGACCTTACGGGCTGTATCATTGCATAGCCAATACCACCCTTTTCCTTCTGGAACCGTCCAGCTGGTTGAATTTGCCCAGCCGCTAGTCGTACTAATATCAATTGTTCAATTACAAGATGTCTGATTTCCCACATAAGTAGTATCCGTATTTATACAATGCTGTTTTCCTATACCCTTAGGCGGGTTACACCTTTGTACACATACATAATAGGATTCTAACGGCACGAAGCTACTCACTTCTAGTTCCAAAACTGCTTAATATTTTCGACCCCAAGATGTGTTTTCCCACAAATTAGTCCAAGATAAGTTTGCAGGCAAGGGAATCCCAATTAACGATACACCCTTATTCCCATGCTGTGGCAGATGGGTGCATACCCAACAGTTCGTCTTATTAGTTACTTGAGAAATTGTTTGTATTAAGGTCAGGTGTAAGTTCTCATCCCAAGTTGCCCACCCCAAATCCGAGAAGCGCACCCCTGCAATCATTAGGATCTGGAAAACCATAATTTTGTTGGTCCAATTGGAGTGGTGGTCCATATCCTCGCTGGGGCCTTCTTCACCCTTGAATTGTGGATCCAAGCTGCTTGCTTCTTAATCTTAATGGCGGTATGTTTGTCAGTAATACGTGGTATGGTCCCATCCACTTTCCTTCCATTTTTCCTGCACGGGTTGTCCTGAAAAAGTCTTTATATATATATAATCCCCGAGCTTCAAGGGGTGGATTGGTTGATCCAACCCTCTAGCCCTGGTCCCTAAAACAAATTTATGTACTTTATTTAATTGTTTCTGAAGTTCAGTTATATAAGCATATAAATATTCTGATCCTAACTGCGTTAGGTCCTCTCCACTAAATAGAAATTGCTATGGCCTTCCATATAAGATTTTGAAGGGACTCAAATTTCCTTTTATTCTAGGTTTAACTCTAATTCCAAGTAATGCTAAAGGGAGGGATTGAGGCCATGACAAATTAGCTTCTTATCCAATTTTAGCTATTTATTGTTTAATTACATGGTTCATTTTTTCTACCTGTCCACTTGCCTGTGGTCTATAAGGAGTATGCAGTTGCCAATCTATCTTTAGAATCTTACTTATCTGTTCTACCACTTGTGCACAAAAATGTGAACCTCTATCAGAAGACATTGCTACTAGAATCCCAAAGCATGGTATTATTTCATTTAACAAGACTTTAACCACTTCTCTTGCTTTGTTTGTTCGACAGGGAAAGGCTTCAGGCCTTCCTGAAAACGTGTCAGTCAGAACCAGTAAATAATGATACCCCCCTTTTCTAGGGAGTTCTGAAAAATCAATTTGCCACTGTTGCCCCGAATAATTTCCTTTACCGATTATTCCAAATTTTATTCTATCCTTGGTATTGGGGTTATTGTGTAAGCAAATGCTACATTGTTGAGTTACTTGTTTTATCATATCGTCCCACTAATGTCTGACTCAGGCTCTTATGCAGTGTGCCAGCTCCCCAGTGCGTTTTATTGTGTTCTGTAAGAACTATGGGCCATGTCAAACTAGAGGGTATTACTATGTGGTTATCTTTTAAATATACTCATCCATCTGGTTTCATTTTACCTTTCAAATCTTCCATTAATTTTAAGTCTTCTTTTGTATAATTTGGATATAGTTTGGATTTTACCGTCTGGTATCAAAGACAATGCCTTCACCTCAGTTATTTCAGCTGCCTGCTTAGCCTCTGCCAATCGATTTTCCAATTTCAAAATCGGTGTTCCCCTTTTGGTGTCCCTGACAATGCATGATAGCTACCTTTTCTGGTTGTTTTACAGCCTCTAACAATTTTAAAATTTCTTCAGCATACTTTGTGTTTTCACTGAGCGGTCAGCAATCCATGTTCTTTCCAAATTGCTCCATGAGCATGTACCACGCCGAATGTATATTTAGAATCTGTCCAAATATTTACCCTTTTTCCCGCTGCCAGTTCCAATGCTCTCGTGAGAGCAACTATCTCCGCCTTTTGAGCTGATGTTCCAGGGGGTAAAGGCTTAGACTCGATTACCTGCTGAGTAGTTGTTATAGCATATCCAGCTTTACGTTGTCTTTGCGTAACAAAACTGCTCCCATCCGTGAACCAAGTTTCTTCCGCATCTTCCATGGGCTCCTCCTTAAGGTCTGGTCGGCTGGAATACACAGTCTCTATAGTTTCTAAACAATCGTGAATCACAGCTTGTGCCGGAGCATCACTAAGAAAAGAGGCTAGATTCACAATATTAATTATCACAATTTCCACGTCGTCCTGTTCTACCAATATTGCTTGATATTTCAAAATCATCAATTCTTGTTTAAGTTGTTTAAAGACTTTTTGTGCTTCTCCAGTCCAGACTAACTTTGACTGGTTAATCTTTATCAATTCACATAGAGGCTTTACCAATAGTCCATAATTATAAATCCAAAGGCGACACCAACCTGTCATTCCTAAAAAGGTTTGTAGCTCCTTTACCATTTGAGGTTCTGGAGTCCGGCAAATGACTTCCTTATGTTCAGTTCCTAGTTCTCGTTGTCCTTCCGAAATGTCACATCCCAGATAGGTCACACTTTGTTGAGCCAGCTGGACTTTCTGTCAAGAGACTTGATATCCATTTAAACCCAGAAAATTAAGACGACTTATAGTCCATTGAATCCAACTCCCTTTAGTCTCGGTAGCTATTAAGAGATCATCTACATATTGTAACAAAGCACCTTCAGTGTCCGGAGGCATCCATGTTTCGAGTTCCCTTGCTAATTGGTTTCCAAAAATAGTGGGGCTATTCTTGAATCCTTGAGGTAGTAATGTCCACGTAAGCTGCGTCTTTCTGCCTGAATCGGGATTTTCCCATTCAAAGGCGAATAGGTTTTGGCTTTCTGTGGCTAAGCCTAGGCAGAAGAAGGCATCTTTTAAATCCAGTACGGTAAACCAGACTTGACTATTCTTTAATTTAGTCAGCAAAGTATAAGGGTTTGCCACTACTGGATGTATATCCTCAGTGATTTTATTTATGGCCCTCAAATCCTGAACTAGCCTATAGCTTTTTCATCTGCCTTTTTAATTGGCAATATGGGTGCACTGTATTCTGATTCGCATTCAATCAATAATCCATACTGTAAAAATTGATCAATTATCTCTTTAATTCCTTTCCTATCTTCTATCCTCAAAGGATATTACTTAACCTTAACGGGTTTCTCTCCTGGCTTTAATTTAATAATTAGTAAGGTCACATTTTTAGCTCTTCCAGGGACTTCGGTAGCCCAAACTCCTGGACATACTTGATCTGTGATCTCTAAAGGTATTTCACTTTTAGGCTCAGTTTGTATTAGTGCCAAGCTTAACACATTTATTAGTTGTTCTTCTCCTGTTCTTAATTCCATTTTCCCTTTTTCAAAGACAATTTCTGCTCCTACTTGCTCTAATAAATCTCTACCTAAGAGTGCCCATGAGGAGCTAGGCATAGATAAAAATCTGTGTATGCCCCATTGTTTCCCTAACTTGTACTTCAAAGGTTCACAAAAATAAGCCTTTTCGGTTACACCTTGTCCTGGTTTCAGTTAGAACAGAGTTAATTTTCTTCCTAGTACCTGGTAGAATGCTATGTTTTGGCTTAGGATGAGAAGAGTGCTGATAACACCCCGATGTTTTAACTGTTGCAGAGCAGTGCTTATACCAAGCCAAGGACATCTCAGCTTCTTGCTCTGTCCTGCCAACAGGCAGGCTGGGGGTGCAGTAAGAGCTGGGAGGGGACAGACCCAGGACAGGTGACCCAAACTAGCCAAAGGGGTATTCCATAGCATCTGACGTCAGGCTAAACAATACATAGGGGTGGCTAGCCAGGGGGAGGGGGCCGGACTGCTCGGGGTTAGGCTGGGCATCGGTCAGCGGGTGGTGAGCAATTGCATTGTGCATCACTTGTTTGTACACATTATTAGTAGTGGTACTATTATCATCATTGTATTATTATTATTATTATTATTATTATTATTATTATTATTATTATTATTATTATTATTATTATTATTATTATTATTATTATTATTATTTTGTCTTATTAAACTGTCTTTATCTCAACTCACAGGCTTCACTTTCCATTTCTCTCCCCCGCCCCAGAGAGGGAGGGGGAGGGGGAGCGAACAGCTGCGTGGTGTTTAGCTGCCGGCCGGGTTAAACCACGACACACCTTTTACCCTAACATAATAATTCTGTGAAGGCATTAATGCTTGATTTAGAACTGAATACGTTGCCCCATAGCAATAAGAAATTTCACTTCCATTCCTCCCCTAGCTTCATTATAACTAGTGGAGGATCCGCTAGGGTAGATTCCCCAGGTCCCCGTTATTCCTGTAGAAATCAGGGGTTGATTACCCTAGGAAAAGGCTAGTCAATTTGTCCTCCAAAGCCAGGTCCAAACCGTTTTGTTTTATTTATTTATTTATTTATTTATTTATTTTCATTACATTTCAGAGTTGGTCCAAAAATTCCATAGGGCTTTCTTTTAGACCTTGTTGGAAGCATATTCTCAATTCCCAATTCATCCAGGTTTTAGTATTTACTTACCCGTTCATAATTTTCAGGATGATTCAGGTCTTAGTGGGGGTCGGTCAGGGGAATGCAATTGTCCACAGTTCCCTGAACGGTCCCATCAGCAATCCCAGCTCGCACATGAACTCAGGTTGTTTTAAGAGTTGACTGCTTTTCTCTTTCTGTGACAACTCTCTCGGACCAGACCGATCATGGTCCCTTTGCCCTAAAGGGCTAACACCCATGATTTTAAGATCTCTGCCTCGGGCAGAGGCAGAACTATTAACATTCCTACATCCTCTTTCCCTGCTCATTCAACTTCAAACACCTTTAACACTTTCAACAACCCTTTTAACACTTCCTTTATCTTTCTCCAGCCTGTACTTCTCTAATGCCAACATCAAAGGTTCAGTCAGGGGCCAACTTAATTCCGTACCTTTTCCCACCAAGATGCTGAAACATCAGTATGCAACATTTCATCCTGTTCTGCTTCTCAAAAAACAACATTAACTGTAGCAAAATATTATAGTTTAAAGTTCCATTTAGGGGCCACTTTTCTCCACATTCCAGCTTATAAAGCGGCCACCACTGATTACGATATTTTATCAATGTTTTCCTGTTCACACTTCCACCGGCAGATCCTCCAATATCCTTCCAGTGACTTAAAACACATCCTAACACACTTTTCTTTAAAATATCACTGCTTGTTTGCCCCCCCCAGTTTCCAGTTTACACTTTCAGAATACACATGTTACTTACAAAAGCGTATCACAAAACGTATCACTCACAAAAATACGGGCACGCAATATCTTTCAGTAGCGATGTCACAAAACTACTATTACCAGCAATATTGCCAAAATCACAGTAACAATAGTCAGAGTCAAATTCCACATGCGATAAGTCAGAAAACCGAACTGTGTAACACCGTAACGATATCTTTCTTATAACAATGCCACGAACCTACTATTACCACCAGGAAAATAGCCAAAATCGCAGTAACAATAACCAGAGTTAAATACCGTACTCCATGAGTCAGAAAACCAAAATAGACAACACAATTCCAGATGGACCTTAAAGCGAGCTCCTTCCTTAAGGTCCCCAAACATGTACTTATGGTGCTAACCACAAAGTATATACCAAACACTGCCTCGCAGAAGATCACCTTCTGACTTACAGACAGTTCCAGATGACCGGTCTACCAGAAAACCAAACCAGAATAAAGACTATACTCACTTACAATGATGGGGTCCTTGTCTGCCTCCGCAGTGATCCGGTGAGTCGAGGAGTCCCTCCGGGAAATCCCGGGGGTACCCCAGGGAGTCCTGTTCCCAGCAGCTCCTGCAGTCCGGCAGAGAGGTTGTCCCATCTGTGTCGCCAAATTGATTCAAAGATCGAAGCCGAAATTCCTTTAAGTGGTATATTCTTTATTGCAGCGCTGGATGCACGGGGGATCTCTCCACCTATCGTGCATACCCAAAGCAGAAAGCAGTCTTGAATTTATACAATCAATCTATCAATATTCTACAAGCACCTATACATATGCATTACCTATCCCCGCCTTCCCTCGCTTCTCATGCTAATTAGCCTTTTGGCACCTTGCGCCTGCGCAGAGCCTTCCAAGAATTGTGGGCAGGGGTCTTTGGGACGTGGGCAGGGGTCTTTGGGAGGAAGACCCCGAGTCTTCCTCACAGTGTACTTTTCACCTTTGGTCAGGAATCTGCTGAATTGGCATGTTTCTTAATTGCAAGAGCTGGTTGTTGCTAATTCTCCCATTTGTTGTATCTTTATAATGAATTCCAATGTCCAGTTTCGACAGTTATAGTCCTTACATTCGTTTCTCTGTCCGCCTGCCGCTTCCTTATCATGAGTTCCAGTGTCTTGTTTCGAGATATACAGTCCTTGTCTGGGGATTGTCCTTGCCTCCCCAATACCTCCTTAATCAATCCCCCCTTTTCTTTTCCCATGCAAATTCTTTTGCATCAGATACTTTCATTATTTACAGTAACACAACAAAGCAGGCATCTAAACAACATGCACACAAATATTCCTAACACTACTAATACGATGAGAGCAATGAATACTTGTTTCAACCATTGGAAATTGGGCAACCAGGAGGTTAACTTATTCCATAGTTCACTAAAACTCCATGAAAGATCATCTTTACTGATCTCATGTAGGATCCTTGTCTGCTTCCATCTTTCTTCCACGTCGGTAGAGATCCTTCCACTCTGATCTACATACATACAACAACTTGTGTTTATTACTGTACAGACTCCCCCTTGAGTGGCCAGTAACAAGTCTAGGGCCATCCGATTTTGGAATACTACCTGTGATAAACTAGGTATCTCTTCTTGTTGAGCCTTTATAGCATCCAGAATTTTGTTTTCTAACTTCTCTATAATTGCAGAAATATTAACTATTGCCTTTTCCAATTCACTCACTCCTAACCATGGGATAAACCCTCGCACAAAACTATGAAAAGGGGTGTGTCTCTCTACCAAGGGATTGTTAATTTTTCATCTGATTCTCCGGATATGATTTCTCAAGTAACCTCGAGGCACTACATCATGTACTGTCATATTGGGGACTACCGCTCCAAGAGTGCAAGTTCCCTTCCAATTCTCAGGCAAGACCTTACGGGCTGTATCATTGCATAGCCAATACCACCCTTTTCCTTCTGGAACCGTCCAGCTGGTTGAATTTGCCCAGCCGCTAGTCGTACTAATATCAATTGTTCAATTACAAGATGTCTGATTTCCCACATAAGTAGTATCCGTATTTATACAATGCTGTTTTCCTATACCCTTAGGCGGGTTACACCTTTGTACACATACATAATAGGATTCTAACGGCACGAAGCTACTCACTTCTAGTTCCAAAACTGCTTAATATTTTCGACCCCAAGATGTGTTTTCCCACAAATTAGTCCAAGATAAGTTTGCAGGCAAGGGAATCCCAATTAACGATACACCCTTATTCCCATGCTGTGGCAGATGGGTGCATACCCAACAGTTCGTCTTATTAGTTACTTGAGAAATTGTTTGTATTAAGGTCAGGTGTAAGTTCTCATCCCAAGTTGCCCACCCCAAATCCGAGAACCGCACCCCTGCAATCATTAGGATCTGGAAAACCGTAATTTTGTTGGTCCAATTGGAGTGGTGGTCCATATCCTCGCCGGGGCCTTCTTCACCCTTGAATTGTGGATCCAAGCTGCTTGCTTCTTAATCTTAATGGCGGTATGTTTGTCAGTAATACGTGGTATGGTCCCATCCACTTTCCTTCCATTTTTCCTGCACGGGTTGTCCTGAAAAAGTCTTTATATATATATAATCCCCGAGCTTCAAGGGGTGGATTGGTTGATCCAACCCTCTAGCCCTGGTCCCTAAAACAAATTTATGTACTTTATTTAATTGTTTCTGAAGTTCAGTTATATAAGCATATAAATATTCTGATCCTAACTGCGTTAGGTCCTCTCCACTAAATAGAAATTGCTATGGCCTTCCATATCAGATTTTGAAGGGACTCAAATTTCCTTTTATTCTAGGTTTAACTCTAATTCCAAGTAATGCTAAAGGGAGGGATTGAGGCCATGACAAATTAGCTTCTTATCCAATTTTAGCTATTTATTGTTTAATTACATGGTTCATTTTTTCTACCTGTCCACTTGCCTGTGGTCTATAAGGAGTATGCAGTTGCCAATCTATCTTTAGAATCTTACTTATCTGTTCTACCACTTGTGCACAAAAATGTGAAACTCTATCAGAAGACATTGCTACTAGAATCCCAAAGCATGGTATTATTTCATTTAACAAGACTTTAACCACTTCTCTTGCTTTGTTTGTTCGACAGGGAAAGGCTTCAGGCCTTCCTGAAAACGTGTCAGTCAGAACCAGTAAATAATGATACCCCCCTTTTCTAGGGAGTTCTGAAAAATCAATTTGCCACTGTTGCCCCGAATAATTTCCTTTACCGATTATTCCAAATTTTATTCTATCCTTGGTATTGGGGTTATTGTGTAAGCAAATGCTACATTGTTGAGTTACTTGTTTTATCATATCGTCCCACTAATGTCTGACTCAGGCTCTTATGCAGTGTGCCAGCTCCCCAGTGCGTTTTATTGTGTTCTGTAAGAACTATGGGCCATGTCAAACTAGAGGGTATTACTATGTGGTTATCTTTTAAATATACTCATCCATCTGGTTTCATTTTACCTTTCAAATCTTCCATTAATTTTAAGTCTTCTTTTGTATAATTTGGATATAGTTTGGATTTTACCGTCTGGTATCAAAGACAATGCCTTCACCTCAGTTATTTCAGCTGCCTGCTTAGCCTCTGCCAATCGATTTTCCAATTTCAAAATCGGTGTTCCCCTTTTGGTGTCCCTGACAATGCATGATAGCTACCTTTTCTGGTTGTTTTACAGCCTCTAACAATTTTAAAATTTCTTCAGCATACTTTGTGTTTTCACTGAGCGGTCAGCAATCCATGTTCTTTCCAAATTGCTCCATGAGCATGTACCACGCCGAATGTATATTTAGAATCTGTCCAAATATTTACCCTTTTTCCCGCTGCCAGTTCCAATGCTCTCGTGAGAGCAACTATCTCCGCCTTTTGAGCTGATGTTCCAGGGGGTAAAGGCTTAGACTCGATTACCTGCTGAGTAGTTGTTATAGCATATCCAGCTTTACGTTGTCTTTGCGTAACAAAACTGCTCCCATCCGTGAACCAAGTTTCTTCCGCATCTTCCATGGGCTCCTCCTTAAGGTCTGGTCGGCTGGAATACACAGTCTCTATAGTTTCTAAACAATCGTGAATCACAGCTTGTGCCGGAGCATCACTAAGAAAAGAGGCTAGATTCACAATATTAATTATCACAATTTCCACGTCGTCCTGTTCTACCAATATTGCTTGATATTTCAAAATCATCAATTCTTGTTTAAGTTGTTTAAAGACTTTTTGTGCTTCTCCAGTCCAGACTAACTTTGACTGGTTAATCTTTATCAATTCACATAGAGGCTTTACCAATAGTCCATAATTATAAATCCAAAGGCGACACCAACCTGTCATTCCTAAAAAGGTTTGTAGCTCCTTTACCATTTGAGGTTCTGGAGTCCGGCAAATGACTTCCTTATGTTCAGTTCCTAGTTCTCGTTGTCCTTCCGAAATGTCACATCCCAGATAGGTCACACTTTGTTGAGCCAGCTGGACTTTCTGTCAAGAGACTTGATATCCATTTAAACCCAGAAAATTAAGACGACTTATAGTCCATTGAATCCAACTCCCTTTAGTCTCGGTAGCTATTAAGAGATCATCTACATATTGTAACAAAGCACCTTCAGTGTCCGGAGGTATCCATGTTTCGAGTTCCCTTGCTAATTGGTTTCCAAAAATAGTGGGGCTATTCTTGAATCCTTGAGGTAGTAATGTCCACGTAAGCTGCGTCTTTCTGCCTGAATCGGGATTTTCCCATTCAAAGGCGAATAGGTTTTGGCTTTCTGTGGCTAAGCCTAGGCAGAAGAAGGCATCTTTTAAATCCAGTACGGTAAACCAGACTTGACTATTCTTTAATTTAGTCAGCAAAGTATAAGGGTTTGCCACTACTGGATGTATATCCTCAGTGATTTTATTTATGGCCCTCAAATCCTGAACTAGCCTATAGCTTTTTCATCTGCCTTTTTAATTGGCAATATGGGTGCATTGTATTCTGATTCGCATTCAATCAATAATCCATACTGTAAAAATTGATCAATTATCTCTTTAATTCCTTTCCTATCTTCTATCCTCAAAGGATATTACTTAACCTTAACGGGTTTCTCTCCTGGCTTTAATTTAATAATTAGTAAGGTCACATTTTTAGCTCTTCCAGGGACTTCGGTAGCCCAAACTCCTGGACATACTTGATCTGTGATCTCTAAAGGTATTTCACTTTTAGGCTCAGTTTGTATTAGTGCCAAGCTTAACACATTTATTAGTTGTTCTTCTCCTGTTCTTAATTCCATTTTCCCTTTTTCAAAGACAATTTCTGCTCCTACTTGCTCTAATAAATCTCTACCTAAGAGTGCCCATGAGGAGCTAGGCATAGATAAAAATCTGTGTATGCCCCATTGTTTCCCTAACTTGTACTTCAAAGGTTCACAAAAATAAGCCTTTTCGGTTACACCTTGTCCTGGTTTCAGTTAGAACAGAGTTAATTTTCTTCCTAGTAGCTGGTAGAATGCTATGTTTTGGCTTAGGATGAGAAGAGTGCTGATAACACCCCGATGTTTTAACTGTTGCAGAGCAGTGCTTATACCAGGCCAAGGACATCTCAGCTTCTTGCTCTGTCCTGCCAACAGGCAGGCTGGGGGTGCAGTAAGAGCTGGGAGGGGACAGACCCAGGACAGGTGACCCAAACTAGCCAAAGGGGTATTCCATAGCATCTGACGTCAGGCTAAACAATACATAGGGGTGGCTAGCCAGGGGGAGGGGGCCGGACTGCTCGGGGTTAGGCTGGGCATCGGTCAGCGGGTGGTGAGCAATTGCATTGTGCATCACTTGTTTGTACACATTATTAGTAGTGGTACTATTATCATCATTGTATTATTATTATTATTATTATTATTATTATTATTATTATTATTATTATTATTATTATTATTATTATTATTATTATTATTATTATTATTATTATTTTGTCTTATTAAACTGTCTTTATCTCAACTCACAGGCTTCACTTTCCATTTCTCTCCCCCGCCCCAGAGAGGGAGGGGGAGGGGGAGCGAACAGCTGCGTGGTGTTTAGCTGCCGGCCGGGTTAAACCACGACACACCTTTTACCCTAACATAATAATTCTGTGAAGGCATTAATGCTTGATTTAGAACTGAATACGTTGCCCCATAGCAATAAGAAATTTCACTTCCATTCCTCCCCTAGCTTCATTATAACCAGTGGAGGATCCGCTAGGGTAGATTCCCCAGGTCCCCGTTATTCCTGTTGAAATCAGGGGTTGATTACCCTAGGAAAAGGCTAGTCAATTTGTCCTCCAAAGCCAGGTCCAAACCGTTTTGTTTTATTTATTTATTTATTTATTTATTTATTTATTTATTTATTTATTTATTTTCACTACATTTCAGAGTTGGTCCAAAAATTCCATAGGGCTTTCTTTTAGACCTTGTTGGAAGCATATTCTCAATTCCCAATTCATCCAGGTTTTAGTATTTACTTACCCGTTCATAATTTTCAGGATGATTCAGGTCTTAGTGGGGGTCGGTCAGGGGAATGCAATTGTCCACAGTTCCCTGAACGGTCCCATCAGCAATCCCAGCTCGCACATGAACTCAGGTTGTTTTAAGAGTTGACTGCTTTTCTCTTTCTGTGACAACTCTCTCGGACCAGACCGATCATGGTCCCTTTGCCCTAAAGGGCTAACACCCATGATTTTAAGATCTCTGCCTCGGGCAGAGGCAGAACTATTAACATTCCTACATCCTCTTTCCCTGCTCATTCAACTTCAAACACCTTTAACACTTTCAACAACCCTTTTAACACTTCCTTTATCTTTCTCCAGCCTGTACTTCTCTAATGCCAACATCAAAGGTTCAGTCAGGGGCCAACTTAATTCCGTACCTTTTCCCACCAAGATGCTGAAACATCAGTATGCAACATTTCATCCTGTTCTGCTTCTCAAAAAACAACATTAACTGTAGCAAAATATTATAGTTTAAAGTTCCATTTAGGGGCCACTTTTCTCCACATTCCAGCTTATAAAGCGGCCACCACTGATTACGATATTTTATCAATGTTTTCCTGTTCACACTTCCACCGGCAGATCCTCCAATATCCTTCCAGTGACTTAAAACACATCCTAACACACTTTTCTTTAAAATTTCACTGCTTGTTTGCCCCCCCCAGTTTCCAGTTTACACTTTCAGAATACACATGTTACTTACAAAAGCGTATCACAAAACGTATCACTCACAAAAATACGGGCACGCAATATCTTTCAGTAGCGATGTCACAAAACTACTATTACCAGCAATATTGCCAAAATCACAGTAACAATAGTCAGAGTCAAATTCCACATGCGATAAGTCAGAAAACCACTCTGTGTAACACCGTAACGATATCTTTCTTATAACAATGCCACGAACCTACTATTACCACCAGGAAAATAGCCAAAATCGCAGTAACAATAACCAGAGTTAAATACCATACTCCATGAGTCAGAAAACCAAAATAGACAACACAATTCCAGATGGACCTTAAAGCGAGCTCCTTCCTTAAGGTCCCCAAACATGTACTTATGGTGCTAACCACAAAGTATATACCAAACACTGCCTCGCAGAAGATCACCTTCTGACTTACAGACAGTTCCAGATGACCGGTCTACCAGAAAACCAAACCAGAATAAAGACTATACTCACTTACAATGATGGGGTCCTTGTCTGCCTCCGCAGTGATCCGGTGAGTCGAGGAGTCCCTCCGGGAAATCCCGGGGGTACCCCAGGGAGTCCTGTTCCCAGCAGCTCCTGCAGTCCGGCAGAGAGGTTGTCCCATCTGTGTCGCCAAATTGATTCAAAGATCGAAGCCGAAATTCCTTTAAGTGGTATATTCTTTATTGCAGCGCTGGATGCACGGGGGATCTCTCCACCTATCGTGCATACCCAAAGCAGAAAGCAGTCTTGAATTTATACAATCAATCTATCAATATTCTACAAGCACCTATACATATGCATTACCTATCCCCGCCTTCCCTCGCTTCTCATGCTAATTAGCCTTTTGGCACCTTGCGCCTGCGCAGAGCCTTCCAAGAATTGTGGGCAGGGGTCTTTGGGACGTGGGCAGGAGTCTTTGGGAGGAAGACCCCGAGTCTTCCTCACAGTGTACTTTTCACCTTTGGTCAGGAATCTGCTGAATTGGCATGTTTCTTAATTGCAAGAGCTGGTTGTTGCTAATTCTCCCGTTTGTTGTATCTTTATAATGAATTCCAATGTCCAGTTTCGACAGTTATAGTCCTTACATTCGTTTCTCTGTCCGCCTGCCGCTTCCTTATCATGAGTTCCAGTGTCTTGTTTCGAGATATACAGTCCTTGTCTGGGGATTGTCCTTGCCTCCCCAATACCTCCTTAATCAATCCCCCCTTTTCTTTTCCCATGCAAATTCTTTTGCATCAGATACTTTCATTATTTACAGTAACACAACAAAGCAGGCATCTAAACAACATGCACACAAATATTCCTAACACTACTAATACGACGAGAGCAATGAATACTTGTTTCAACCATTGGAAATTGGGCAACCAGGAGGTTAACTTATTCCATAGTTCACTAAAACTCCATGAAAGATCATCTTTACTGATCTCATGTAGGATCCTTGTCTGCTTCCATCTTTCTTCCACGTCGGTAGAGATCCTTCCACTCTGATCTACATACATACAACAACTTGTGTTTATTACTGTACAGACTCCCCCTTGAGTGGCCAGTAACAAGTCTAGGGCCATCCGATTTTGGAATACTACCTGTGATAAACTAGGTATCTCTTCTTGTTGAGCCTTTATAGCATCCAGAATTTTGTTTTCTAACTTCTCTATAATTGCAGAAATATTAACTATTGCCTTTTCCAATTCACTCACTCCTAACCATGGGATAAACCATCGCACAAAACTATGAAAAGGGGTGTGTCTCTCTACCAAGGGATTGTTAATTTTTCATCTGATTCTCCGGATATGATTTCTCAAGTAACCTCGAGGCACTACATCATGTACTGTCATATTGGGGACTACCGCTCCAAGAGTGCAAGTTCCCTTCCAATTCTCAGGCAAGACCTTACGGGCTGTATCATTGCATAGCCAATACCACCCTTTTCCTTCTGGAACCGTCCAGCTGGTTGAATTTGCCCAGCCGCTAGTCGTACTAATATCAATTGTTCAATTACAAGATGTCTGATTTCCCACATAAGTAGTATCCGTATTTATACAATGCTGTTTTCCTATACCCTTAGGCGGGTTACACCTTTGTACACATACATAATAGGATTCTAACGGCACGAAGCTACTCACTTCTAGTTCCAAAACTGCTTAATATTTTCGACCCCAAGATGTGTTTTCCCACAAATTAGTCCAAGATAAGTTTGCAGGCAAGGGAATCCCAATTAACGATACACCCTTATTCCCATGCTGTGGCAGATGGGTGCATACCCAACAGTTCGTCTTATTAGTTACTTGAGAAATTGTTTGTATTAAGGTCAGGTGTAAGTTCTCATCCCAAGTTGCCCACCCCAAATCCGAGAAGCGCACCCCTGCAATCATTAGGATCTGGAAAACCGTAATTTTGTTGGTCCAATTGGAGTGGTGGTCCATATCCTCGCCGGGGCCTTCTTCACCCTTGAATTGTGGATCCAAGCTGCTTGCTTCTTAATCTTAATGGCGGTATGTTTGTCAGTAATACGTGGTATGGTCCCATCCACTTTCCTTCCATTTTTCCTGCACGGGTTGTCCTGAAAAAGTCTTTATATATATATAATCCCCGAGCTTCAAGGGGTGGATTGGTTGATCCAACCCTCTAGCCCTGGTCCCTAAAACAAATTTATGTACTTTATTTAATTGTTTCTGAAGTTCAGTTATATAAGCATATAAATATTCTGATCCTAACTGCGTTAGGTCCTCTCCACTAAATAGAAATTGCTATGGCCTTCCATATCAGATTTTGAAGGGACTCAAATTTCCTTTTATTCTAGGTTTAACTCTAATTCCAAGTAATGCTAAAGGGAGGGATTGAGGCCATGACAAATTAGCTTCTTATCCAATTTTAGCTATTTATTGTTTAATTACATGGTTCATTTTTTCTACCTGTCCACTTGCCTGTGGTCTATAAGGAGTATGCAGTTGCCAATCTATCTTTAGAATCTTACTTATCTGTTCTACCACTTGTGCACAAAAATGTGAACCTCTATCAGAAGACATTGCTACTAGAATCCCAAAGCATGGTATTATTTCATTTAACAAGACTTTAACCACTTCTCTTGCTTTGTTTGTTCGACAGGGAAAGGCTTCAGGCCTTCCTGAAAACGTGTCAGTCAGAACCAGTAAATAATGATACCCCCCTTTTCTAGGGAGTTCTGAAAAATCAATTTGCCACTGTTGCCCCGAATAATTTCCTTTACCGATTATTCCAAATTTTATTCTATCCTTGGTATTGGGGTTATTGTGTAAGCAAATGCTACATTGTTGAGTTACTTGTTTTATCATATCGTCCCACTAATGTCTGACTCAGGCTCTTATGCAGTGTGCCAGCTCCCCAGTGCGTTTTATTGTGTTCTGTAAGAACTATGGGCCATGTCAAACTAGAGGGTATTACTATGTGGTTATCTTTTAAATATACTCATCCATCTGGTTTCATTTTACCTTTCAAATCTTCCATTAATTTTAAGTCTTCTTTTGTATAATTTGGATATAGTTTGGATTTTACCGTCTGGTATCAAAGACAATGCCTTCACCTCAGTTATTTCAGCTGCCTGCTTAGCCTCTGCCAATCGATTTTCCAATTTCAAAATCGGTGTTCCCCTTTTGGTGTCCCTGACAATGCATGATAGCTACCTTTTCTGGTTGTTTTACAGCCTCTAACAATTTTAAAATTTCTTCAGCATACTTTGTGTTTTCACTGAGCGGTCAGCAATCCATGTTCTTTCCAAATTGCTCCATGAGCATGTACCACGCCGAATGTATATTTAGAATCTGTCCAAATATTTACCCTTTTTCCCGCTGCCAGTTCCAATGCTCTCGTGAGAGCAACTATCTCCGCCTTTTGAGCTGATGTTCCAGGGGGTAAAGGCTTAGACTCGATTACCTGCTGAGTAGTTGTTATAGCATATCCAGCTTTACGTTGTCTTTGCGTAACAAAACTGCTCCCATCCGTGAACCAAGTTTCTTCCGCATCTTCCATGGGCTCCTCCTTAAGGTCTGGTCGGCTGGAATACACAGTCTCTATAGTTTCTAAACAATCGTGAATCACAGCTTGTGCCGGAGCATCACTAAGAAAAGAGGCTAGATTCACAATATTAATTATCACAATTTCCACGTCGTCCTGTTCTACCAATATTGCTTGATATTTCAAAATCATCAATTCTTGTTTAAGTTGTTTAAAGACTTTTTGTGCTTCTCCAGTCCAGACTAACTTTGACTGGTTAATCTTTATCAATTCACATAGAGGCTTTACCAATAGTCCATAATTATAAATCCAAAGGCGACACCAACCTGTCATTCCTAAAAAGGTTTGTAGCTCCTTTACCATTTGAGGTTCTGGAGTCCGGCAAATGACTTCCTTATGTTCAGTTCCTAGTTCTCGTTGTCCTTCCGAAATGTCACATCCCAGATAGGTCACACTTTGTTGAGCCAGCTGGACTTTCTGTCAAGAGACTTGATATCCATTTAAACCCAGAAAATTAAGACGACTTATAGTCCATTGAATCCAACTCCCTTTAGTCTCGGTAGCTATTAAGAGATCATCTACATATTGTAACAAAGCACCTTCAGTGTCCGGAGGTATCCATGTTTCGAGTTCCCTTGCTAATTGGTTTCCAAAAATAGTGGGGCTATTCTTGAATCCTTGAGGTAGTAATGTCCACGTAAGCTGCGTCTTTCTGCCTGAATCGGGATTTTCCCATTCAAAGGCGAATAGGTTTTGGCTTTCTGTGGCTAAGCCTAGGCAGAAGAAGGCATCTTTTAAATCCAGTACGGTAAACCAGACTTGACTATTCTTTAATTTAGTCAGCAAAGTATAAGGGTTTGCCACTACTGGATGTATATCCTCAGTGATTTTATTTATGGCCCTCAAATCCTGAACTAGCCTATAGCTTTTTCATCTGCCTTTTTAATTGGCAATATGGGTGCATTGTATTCTGATTCGCATTCAATCAATAATCCATACTGTAAAAATTGATCAATTATCTCTTTAATTCCTTTCCTATCTTCTATCCTCAAAGGATATTACTTAACCTTAACGGGTTTCTCTCCTGGCTTTAATTTAATAATTAGTAAGGTCACATTTTTAGCTCTTCCAGGGACTTCGGTAGCCCAAACTCCTGGACATACTTGATCTGTGATCTCTAAAGGTATTTCACTTTTAGGCTCAGTTTGTATTAGTGCCAAGCTTAACACATTTATTAGTTGTTCTTCTCCTGTTCTTAATTCCATTTTCCCTTTTTCAAAGACAATTTCTGCTCCTACTTGCTCTAATAAATCTCTACCTAAGAGTGCCCATGAGGAGCTAGGCATAGATAAAAATCTGTGTATGCCCCATTGTTTCCCTAACTTGTACTTCAAAGGTTCACAAAAATAAGCCTTTTCGGTTACACCTTGTCCTGGTTTCAGTTAGAACAGAGTTAATTTTCTTCCTAGTACCTGGTAGAATGCTATGTTTTGGCTTAGGATGAGAAGAGTGCTGATAACACCCCGATGTTTTAACTGTTGCAGAGCAGTGCTTATACCAGGCCAAGGACATCTCAGCTTCTTGCTCTGTCCTGCCAACAGGCAGGCTGGGGGTGCAGTAAGAGCTGGGAGGGGACAGACCCAGGACAGGTGACCCAAACTAGCCAAAGGGGTATTCCATAGCATCTGACGTCAGGCTAAACAATACATAGGGGTGGCTAGCCAGGGGGAGGGGGCCGGACTGCTCGGGGTTAGGCTGGGCATCGGTCAGCGGGTGGTGAGCAATTGCATTGTGCATCACTTGTTTGTACACATTATTAGTAGTGGTACTATTATCATCATTGTATTATTATTATTATTATTATTATTATTATTATTATTATTATTATTATTATTATTATTATTATTATTATTATTATTATTATTATTATTATTATTTTGTCTTATTAAACTGTCTTTATCTCAACTCACAGGCTTCACTTTCCATTTCTCTCCCCCGCCCCAGAGAGGGAGGGGGAGGGGGAGCGAACAGCTGCGTGGTGTTTAGCTGCCGGCCGGGTTAAACCACGACACACCTTTTACCCTAACATAATAATTCTGTGAAGGCATTAATGCTTGATTTAGAACTGAATACGTTGCCCCATAGCAATAAGAAATTTCACTTCCATTCCTCCCCTAGCTTCATTATAACCAGTGGAGGATCCGCTAGGGTAGATTCCCCAGGTCCCCGTTATTCCTGTTGAAATCAGGGGTTGATTACCCTAGGAAAAGGCTAGTCAATTTGTCCTCCAAAGCCAGGTCCAAACCGTTTTGTTTTATTTATTTATTTATTTATTTATTTATTTATTTATTTTCACTACATTTCAGAGTTGGTCCAAAAATTCCATAGGGCTTTCTTTTAGACCTTGTTGGAAGCATATTCTCAATTCCCAATTCATCCAGGTTTTAGTATTTACTTACCCGTTCATAATTTTCAGGATGATTCAGGTCTTAGTGGGGGTCGGTCAGGGGAATGCAATTGTCCACAGTTCCCTGAACGGTCCCATCAGCAATCCCAGCTCGCACATGAACTCAGGTTGTTTTAAGAGTTGACTGCTTTTCTCTTTCTGTGACAACTCTCTCGGACCAGACCGATCATGGTCCCTTTGCCCTAAAGGGCTAACACCCATGATTTTAAGATCTCTGCCTCGGGCAGAGGCAGAACTATTAACATTCCTACATCCTCTTTCCCTGCTCATTCAACTTCAAACACCTTTAACACTTTCAACAACCCTTTTAACACTTCCTTTATCTTTCTCCAGCCTGTACTTCTCTAATGCCAACATCAAAGGTTCAGTCAGGGGCCAACTTAATTCCGTACCTTTTCCCACCAAGATGCTGAAACATCAGTATGCAACATTTCATCCTGTTCTGCTTCTCAAAAAACAACATTAACTGTAGCAAAATATTATAGTTTAAAGTTCCATTTAGGGGCCACTTTTCTCCACATTCCAGCTTATAAAGCGGCCACCACTGATTACGATATTTTATCAATGTTTTCCTGTTCACACTTCCACCGGCAGATCCTCCAATATCCTTCCAGTGACTTAAAACACATCCTAACACACTTTTCTTTAAAATTTCACTGCTTGTTTGCCCCCCCCAGTTTCCAGTTTACACTTTCAGAATACACATGTTACTTACAAAAGCGTATCACAAAACGTATCACTCACAAAAATACGGGCACGCAATATCTTTCAGTAGCGATGTCACAAAACTACTATTACCAGCAATATTGCCAAAATCACAGTAACAATAGTCAGAGTCAAATTCCACATGCGATAAGTCAGAAAACCACTCTGTGTAACACCGTAACGATATCTTTCTTATAACAATGCCACGAACCTACTATTACCACCAGGAAAATAGCCAAAATCGCAGTAACAATAACCAGAGTTAAATACCATACTCCATGAGTCAGAAAACCAAAATAGACAACACAATTCCAGATGGACCTTAAAGCGAGCTCCTTCCTTAAGGTCCCCAAACATGTACTTATGGTGCTAACCACAAAGTATATACCAAACACTGCCTCGCAGAAGATCACCTTCTGACTTACAGACAGTTCCAGATGACCGGTCTACCAGAAAACCAAACCAGAATAAAGACTATACTCACTTACAATGATGGGGTCCTTGTCTGCCTCCGCAGTGATCCGGTGAGTCGAGGAGTCCCTCCGGGAAATCCCGGGGGTACCCCAGGGAGTCCTGTTCCCAG
The DNA here is from genome assembly GCF_965140915.1 of Aythya marila. Taxonomy (NCBI): domain Eukaryota; kingdom Metazoa; phylum Chordata; class Aves; order Anseriformes; family Anatidae; genus Aythya; species Aythya marila. The sequence goes on from NC_139049.1 coordinate 194,691, forward strand.
CAGCTCCTGCAGTCCGGCAGAGAGGTTGTCCCATCTGTGTCGCCAAATTGATTCAAAGATCGAAGCCGAAATTCCTTTAAGTGGTATATTCTTTATTGCAGCGCTGGATGCACGGGGGATCTCTCCACCTATCGTGCATACCCAAAGCAGAAAGCAGTCTTGAATTTATACAATCAATCTATCAATATTCTACAAGCACCTATACATATGCATTACCTATCCCCGCCTTCCCTCGCTTCTCATGCTAATTAGCCTTTTGGCACCTTGCGCCTGCGCAGAGCCTTCCAAGAATTGTGGGCAGGGGTCTTTGGGACGTGGGCAGGGGTCTTTGGGAGGAAGACCCCGAGTCTTCCTCACAGTGTACTTTTCACCTTTGGTCAGGAATCTGCTGAATTGGCATGTTTCTTAATTGCAAGAGCTGGTTGTTGCTAATTCTCCCGTTTGTTGTATCTTTATAATGAATTCCAATGTCCAGTTTCGACAGTTATAGTCCTTACATTCGTTTCTCTGTCCGCCTGCCGCTTCCTTATCATGAGTTCCAGTGTCTTGTTTCGAGATATACAGTCCTTGTCTGGGGATTGTCCTTGCCTCCCCAATACCTCCTTAATCAATCCCCCCTTTTCTTTTCCCATGCAAATTCTTTTGCATCAGATACTTTCATTATTTACAGTAACACAACAAAGCAGGCATCTAAACAACATGCACACAAATATTCCTAACACTACTAATACGACGAGAGCAATGAATACTTGTTTCAACCATTGGAAATTGGGCAACCAGGAGGTTAACTTATTCCATAGTTCACTAAAACTCCATGAAAGATCATCTTTACTGATCTCATGTAGGATCCTTGTCTGCTTCCATCTTTCTTCCACGTCGGTAGAGATCCTTCCACTCTGATCTACATACATACAACAACTTGTGTTTATTACTGTACAGACTCCCCCTTGAGTGGCCAGTAACAAGTCTAGGGCCATCCGATTTTGGAATACTACCTGTGATAAACTAGGTATCTCTTCTTGTTGAGCCTTTATAGCATCCAGAATTTTGTTTTCTAACTTCTCTATAATTGCAGAAATATTAACTATTGCCTTTTCCAATTCACTCACTCCTAACCATGGGATAAACCATCGCACAAAACTATGAAAAGGGGTGTGTCTCTCTACCAAGGGATTGTTAATTTTTCATCTGATTCTCCGGATATGATTTCTCAAGTAACCTCGAGGCACTACATCATGTACTGTCATATTGGGGACTACCGCTCCAAGAGTGCAAGTTCCCTTCCAATTCTCAGGCAAGACCTTACGGGCTGTATCATTGCATAGCCAATACCACCCTTTTCCTTCTGGAACCGTCCAGCTGGTTGAATTTGCCCAGCCGCTAGTCGTACTAATATCAATTGTTCAATTACAAGATGTCTGATTTCCCACATAAGTAGTATCCGTATTTATACAATGCTGTTTTCCTATACCCTTAGGCGGGTTACACCTTTGTACACATACATAATAGGATTCTAACGGCACGAAGCTACTCACTTCTAGTTCCAAAACTGCTTAATATTTTCGACCCCAAGATGTGTTTTCCCACAAATTAGTCCAAGATAAGTTTGCAGGCAAGGGAATCCCAATTAACGATACACCCTTATTCCCATGCTGTGGCAGATGGGTGCATACCCAACAGTTCGTCTTATTAGTTACTTGAGAAATTGTTTGTATTAAGGTCAGGTGTAAGTTCTCATCCCAAGTTGCCCACCCCAAATCCGAGAACCGCACCCCTGCAATCATTAGGATCTGGAAAACCGTAATTTTGTTGGTCCAATTGGAGTGGTGGTCCATATCCTCGCCGGGGCCTTCTTCACCCTTGAATTGTGGATCCAAGCTGCTTGCTTCTTAATCTTAATGGCGGTATGTTTGTCAGTAATACGTGGTATGGTCCCATCCACTTTCCTTCCATTTTTCCTGCACGGGTTGTCCTGAAAAAGTCTTTATATATATATAATCCCCGAGCTTCAAGGGGTGGATTGGTTGATCCAACCCTCTAGCCCTGGTCCCTAAAACAAATTTATGTACTTTATTTAATTGTTTCTGAAGTTCAGTTATATAAGCATATAAATATTCTGATCCTAACTGCGTTAGGTCCTCTCCACTAAATAGAAATTGCTATGGCCTTCCATATCAGATTTTGAAGGGACTCAAATTTCCTTTTATTCTAGGTTTAACTCTAATTCCAAGTAATGCTAAAGGGAGGGATTGAGGCCATGACAAATTAGCTTCTTATCCAATTTTAGCTATTTATTGTTTAATTACATGGTTCATTTTTTCTACCTGTCCACTTGCCTGTGGTCTATAAGGAGTATGCAGTTGCCAATCTATCTTTAGAATCTTACTTATCTGTTCTACCACTTGTGCACAAAAATGTGAACCTCTATCAGAAGACATTGCTACTAGAATCCCAAAGCATGGTATTATTTCATTTAACAAGACTTTAACCACTTCTCTTGCTTTGTTTGTTCGACAGGGAAAGGCTTCAGGCCTTCCTGAAAACGTGTCAGTCAGAACCAGTAAATAATGATACCCCCCTTTTCTAGGGAGTTCTGAAAAATCAATTTGCCACTGTTGCCCCGAATAATTTCCTTTACCGATTATTCCAAATTTTATTCTATCCTTGGTATTGGGGTTATTGTGTAAGCAAATGCTACATTGTTGAGTTACTTGTTTTATCATATCGTCCCACTAATGTCTGACTCAGGCTCTTATGCAGTGTGCCAGCTCCCCAGTGCGTTTTATTGTGTTCTGTAAGAACTATGGGCCATGTCAAACTAGAGGGTATTACTATGTGGTTATCTTTTAAATATACTCATCCATCTGGTTTCATTTTACCTTTCAAATCTTCCATTAATTTTAAGTCTTCTTTTGTATAATTTGGATATAGTTTGGATTTTACCGTCTGGTATCAAAGACAATGCCTTCACCTCAGTTATTTCAGCTGCCTGCTTAGCCTCTGCCAATCGATTTTCCAATTTCAAAATCGGTGTTCCCCTTTTGGTGTCCCTGACAATGCATGATAGCTACCTTTTCTGGTTGTTTTACAGCCTCTAACAATTTTAAAATTTCTTCAGCATACTTTGTGTTTTCACTGAGCGGTCAGCAATCCATGTTCTTTCCAAATTGCTCCATGAGCATGTACCACGCCGAATGTATATTTAGAATCTGTCCAAATATTTACCCTTTTTCCCGCTGCCAGTTCCAATGCTCTCGTGAGAGCAACTATCTCCGCCTTTTGAGCTGATGTTCCAGGGGGTAAAGGCTTAGACTCGATTACCTGCTGAGTAGTTGTTATAGCATATCCAGCTTTACGTTGTCTTTGCGTAACAAAACTGCTCCCATCCGTGAACCAAGTTTCTTCCGCATCTTCCATGGGCTCCTCCTTAAGGTCTGGTCGGCTGGAATACACAGTCTCTATAGTTTCTAAACAATCGTGAATCACAGCTTGTGCCGGAGCATCACTAAGAAAAGAGGCTAGATTCACAATATTAATTATCACAATTTCCACGTCGTCCTGTTCTACCAATATTGCTTGATATTTCAAAATCATCAATTCTTGTTTAAGTTGTTTAAAGACTTTTTGTGCTTCTCCAGTCCAGACTAACTTTGACTGGTTAATCTTTATCAATTCACATAGAGGCTTTACCAATAGTCCATAATTATAAATCCAAAGGCGACACCAACCTGTCATTCCTAAAAAGGTTTGTAGCTCCTTTACCATTTGAGGTTCTGGAGTCCGGCAAATGACTTCCTTATGTTCAGTTCCTAGTTCTCGTTGTCCTTCCGAAATGTCACATCCCAGATAGGTCACACTTTGTTGAGCCAGCTGGACTTTCTGTCAAGAGACTTGATATCCATTTAAACCCAGAAAATTAAGACGACTTATAGTCCATTGAATCCAACTCCCTTTAGTCTCGGTAGCTATTAAGAGATCATCTACATATTGTAACAAAGCACCTTCAGTGTCCGGAGGCATCCATGTTTCGAGTTCCCTTGCTAATTGGTTTCCAAAAATAGTGGGGCTATTCTTGAATCCTTGAGGTAGTAATGTCCACGTAAGCTGCGTCTTTCTGCCTGAATCGGGATTTTCCCATTCAAAGGCGAATAGGTTTTGGCTTTCTGTGGCTAAGCCTAGGCAGAAGAAGGCATCTTTTAAATCCAGTACGGTAAACCAGACTTGACTATTCTTTAATTTAGTCAGCAAAGTATAAGGGTTTGCCACTACTGGATGTATATCCTCAGTGATTTTATTTATGGCCCTCAAATCCTGAACTAGCCTATAGCTTTTTCATCTGCCTTTTTAATTGGCAATATGGGTGCACTGTATTCTGATTCGCATTCAATCAATAATCCATACTGTAAAAATTGATCAATTATCTCTTTAATTCCTTTCCTATCTTCTATCCTCAAAGGATATTACTTAACCTTAACGGGTTTCTCTCCTGGCTTTAATTTAATAATTAGTAAGGTCACATTTTTAGCTCTTCCAGGGACTTCGGTAGCCCAAACTCCTGGACATACTTGATCTGTGATCTCTAAAGGTATTTCACTTTTAGGCTCAGTTTGTATTAGTGCCAAGCTTAACACATTTATTAGTTGTTCTTCTCCTGTTCTTAATTCCATTTTCCCTTTTTCAAAGACAATTTCTGCTCCTACTTGCTCTAATAAATCTCTACCTAAGAGTGCCCATGAGGAGCTAGGCATAGATAAAAATCTGTGTATGCCCCATTGTTTCCCTAACTTGTACTTCAAAGGTTCACAAAAATAAGCCTTTTCGGTTACACCTTGTCCTGGTTTCAGTTAGAACAGAGTTAATTTTCTTCCTAGTAGCTGGTAGAATGCTATGTTTTGGCTTAGGATGAGAAGAGTGCTGATAACACCCCGATGTTTTAACTGTTGCAGAGCAGTGCTTATACCAGGCCAAGGACATCTCAGCTTCTTGCTCTGTCCTGACAACAGGCAGGCTGGGGGTGCAGTAAGAGCTGGGAGGGGACAGACCCAGGACAGGTGACCCAAACTAGCCAAAGGGGTATTCCATAGCATCTGACGTCAGGCTAAACAATACATAGGGGTGGCTAGCCAGGGGGAGGGGGCCGGACTGCTCGGGGTTAGGCTGGGCATCGGTCAGCGGGTGGTGAGCAATTGCATTGTGCATCACTTGTTTGTACACATTATTAGTAGTGGTACTATTATCATCATTGTATTATTATTATTATTATTATTATTATTATTATTATTATTATTATTATTATTATTTTGTCTTATTAAACTGTCTTTATCTCAACTCACAGGCTTCACTTTCCATTTCTCTCCCCCGCCCCAGAGAGGGAGGGGGAGGGGGAGCGAACAGCTGCGTGGTGTTTAGCTGCCGGCCGGGTTAAACCACGACACACCTTTTACCCTAACATAATAATTCTGTGAAGGCATTAATGCTTGATTTAGAACTGAATACGTTGCCCCATAGCAATAAGAAATTTCACTTCCATTCCTCCCCTAGCTTCATTATAACCAGTGGAGGATCCGCTAGGGTAGATTCCCCAGGTCCCCGTTATTCCTGTTGAAATCAGGGGTTGATTACCCTAGGAAAAGGCTAGTCAATTTGTCCTCCAAAGCCAGGTCCAAACCGTTTTGTTTTATTTATTTATTTATTTATTTATTTATTTTCATTACATTTCAGAGTTGGTCCAAAAATTCCATAGGGCTTTCTTTTAGACCTTGTTGGAAGCATATTCTCAATTCCCAATTCATCCAGGTTTTAGTATTTACTTACCCGTTCATAATTTTCAGGATGATTCAGGTCTTAGTGGGGGTCGGTCAGGGGAATGCAATTGTCCACAGTTCCCTGAACGGTCCCATCAGCAATCCCAGCTCGCACATGAACTCAGGTTGTTTTAAGAGTTGACTGCTTTTCTCTTTCTGTGACAACTCTCTCGGACCAGACCGATCATGGTCCCTTTGCCCTAAAGGGCTAACACCCATGATTTTAAGATCTCTGCCTCGGGCAGAGGCAGAACTATTAACATTCCTACATCCTCTTTCCCTGCTCATTCAACTTCAAACACCTTTAACACTTTCAACAACCCTTTTAACACTTCCTTTATCTTTCTCCAGCCTGTACTTCTCTAATGCCAACATCAAAGGTTCAGTCAGGGGCCAACTTAATTCCGTACCTTTTCCCACCAAGATGCTGAAACATCAGTATGCAACATTTCATCCTGTTCTGCTTCTCAAAAAACAACATTAACTGTAGCAAAATATTATAGTTTAAAGTTCCATTTAGGGGCCACTTTTCTCCACATTCCAGCTTATAAAGCGGCCACCACTGATTACGATATTTTATCAATGTTTTCCTGTTCACACTTCCACCGGCAGATCCTCCAATATCCTTCCAGTGACTTAAAACACATCCTAACACACTTTTCTTTAAAATTTCACTGCTTGTTTGCCCCCCCCAGTTTCCAGTTTACACTTTCAGAATACACATGTTACTTACAAAAGCGTATCACAAAACGTATCACTCACAAAAATACGGGCACGCAATATCTTTCAGTAGCGATGTCACAAAACTACTATTACCAGCAATATTGCCAAAATCACAGTAACAATAGTCAGAGTCAAATTCCACATGCGATAAGTCAGAAAACCACTCTGTGTAACACCGTAACGATATCTTTCTTATAACAATGCCACGAACCTACTATTACCACCAGGAAAATAGCCAAAATCGCAGTAACAATAACCAGAGTTAAATACCGTACTCCATGAGTCAGAAAACCAAAATAGACAACACAATTCCAGATGGACCTTAAAGCGAGCTCCTTCCTTAAGGTCCCCAAACATGTACTTATGGTGCTAACCACAAAGTATATACCAAACACTGCCTCGCAGAAGATCACCTTCTGACTTACAGACAGTTCCAGATGACCGGTCTACCAGAAAACCAAACCAGAATAAAGACTATACTCACTTACAATGATGGGGTCCTTGTCTGCCTCCGCAGTGATCCGGTGAGTCGAGGAGTCCCTCCGGGAAATCCCGGGGGTACCCCAGGGAGTCCTGTTCCCAGCAGCTCCTGCAGTCCGGCAGAGAGGTTGTCCCATCTGTGTCGCCAAATTGATTCAAAGATCGAAGCCGAAATTCCTTTAAGTGGTATATTCTTTATTGCAGCGCTGGATGCACGGGGGATCTCTCCACCTATCGTGCATACCCAAAGCAGAAAGCAGTCTTGAATTTATACAATCAATCTATCAATATTCTACAAGCACCTATACATATGCATTACCTATCCCCGCCTTCCCTCGCTTCTCATGCTAATTAGCCTTTTGGCACCTTGCGCCTGCGCAGAGCCTTCCAAGAATTGTGGGCAGGGGTCTTTGGGACGTGGGCAGGGGTCTTTGGGAGGAAGACCCCGAGTCTTCCTCACAGTGTACTTTTCACCTTTGGTCAGGAATCTGCTGAATTGGCATGTTTCTTAATTGCAAGAGCTGGTTGTTGCTAATTCTCCCATTTGTTGTATCTTTATAATGAATTCCAATGTCCAGTTTCGAGATTTATAGTCCTTACATTCGTTTCTCTGTCCGCCTGCCGCTTCCTTATCATGAGTTCCAGTGTCTTGTTTCGAGATATACAGTCCTTGTCTGGGGATTGTCCTTGCCTCCCCAATCCCTCCTTAATCAATCCCCCCTTTTCTTTTCCCATGCAAATTCTTTTGCATCAGATACTTTCATTATTTACAGTAACACAACAAAGCAGGCATCTAAACAACATGCACACAAATATTCCTAACACTACTAATACGACGAGAGCAATGAATACTTGTTTCAACCATTGGAAATTGGGCAACCAGGAGGTTAACTTATTCCATAGTTCACTAAAACTCCATGAAAGATCATCTTTACTGATCTCATGTAGGATCCTTGTCTGCTTCCATCTTTCTTCCACGTCGGTAGAGATCCTTCCACTCTGATCTACATACATACAACAACTTGTGTTTATTACTGTACAGACTCCCCCTTGAGTGGCCAGTAACAAGTCTAGGGCCATCCGATTTTGGAATACTACCTGTGATAAACTAGGTATCTCTTCTTGTTGAGCCTTTATAGCATCCAGAATTTTGTTTTCTAACTTCTCTATAATTGCAGAAATATTAACTATTGCCTTTTCCAATTCACTCACTCCTAACCATGGGATAAACCATCGCACAAAACTATGAAAAGGGGTGTGTCTCTCTACCAAGGGATTGTTAATTTTTCATCTGATTCTCCGGATATGATTTCTCAAGTAACCTCGAGGCACTACATCATGTACTGTCATATTGGGGACTACCGCTCCAAGAGTGCAAGTTCCCTTCCAATTCTCAGGCAAGACCTTACGGGCTGTATCATTGCATAGCCAATACCACCCTTTTCCTTCTGGAACCGTCCAGCTGGTTGAATTTGCCCAGCCGCTAGTCGTACTAATATCAATTGTTCAATTACAAGATGTCTGATTTCCCACATAAGTAGTACCCGTATTTATACAATGCTGTTTTCCTATACCCTTAGGCAGGTTACACCTTTGTACACATACATAATAGGATTCTAACGGCACGAAGCTACTCACTTCTAGTTCCAAAACTGCTTAATATTTTCGACCCCAAGATGTGTTTTCCCACAAATTAGTCCAAGATAAGTTTGCAGGCAAGGGAATCCCAATTAACGATACACCCTTATTCCCATGCTGTGGCAGATGGGTGCATACCCAACAGTTCGTCTTATTAGTTACTTGAGAAATTGTTTGTATTAAGGTCAGGTGTAAGTTCTCATCCCAAGTTGCCCACCCCAAATCCGAGAACCGCACCCCTGCAATCATTAGGATCTGGAAAACCGTAATTTTGTTGGTCCAATTGGAGTGGTGGTCCATATCCTCGCCGGGGCCTTCTTCACCCTTGAATTGTGGATCCAAGCTGCTTGCTTCTTAATCTTAATGGCGGTATGTTTGTCAGTAATACGTGGTATGGTCCCATCCACTTTCCTTCCATTTTTCCTGCACGGGTTGTCCTGAAAAAGTCTTTATATATATATAATCCCCGAGCTTCAAGGGGTGGATTGGTTGATCCAACCCTCTAGCCCTGGTCCCTAAAACAAATTTATGTACTTTATTTAATTGTTTCTGAAGTTCAGTTATATAAGCATATAAATATTCTGATCCTAACTGCGTTAGGTCCTCTCCACTAAATAGAAATTGCTATGGCCTTCCATATAAGATTTTGAAGGGACTCAAATTTCCTTTTATTCTAGGTTTAACTCTAATTCCAAGTAATGCTAAAGGGAGGGATTGAGGCCATGACAAATTAGCTTCTTATCCAATTTTAGCTATTTATTGTTTAATTACATGGTTCATTTTTTCTACCTGTCCACTTGCCTGTGGTCTATAAGGAGTATGCAGTTGCCAATCTATCTTTAGAATCTTACTTATCTGTTCTACCACTTGTGCACAAAAATGTGAACCTCTATCAGAAGACATTGCTACTAGAATCCCAAAGCATGGTATTATTTCATTTAACAAGACTTTAACCACTTCTCTTGCTTTGTTTGTTCGACAGGGAAAGGCTTCAGGCCTTCCTGAAAACGTGTCAGTCAGAACCAGTAAATAATGATACCCCCCTTTTCTAGGGAGTTCTGAAAAATCAATTTGCCACTGTTGCCCCGAATAATTTCCTTTACCGATTATTCCAAATTTTATTCTATCCTTGGTATTGGGGTTATTGTGTAAGCAAATGCTACATTGTTGAGTTACTTGTTTTATCATATCGTCCCACTAATGTCTGACTCAGGCTCTTATGCAGTGTGCCAGCTCCCCAGTGCGTTTTATTGTGTTCTGTAAGAACTATGGGCCATGTCAAACTAGAGGGTATTACTATGTGGTTATCTTTTAAATATACTCATCCATCTGGTTTCATTTTACCTTTCAAATCTTCCATTAATTTTAAGTCTTCTTTTGTATAATTTGGATATAGTTTGGATTTTACCGTCTGGTATCAAAGACAATGCCTTCACCTCAGTTATTTCAGCTGCCTGCTTAGCCTCTGCCAATCGATTTTCCAATTTCAAAATCGGTGTTCCCCTTTTGGTGTCCCTGACAATGCATGATAGCTACCTTTTCTGGTTGTTTTACAGCCTCTAACAATTTTAAAATTTCTTCAGCATACTTTGTGTTTTCACTGAGCGGTCAGCAATCCATGTTCTTTCCAAATTGCTCCATGAGCATGTACCACGCCGAATGTATATTTAGAATCTGTCCAAATATTTACCCTTTTTCCCGCTGCCAGTTCCAATGCTCTCGTGAGAGCAACTATCTCCGCCTTTTGAGCTGATGTTCCAGGGGGTAAAGGCTTAGACTCGATTACCTGCTGAGTAGTTGTTATAGCATATCCAGCTTTACGTTGTCTTTGCGTAACAAAACTGCTCCCATCCGTGAACCAAGTTTCTTCCGCATCTTCCATGGGCTCCTCCTTAAGGTCTGGTCGGCTGGAATACACAGTCTCTATAGTTTCTAAACAATCGTGAATCACAGCTTGTGCCGGAGCATCACTAAGAAAAGAGGCTAGATTCACAATATTAATTATCACAATTTCCACGTCATCCTGTTCTACCAATATTGCTTGATATTTCAAAATCATCAATTCTTGTTTAAGTTGTTTAAAGACTTTTTGTGCTTCTCCAGTCCAGACTAACTTTGACTGGTTAATCTTTATCAATTCACATAGAGGCTTTACCAATAGTCCATAATTATAAATCCAAAGGCGACACCAACCTGTCATTCCTAAAAAGGTTTGTAGCTCCTTTACCATTTGAGGTTCTGGAGTCCGGCAAATGACTTCCTTATGTTCAGTTCCTAGTTCTCGTTGTCCTTCCGAAATGTCACATCCCAGATAGGTCACACTTTGTTGAGCCAGCTGGACTTTCTGTCAAGAGACTTGATATCCATTTAAACCCAGAAAATTAAGACGACTTATAGTCCATTGAATCCAACTCCCTTTAGTCTCGGTAGCTATTAAGAGATCATCTACATATTGTAACAAAGCACCTTCAGTGTCCGGAGGCATCCATGTTTCGAGTTCCCTTGCTAATTGGTTTCCAAAAATAGTGGGGCTATTCTTGAATCCTTGAGGTAGTAATGTCCACGTAAGCTGCGTCTTTCTGCCTGAATCGGGATTTTCCCATTCAAAGGCGAATAGGTTTTGGCTTTCTGTGGCTAAGCCTAGGCAGAAGAAGGCATCTTTTAAATCCAGTACGGTAAACCAGACTTGACTATTCTTTAATTTAGTCAGCAAAGTATAAGGGTTTGCCACTACTGGATGTATATCCTCAGTGATTTTATTTATGGCCCTCAAATCCTGAACTAGCCTATAGCTTTTTCATCTGCCTTTTTAATTGGCAATATGGGTGCACTGTATTCTGATTCGCATTCAATCAATAATCCATACTGTAAAAATTGATCAATTATCTCTTTAATTCCTTTCCTATCTTCTATCCTCAAAGGATATTACTTAACCTTAACGGGTTTCTCTCCTGGCTTTAATTTAATAATTAGTAAGGTCACATTTTTAGCTCTTCCAGGGACTTCGGTAGCCCAAACTCCTGGACATACTTGATCTGTGATCTCTAAAGGTATTTCACTTTTAGGCTCAGTTTGTATTAGTGCCAAGCTTAACACATTTATTAGTTGTTCTTCTCCTGTTCTTAATTCCATTTTCCCTTTTTCAAAGACAATTTCTGCTCCTACTTGCTCTAATAAATCTCTACCTAAGAGTGCCCATGAGGAGCTAGGCATAGATAAAAATCTGTGTATGCCCCATTGTTTCCCTAACTTGTACTTCAAAGGTTCACAAAAATAAGCCTTTTCGGTTACACCTTGTCCTGGTTTCAGTTAGAACAGAGTTAATTTTCTTCCTAGTACCTGGTAGAATGCTATGTTTTGGCTTAGGATGAGAAGAGTGCTGATAACACCCCGATGTTTTAACTGTTGCAGAGCAGTGCTTATACCAGGCCAAGGACATCTCAGCTTCTTGCTCTGTCCTGCCAACAGGCAGGCTGGGGGTGCAGTAAGAGCTGGGAGGGGACAGACCCAGGACAGGTGACCCAAACTAGCCAAAGGGGTATTCCATAGCATCTGACGTCAGGCTAAACAATACATAGGGGTGGCTAGCCAGGGGGAGGGGGCCGGACTGCTCGGGGTTAGGCTGGGCATCGGTCAGCGGGTGGTGAGCAATTGCATTGTGCATCACTTGTTTGTACACATTATTAGTAGTGGTACTATTATCATCATTGTATTATTATTATTATTATTATTATTATTATTATTATTATTATTATTATTATTATTATTATTATTATTTTGTCTTATTAAACTGTCTTTATCTCAACTCACAGGCTTCACTTTCCATTTCTCTCCCCCGCCCCAGAGAGGGAGGGGGAGGGGGAGCGAACAGCTGCGTGGTGTTTAGCTGCCGGCCGGGTTAAACCACGACACACCTTTTACCCTAACATAATAATTCTGTGAAGGCATTAATGCTTGATTTAGAACTGAATACGTTGCCCCATAGCAATAAGAAATTTCACTTCCATTCCTCCCCTAGCTACATTATAACCAGTGGAGGATCCGCTAGGGTAGATTCCCCAGGTCCCCGTTATTCCTGTTGAAATCAGGGGTTGATTACCCTAGGAAAAGGCTAGTCAATTTGTCCTCCAAAGCCAGGTCCAAACCGTTTTGTTTTATTTATTTATTTATTTATTTATTTATTTTCATTACATTTCAGAGTTGGTCCAAAAATTCCATAGGGCTTTCTTTTAGACCTTGTTGGAAGCATATTCTCAATTCCCAATTCATCCAGGTTTTAGTATTTACTTACCCGTTCATAATTTTCAGGATGATTCAGGTCTTAGTGGGGGTCGGTCAGGGGAATGCAATTGTCCACAGTTCCCTGAACGGTCCCATCAGCAATCCCAGCTCGCACATGAACTCAGGTTGTTTTAAGAGTTGACTGCTTTTCTCTTTCTGTGACAACTCTCTCGGACCAGACCGATCATGGTCCCTTTGCCCTAAAGGGCTAACACCCATGATTTTAAGATCTCTGCCTCGGGCAGAGGCAGAACTATTAACATTCCTACATCCTCTTTCCCTGCTCATTCAACTTCAAACACCTTTAACACTTTCAACAACCCTTTTAACACTTCCTTTATCTTTCTCCAGCCTGTACTTCTCTAATGCCAACATCAAAGGTTCAGTCAGGGGCCAACTTAATTCCGTACCTTTTCCCACCAAGATGCTGAAACATCAGTATGCAACATTTCATCCTGTTCTGCTTCTCAAAAAACAACATTAACTGTAGCAAAATATTATAGTTTAAAGTTCCATTTAGGGGCCACTTTTCTCCACATTCCAGCTTATAAAGCGGCCACCACTGATTACGATATTTTATCAATGTTTTCCTGTTCACACTTCCACCGGCAGATCCTCCAATATCCTTCCAGTGACTTAAAACACATCCTAACACACTTTTCTTTAAAATTTCACTGCTTGTTTGCCCCCCCCAGTTTCCAGTTTACACTTTCAGAATACACATGTTACTTACAAAAGCGTATCACAAAACGTATCACTCACAAAAATACGGGCACGCAATATCTTTCAGTAGCGATGTCACAAAACTACTATTACCAGCAATATTGCCAAAATCACAGTAACAATAGTCAGAGTCAAATTCCACATGCGATAAGTCAGAAAACCGAACTGTGTAACACCGTAACGATATCTTTCTTATAACAATGCCACGAACCTACTATTACCACCAGGAAAATAGCCAAAATCGCAGTAACAATAACCAGAGTTAAATACCATACTCCATGAGTCAGAAAACCAAAATAGACAACAAAATTCCAGATGGACCTTAAAGCGAGCTCCTTCCTTAAGGTCCCCAAACATGTACTTATGGTGCTAACCACAAAGTATATACCAAACACTGCCTCGCAGAAGATCACCTTCTGACTTACAGACAGTTCCAGATGACCGATCTACCAGAAAACCAAACCAGAATAAAGACTATACTCACTTACAATGATGGGGTCCTTGTCTGCCTCCGCAGTGATCCAGTGAGTCGAGGAGTCCCTCCGGGAAATCCCGGGGGTACCCCAGGGAGTCCTGTTCCCAGCAGCTCCTGCAGTCCGGCAGAGAGGTTGTCCCATCTGTGTCGCCAAATTGATTCAAAGATCGAAGCCGAAATTCCTTTAAGTGGTATATTTTTTATTGCAGCGCTGGATGCACGGGGGATCTCTCCACCTATCGTGCATACCCAAAGCAGAAAGCAGTCTTGAATTTATACAATCAATCTATCAATATTCTACAAGCACCTATACATATGCATTACCTATCCCCGCCTTCCCTCGCTTCTCATGCTAATTAGCCTTTTGGCACCTTGCGCCTGCGCAGAGCCTTCCAAGAATTGTGGGCAGGGGTCTTTGGGACGTGGGCAGGGGTCTTTGGGAGGAAGACCCCGAGTCTTCCTCACAGTGTACTTTTCACCTTTGGTCAGGAATCTGCTGAATTGGCATGTTTCTTAATTGCAAGAGCTGGTTGTTGCTAATTCTCCCATTTGTTGTACCTTTATAATGAATTCCAATGTCCAGTTTCGAGAGTTATAGTCCTTACATTCGTTTCTCTGTCCGCCTGCCGCTTCCTTATCATGAGTTCCAGTGTCTTGTTTCGAGATATACAGTCCTTGTCTGGGGATTGTCCTTGCCTCCCCAATACCTCCTTAATCAGCCTGCACACAATTATCTGAGAATGAAAGCTGCTTTCCAGTAATTCAGAAAGCCAAGTTACGTCTCAGCCTTGAGCATCTCGGGCTTTTTGGCCTGTCTGTAACATTTGGCACCAGCACTAATACTTTTTTTGGCATATGTTTAGCGTTTGGGGCCTGTGTCTGGGATTTGGGCCCTGTCTCGAACCACTGGGGCTTTGTCCTGGGTTTTGGAGCCTGCCTCTAGAGTTCAGGGCCTGTGATTAGGCTTTTGGGGTCTGTGTCTGGGGGCCGGTATCTGGGGGCAAGGGGGGAGCTGCTTGTAGACCCTTGGGGCCAGCATTGAGGGGGTTGGGAGCTGACTCTACGCCTTTGGGGCCTGCTTCTGGGGGCGGGGGGTTTGAGACCAGCATCTGGGGGAGGGGTGGGAGCTCTTTGTATTCCTTTGGCGCCTGTGTCGGGGGTGGGGGGGGAAGGGGAGGGTTGGTTGGGAGCTGCTTGTACACTGTTGGAGCCTGGGTTGAGGGAGGAGGTTTGGAGCTGCTTCTACACCTTTGGGCCTGGCATCGGGGGTAGGGGGTTGGGTGCTGGTTGTAGGGGCTTGTGTTTGGGGGGGGGGCTTGGGACCTGCATCTGGGGGAGGGGTGGGAGCTGCTTGTACACCTTTGGGGCCTGCATCTGTGGGGGGTCAGGGCCTGTGTCTAGCGGGCTGGGAACTGCTTGTACAATGTAGGAATCTGTTTCTGCAGGGTGGCTGGGAGCTGTTTGTACAACTTTGGGGCCAGCATCTGGGGGTGGCTGGGAGCTGCCTGTACACTGTAGGGGCCTGTGTTTGTGGGGGGCTTGGGGGCCTCCCTCAAAGGGGTGGTGGGGGGGGGAGGATTGGGAGCTGCTTGTATAGAGTAGGGGGCCTGCCTGGCAGGGGTTGGGAGCTGCTTGTAGAATTTGGGTCCCTGTGTCTGGGGGGGGGTTGGGGCCTGTGTCTCAGGGGTGTTGGGAACTGGTTGTACACCTTTGGGTCCTGTCTCTGGGGGGGAGCTACTTGTACACTTTTGGGGTCTGTATTTGAGTGGGGTTGGGAGCTGCTTGTGCACTTTTGGACCTATGTTTAGGCTGGTTGGGAGTTGCTCATGCATTCTAGGTGCCTCCCTTTTGAGAAGGGTTGGGGCCTGCATCTGTGGGTGGTTGGGAGCTGCTTGTACACTATAGGGGCCATGGTCTTGGAGGGGGGTCTGGGCTGTTTATACACCTTTGTGGCCTGTGTTTGGGGGGGGGGGGGTGGGCCTGTGCCTGGGGGAGTTGGGAGGTGCTTGTTCACTCTAGGAGCCTCCATTTGGGGGTCTTTGGGGCCTCCCTTTGAGGGGGAGGGAGTTGGGAGTTGGTTGTACACCTCCGCATCCCATGTCTTGGGGGAGGTGTGGGGAGTGGGACCGGTCTCTGAAGGGGCGGGTTTTGAGCTGCTTGTACACCTGTGTCGGGGGAAGGGTAGGGGGGTTGGCGGGGGGCGGGCCCGGGTCTTGGGCCAGTGTCTGGGTGGAGTCCAGTTCTTGGGAGGGGGTGGTGGGGTAGGAGCTGCTTGTGGGCAGTTGGGATCTGCATCTGGGTGTGGTTGGTGCCTGCTTCTGTTGGCAGTTTGGGGCCTGCTTGTAGACTTGTGCAGCCTGGGTTTGGGGGCTTTTCTGTAACGTTTGGGGTCTGCATTTTTGCTTTGGGATGCATCTTGAGCTTTTGAGGCCTAGCAGTAGCATTTGGGGCCTGCATCTGGGGCTTTTCTGTAGCATTTTGGTTGCTTGTTTGTGATTTGGGGCCTGTATCCAGGGTTTTGCCTTTTTTGTAGTTTCCATCTTTGTGTGTGTGTGTTTCGTTGTTGGTTGTCTGGGGTTAGGGGCAGTTTGGGGTTTGGATTAAGGTCAGTGTCATTAGCGTTAGGGGGTTGATAATAAGGGTTAGGGTTGTGGTTAGAGTTGTTAGGTTTAAGGGGAATAAGGATTTCAGGGTAAGGGGATCAAGGTTGTGGGAATAAAAATGTTGTTTTTGCGCAGTTACATCCTGTAGAGGGAAGGAAGGTGGTATTGAGATATGCTTGCAGTGATAAGACAGCTTAACAGTGTGAAATGAGTTCATCTGATTCGTGTCAATATGGAACAATGCTAGGGCCGCATGATATGATGAAAAGTCTGAGAAAACCAGAGTGGTTAATATATATAGTTCTTGTATCTAGCAAAGGAATGGTCCAGCAATTCGGGTCAATAGGGGATAAGAGAACAAAGAGGTTTCAGAATAACTGCTAACTATTACAACTGTTGCATGGGACACTATGCAAGTGTCTGCCATCCAGCCAAGATGGACAAAGGAGATGGACAAGAGAAAAGCCTGGGAGGAAGACTACGAGCCTTCAGTACGAGCGGCACCCAGAGGGACCACCGGAGACTGATAACGCCTGCACCAGTGGGAGGGTTTGGATTCTGGGAACTAATTAGAATAACCCTGCCTTTTGTAGAAGTAGTAATGAATATGTATTAGCCTAGCAGCATAAAAAGCAGCCGCCTGATGTAACTTGTGTGTGTCTTGGTGGAGCAGAGACTCCTGGCGCACCCAGCGCTGCTTGCTTACCTCTATTCATTTAATAAATTGTAAATTTCAATTGCAATCCTATTTGGGACCCAGTCATTTATTACAAGTGGGGGCTCGTCCGGGAGGGCTTTGGTTCCTGATTTCTGGTTTGATCTAGGAGAGGCACCCCCAGCATTTGGTGGCTGCTCTTTGAGTCAGGTCGGAACTAATGGCATCTTGAACCTGAATAAAGGTAAGCAAAGTTTCTGATTCTTTTTTTCAGCTCCCTTGCCAGCTGCAGCACTATATTTTGCCCGTAATTGTGTGTGTGACGATCCGATCGAAGATGACGGAGTCGTAAGCATTTAAAGCGTATACCATTCAGTTGGGTGGGGTTCGGTTGCCTGTGTGTGTAAGAGTGTGACTGAGATGGAACTTAGTTCCGAAGCGATTGTGGAGGTCTTCTAACCGCGGTTCCAATCTCCCGCGAGGGACTTGGCCGGTGAAGGACCGAAGGGATTCCTATAGGATTTGTGGGTGTGTGATAGGTCCTCGACCCCCTGCAAGACACTCTTACTAAGGTAACCAAGGGCTGTGGGAATTGCCATAGTAAAATTCCTAGATGGGTCAGACAAAATCGAAGACCAGAGACCAGAAGAAAGGGAGCAAATTACCAGTCATACCACCAGAAAGTCCATTAGGAATAACGATTAGAAATTGGAATGATAGGGACCCCAGAAAAGGAAAAAGTAAATTAAAAATGGTCCTTTAAGACTACATGTCTTTTGGCCTGTTTTTGGATCCTTCGAAGACTGGATTTGCCAGGCCTTAAATATCCATGTTAATTCAAAGGAACCTTTTAGCCAGGAAGAAAGTGATTATGCAGGATTATGGATCAGGAGGACTTCACGTCCTTTTCCAGCCTCAATATTTACACTAAAAGCAGGTAAGAAATTTGAAGAACAAGAAGAACATGACAAAGAAAAAGAAGATAAACGTGAGCCGTTGGATAAGCTACCACCTCCATATCCTAACAATCCACCCCCGGCGGCTCCCCCTCCGGTGGCTGTGGTATCGCCACCAGTACCACCGTTGCCCCAGCTTCCACCACCAACAGCACCAGAATTAGACCGACCTCCGGCCGCATGCAGGAGAAGTAGGACGGACGTATCTGAGAGGGCTTCTCTATATCCCGTAAGGGAGGTAACTGGTGTATAACTGGTGCGCGTCTTGGTGGAGCAGAGACTCCCGGCGTACCCAGCACTGTTTGCTTACCTCTATTCATTCAGTGAATTGTAAACTTTGATTGTAATCCTATTTGGGACTTTTATTTATTATAACAGACAACCTTGTAAAACGCAGACAGCCAGAATCCTTACAGCAATTAGGTGGAAATCACGGCGTAAGAAACATTACCACCTCAAAGAGTAAAAACCTCAAAAGAAATGTGACTTGTAACAGGCCAGCAGCTGTGTATTTTCTGTGAAGCACCAGCTAGATTATGAACCTTGAATAGCACAGTTAAAGGGGAAACAGGGGAGGGTCCCGGTCCTCGGCAGAAAAAAAAAGTGTATAAACTGTGTATGGAATTAGTAGGCACCCTCCTGCTTGTGGGACACCCGCCATTGTAATCTCGAATAATAATGCTACTGTACTGAGATCCTCGACTCAGCCTATGCTATTTGCTACAGATTGATTCAGGGTTTTAAGGTTTCGGGGATTGGGCACTAGGGTTGGGTTTCAGGGTAAGGGGTTTCAGGGTTTATGTTTAGGATTTTAAGGTTTTTAGGGTTGGAGTTTTAACGGTTAGGGTTTTAAGGGTTTGGGGGTTAGGGTTTTAAGGGTTTCAGGGTTAGCGTGTTAGGGTATTAGAGTTTTTTGGGTTGTAGTGTTGATATGTTTTTTAGGGTTAGAGTCTTAAGGTTTTATTTTTGGTCAGTTATTTACGGTTAGGGTTTTAAGATCTTTTTTTGTTTTGTTTTGTTTTGTTTTTTCAGGTTAGGTTCTCCAGGGCCAGGGTTTTGAGTATCCTAATTTTGGGGGTTTGGATTTTGAGCATCTTAATTTTGGGGGTTAGGCTTTTGTGTGCCCTAATTTTTTGGGAAAGGCTTTCAAGCATCCTAAGTAGTTGGGTTAGGGTTTTGAGCATCTTAATATTTTGGGTCTGGGTAATGAGCATCCTCAGTTTTCAGGATAGGGTTTTGAGCATCTTAATGTTTCCAGGATAGGGTTTGGAGCGTCCTAATGTTTTGGGTTGGGGCTTTGAGCGTCCTAATGTTTTTGGGTTAGGGTTTGGAGCGTCCTAAATTTTCAGGATAGGGTTCTGAGCATCTCAGTGTTTCCAGGATAGGGTTTTGAGCGTCCTAAGTTTCTGGGATAGGTCTTTGAGCTTCCTAATGTTTTCCGTATAGGGTTTGGAGCATCTTAATGTTTTGGGTTTGGGTTTTGAGCGTCCAAAGTGTTGTAAGTTGCCCCCTTAATTAATTTTCAGAGAGCATTTTATTAATCATAGAAAGGAATTTATTGAGTAAGCAAACATCAAGCAAAACAGCACTGGGCAGCCGGGGAGTCTCAGCTCCGCCAACGGCACGCACCTCACCCCTGCCAGGGTCCCTTTTTATACCTTGCTAATTCTGGGATTACGCAGCACATCCTGGTATATTCTGCGACTGCGCGCACTGTTGCTATGTTCCCTCAACATAACCCTAAAATTAACTGTAACCATTACCCTAACACTTATCCTTACCTAACCCTAACCCTAACCCTTACTCTAACTTTAAACCCTGACCCATAACCTTAGACGTCCCCTACCCTTACCCTTACTCTTCCCCTTACCCTAACCCTTACCCTTACACTTACGGTTACCATTAACCTTACCCTTACCCTAACACTTACCCTTACCCTATCCCTTACACTTATCCTTATCCATACAACTTCCGCTTACCCTAACACTTAACCTTAACCTAACCCTAACCCTAAACCTTACCTGAACCCTTACCCTGACCCTTACATTAACCCTTACCCTAAAACTTACACTTAACCTTAACCTTACCCTTAACCTTAACCTAATACTTACCCTTACTTTTCCCTCACCCTAACCCTAAAATTAACCCTAACCATTACTCCAACACTTACCCTTACCCTAACCCTTACCCTTACCATAACCCATACTCTAACACATACTTCTACCCGTACCCGTACCCTTACCGTAACCCTTACCCTTACCGTTACCGTTACCGTTACCCTTACCGTTACCCTTACCCTATCCCTTACCCTTAACCTAACCCTAAACCTTACCCTTATCCTAACACTTAGCCTTACCGTAAAGCTTACCCTTTCTGCTACACTTACCCTTAGCCTAAATCTAAACCTTACACTTACCCTTAGCCTAACCCTTGCCCTTACCATTACCCATACCCTTATTCTTACCCTTACCCTAACCCTTACCTTTACACTTACAGTTACCATTAACCTTACCCTTACCCTAACACTTATCCTTAACCTAACCCTTACCCTAAACCTTACCCCAACCCTTACCCTGACCCTTACATTAACCCTAACCCTTACCCTAAACCTTAAACTTACTTTTAACCTTAACCTTACCCTTAACATTAACCTAATACTTACGCATACATTTCCTGACTTTAACCCTAAAACTAACCCTTACCCTAACCCTTACCCTTACCCTAACCCTAACCCTAACCCTTACTCTAACCCTTACCCTGACCTGTACCCTTACACTTACCCTTACCCTTATACTTACCGTAATTCTTACCCATACCATAACCCATACCCTAACACATATTTGTACCCTTAACCTTACCCTTACCCTTACTCTATCCGTTACCCTTACGCTTACCCTTAACATAAACCTTACCCTTGACCTTACCCTTACCATAAGCCATACAACAACACTTACATGTACCCTTACGCTTGCACTTACCCTAGCAATTACTCGTACAATTACCCTTACCCTTTCCCTTACCCTTAACCTAAGCCGAAACCTTAAACCTTACAGTAAACCTTACCCTTTCTGCTACACTTACCCTTAGCCTAAATCTAAACCTTACACTTACCCTTACTGTAACCCTCACCCTTACCGTTGCCAATACCCTTACTCTTACCCTTACCCTAACCCTTCTCCTTACACTTACTGTTACCTTTAACATTACCCTTACCCTAACACTTACTCTTATCCTTATCCATACCCTTACCCTTACCCTAATCATTACCCTTAACCTAACCCTAACCCTAAACCTTACCCCAGCCCTTACCCTGACCCTTACATTAACCCTAACCCTTACCCTAAACCTTACACTTACTTTTAACCTTAACCTTACCCTTAACTATTACCCTAACACTTACCCTTATGTTTCCCTCACCCTAACCCTAAAATTAACCCTAACCATTACCCTAACACTTACCCTTACCCTTACCATAACCCATACCCTAACACGTACTTGTAGCCTTAACCTTACCATTCCCCTTACCCTTACCTTTACTGTCTCCGTTACCCTTACACTTACACTTAACATAAACTTTAAAGTTAACCTAACCCTTCTTATAAATGGCTCAGGATTCAAATTAGGATTAAATAAAAAAATAGGATTTATTGAAAGAATATAAAGGAATAGAGGTAAGCAAACAGCGCTGGGTGCACCGGGAGTCTCCGCTCCACCAGGACGCACACCGGTTACATCAAGCAGCTGATTTTTATGCTCCTAGACTAATACATATTCATTACTACTTCTAAAAAAAATAGATTATTAAAATTAGCTTCTGGGGTGCAGTCCCTCCTACTGGAGCATGCGCAGTCTCCTCTGGGGTCTCTTCTGGGGGTCTCTAGGGGTCTTTCATGCTGAAGGCTCGTAGTCTTCCTCTCCCCCTTTGTACTTACTTGGCACCATACCAAGTTTATAGAACATTCTCTTCAAGACTTGTCTCCCAGCCGTCCTTCAGCTTCTTTTTCCTTCCTCTTAATCTCTCGGCCCCCCTAACCAGATACCAAAGATCCGCATAGTATCCCATAACAGTCACTAGTTGTTATCAGTTGTTCTGAAACTCCCAGACATCAAACACAAACAGCTTCACGAGTAATTAAAACATTCTTCCCCAGCCATTCACAGACACATCTATAGCAGTGTTAGAAATAGAAGTCCGGAATAACAAAAGCAAACAGGTTCATAAATTTAAGGAGTGATAAATTGACTAGAATGAGGGGGAGACTGGGACACACTGCAGCTGAGGTTCAAGAATTAAATTGCCAGTGCAGGGCCCAGAGGCAGACAGGATTCAAACAGAATTGTTCTTTATGGACACGAATTGTTAAAACATTCCTCACAATCCCTTATCTTCTTTTTAACATCCCCAATTCGTGTCTCTTCTGTTATTAATAATTGGATTTCATCAGTTTATTCTTGGAGGGTCCAATTCTTAAGCATCATAATTGACATATTCCCTTCTTTTTTTAATGAAGTTATTACAAATGTACTATTTATCACCCGGTGTATTAATAATGTAAGACCAGGTATCATACAAGGTACAAATAATAACGTAATTACACCACATAACAATAAAAATAACACTCTTTTGACCCATGGTCCACCAGGCAGCCATGAAAATAAATCCCATTCCATATCCTTCCAGGTTTGTGTTTGCTCGCTCACCTCCCCCCTCCTTCTCTGGGATGGGAGAGAGAAATGGGAAAGTGAAGCCTGTGAGTTGAGATAAAAACAAGAAGATAATAACAATAATGATGATAATAGTACTACTAGTAATAATGTGTACGAAACAAGTGATGCACAATGCAATTGCTCACCACCTGCTGTCCGATGCCCAACCTAACCCCGAGCAGTCCGGCCCTCCTCCCAGCCTGCCTGCTGGCAGGACAGTGAGAAGCTGAATTTGGCTTGGTCCTTGGCTTGGTGTAAACACTGCTCTGTAACAATTAAAAACAATTAAAACATCAGCATATTATTAACATTCTTCTCATCCTAAACCAGAACATAACATTCTATCAGTTACTAGGAAGAAACACCTTTTCATCAATCTTTAAACAGTAATTACTAAAGTTAAATTTTCCACAGACTTCTCCTTCTTGTGCTAGCAAACAATCCAAAGCTAGGCAATTTTGATACAAAGCAGTTCTCATCTTTATAACTCATTTAGATCAGTTCTCATCATTTATAACTATTTCTATTACAGCTAATAACCTAATTATTCTATTAAGTATATATACTGAGGTCCTATAGCCCCAGGATCTGTCTTCTGCCCATGTAGCTGGATCATAATAGGCAAACGCCTTCAGGGTCGATTCAGGCTTGTGTTACCGTTTGGCCTGTCAGGGTGATCCAGCTCCTGTAAAATGAATCACAATTTTATATAGGTTTAAAAAAGAGTTTTTTTATGTTATTTTCTCGGGACAACCTGATCTTAGTGTGGGAGAAGTCCGGTCGAGGCCCTCTCATTCGGCAGTCAATACCGATAGGGGTTGCCTCCCTCTGTAGACCATACACACCGCAGTGGAGGGTCCTGCCCCGGTCTTGCCTTCTCCCTTTTCTCCCTTTAGGCTTGTCCCCTTTATTTGGCATCCTTAATTCATGCAGAGCCTCGTTGCCAGAATATTAGTTCTCCCTTAGCTTGAGTTTCAGTTTCCCAGGAGCGGACTCAACCCTCCAAGTTTCAGTAGTTACTGGTCCTTTTATTCTGGATGCGTGGGTCCCTTTCTGCAGTTCTCACAGCTGTTTCAGTAGTCAGTAAAACAAGGTACAGTCCCTCACATTGAGGGTTCAGTGATTCTTCCCTCCCGTGGCTGCTTGTTGAAACACTTTATTTTTTATCTTCTGACAAGTTAAATAACAGTTATTTAATTTGCTTTGCCGTATGGCCCTTTCCAGGTTCCTGTAGCAGGATTCATCTGATAGCCTTTCAGGTTGATACAGATTTGACTACAGGGTTTTGGCATTCATCACTATCTCCACAGTTTCACAGCTGGACAGTCACATTTGTTTATATTGCATTCCTTCAGGGGTTCATCACCCCAGTCCTTGCAGTCTCTCTGCTGGTTACACACTTTATTGATATCTATGCATTCTCCACTTCTGCACTTGAATTTGCCAGGTCCAGAGCACTGAATAACATTGTTACAGTTTGCTTCATCAGTGCCATCCAGACAGTCTCTCACACCACTGCACTGCCTACTCCCATGGACGCAGTTCACATCTGAACTGGTCTGGCCTACAGGTCCAGGAAGGGCAGTTAATTTCATCTCTTCCATCCTTACAGTAAGGATCTCTATCACATCGCCACAATTCTCTTCATCTTCTCCACTGTCACAGTCTTTTTCACCATCACATTTCCATGACACTGTTCTCATATGACACAGCTCAGCACTTTCGTCAGACCCATCTTCACAATCCAGATCCCCATCACACTGCCATCTGTTTGGCACACACTGACCACTGTTGCACACAAAGTCAGATTCAGCACACATCTTCTTCACACATCTTCTTCACACAAACACTCTCATCACTGCCATCTGAGCAGTCTTCACATTTTACTCTAGCACCGTCGGCAGCAGTGCACAGTCAGGCGAAGGCGAGCAGCAGGCAGAGCGCCTCACCTCGCACCATCACCTGTGTCACTTATACTACTCCTATTACCCATGCTGTTAGTGTCAGTGGCATCCTCCTTTTCTTTTTGCCACTGACCCACTGAGCATTCACCACAAATGGATGAGACACATGATTACTAGTTAGGATAGAGAGTGTAATGTCTGCTATACGGCTGCAGGCAGTGCCAGCTGCAACCTTAGGTTTGTGAAAGAGCCTGCTGGTGGTCATTTGGCAGTGTAATCTGCGTCTCTGCACTCCTGCCCTGCAATAGAGCTAAGTCGTCATTAGTAACAGTTATAACACCGATCTGGGGACTAATAGTCTTTTTTGCATTGCAAGATAAACCTTTTATAAAAAGAATGCTAGAGTGAAGCAGCACAGCCGCTGCTGCCACTGCCCCCATGGTTACGTCAGACAGGCTGCAGGGTCCTGATGTCCGCCCCTCTGCTCTGTGCCGACTGGCCACACGGTGAGGGTCAGCTACCGGTGTCCACTGACGCCTCTGGTCTCCCGTAGCAACTCGATCTCGGATGTCCCGCAATTACTTCAATTCCCCGCGTTTTCCGGCTTCTGTCCGGTCTATTCTGTGTCTCTCAGAGCCGTCCGTGGCTCTGCAGCGTCTCTCAGGGCTCTCTCCGTCCAGCGGTAGTCCCTCCGTAGTGTCTCGGGTCTCCCAGCGCCACTCCAGTCTCTCGGCGCCGCTCCGGTCTCTCGGCCTGTTCAGGTCTCAGCGAGTCCAGGTCTCGGCCTGTGCAGGCCTCATATGTTGCAGACAGCATGTCATATCATGCTCCTGCCTTTTTCTTGTCACAGTCAAAACATTTAAGAGCAAAAATAGGATACACAAGATACACTGGGCACCACCACTCAAAACTTGGATAAAACAGCACTTCTTTTCAGTCTGTCAAGCACTTCGATCGTCTCTGCCCACTCCCCTTGCGGAGAGTACGGAACAACGGATCGGAACTCTGCACTCGCTTTGCAGCAACGCTGCGTCTCACTCACACAGCACAATCGCACACGGAGGCCTCCAGCACATCTCATTCATACCACAGGAATATAATTTAGAATGATAACCAACCAAACAAGTATTGTCTCTGACTGTGTTCTTCGTGAAGTGACTTGTAACACTTTGTTTCAAACCCTTACATTTACACAAATACTTTCAACACAAAATACATACAATATGCAAATATTACAATATACAAAATGTCAACACAAAATACATACATAAAAACACATACAATTATTAGCACTCCAGTTAGTATCCCTCCAGCAGCTGAAAACATACCGTTTGTCTGCAGTTTCAGGAGATCTTTGCTCCTGCGGTGAGCAGCTGAGAGTGGAGTCCCCTCCGAGCAAAAACGCTCAGGGTGCACCTAGGGGCGTCCGCGCTGCAGCCGATCCCGCAGCCGAGCAGAGTGTCTCCTGCCTGGCTCACCAAAATGACTCACAGAAAGCTGACTCCACAATCAGTAAGATTGTAAAGTAGGTATGTTTACTCAGTTCCATGCAGCACGGGGCGGGTAGTCCCACCAAAGTCGTGCACGCCTAACGTGGCAAATTGCTCTAGTAAAGAGTTACATATACATGAACATTCCTATACATATACATATTCCTAACCTGTCCCTTTGTGAGCAGTCCTCCTTATCTCAGACCCCTTGATTAAAGTTTGAACCATGAGGTTGTTTTTGATCTGGTTCTCGGGGTCCGAGAGGCTCCTGTTATCTGGTGGTATAAGTGCAGCACAGGCACAAATGTAGCACATATTCATTCTTAATCAATTGCTCTCTAATTTCTAATTCCAATGTTTCAGCTTGCTCTTTTCTGGATCCATGGGTATTCTACTATTAATGTTCAAAGCCTGACAGACCCCGTCCTCCGTGGATCAAAATACATGGGGTCTTAAGAGTTCTTTTGGTCATTCTATCATATAATGCAGGATCATTTTTAATTTACTCTTTAATTTTCTGGGGCCCCTATTGTTCCAATTTCTAATCATTATTCGTAATGGACTTTTTGGTCATATATCTGGTAATTTGCTCCCTTTCTGGTCCTTGGTCTTCAATTTTATCTGACTCATCCGGGAATTTTACTAGTGGCAATTCCCACAGCCCTTGGTTGCCCCTAGTGAGAGTGTCTTGCAGGGGGTTTAGGACCTATCACCCACCCACGTATCCCTCTCTTCACCAGCCCAGCGCCCCTGACAGGAGATTAGAACCGGTGAGAAAACAAAAAGACCTCCACACGGACTTTAGAAGTCTCAGTTACACTCTCACACACAAACACTAGCAACCGCACCTTTACCCAACCGGACGGTATCTTACGAATCAGTCGTCTTCATCCAGAATCCAACTGGACGGTATCCACAAGCATCTCTGCTGTCTTCGTCTGGGATCAAACCAGAAGGTATCCACAAACGACTGTCGTCTTCATCCGGTTCGATTCCAGACACCGGAATCCAACCGAATGGTATCCAAATGACCTTGTCGTCTTCGTCCGGATCTTCGCGCGCAGAATTACAGGCAAAAAACAGCCAGCAAGGGAGCTCAAAAAAAAAAACAAAACAAATTCTTTGCTTACCTTGATTCAGGTTCAGGATGGCATTAGTCCCGATCTGACTCAAACAGGAGCCACCAAATGGTGGGGCGCCTCTCCTAGATTAAATCAGAATTCAGGAACTATAGCCATCCCGGACGAGCCCCAAAATTGTTATAAATGGCTCAGGATTCAAATTAGGATTAAATAAAAAAATAGGATTTATTGAAAGAATATAAAGGAATAGAGGTAAGCAAACAGCGCTGGGTGCACCGGGAGTCTCCGCTCCACCAGGACGCACACCAGTTACATCAAGCAGCTGATTTTTATGCTCCTAGACTAATACATATTCATTACTACTTCTAAAAAAAATAGATTATTAAAATTAGCTTCTGGGGTGCAGTCCCTCCTACTGGAGCATGCGCAGTCTCCTCTGGGGTCTCTTCTGGGGGTCTCTAGGGGTCTTTCATGCTGAAGGCTCGTAGTCTTCCTCTCCCCCTTTGTACTTACTTGGCACCATACCAAGTTTATAGAACATTCTCTTCAAGTCTTGTCTCCCAGCCGTCCTTCAGCTTCTTTTTCCTTCCTCTTAATCTCTCGGCCCCCCTAACCAGATACCAAAGATCCGCATAGTATCCCATAACAGTCACTAGTTGTTATCAGTTGTTCTGAAACTCCCAGACATCAAACACAAACAGCTTCACGAGTAATTAAAACATTCTTCCCCAGCCATTCACAGATACATCTACAGCAGTGTTAGAAATAGAAGTCCGGAATAACAAAAGCAAACAGGTTCATAAATTTAAGGAGTGATAAATTGACTAGAATGAGGGGGAGACTGGGACACACTGCAGCTGAGGTTCAAGAATTGAATTGCCAGTGCAGGGCCCAGAGGCAGAAAGGATTCAAACAGAATTGTTCTTTATGGACACGAATTGTTAAAACATTCCTCACACCCTTATCATAAGCCATACAACAACACTTACATGTACACTTACCCTTGCACTTACCCTAGCAATTACTCATACAATTACCCTTAACCTTACTATTAAGCTAACCCTAAACCTTACCCTTATCCTAACACTTACCCTTATCCTAAACCTTACCCTTTCTGCTACACTTACCCTTTGCCTAATTCTAAACCTTACCCGAACCCTCACCCTTACCTAAATCTAACTAAAATCTAACCATTACCCTAACCCCTCACCCTTACAATATACATATTTTTACCCTTTACCTAAACCTTTACCCCAACCCTTACCTTGACCCTTACATTAACCCTAATCCTTACACTAAACCTTACACTTACTCTTAACCTTAACCTTAGCTGTAACCTAATACTTACTCTTACGTTTCCCTCACCCTAACCCTAAAATTAACCCTAACCATTACCCTAACACTTACCCTTACCCTAACCCTTACTCAAACCCTTACAATTACCCGTACTTTTACACATACCCTTACACTTACCCTTACACTTAAACTTACACTAACCCTTACCCTTAACTAAATCTAACCCTTACACTAAACATCATCCTTACCCTTACCATTATCCCTTCTCTTACCCTTATCCTAAACATTTCCCAAACCCTTACCCTTACATTAAACCTAACCCTTACCATAACTCTTAACCTTATCCTTAAACTTAACCTAATACTTACCCTTCCGTTTCCCTCACCCTAAACCTAAAATTAGCCTAACCATTACCCTAACACTTACCCTTACTCTAACCCTTACCCTGAACTTAAGTGTAAGTGTTAGGATAACGTTAACCTTAAGGGTGACCCTTAAGCTTATCCTTAATGTTTATGGTTAGGTTAAGGGTAATTGTACGAGTAATTACTAGGATAAGTGTAAGCGTAAGTGTACATGTAAGTGTTGATGTATGGCTTATGGTAAGGGTAAGGTAAAGGGTAAGGTTTATGTTAAGGGAAAGTGTAAGAGTAACGGATAGAATAAGGGTAAGTGTAACGGTTAAGTGTTAGGGTAATGGTTAGGGTTAATATTAGGATTAGGGTGAGAAAAATGTAAGGTTAAGTACTAGCTTAAGGTTAAGGGTAAGGTTAAGGTTAAGGTTAAGAGTAAGTGTAAGGTTTAGGTTAAGGGTTAGGGTTAATGTAAGGTTCAGGGAAAGGTTTGGGGTAAGGTTTAGGGTTAGGTTCAGCTTAAGGGGAAGGGTTGGGGTAAGGTTAAGGGTATGGATAAGGATAAGTGTAAGGGATAGGGTAAGGGTAAGGGTTAGCATAAGGGTAAGATTAATGGTAAGGTTTATGTTAAGGGTAAGCCTAAGGGTAACAGATAGAGTAAGGGTAAGGGTAACGGTAAGGTTAAGGGTACAAATATGTGTTAGGGTATGGGTTATGGTATGGGTAAGAGTTAGGGTAATGTAAGGGTAAGGGTGAGTGTAAGGGTATGGGTCAGGGTAAGGGTTAGAGTAAGGGTTAGGGTTAGGGTAAGGGTAAGTGTTAGAATAATGGTTAGGGTTAATTTTAGGGTTAGGGTGAGGGAAACGTAAGGGTAAGTATTGGGTTAAGGTAAGGGTAAGTGTAAGGTTTAGATTTAGGCTAATGGTAAAT
Source organism: Aythya marila (assembly GCF_965140915.1). NCBI lineage: Eukaryota > Metazoa > Chordata > Aves > Anseriformes > Anatidae > Aythya > Aythya marila. Next base: position 224,791 of record NC_139049.1, read on the forward strand.
GTAGCAGAAAGGGTAAGGTTTACAATAAGGGTAAGTGTTAGGGTAAGGGTAAGGTTTAGGGTAACATAAAGGGTAAGGATTACGGTAAGGGTAAGGGTACGGGTAGAATTTGTTAGAATATGGCTTATGGTAAGGGTAAGGTTTAGGGTAAGAGTAAGTGTAAGTGTATGTGTAAGGGTACGGGTCATTGTAAGGGTTAGAGTAAGGGTTAGGGTAAGGGTAGGTGTTAGGGTAATGGTTACGGTTAATTTTAGGGTTAGGGTGAGGGAAACGGAAGGGTAAGTATTAGGTTAAGGTTAAGGGTAAGGTTAAGGTTAAGAGTAAGTATAAGTTTTAGGGTAAGGGTAAGGGTTAATGTAAGGGTCAGGGTAAGGGTTAAGGTAAGGTTTAGGGTTAGAGTTAGGTTAAGGTTAAGTTTTAGGGTAAGGGTAAGTTATATGTATAAGGATAAGTGTAAGGATAAGTGTTAGGGTAAGTGTAAGGATAAGGATAAGTGTACAAGTCAGGGTAAGGTTTAGAGTTAGGATTAGGGTTTGGGTTAGGGTAAGGGTAAGTGTTAGGGTAATGGTTAGGGTTAATTTTAGGTGTAGGGTGACGGATAAGAAAGGGTAAGTAGTAGGTTAAGGTTAAGCGTAAGGTTAAGGTTAAGAGTAAGTGTAAGTTTTAGGGTACGGGTTAGGGTTAATGTAAGGGTCAGGGTAAGTGTTTGGGTAAGATTTAGGGTTAGGGTAAGAGTAAGTATATGGGTAATAGTAAGGGTAAGTGTTAGGGTTAGGGTAAGTGTAAGGTTTAGATTTAGGCTAAGGGTAAGTGTAGCAGAAAGGGTAAGGGTTACGGTAAGTGTAAGTGTAAGGATAAGGTTAAGGTTTAGGCTTACGTTAAGGGTAAGGGTAATGCTTTGGTAAGGGTAAGACTAAGGGTAAAGGTAAGGGTTACGGTAAGGGTACTGGTAGAAGTATGTGTTAGAGTACGGCTTATGGTAAGGGTACAAGTAGCTCTCCCCCAGAGACAGGACCCAAAGGTGTACAACCAGTTCCCAACACCCCTGAGACACAGGCCCCAACCCCCCCCCAGACACAGGGACCCAAATTCTACAAGCAGCTCCCAACCCCTGCCAGGCAGGCCCCCTACTCTATACAAGCAGCTCCCAATCCTCCCCCCCCCCCCCCGCCCCCCTGAGGGAGGCCCCCAAGTCCCCCACAAACACAGGCCCCTACAGTGTACAGGCAGCTCCCAGCCACCCCCAGATGCTGGCCCCAAAGTTGTACAAACAGCTCCCAGCCACCCTGCAGAAACAGATTCCTACATTGTACAAGCAGTTCCCAGCCCGCTAGACACAGGCCCTGACCCCCCACAGATGCAGGCCCCAAAGGTGTACAAGCAGCTCCCACCCCTCCCCCAGATGCAGGTCCCAAGCCCCCCCCCCCAAACACAAGCCCCTACAACCAGCACCCAACCCCCTACCCCCGATGCCAGGCCCAAAGGTGTAGAAGCAGCTCCAAACCTCCTCCCTCAACCCAGGCTCCAACAGTGTACAAGCAGCTCCCAACCAACCCTCCCCTTCCCCCCCCACCCCCGACACAGGCGCCAAAGGAATACAAAGAGCTCCCACCCCTCCCCCAGATGCTGGTCTCAAACCCCCCCCCGCCCCCAGAAGCAGGCCCCAAAGGCGTAGAGTCAGCTCCCAACCCCCTCAATGCTGGCCCCAAGGGTCTACAAGCAGCTCCCCCCTTGCCCCCAGATACCGGCCCCCAGACACAGACCCCAAAAGCCTAATCACAGGCCCTGAACTCTAGAGGCAGGCTCCAAAACCCAGGACAAAGCCCCAGTGGTTCGAGACAGGGCCCAAATCCCAGACACAGGCCCCAAACGCTAAACATATGCCAAAAAAAGTATTAGTGCTGGTGCCAAATGTTACAGACAGGCCAAAAAGCCCGAGATGCTCAAGGCTGAGACGTAACTTGGCTTTCTGAATTACTGGAAAGCAGCTTTCATTCTCAGATAATTGTGTGCAGGCTGATTAAGGAGGTATTGGGGAGGCAAGGACAATCCCCAGACAAGGACTGTATATCTCGAAACAAGACACTGGAACTCATGATAAGGAAGCGGCAGGCGGACAGAGAAACGAATGTAAGGACTATAACTCTCGAAACTGGACATTGGAATTCATTATAAAGATACAACAAACGGGAGAATTAGCAACAACCAGCTCTTGCAATTAAGAAACATGCCAATTCAGCAGATTCCTGACCAAAGGTGAAAAGTACACTGTGAGGAAGACTCAGGGTCTTCCTCCCAAAGACCCCTGCCCACGTCCCAAAGACCCCTGCCCACAATTCTTGGAAGGCTCTGCGCAGGCGCAAGGTGCCAAAAGGCTAATTAGCATGAGAAGCGAGGGAAGGCGGGGATAGGTAATGCATATGTATAGGTGCTTGTAGAATATTGATAGATTGATTGTATAAATTCAAGACTGCTTTCTGCTTTGGGTATGCACGATAGGTGGAGAGATCCCCCGTGCATCCAGCGCTGCAATAAAGAATATACCACTTAAAGGAATTTCGGCTTCGATCTTTGAATCAATTTGGCGACACAGATGGGACAACCTCTCTGCCGGACTGCAGGAGCTGCTGGGAACAGGACTCCCTGGGGTACCCCCGGGATTTCCCGGAGGGACTCCTCGACTCACCGGATCACTGCGGAGGCAGACAAGGACCCCATCATTGTAAGTGAGTATAGTCTTTATTCTGGTTTGGTTTTCTGGTAGATCGGTCATCTGGAACTGTCTGTAAGTCAGAAGGTGATCTTCTGCGAGGCAGTGTTTGGTATATACTTTGTGGTTAGCACCATAAGTACATGTTTGGGGACCTTAAGGAAGGAGCTCGCTTTAAGGTCCATCTGGAATTGTGTTGTCTATTTTGGTTTTCTGACTCATGGAGTATGGTATTTAACTCTGGTTATTGTTACTGCGATTTTGGCTATTTTCCTGGTGGTAATAGTAGGTTCGTGGCATTGTTATAAGAAAGATATCGTTACGGTGTTACACAGTTCGGTTTTCTGACTTATCGCATGTGGAACTTGACTCTGACTATTGTTACTGTGATTTTGGCAATATTGCTGGTAATAGTAGTTTTGTGACATCGCTACTGAAAGATATTGCGTGCCCGTATTTTTGTGAGTGATACGTTTTGTGATACGCTTTTGTAAGTAACATGTGTATTCTGAAAGTGTAAACTGGAAACTGGGGGGGGCAAACAAGCAGTGAAATTTTAAAGAAAAGTGTGTTAGGATGTGTTTTAAGTCACTGGAAGGATATTGGAGGATCTGCCGGTGGAAGTGTGAACAGGAAAACATTGATAAAATATCGTAATCAGTGGTGGCCGCTTTATAAGCTGGAATGTGGAGAAAAGTGGCCCCTAAATGGAACTTTAAACTATAATATTTTGCTACAGTTAATGTTGTTTTTTGAGAAGCAGAACAGGATGAAATGTTGTATGCTGATGTTTCAGCATCTTGGTGGGAAAAGGTACGGAATTAAGTTGGCCCCTGACTGAACCTTTGATGTTGGCATTAGAGAAGTACAGGCTGGAGAAAGATAAAGGAAGTGTTAAAAGGGTTGTTGAAAGTGTTAAAGGTGTTTGAAGTTGAATGAGCAGGGAAAGAGGATGTAGGAATGTTAATAGTTCTGCCTCTGCCCGAGGCAGAGATCTTAAAATCATGGGTGTTAGCCCTTTAGGGCAAAGGGACCATGATCGGTCTGGTCCGAGAGAGTTGTCACAGAAAGAGAAAAGCAGTCAACTCTAAAACAACCTGAGTTCATGTGCGAGCTCAGATTGCTGATGGGACCGTTCAGGGAACTGTGGACAATTGCATTCCCCTGACCGACCCCCACTAAGACCCGAATCATCCTGAAAATTATGAACGGTTAAGTAAATACTAAAACCTGGATGGATTGGGAATTGAGAATATGCTTCCAACAAGGTCTAAAAGAAAGCCCTATGGAATTTTTAGACCAACTCCGAAATGTAATGAAAATAAATAAATAAATAAATAAATAAAACAAAACTGTTTGGACCTGGCTTTGGAGGACAAATTGACTAGCCTTTTCCTAGGGTAATCAACCCCTGATTTCAACAGGAATAACGGGGACCTGGGGAATCTACCCTAGCGGATCCTCCACTGGTTATAATGAAGCTAGGGGAGGAATGGAAGTGAAATTTCTTATTGCTATGGGGCAACGTATTCAGTTCTAAATCAAGCATTAATGCCTTCACAGAATTATTATGTTAGGGTAAAAGGTGTGTCGTGGTTTAACCCGGCCGGCAGCTAAACACCACGCAGCTGTTCGCTCCCCCTCTCCCTCCCTCTCTGGGACGGGGGAGAGAAATGGAAAGTGAAGCCTGTGAGTTGAGATAAAGACAGTTTAATAAGACAAAATAATAGTAGTAATAATAATAATAATAATAATAATAATAATAATAATAATAATAATAATAATAATACAATGATGATAATAGTACCACTACTAATAATGTGTACAAACAAGTGATGCACAATGCAATTGCTCACCACCTGCTGACCGATGCCCAGCCTAACCGCGAGCAGTCTGGCCCCCTCCCCTGGCTAGCCACCCCTATGTATTGTTTAGCCTGACGTCAGATGCTATGGAATACCCCTTTGGCTAGTTTGGGTCACCTGTCCTGGGTCTGTCCCCTCCCAGCTCTTACTGCACCCCCAGCCTGCCTGTTGTCAGGACAGAGCAAGAAGCTGAGATGTCCTTGGCTTGGTATAAGCACTGCTCTGCAACAATTAAAACATCGGGGTGTTATCAGCACTCTTCTCATCCTAAGCCAAAACATAGCATTCTACCAGGTACTAGGAAGAAAATTAACTCTGTTCTAACTGAAACCAGGACAAGGTGTAACCGAAAAGGCTTATTTTTGTGAACCTTTGAAGTACAAGTTAGGGAAACAATGGGGCATACACAGATTTTTATCTATGCCTAGCTCCTCATGGGCACTCTTAGGTAGAGATTTATTAGAGCAAGTAGGAGCAGAAATTGTCTTTGAAAAAGGGAAAATGGAATTAAGAACAGGAGAAGAACAACTAATAAATGTGTTAAGCTTGGCACTAATACAAACTGAGCCTAAAAGTGAAATACCTTTAGAGATCACAGATCAAGTATGTCCAGGAGTTTGGGCTACCGAAGTCCCTGGAAGAGCTAAAAATGTGACCTTACTAATTATTAAATTAAAGCCAGGAGAGAAACCCGTTAAGGTTAAGTAATATCCTTTGAGGATAGAAGATAGGAAAGGAATTAAAGAGATAATTGATCAATTTTTACAGTATGGATTATTGATTGAATGCGAATCAGAATACAATGCACCCATATTGCCAATTAAAAAGGCAGATGAAAAAGCTATAGGCTAGTTCAGGATTTGAGGGCCATAAATAAAATCACTGAGGATATACATCCAGTAGTGGCAAACCCTTATACTTTGCTGACTAAATTAAAGAATAGTCAAGTCTGGTTTACCGTACTGGATTTAAAAGATGCCTTCTTCTGCCTAGGCTTAGCCACAGAAAGCCAAAACCTATTCGCCTTTGAATGGGAAAATCCCGATTCAGGCAGAAAGACGCAGCTTACGTGGACATTACTACCTCAAGGATTCAAGAATAGCCCCACTATTTTTGGAAACCAATTAGCAAGGGAACTCGAAACATGGATACCTCCGGACACTGAAGGTGCTTTGTTACAATATGTAGATGATCTCTTAATAGCTACCGAGACTAAAGGGAGTTGGATTCAATGGACTATAAGTCGTCTTAATTTTCTGGGTTTAAATGGATATCAAGTCTCTTGACAGAAAGTCCAGCTGGCTCAACAAAGTGTGACCTATCTGGGATGTGACATTTCGGAAGGACAACGAGAACTAGGAACTGAACATAAGGAAGTCATTTGCCGGACTCCAGAACCTCAAATGGTAAAGGAGCTACAAACCTTTTTAGGAATGACAGGTTGGTGTCGCCTTTGGATTTATAATTATGGACTATTGGTAAAGCCTCTATGTGAATTGATAAAGATTAACCAGTCAAAGTTAGTCTGGACTGGAGAAGCACAAAAAGCCTTTAAACAACTTAAACAAGAATTGATGATTTTGAAATATCAAGCAATATTGGTAGAACAGGACGACGTGGAAATTGTGATAATTAATATTGTGAATCTAGCCTCTTTTCTTAGTGATGCTCCGGCACAAGCTGTGATTCACGATTGTTTAGAAACTATAGAGACTGTGTATTCCAGCCGACCAGACCTTAAGGAGGAGCCCATGGAAGATGCGGAAGAAACTTGGTTCACGGATGGGAGCAGTTTTGTTACGCAAAGACAACGTAAAGCTGGATATGCTATAACAACTACTCAGCAGGTAATCGAGTCTAAGCCTTTACCCCCTGGAACATCAGCTCAAAAGGCGGAGACAGTTGCTCTCACGAGAGCATTGGAACTGGCAGCGGGAAAAAGGGTAAATATTTGGACAGATTCTAAATATACATTCGGCGTGGTACATGCTCATGGAGCAATTTGGAAAGAACATGGATTGCTGACCGCTCAGTGAAAACACAAAGTATGCTGAAGAAATTTTAAAATTGTTAGAGGCTGTAAAACAACCAGAAAAGGTAGCTATCATGCATTGTCAGGGACACCAAAAGGGGAACAGCGATTTTGAAATTGGAAAATCGATTGGCAGAGGCTAAGCAGGCAGCTGAAATAACTGAGGTGAAGGCATTGTCTTTGATACCAGACGGTAAAATCCAAACTATATCCAAATTATACAAAAGAAGACCTAAAATTAATGGAAGATTTGAAAGGTAAAATGAAACCAGATGGATGAGCATATTTAAAAGATAACCACATAGTAATACCCTCTAGTTTGACATGGCCCATAGTTCTTACAGAACACAATAAAACGCACTTGGGAGCTGGCACACTGCATAAGAGCCTGAGTCAGACATTAGTGGGACGATATGATAAAACAAGTAACTCAACAATGTAGCATTTGCTTACACAATAACCCCAATACCAAGGATAGAATAAAATTTGGAATAATCGGTAAAGGAAATTATTCGGGGCAACAGTGGCAAATTGATTTTTCAGAACTCCCTAGAAAAGGGGGGTATCATTATTTACTGGTTCTGACTGACACGTTTTCAGGAAGGCCTGAAGCCTTTCCCTGTCGAACAAACAAAGCAAGAGAAGTGGTTAAAGTCTTGTTAAATGAAATAATACCATGCTTTGGGATTCTAGTAGCAATGTCTTCTGATAGAGTTTCACATTTTTGTGCACAAGTGGTAGAACAGATAAGTAAGATTCTAAAGATAGATTGGCAACTGCATACTCCTTATAGACCACAGGCAAGTGGACAGGTAGAAAAAATGAACCATGTAATTAAACAATAAATAGCTAAAATTGGATAAGAAGCTAATTTGTCATGGCCTCAATCCCTCCCTTTAGCATTACTTGGAATTAGAGTTAAACCTAGAATAAAAGGAAATTTGAGTCCCTTCAAAATCTTATATGGAAGGCCATAGCAATTTCTCTTTAGTGGAGAGGACCTAACGCAGTTAGGATCAGAATATTTATATGCTTATATAACTGAACTTCAGAAACAATTAAATAAAGTACATACATTTGTTTTAGGGACCAGGGCTAGAGGGTTGGATCAACCAATCCACCCCTTGAAGCTCGGGGATTATATATATATAAAGACTTTTTCAGGACAACCCGTGCAGGAAAAATGGAAGGAAAGTGGATGGGACCATACCAAGTATTACTGACAACACACACCGCCATTAAGATTAAGAAGCAAGCAGCTTGGATCCACAATTCAAGGGTGAAGAAGGTCCCGGCGAGGATATGGACCACCACTCCAATTGGACCAACAAAATTACGGTTTTCCAGATCCTAATGATTGCAGGGGTGCGCTTCTCGGATTTGGGGTGGGCAACTTGGGATGCGAACTTACACCTGACCTTAATACAAACAATTTCTCAAGTAACTAATAAGACGAACTGTTGGGTATGCACCCATCTGCCACAGCATGGGAATAAGGGTGTATCGTTAATTGGGATTCCCTTGCCTGCAAACTTATCTTGGACTAATTTGTGGGAAAACACATCTTGGGGTCGAAAATATTAAGCAGTTTTGGAACTAGAAGTGAGTAGCTTCATGCCGTTAGAATCCTATTATGTATGTGTACAAAGGTGTAACCCGCCTAAGGGTATAGGAAAACAGCATTGTATAAATACGGATACTACTTATGTGGGAAATCAGACATCTTGTAATTGAACAATTGATATTAGTACGACTAGCGGCTGGGCAAATTCAACCAGCTGGACGGTTCCAGAAGGAAAAGGGTGGTATTGGCTATGCAATGATACAGCCCGTAAGGTCTTGCCTGAGAATTGGAAGGGAACTTGCACTCTTGGAGCGGTAGTCCCCAGTATGACAGTACATGATGTAGTGCCTCGAGGTTACTTGAGAAATCATATCCGGAGAATCAGATGAAAAATTAACAATCCATTGGTAGAGAGACACACCCCTTTTCATAGTTTTGTGCGATGGTTTATCCCATGGTTAGGAGTGAGTGAATTGGAAAAGGCAATAGTTAATATTTCTGCAATTATAGAGAAGTTAGAAAACAAAATTCTGGATGCTATAAAGGCTCAACAAGAAGAGATATCTAGTTTATCACAGGTAGTATTACAAAATCGGATGGCCCTAGACTTGTTACTGGCCACTCATGGGGGAGTCTGTACAGTAATAAACACAAGTTGTTGTATGTATGTAGATCAGAGTGGAAGGATCTCTACCGACGTGGAAGAAAGATGGAAGCAGACAAGGATCCTACATGAGATCAGTAAAGATGATCTTTCATGGAGTTTTAGTGAACTATGGAATAAGTTAACCTCCTGGTTGCCCAATTTCCAATGGTTGAAACAAGTATTCATTGCTCTCATCGTATTAGTAGTGTTAGGAATATTTGTGTGCATGTTGTTTAGATGCCTGCTTTGTTGTGTTACTGTAAATAATGAAAGTATCTGATGCAAAAGAATTTGCATGGGAAAAGAAAAGGGGGGATTGATTAAGGAGGTATTGGGGAGGCAAGGACAATCCCCAGACAAGGACTGTATATCTCGAAACAAGACACTGGAACTCATGATAAGGAAGCGGCAGGCGGACAGAGAAACGAATGTAAGGACTATAACTGTCGAAACTGGACATTGGAATTCATTATAAAGATACAACAAACGGGAGAATTAGCAACAACCAGCTCTTGCAATTAAGAAACATGCCAATTCAGCAGATTCCTGACCAAAGGTGAAAAGTACACTGTGAGGAAGACTCGGGGTCTTCCTCCCAAAGACCCCTGCCCACGTCCCAAAGACCCCTGCCCACAATTCTTGGAAGGCTCTGCGCAGGTGCAAGGTGCCAAAAGGCTAATTAGCATGAGAAGCGAGGGAAGGCGGGGATAGGTAATGCATATGTATAGGTGCTTGTAGAATATTGATAGATTGATTGTATAAATTCAAGACTGCTTTCTGCTTTGGGTATGCACGATAGGTGGAGAGATCCCCCGTGCATCCAGCGCTGCAATAAAGAATATACCACTTAAAGGAATTTCGGCTTCGATCTTTGAATCAATTTGGCGACCCAGATGGGACAACCTCTCTGCCGGACTGCAGGAGCTGCTGGGAACAGGACTCCCTGGGGTACCCCCGGGATTTCCCGGAGGGACTCATCGACTCACCAGATCACTGCGGAGGCAGACAAGGACCCCATCATTGTAAGTGAGTATAGTCTTTATTCTGGTTTGGTTTTCTGGTAGACCAGTCATCTGGAACTGTCTGTAAGTCAGAAGGTGATCTTCTGCGAGGCAGTGTTTGGTATATACTTTGTGGTTGGCACCATAAGTACATGTTTGGGGACCTTAAGGAAGGAGCTCGCTTTAAGGTCCATCTGGAATTGTGTTGTCTATTTTGGTTTTCTGACTCATGGAGTATGGTATTTAACTCTGGTTATTGTTACTGCGAATTTGGCTATTTTCCTGGTGGTAATAGTAGGTTCGTGGCATTGTTATAAGAAAGATATCGTTACGGTGTTACACAGTTCGGTTTTCTGACTTATCGCATGTGGAATTTGACTCTGACTATTGTTACTGTGATTTTGGCAATATTGCTGGTAATAGTAGTTTTGTGACATCGCTACTGAAAGATATTGCGTGCCCGTATTTTTGTGAGTGATACGTTTTGTGATACGCTTTTGTAAGTAACATGTGTATTCTGAAAGTGTAAACTGGAAACTGGGGGGGGCAAACAAGCAGTGAAATTTTAAAGAAAAGTGTGTTAGGATGTGTTTTAAGTCACTGGAAGGATATTGGAGGATCTGCCGGTGGAAGTGTGAACAGGAAAACATTGATAAAATATCGTAATCAGTGGTGGCCGCTTTATAAGCTGGAATGTGGAGAAAAGTGGCCCCTAAATGGAACTTTAAACTATAATATTTTGCTACAGTTAATGTTGTTTTTTGAGAAGCAGAACAGGATGAAATGTTGTATGCTGATGTTTCAGCATCTTGGTGGGAAAAGGTACGGAATTAAGTTGGCCCCTGACTGAACCTTTGATGTTGGCATTAGAGAAGTACAGGCTGGAGAAAGATAAAGGAAGTGTTAAAAGGGTTGTTGAAAGTGTTAAAGGTGTTTGAAGTTGAATGAGCAGGGAAAGAGGATGTAGGAATGTTAATAGTTCTGCCTCTGCCCGAGGCAGAGATCTTAAAATCATGGGTGTTAGCCCTTTAGGGCAAAGGGACCATGATCGGTCTGGTCCGAGAGAGTTGTCACAGAAAGAGAAAAGCAGTCAACTCTAAAACAACCTGAGTTCATGTGCGAGCTCAGATTGCTGATGGGACCGTTCAGGGAACTGTGGACAATTGCATTCCCCTGACCGACCCCCACTAAGACCCGAATCATCCTGAAAATTATGAACGGTTAAGTAAATACTAAAACCTGGATGGATTGGGAATTGAGAATATGCTTCCAACAAGGTCTAAAAGAAAGCCCTATGGAATTTTTAGACCAACTCCGAAATGTAATGAAAATAAATAAATAAATAAATAAATAAAACAAAACTGTTTGGACCTGGCTTTGGAGGACAAATTGACTAGCCTTTTCCTAGGGTAATCAACCCCTGATTTCAACAGGAATAACGGGGACCTGGGGAATCTACCCTAGCGGATCCTCCACTGGTTATAATGAAGCTAGGGGAGGAATGGAAGTGAAATTTCTTATTGCTATGGGGCAACGTATTCAGTTCTAAATCAAGCATTAATGCCTTCACAGAATTATTATGTTAGGGTAAAAGGTGTGTCGTGGTTTAACCCGGCCGGCAGCTAAACACCACGCAGCTGTTCGCTCCCCCTCTCCCTCCCTCTCTGGGACGGGGGAGAGAAATGGAAAGTGAAGCCTGTGAGTTGAGATAAAGACAGTTTAATAAGACAAAATAATAGTAGTAATAATAATAATAATAATAATAATAATAATAATAATAATAATAATAATAATAATAATAATAATAATAATACAATGATGATAATAGTACCACTACTAATAATGTGTACAAACAAGTGATGCACAATGCAATTGCTCACCACCTGCTGACCGATGCCCAGCCTAACCGCGAGCAGTCTGGCCCCCTCCCCTGGCTAGCCACCCCTATGTATTGTTTAGCCTGACGTCAGATGCTATGGAATACCCCTTTGGCTAGTTTGGGTCACCTGTCCTGGGTCTGTCCCCTCCCAGCTCTTACTGCACCCCCAGCCTGCCTGTTGTCAGGACAGAGCAAGAAGCTGAGATGTCCTTGGCTTGGTATAAGCACTGCTCTGCAACAATTAAAACATCGGGGTGTTATCAGCACTCTTCTCATCCTAAGCCAAAACATAGCATTCTACCAGGTACTAGGAAGAAAATTAACTCTGTTCTAACTGAAACCAGGACAAGGTGTAACCGAAAAGGCTTATTTTTGTGAACCTTTGAAGTACAAGTTAGGGAAACAATGGGGCATACACAGATTTTTATCTATGCCTAGCTCCTCATGGGCACTCTTAGGTAGAGATTTATTAGAGCAAGTAGGAGCAGAAATTGTCTTTGAAAAAGGGAAAATGGAATTAAGAACAGGAGAAGAACAACTAATAAATGTGTTAAGCTTGGCACTAATACAAACTGAGCCTAAAAGTGAAATACCTTTAGAGATCACAGATCAAGTATGTCCAGGAGTTTGGGCTACCGAAGTCCCTGGAAGAGCTAAAAATGTGACCTTACTAATTATTAAATTAAAGCCAGGAGAGAAACCCGTTAAGGTTAAGTAATATCCTTTGAGGATAGAAGATAGGAAAGGAATTAAAGAGATAATTGATCAATTTTTACAGTATGGATTATTGATTGAATGCGAATCAGAATACAATGCACCCATATTGCCAATTAAAAAGGCAGATGAAAAAGCTATAGGCTAGTTCAGGATTTGAGGGCCATAAATAAAATCACTGAGGATATACATCCAGTAGTGGCAAACCCTTATACTTTGCTGACTAAATTAAAGAATAGTCAAGTCTGGTTTACCGTACTGGATTTAAAAGATGCCTTCTTCTGCCTAGGCTTAGCCACAGAAAGCCAAAACCTATTCGCCTTTGAATGGGAAAATCCCGATTCAGGCAGAAAGACGCAGCTTACGTGGACATTACTACCTCAAGGATTCAAGAATAGCCCCACTATTTTTGGAAACCAATTAGCAAGGGAACTCGAAACATGGATACCTCCGGACACTGAAGGTGCTTTGTTACAATATGTAGATGATCTCTTAATAGCTACCGAGACTAAAGGGAGTTGGATTCAATGGACTATAAGTCGTCTTAATTTTCTGGGTTTAAATGGATATCAAGTCTCTTGACAGAAAGTCCAGCTGGCTCAACAAAGTGTGACCTATCTGGGATGTGACATTTCGGAAGGACAACGAGAACTAGGAACTGAACATAAGGAAGTCATTTGCCGGACTCCAGAACCTCAAATGGTAAAGGAGCTACAAACCTTTTTAGGAATGACAGGTTGGTGTCGCCTTTGGATTTATAATTATGGACTATTGGTAAAGCCTCTATGTGAATTGATAAAGATTAACCAGTCAAAGTTAGTCTGGACTGGAGAAGCACAAAAAGCCTTTAAACAACTTAAACAAGAATTGATGATTTTGAAATATCAAGCAATATTGGTAGAACAGGACGACGTGGAAATTGTGATAATTAATATTGTGAATCTAGCCTCTTTTCTTAGTGATGCTCCGGCACAAGCTGTGATTCACGATTGTTTAGAAACTATAGAGACTGTGTATTCCAGCCGACCAGACCTTAAGGAGGAGCCCATGGAAGATGCGGAAGAAACTTGGTTCACGGATGGGAGCAGTTTTGTTACGCAAAGACAACGTAAAGCTGGATATGCTATAACAACTACTCAGCAGGTAATCGAGTCTAAGCCTTTACCCCCTGGAACATCAGCTCAAAAGGCGGAGACAGTTGCTCTCACGAGAGCATTGGAACTGGCAGCGGGAAAAAGGGTAAATATTTGGACAGATTCTAAATATACATTCGGCGTGGTACATGCTCATGGAGCAATTTGGAAAGAACATGGATTGCTGACCGCTCAGTGAAAACACAAAGTATGCTGAAGAAATTTTAAAATTGTTAGAGGCTGTAAAACAACCAGAAAAGGTAGCTATCATGCATTGTCAGGGACACCAAAAGGGGAACAGCGATTTTGAAATTGGAAAATCGATTGGCAGAGGCTAAGCAGGCAGCTGAAATAACTGAGGTGAAGGCATTGTCTTTGATACCAGACGGTAAAATCCAAACTATATCCAAATTATACAAAAGAAGACCTAAAATTAATGGAAGATTTGAAAGGTAAAATGAAACCAGATGGATGAGCATATTTAAAAGATAACCACATAGTAATACCCTCTAGTTTGACATGGCCCATAGTTCTTACAGAACACAATAAAACGCACTGGGGAGCTGGCACACTGCATAAGAGCCTGAGTCAGACATTAGTGGGACGATATGATAAAACAAGTAACTCAACAATGTAGCATTTGCTTACACAATAACCCCAATACCAAGGATAGAATAAAATTTGGAATAATCGGTAAAGGAAATTATTCGGGGCAACAGTGGCAAATTGATTTTTCAGAACTCCCTAGAAAAGGGGGGTATCATTATTTACTGGTTCTGACTGACACGTTTTCAGGAAGGCCTGAAGCCTTTCCCTGTCGAACAAACAAAGCAAGAGAAGTGGTTAAAGTCTTGTTAAATGAAATAATACCATGCTTTGGGATTCTAGTAGCAATGTCTTCTGATAGAGTTTCACATTTTTGTGCACAAGTGGTAGAACAGATAAGTAAGATTCTAAAGATAGATTGGCAACTGCATACTCCTTATAGACCACAGGCAAGTGGACAGGTAGAAAAAATGAACCATGTAATTAAACAATAAATAGCTAAAATTGGATAAGAAGCTAATTTGTCATGGCCTCAATCCCTCCCTTTAGCATTACTTGGAATTAGAGTTAAACCTAGAATAAAAGGAAATTTGAGTCCCTTCAAAATCTTATATGGAAGGCCATAGCAATTTCTCTTTAGTGGAGAGGACCTAACGCAGTTAGGATCAGAATATTTATATGCTTATATAACTGAACTTCAGAAACAATTAAATAAAGTACATACATTTGTTTTAGGGACCAGGGCTAGAGGGTTGGATCAACCAATCCACCCCTTGAAGCTCGGGGATTATATATATATAAAGACTTTTTCAGGACAACCCGTGCAGGAAAAATGGAAGGAAAGTGGATGGGACCATACCAAGTATTACTGACAACACACACCGCCATTAAGATTAAGAAGCAAGCAGCTTGGATCCACAATTCAAGGGTGAAGAAGGTCCCGGCGAGGATATGGACCACCACTCCAATTGGACCAACAAAATTACGGTTTTCCAGATCCTAATGATTGCAGGGGTGCGCTTCTCGGATTTGGGGTGGGCAACTTGGGATGCGAACTTACACCTGACCTTAATACAAACAATTTCTCAAGTAACTAATAAGACGAACTGTTGGGTATGCACCCATCTGCCACAGCATGGGAATAAGGGTGTATCGTTAATTGGGATTCCCTTGCCTGCAAACTTATCTTGGACTAATTTGTGGGAAAACACATCTTGGGGTCGAAAATATTAAGCAGTTTTGGAACTAGAAGTGAGTAGCTTCATGCCGTTAGAATCCTATTATGTATGTGTACAAAGGTGTAACCCGCCTAAGGGTATAGGAAAACAGCATTGTATAAATACGGATACTACTTATGTGGGAAATCAGACATCTTGTAATTGAACAATTGATATTAGTACGACTAGCGGCTGGGCAAATTCAACCAGCTGGACGGTTCCAGAAGGAAAAGGGTGGTATTGGCTATGCAATGATACAGCCCGTAAGGTCTTGCCTGAGAATTGGAAGGGAACTTGCACTCTTGGAGCGGTAGTCCCCAGTATGACAGTACATGATGTAGTGCCTCGAGGTTACTTGAGAAATCATATCCGGAGAATCAGATGAAAAATTAACAATCCATTGGTAGAGAGACACACCCCTTTTCATAGTTTTGTGCGATGGTTTATCCCATGGTTAGGAGTGAGTGAATTGGAAAAGGCAATAGTTAATATTTCTGCAATTATAGAGAAGTTAGAAAACAAAATTCTGGATGCTATAAAGGCTCAACAAGAAGAGATATCTAGTTTATCACAGGTAGTATTACAAAATCGGATGGCCCTAGACTTGTTACTGGCCACTCATGGGGGAGTCTGTACAGTAATAAACACAAGTTGTTGTATGTATGTAGATCAGAGTGGAAGGATCTCTACCGACGTGGAAGAAAGATGGAAGCAGACAAGGATCCTACATGAGATCAGTAAAGATGATCTTTCATGGAGTTTTAGTGAACTATGGAATAAGTTAACCTCCTGGTTGCCCAATTTCCAATGGTTGAAACAAGTATTCATTGCTCTCATCGTATTAGTAGTGTTAGGAATATTTGTGTGCATGTTGTTTAGATGCCTGCTTTGTTGTGTTACTGTAAATAATGAAAGTATCTGATGCAAAAGAATTTGCATGGGAAAAGAAAAGGGGGGATTGATTAAGGAGGTATTGGGGAGGCAAGGACAATCCCCAGACAAGGACTGTATATCTCGAAACAAGACACTGGAACTCATGATAAGGAAGCGGCAGGCGGACAGAGAAACGAATGTAAGGACTATAACTGTCGAAACTGGACATTGGAATTCATTATAAAGATACAACAAACGGGAGAATTAGCAACAACCAGCTCTTGCAATTAAGAAACATGCCAATTCAGCAGATTCCTGACCAAAGGTGAAAAGTACACTGTGAGGAAGACTCGGGGTCTTCCTCCCAAAGACCCCTGCCCACGTCCCAAAGACCCCTGCCCACAATTCTTGGAAGGCTCTGCGCAGGTGCAAGGTGCCAAAAGGCTAATTAGCATGAGAAGCGAGGGAAGGCGGGGATAGGTAATGCATATGTATAGGTGCTTGTAGAATATTGATAGATTGATTGTATAAATTCAAGACTGCTTTCTGCTTTGGGTATGCACGATAGGTGGAGAGATCCCCCGTGCATCCAGCGCTGCAATAAAGAATATACCACTTAAAGGAATTTCGGCTTCGATCTTTGAATCAATTTGGCGACCCAGATGGGACAACCTCTCTGCCGGACTGCAGGAGCTGCTGGGAACAGGACTCCCTGGGGTACCCCCGGGATTTCCCGGAGGGACTCATCGACTCACCAGATCACTGCGGAGGCAGACAAGGACCCCATCATTGTAAGTGAGTATAGTCTTTATTCTGGTTTGGTTTTCTGGTAGACCAGTCATCTGGAACTGTCTGTAAGTCAGAAGGTGATCTTCTGCGAGGCAGTGTTTGGTATATACTTTGTGGTTGGCACCATAAGTACATGTTTGGGGACCTTAAGGAAGGAGCTCGCTTTAAGGTCCATCTGGAATTGTGTTGTCTATTTTGGTTTTCTGACTCATGGAGTATGGTATTTAACTCTGGTTATTGTTACTGCGAATTTGGCTATTTTCCTGGTGGTAATAGTAGGTTCGTGGCATTGTTATAAGAAAGATATCGTTACGGTGTTACACAGTTCGGTTTTCTGACTTATCGCATGTGGAATTTGACTCTGACTATTGTTACTGTGATTTTGGCAATATTGCTGGTAATAGTAGTTTTGTGACATCGCTACTGAAAGATATTGCGTGCCCGTATTTTTGTGAGTGATACGTTTTGTGATACGCTTTTGTAAGTAACATGTGTATTCTGAAAGTGTAAACTGGAAACTGGGGGGGGCAAACAAGCAGTGAAATTTTAAAGAAAAGTGTGTTAGGATGTGTTTTAAGTCACTGGAAGGATATTGGAGGATCTGCCGGTGGAAGTGTGAACAGGAAAACATTGATAAAATATCGTAATCAGTGGTGGCCGCTTTATAAGCTGGAATGTGGAGAAAAGTGGCCCCTAAATGGAACTTTAAACTATAATATTTTGCTACAGTTAATGTTGTTTTTTGAGAAGCAGAACAGGATGAAATGTTGTATGCTGATGTTTCAGCATCTTGGTGGGAAAAGGTACGGAATTAAGTTGGCCCCTGACTGAACCTTTGATGTTGGCATTAGAGAAGTACAGGCTGGAGAAAGATAAAGGAAGTGTTAAAAGGGTTGTTGAAAGTGTTAAAGGTGTTTGAAGTTGAATGAGCAGGGAAAGAGGATGTAGGAATGTTAATAGTTCTGCCTCTGCCCGAGGCAGAGATCTTAAAATCATGGGTGTTAGCCCTTTAGGGCAAAGGGACCATGATCGGTCTGGTCCGAGAGAGTTGTCACAGAAAGAGAAAAGCAGTCAACTCTAAAACAACCTGAGTTCATGTGCGAGCTCAGATTGCTGATGGGACCGTTCAGGGAACTGTGGACAATTGCATTCCCCTGACCGACCCCCACTAAGACCCGAATCATCCTGAAAATTATGAACGGTTAAGTAAATACTAAAACCTGGATGGATTGGGAATTGAGAATATGCTTCCAACAAGGTCTAAAAGAAAGCCCTATGGAATTTTTGGACCAACTCCGAAATGTAATGAAAATAAATAAATAAATAAATAAATAAATAAATAAATAAATAAAACAAAACGGTTTGGACCTGGCTTTGGAGGACAAATTGACTAGCCTTTTCCTAGGGTAATCAACCCCTGATTTCAACAGGAATAACGGGGACCTGGGGAATCTACCCTAGCGGATCCTCCACTGGTTATAATGAAGCTAGGGGAGGAATGGAAGTGAAATTTCTTATTGCTATGGGGCAACGTATTCAGTTCTAAATCAAGCATTAATGCCTTCACAGAATTATTATGTTAGGGTAAAAGGTGTGTCGTGGTTTAACCCGGCCGGCAGCTAAACACCACGCAGCTGTTCGCTCACCCTCCCCCTCCCCCCTCCCCCATCCAGCGCTGCAATAAAGAATATACCACTTAAAGGAATTCTGGCTTCGATCTTTGAATCAAGGCTAGATAGGATGGGGCTTCAGGCACCTCTTCACCTGAGGAAACACCTTGCCATCAGGCACCGCTGTGCCAGACAAGCTTGTTTTGCTAGAACACCCTACTCAGATGCACTGTGGCATTCAAGTGAACTGCCTTCATGCAAATATAACGACTGATGTTACAACCCACCTTGCCTGTGGCACCTGATGAACAGAAGAGTAAGCCACTGCAGCGCTTCAAAACCATCCCTGCACGTGCCGCTCCTTGTCGCTCTCTGGCCTTATCTCATATCCTTATCCACTTCTGTGGAGAGCCTGCCACGGCACCTGCAAAGCTAGACGGACACCTTTCATAGTCACCTTGTGCTACTTGGTCGTTCTGCTCCAACCCAGCTCATGACCAGCCCCTCTTCTTACACAGCTCTTCAGAGTGCAGTTTGCTCCTTTGAGCCTGTGCGAGACACCTGTGAAAGAAAAAGAAACGCATAGGCCGATGCAGCATCCAAAGACACAGCACAACTAGGTAAGTTACTCTCATCTGCTCCCTTACCTCTGCCGCTTACCAGCCCCCGAGGCAGATGCTTCAATCTACCCTCTTCAAACAGCTACAACACCTCTAAAAGACAAAGAGGGGATGCTTAGAGGAACAGTGAGACCTACAACACAACAACTGCTACATCTGTTCCTCACTCACCTTGCCAGAGGCAGCTCTGCGTGTGACGTCCCAGGTTGTACACTGCGTTACCTAACCCTTATCGTAACCCTTACCCTAACCCTTCTCACCCTTACCATTACCCAAATCCTTACTTTTACTTTTTCCTTACCCTTACCCTTTCCTTTAACCATAACCTTACCCTTACCCTATACCTTACTCCAACCCTTCCCCTTAACTTCCCCTTCCCCTTACACTTAACCTAACCCTTACCCTTCTGCATCCCCTAAAACATATCCTAACACTTTCCCTTACCCTTAAACTTACCCTAACCCTTACTATTACCCGTACAATTACTCTTGCCCTAATCCTTGCTTGCACCCTTACACTTATCCTAACCCTTACCCTTATATAAACCCTTACTCTAACACTTACCCTGACCCGTACCCTTACCCTTACCCTTACCCTCACCCTTATCCATACCATTACCCTTACCCTTAACCTTACCCTTATCCTAACACTTACCCTAACCCTTAACCTTTCTGCTACACTTACCCTTTTCCTAAATCTAAACCTTACCCTTTCCCTTACCCTTAACCTAAGCCTAAACCTTAAACCTTACCGTAAAGCTTACCCTTTCTGCTACACTTACCCTTAGCCTAAATCTAAACCTTACACTTACCATTAGCATAACCCTCACCCTTACCATTACCCATACCCTTATCCTTACCCTAAACCTTACCTTTACTCTTACGGTTACCATTAACCTTACACTTACCCTAACACTTATCCTGAACCTAACCCTTACCCTAAACCTTACCCCAACCCTTACCCTGACCCTTACATTAACCCTAACCCTTACCCTAAACCTTACACTTACTCTTAACATTAACCTTACACTTAACCTTTAGCTAATACTTAACCTTACGTTTTTCTCACCCTAACCCTATAATTAACCCTAACCATTACCCTAACACTTAACCTTACCCTTACAATAAGCCATACAACAACACTTAAATGTACACTTACGCTTACAGTTACCCTAGGAATTACTCGTTCAATTACTCCTACCCTTACCCTTACCCTTACCCTTACCCTTCTCCATACCATTACCCTTACCCTAAACCTTACACTTTCCCTTATCCTTACCCTAACCCTAACCCTCACCCTTACCATTAACCATACCCTTACTCTTCTCCTTACCCTAAACCTTACCCCATCCCTTACCCTGACCCTTACATTAACCCTAACCCTTATTCTAAACCTTACACTTACTCTTAACCTTAACCTTACCCTTAACCTTAACCTAATCCTTACCCTTACGTTTCCCTCACCATAAGCCTAAAATTTACCCTAACCATTACCCTAACACCCTTACCCTAACCCTTACTCTAACCCTTACAATGACCCTTACACATACACTTACACTTACTCTTACCCTAAACCTTACCCTTACCATAAGCCATACTCTAACAAATTCTTCTACCCGTACCCTTACCCTTACCGTAATCCTTACCCTTTATGTTACCCTAAACCTTACCCTTACCCTAACACTTACCCTTATCGTACACCTTACCCTTTCTGCTACACTTACCATTAGCCTAAATCTAAACCTTACACTTACCCTTACCTTAACCCAATACTTACCCTTACGTTTCCCTCACCCTAACCCTAAAATTAACCCTAACCATTATTCTAACCCTTACCCTGACCCATACCCTTACACTCACCCTTACCCTTACATTACCATAACTCTTACCCATACCATAACCCATACCCTAACACATATTTGTACCCTTAACCTTACAATTACCCTTACCCTTACTCTATCCGTTACCCTTACGCTTACCCTTAACATAAACCTTACCATTAATCTTACCCTTACGCTAACCCTTACCCTTACCCTATCCCTTACACTTATCCTTATCCATACCCTTAACCTTACCCCAACCCTTACCCTTAAGCTGAACCTAACCCTAAACCTTACCCCAAACCTTTCCCTGAACCTTACATTAACCCTAACCCTTAACCTAAACCTTACACTTACTCTTAACCTTAACCTTAACCTTACCCTTAACCTTAAGCTAGTACTTAACTTTACATTTTTCTCACCCTAATCCTAAAATTAACCCTAACCATTACCCTAACACTTAACCGTTACACTTACCCTTACTCTATCTGTTACCCTTACGCTTTCCCTTAACATAAACCTTACCCTTGACCTTACCCTTACCATAAGCCATACATCAACACTTACATGTACACTTACGCTTACACTTACCCTAGCAATTACTCGTACAATTACCCTTACCCTTTCCCTTACCCTTAACCTAAGCCGAAACCTTAAACCTTACAGTAAACCTTACCCTTTCTGCTACACTTACCCTTAGCCTAAATCTAAACCTTACACTTACCCTTACTGTAACCCTCACCCTTATCATTACCAATACCCTTACTCTTACCCTTACCCTAACCCTTACTCTAACCCTTACAATTACCCGTACTTTTACACATACCCTTACACTTACCCTTACACTTAAACTTACACTAACCCTTACCCTTAACTAAATCTAACCCTTACACTAAACATCATCCTTACCCTTACCATTATCCCTTCTCTTACCCTTATCCTAAACGTTTCCCAAACCCTTACCCTTACATTAAACCTAACCCTTACCATAACTCTTAACCTTATCCTTAAACTTAACCTAATACTTACCCTTCCGTTTCCCTCACCCTAAACCTAAAATTAGTCTAACCATTACGCTAACACTTACCCTTACTCTAACCCTTACCCTGAACTGTACCCTTACACTTCCACTTACCCACTTAAGTGTAAGAGTTAGGATAACGTGAACCTTAAGGGTGACCCTTTAGCTTATCCTTAATGTTTATGTTTAGGTTAAGGGTAACGGTAATGGTTTGGTAAGGGTAAGGTTAAGGGTAATTGTACGAGTAATTGCTAGGGTAAGTGTAAGCGTAAGTGTACATGTAAGTGTTGTTGTAGGGCTTATGGTAAGGGTAAGGTCAAGGGTAAGGTTTATGTTAAGGGTAAGCGTAAGGGTAACGGATAGAGTAAGGGTAAGGGTAAGATTAAGGGTAACGGTAAGGTTAAGGGTACAAATATGTGTTAGGGTATGGGTTATGGTATGGGTAAGAATTAGGATGAGTATAAGGGTAAGTGTAAGTGTAAGGATACGGGTCAGGGTAAGTGTTAGAGTAAGGGTTGTTAGGGTTAGGGTAAGGTTAAGTGTTAGGGTAATGGTTAGGGTTAGTTTTAGGGTTAATGTCAGGAAAATGTATGCATAAGTGTTAGGTGAATGTTAAGGGTAAGGTTAAGGTTAAGAGTAAGTGTAAGTTTTAGGGTAAGGGTTAGGGTTAATGTAAGGGTCAGGGTAAGGGTTGGGGTAAGGTTTAGGGTAAGGGTTAGGTTAAGGATAAGTGTTAGGGTAAGGGTAAGGTTAATGGTAACCGTAAGTGTAAAGGTAAGGGTTAGGGTAAGAATAAGGGTATTGGTAATGGTAAGGGTGAGGGTTATGCTAAGGGTAAGTGTAAGGTTTAGATCTAGGCTAAGGGTAAGTGTAGCAGAAAGGTCAAGGTTTACGGTAAGGGTAAGTGTTAGGATAAGGGTAAGCTTTAGGGTTAGGTTAAGGGTAAGGTATAGGGTAAGGGTAAGGGTAAGGGTAACGGTAACAGTAAGGGTAACGGTAACAGTAAGGGTAAAGGTTACGGTAAGGGTAAGGGTTAGAGTAAGGGTTAGGGTAAGGGTAAGTGTTGCGGTAATGGTTAGGGTTAATTTTAGGGTTAGGGTGAGGGAAAAGTAAGGGTAAGTATTAGGTTAAGGTTAAGGGTAAGGTTAAGGTTAAGTGTAAGTTTTAGGGTAAGGGTTAATGTAAGGGTCAGGGTAAGGGTTCAGGTAAGGTATAGGGTTAGGTTAAGGTTAAGGTTAAGTGTTAGGGTAAGCGTAAGTTGTATGGATAAGGATAAATGTAAGGGATAGGGTAAGGCTGTTAGGGTAAGGTTAAGGTTAATGGTAACCATAAGTGTAAGGGTAAGGGTTAGTGTAAGGGAAGAGTAAGGGGAAGGGGAAGGGGAAGGGGAAGTCTAAGGGCCTGGGTCAGGGTAAAAGTTAGAGTAAGGGTTAGGGTTAGGTAAGGATAAATGTTAGGGTAATGGTTACGGTTAATTTTAGGGTTATGGTGAGGGAAACGAAAGGGTATGTATTAGTTTAAGGGTAAGGTTAAAGTTAAGATTAAGTGTAAGGTGTAGGTTAAGGGTTAGGGTTAGAGTAAGGGTTAGGGTTAGGGTTAGGGTAAGGGTTAGGGTTAATGTAAGGGTCAGGGTAAGGGCTGGGGTAAGTTTTAGGGTTAGGGTTAGGTTAAGGGTAAGGATTAGGGTAAGGGTAAGGGTATGGATAAGGATAAGTGTAAGTGTTAGGGTAAGGGTAATGTTAAAGGTAACAGTAAGTGTAAGGAGAAGGGTTAGGGTAAGGATAAGAGTAAGGGTATTGGTAATGATAAGGGTGAGGGTTACAGTAAGGGTAGGTGTAAGGTTTAGATTTAGGGTAAGTGTAGCAGAAAGGGTAAGGTTTACTGTAAGGTTTAAGGTTTAGGTTTATGTTAAGGGTAAGGGTAAGGGTAAGGGTAAGGGTAAGGGTAATTGTACGAGTAATTGCTAGGGTAAGTGTAAGCGTAGGTGTACCTGTAAGTGTTGTTGTAGGGCTTATGGTAAGGGTAAGGTTAGGGGTAAGGTTTATGTTAAGGTTAAGCATAAGGGTAACGGATAGTGTAAGGGTAAGGGTAAGGTTAAGGGTAAGGTTTATGTTAAGGGTAAGCGTAAGAGTAACGGATAGAGTTATGGTAAGGGTAAGGTTAAGGGGGTTAAGGGTAACGGTAAGGTTAAGGGTACAAATATGTGTTAGGGTACGGGTTATGGTATGGGTAAGAATTAGGGTAAGTATAAGGGTAAGGGTACATGTAAGGGTACGGGTCAGGGTAAGGGTTAGAGTAAGGGTTAGGGTTAGGGTTAGGGTAAGGTTAAGTGTTAGGGTAATGGTTAGGGTTAGTTTTAGGGTTAAAGTCAGGAAAACGTATGCGTAAGTATTAGGTGAATGTTAAGGGTAAGGTTAAGGTTAAGAGTAAGTGTAAGTTTTAGGGTAAGGGTTAGGGTTAATGTAAGGGTCAGGGTAAGGGTTGGGGTAAGGTTTAGGGTAAGGGTTAGGTTAAGGATAAGTGTTAGGGTAAGGTTAATGGTAACCGTAAGTGTAAAGGTAAGGGTTAGGGTAAGGGTAAGAATAAGGGTATGGGTAATGGTAAGGATGAGGGTTAGGCTAAGGGTAAGTGTAAGGTTTAGATTTAGGCGTAGGGTAAGTGTAGCAGAAAGGGTAAGGTTTACGGTAAGGTTTAAGGTTTAGGGTTAGGTTAAGGGTAAGGGTACGGGTCAGGGTAAGGGTTAGAGTAAGGGTTTGAGTAAGGGTAAGGGTAAGGGTTAGGATAAGTGTAAGGGTGCAAGCAAGGATTAGGGCAAGAGTAAGTGTAAGGGTAATAGAAAGGGTTAGGGTAAGTTTAAGGGTAAGGGAAAGTGTTAGGATATGTTTTAGGGGAAGCAGAAGGGTAAGGGTTAGGTTAAGTGTAAGGGGAAGGGGAAGGTAAGGGGAAGGGTTGGAGTAAGGTATAGGGTATTGGGTAAGGTGTAAGGTATAGGGGGGGGGGTGGGCCTCTGCCTGGGGGAGTTGGGAGGTGTTTGTTCACTCTAGGAGCCTCCATTTGGGGGTCTTTGGGGCCTCCCTTTGAGGGGGAGGGAGTTGGGAGTTGGTTGTACACCTCCGCATCCCATGTCTTGGGGGGAGTGGGGGGAGTGGGACCGGTCTCTGAAGGGGCGGGTTGTGAGCTGCTTGTACACCTGTGTCGGGGGGAGGGTAGGGGGGCTGGCGGGGGGCGGGCCCGGGTCTTGGGCCAGTGTCTGGGTGGAGTCCAGTTCTTGGGAGGGGGTGGTGGGGTAGGAGCTGCTTGTGGGCAGTTGGGATCTGCATCTGGGTGTGGTTGGTGCCTGCTTCTGTTGGCAGTTTGGGGCCTGCTTGTAGACTTGTGCAGCCTGGGTTTGGGGGCTTTTCTGTAACGTTTGGGGTCTGCATTTTTGCTTTGGGATGCATCTTGAGCTTTTGAGGCCTAGCAGTAGCATTTGGGGCCTGCATCTGGGGCTTTTCTGTAGCATTTTGGTTGCGTATTTGTGATTTGGGGCCTGTATCCAGGGTTTTGCCTTTTTTGTAGTTTCCATCTTTGTGTGTGTGTGTTTCGTTGTTGGTTGTCTGGGGTTAGGGGCAGTTTGGGGTTTGGATTAAGGTCAGTGTCATTAGCGTTAGGGGGTTGATAATAAGGGTTAGGGTTGTGGTTAGAGTTGTTAGGTTTAAGGGGAATTAGGATTTCAGGGTAAGGGGATCAAGGTTGTGGGAATAAAAATGTTGTTTTTGCGCAGTTACATCCTGTAGAGGGAAGGAAGGTGGTATTGAGATATGCTTGCAGTGATAAGACAGCTTAACAGTGTGAAATGAGTTCATCTGATTCGTGTCAATATGGAACAATGCTAGGGCCGCATGATATGATGAAAAGTCTGAGAAAACCAGAGTGGTTAATATATATAGTTCTTGTATCTTGCAAAGGAATGGTCCAGCAATTCGGGTCAATAGGGGATAAGAGAACAAAGGGGTTTCAGAATAACTGCTAACTTTTACAACTGTTGATGGGACACTATGCAAGTGTCTGCCATCCAGCCAAGATGGCCAAAGGAGAAGGACAAGAGAAAAGCCTGGGAGGAAGACTACGAGCCTTCAGTACGAGCGGCCCCCAGAGGGACCACCGGAGACTGATAACGCCTGCACCAGTGGGAGGGTTTGGATTCTGGGAACTAATTAGAATAACCCTGCCTTTTGTAGAAGTAGTAATGAATATGTATTAGCCTAGCAGCATAAAAACCAGCCGCCTGATGTAACTTGTGTGTGTCTTGGTGGAGCAGAGACTCCTGGCGCACCCAGCGCTGCTTGCTTACCTCTATTCATTTAATAAATTGTAAATTTCAATTGCAATCCTATTTGGGACCCAGTCATTTATTACAAGTGGGCACTCGTCCGGGAGGGCTTTGGTTCCTGATTTCTGGTTTGATCTAGGAGAGGCACCCCCACCATTTGGTGGCTGCTCTTTGAGTCAGGTCGGAACTAATGGCATCTTGAACCTGAATAAAGGTAAGCAAAGTTTCTGATTCTTTTTTTCAGCTCCCTTGCCAGCTGCAGCACTATATTTTGCCCGTAATTGTGTGTGTGAAGATCCGAACAAAGATGACGGAGTCGTAAGCATTTAAAGCGTATACCGTTCGGTTGGGTGGGGTTCGGTTGCCTGTGTGTGTAAGAGTGTGACTGAGATGGAACTTAGTTCCGAAGCGATTGTGAAGGTCTTCTAACCGCGTTTTCAATCTCCCACAAGGGACTTGGCCGGTGAAGGACCGAAGGGATTCCTATAGGATTTGTGGGTGTGTGATAGGTCCTCGACCCCCTGCAAGACACTCTTACTAAGGTAACCAAGGGCTGTGGGAATTGCCATAGTAAAATTCCTAGATGGGTCAGACAAAATCGAAGACCAGAGACCAGAAGAAAGGGAGCAAATTACCAGTCATACCACCAGAAAGTCCATTAGGAATAACGATTAGAAATTGGAATGATAGGGACCCCAGAAAAGGAAAAAGTAAATTAAAAATGGTCCAGTATTGTGTGACAGAATGGCCAAAGGAGCCTTTAAGACTACATGTCTTTTGGCCTGTTTTTGGATCCTTCAAAGACTGGATTTGCCAGGCCTTAAATATCCATGTTAATTCAAAGGAACCTTTTAGCCAGGAAGAAAGTGATTATGCAGGATTATGGATCAGGAGGACTTCACGTCCTTTTCCAGCCTCAATATTTACACTAAAAGCAGGTAAGAAATTTGAAGAACAAGAAGAACATGAAAAAGAAAAAGAAGATAAACGTGAGCCGTTGGATAAGCTACCACCTCCATATCCTAACAATCCACCCCCGGCGGCTCCCCCTCCGGTGGCTGTGGTATCACCACCAGTACCACCGTTGCCCCAGCTTCCACCACCAACAGCACCAGAATTAGACCGACCTCCGGCCGCATGCAGGAGAAGTAGGACGGACGTATCTGAGAGGGCTTCTCTATATCCCTTAAGGGAGGTAACTGGTGTATAACTGGTGCGTGTCTTGGTGGAGCAGAGACTCCCGGCGTACCCAGCACTGTTTGCTTACCTCTATTCATTCAGTGAATTGTAAACTTTGATTGTAATCCTATTTGGGAGAGCATTGTATTAATCATAGAAAGGAATTTATTGAGTGAGCAAACATCAAGCAAAACAGCACTGGGCGGCCGGGGAGTCTCAGCTCTGCCAATGGCACGCACCTCACCCCCGCCAGGGTCCCTTTTTATTTATATTTTGCTAATTCCGGGATTACGCAGCACATCCTGGTATATTCTGCGACTGCACGCACTGTTGCTAGGGGGTCGTCTCTGTCCCTCTGGTGGTCGTGAAGATGAAGGCCGTAGTCTTCCTCGGCGTTGTGGTTCAACTTCTTTTATTATTTGGTCATGTTGGCCCAGCGTTAGACAGGAAGGCATGTATGTCGATACACTACTTTAGCAACTTATCAGGAGATGGTTACATGAGCTTTGCAACGGTGTCTTTGAACAAAAGAGGCAACTGAGATGCAGAAGGAGAATGGGTTGGGGGGGGTCTCTTTTTTGTTACGTTAAGCAAAAGAATTTTCATAGTGTCTAGGCAAGCATTATGCAGCTCCTTACTTCAGCAGGGAGCTTTCGCAACTCCCGCTCCTCAAACAGAACTCCTTGTTTTTATAGTACAAAAGACAATGAACAAACATTTATGGTGTATTACCCTAAGTTTTTGGGTTAGGGTTTTTTGCGTCTTAATGTTTTGGGGTTAGGGTTTGGAGCGCCCTAAGTTTTTGGGCTAGGGCTTTGAGCATTCCTAACGTTTTGGGTTGGGTTTGGGTTTTGAGCATCCTAAGATTTTGGGTTAGGGGTTTTAGGCATAGGTCTTCAGGGGTTTAGTGTGGTAAATAGTTTGGGTTAGGTCTGTAGGGGTTTCGAGGTTTTTTGGATGTTCGGGCTTGAGGCTTTTTTTGTAAGGGCGGTGAGGGTTCCAGTGAGTGCTGGTAAATGCAGTTCTCGAGCACTCGGCCTGTGATTGGCCATGCTGGCTGTGCGGGGAATGCTGGTAGGTGTAGTTTTCCGGCACTGGGAGGCCATGTTGTGTGCCCAGAGCATGCCGGGAGATGTAGTTCTCGGGACTCCGGACTTCCGGGAGGCCATGTTGCGTACCCATGGTATGCCGGGAAATGTAGTTGTCGGATTCGGGACTTCCGGGAGGCCATGTTGAATGCCCAGAGCATACCGGGAGATGTAGTTCTCGGGAACTAGGGTTAGGGGCTAGGGCTGGGGCTAGAGTTAGGGTTTCGGGTGAGGGTTGGGGTTGGGGGTTATTGTTAGGGTTAGTGGTTTAGGGTTCGGCTTAGAGGGTTATGGTTAGGGATAGGTTAGGGGTAGGTTTAGAGGGTTAGGGTAAGGGTTAGGGGTTGGGACTGTGGTTAGGCTTAGGGTAAGGGTTAGGGTGAGAGTATTAGGGTTAGGGTTTGGGTTCAGATTAGGGTAAGGGTAAGGGTTAGGGCAAAGGTAAGTGTTAGGGTAAGGCTAAGGGTAAGGCTTAGGGTGAGGATAAGGTTTAGGGAAAGGGTTAGGTTTAGGGTAAGGGTTGGGGTAAGGGTTAGGGTAAGGGTAAGAGTTGGGGTAAAGGATAGAGTAATGGTAAGTATAAGGGTAGGGTAAGGATTAGGGTAAGGGTAAGGATTAGGGTTAGGTTTAGGGTAAGAATAAGGGTAAGCTAATGGTTAGGATAAGGGTAAGGGTTAGGGTAAAGGTTTTCATTTGTTAAAGCTGAAACGCAGTATGCAATCTGGGACGTCACAGCCAGAGCTGCCTATGGCAAGGTGAGAGAGGAAAAGATGGAGCAGATGTTCTACTCCTAGTTTTTTCTTTATACGTAAATAAAAGTTTGAGCTAATTCCAGTTGGAAGAGTTCCAATTACTTGCTTGGTCATAATGTCTTTTAATATTCAAAGCTGCAGCAAAAGCATGGGGATTTTTGCTTCTAGAAACACCCTAGTTCTCTTGTCTGCACTATGCATGCTTTTGAGCTAAAACTGATAAAAAAATAAAAAGAAAAATCAGACACACACAAAAAAATATGTACAAACGCAGCTGCTGCTGCTCTCTTCCTACTTCCTTGTGCTTTGCCCCTACCCTTCCCAGGTGATTGGGTTTGGGTGCTAGTCGGGGCCAAATGGTATATGAGTCCCAGGCATCCCCTCAGAGAGCTCATTCTGCTTGGGCTGCTCTTTGGGGTGTTTGTTTTTCCTTCGGTCAGTTGCAGGCTTCTTCAGGTGGATGAGAGTTTATGGACTGATGCGTTTGCAAGTAGCGAGGGGTACGCACATCTTTTTGAGGTAACAGCTAGTAGGATCTGTTAGAATAAACTAATGTAGTATTGATGCCTTTATTGCATGCAGTTCTTTATCAGGTGAGTAACTGTTGCGAGTAACTGAAGTCAATGTTACTTGGTGTGTTTGCTCTGCAGTGCCTGTGCGGACTATTGCACGAGACACAGCTTTCTGACATCTGGCCCAGCAACTACTAAATAAGGGGAGGGGAGAAGCTGAAGAACGACCAAAGGACAAAGCCTGGGAGGAAGACTACGAGCCTTCAGTACGAGCGGCCCCCAGAGGGACCACCGGAGACTGATAACGCCTGCACCAGTGGGAGGGTTTGGATTCTGGGAACTAATTAGAATAACCCTGCCTTTTGTAGAAGTAGTAATGAATATGTATTAGCCTAGCAGCATAAAAAGCAGCCGCCTGATGTAACTTGTGTGTGTCTTGGTGGAGCAGAGACTCCTGGCGCACCCAGCGCTGCTTGCTTACCTCTATTCATGTAATAAATTGTAAACATTAATTGCAACCCTATTTCGGACTCGGTCATTTATTACAAGTGGGACCTCCCGATGGGTGGAAGCTGTCGGGATAGCTCGGGATGCTGAGGCGTGGTGCTGCAAGGAGGTTGGTGGTCGGTGGCGCCCTGGGCAGGCCGAATTGGGAGGGGGCGAGGCGGCGGGTGGTCGGTGGCTTCTGTGGAAAAGGCGCTTGTATGGGGGGCTGCGCGTTCAGAGGAACCTTGACAGGCTGCAGATAGGGGCAGGCAGGAACCTTTTGAAGATCAGGAGAGGGAAATGCCAAGCCCTACCCCTAGGGAGAAACACCTCTGTTTACCAGCACTGTCTAGCTCGATACTGAATAAGCATTTCTTCATGGAAGGGGTGCTTTGCTATTAGAACAGGCTGCCCGGGGAAGTGGTAAGAGACCCGATCCTTAAAAGTATTGAAGAGACATGTGGACATAGCCCGGGAGTCCGGCCTCCGGCAGGGCGGGAGCTGGCTCTTCCGAGCCCCTGTGCTCCGGTCTTGTGCGACGCGTTTGCAAGCAGCACCGGGTTCCGGGACCGACATCGGACGGTTCGGGGACGGCGATTCCGGGGCCGTCGGCTAGCGGGGGCCGGCTATGTCGTGTCCCGGGGATCCGACTTCAGGGGGCGTGGGGGCCGGCCGTGCAGTGAAGCGGGGGGCTGGCGTCCGCCGTCCTCCCAGAGAGCGGGCTTTCGGTGCCGTGCGGTTCGGTGGCCGGCCGTCCCGAAAGCCTGGGCACCGGTCTTGTGCTAGACTCAGCGGGCTCCGGGGCCGAACTCGGCTTCTCGGGGCCGGCGGTCGCGGTGTCCAGGTGTCCCGCCTCGGGCGGCGCGGGGCCGGCTGTCTCTAGCAGCTGGGCTCCCAAGAGCTTCTGGGCTCCCAAGCGTCGCCCAAGACCGGATCGCAGAGAATCGGGACGGCCGGCCACACCGCTGCGACTAGCACAAGCGTCTCCCGACAACGGAGCCCAGGGGCTTGCGAGGGTCAGATTCCGCGCCCCGGGATAGAGAAACGGGGAGCGCGGGTCGGCCGGCCGCAGCTTCGCACGGGACCGAACCCCCTGTCTCCGGCACGGCCAGACCCCGAGCCGGCAGACAGCAGCCTCCCGCTTCACGGCACAGTCGGCCCCCAACCCGCCCGAGTTCTGATCGCCGGGACACGGGACAGCCGGCCGCGCCGCCCGAGGCCGGACACCTGGAGCCCGGGACCGCCGTCCCTGACAAAGCCAAAGTCGGACCTGGACCCCGGTGCTGCTAGCACACGCGTCGCCCAGGACCGCAGCCTACGACCTCGGGACGGTCGCATCCCGCACCTCCGGCAGGAGCTACCCGGGAGGGCAGGACGGCCTGCCGCAGCTCCGCAAGAGACCGAACCTGCTGGATTCCGGGACGGCCAGAGCCCGAGCCGGTGGGCAGCAGCCTTCCGCTTCACGGCTCGGCAGGCACCCACGTCGCCCGACTTCGGACCCACGGGACAGCCGGCACCCGCGCCGCCGGAGGCCGGACACACGGGCCTCGGGACCACCGTCCCCTAGCCTCCCGAGGTCGGACCCGGACCCCGTGTGTTGGGGCTGTCTGAGCTGGAGTCACCTTTTCTCTGCAGCAGCCCGCACAGTGCTGTACTCTGCATTCGTAGCTGGAACAGCACTGATATCACTCCAGTGTTGTGTCTGCATAGTGCTGGCACAGCATCAGGACTCCTTCCATGCCCCCAAGAGCCAGCAGGCTAGGGGTGGGCAAGTGATGAGGAGGGGACTTTGTCGGGCCAGCTGACCTAAACCAACCAAAGGGATATTCTGTAACACCCCATGTCATAATGCTCGGTTTTCTGGTAATACTTTTCTGTGTGGATATGTTGTATGTAGCCCACTCTCTGTTTTCTCTTTTCCTTTACATCCGATCGGGGAAAATGTTGAAGTCTGTGCTTGTTTTTTTATCATGTTGTGCTGTAACATACTGGCCTTCAGTTTTGTTTGGTGTTCAAGCCCTGCATTGTTATCCTCCTGGTCTCCTGGAGATTATCTTATTGAAAATATTAAGAATTACAGTGCCTTCTTTTTTGCCCCCAGCAGTCAATCAGTTACTAATATCGGGTGTGGTGCCTTCTACTTTTCTCCCTGTGGGCTACTTACAGCAGCCTTTCAGTATCTTGGATACCCCTGGTGAGATATTATCGTCCTATTACTAGGTCTAGTGTTTGTCTTCTTCCCCAAGGCAAAGCAGTTTATTAAGAATATTATCCAAGGACCTGTCCCCAGACAAAGTTGTGGGTGGCAAGGTGTGTGGGGGGATTTGGGCAGGTACCTATCGCGGTTTTCTCCTCCAATGGTTCTAAATTTCACCCCTGAACAAGTACAAAATCCAAGAAAGTTGGTAGAATGTTTGAAAGATGTATGCCCTGACCCTGGCAATACTAGAGAACTCCACTAGCTGGCTGCACTCTGCTGGGGTCAGATGTCAATTAACATTGCCCAGCACCCTCAAGGGGATAGGGAGGTTCTTGAATTTGATGATGAGACAGCATACGCTGTGACCACCCCAGAGGACCGACCATCTTTGGTATCAGTCGCCCCCGTAGTAAAGACAAAACAGTGGAAACGGAGATCAGGTCGTTTAGTAAGGGAAGGAGCGCCTCCTATGGATGAGGGAGAAGAGGAAAAGGCAAGCGGCTCTAAAGCAGCGTTATCACGGCAACATCACGACGAAGAGACTGAAATCATAGATGAATCAGAAACTACTCCGTCTCTATCCTTGAGTGAGCTGCGAGAAATACGAAAAGACTTCAGTCGCCATCCAGGTGAGCACATCCTCACTTGGCTGCTTCGACGCTGGGATAGTGGGGCCAATACCCAACAGCTAGAAGGCAACGAAGCCAAGCAGCTGGGATCCCTTTCTGGAGAAAGGCTCATTGACAGAGTAATTGGAAGAGAGGCACAAGTTATCAGCCTCTGGAGGCGAATCTTAACAGCTGTGAAGGAAAGGTATCCCCACAAAGAGGGTATTGTCTCCCAAGTAAACAAATGGACCACTATGGATAAGGGACCACTATGGATATGGATAAGATTCCAGCAGCTGCGGGAATTAGCTGTGCTGGAGATGCTTTATAGTGATTTAAACAACGCCCAGGCACCTAAAGACCCCGATGAAGTCCAATGCACAGCGTCCATGTGGCGGAAGTTTGTACGGGCTGCACCCCCAAAACATGCCAGCACACTGGCAGTCATGGGTTGGGACGAGGGGATGGGGCCAACTGTGGACAACGTGTCCAATCAACTTCATAAATATGAAGAAAATCTCTCTGCCCCAGTACGGGGCTGCATTTCAGCTGTGGAGAGACTGTCCCAACGGTTAGATGAACACATAGCTTCGTCCTCACCTAGACGGAAAAATCTTTGGCCTTCAAGCACCAGCAGTCCCTGGC
This sequence comes from Aythya marila, assembly GCF_965140915.1. Classification (NCBI taxonomy): domain Eukaryota; kingdom Metazoa; phylum Chordata; class Aves; order Anseriformes; family Anatidae; genus Aythya; species Aythya marila. The sequence goes on from NC_139049.1 coordinate 258,612, forward strand.
TCAAACAAGGGACACCGCGAGGTACCTTCTGGTTTTATTTACGTGACCACGGGGAAGATATGAGGAAGCGGGACGGTGAACCGACCTCGGCCCTAGCTGCTCGGCTACGTGAGCTACGGAAAGATACAGCAGCAACAAAGAGGGCCCCTAGGAGGATTGCTGCCCCAGTTTCTGTTGAACAGTCCCCCAGAGGGAGTAGAAGGAACAGTAATACTCCTGACCCTGATGAAGAGACTTCTCTTTCACGTTTGGAAGAAATAATTGATTGATACTCCGACCAGGACTAGTGGGGCCCTGCCTCTAGCCAGATAGAAGAGAGGGACAACCGGATTTACTGGACTGTGTGGATTCGATGGCCTGGCACACCGGAGCCGCAAAAATAGAAAGCTTTAGTGGACACAGGCGCACAGTGTACCCTAATGCCGTCAGGCCACCAAGGGGCAGAACCCATCTCTATCTCCGGAGTGACGGGGGGATCCCAAGAGCTAACCATATTGGAAGCTGAAGTGAGTCTAACTGGGAATGAGTGGCAAAAGCACCCCATCGTGACTGGCCCAGAGGCTCCGTGCATCCTCGGCATAGACTACCTCAGGAAAGGATACCTCAAGGATCCAACAGGGATCAACCGGTGGGCTTTTGGCATAGCTGCCTTGAGCACAGAGAAGATTAAGCAGCTGTCTACCCTGCCTGGTCGCTCACAAGACCCTTCTGCTGTAGGATCGCTGAGGATTGAAGAACAGCAAGTGCCAATTGCGACTACAACTGTGCACCGGTGGCAATAGCGCACCAACCGAGACTCCCTGATTCCTCTCCATGAGTTAGTTCACCATCTGGAGAGCCAAGGAGTGATCAGCAAGACTCATTCACCTTTTAACAGTCCTATATGGCCAGTGCAAAAGTCCAATGGCGAGTGGAGGCTAACAGTGGACTATCGGGGCCTGAATGAAGTCACACCACCACTAAGTGCAGCAGTGCCAGACATGCTAGAACTCCAGTACGAACTAGAGTCAAAGGCAGCCAAGTGGAATGCTACTATCGATACTGCTAATGCATTTTTCTCTATCCGTCTAGCAGCAGCATGCACGCCACAATTTGCTTTCACTTGGAGGGGCATTCAGTACACTTGGAATCGACTGCCCCAGGGGTGGAAACACAGCCCTGCCATCTGCCATGGACTGATCCAGACGACACTGGAACAGGGGAACGCTCCTGAACACCTGCAGTACATCGATGATATCATCGTATGGGGTAACACAGCAGAAGAAGTTTTTGGGAAAGGGAAGAAAATAATTCCAATTCTCCTGAAAGCTGGATTTGCCATTAAACAGAATAAGGTCAAGGGACCTGCACAGGAAATCCAGTTCTTGGGGGTAAAATGGCAGGATGGACGTCGCCACATTCCGACGGATGTGATCAACAAAATAACAGTTCTGTCTCCGCCAACCAGCAAAAAAGAAACAGAAGCGTTCCTAGGTCTTGTGGGATTTTGGAGAATGCATGTGCCAGGCTACAGTCATCTTGTGAGTCCTCTATATTGAGTGACTCGAAAGAGGAATTGACCATTGAGGCCATCACACAGGTTACCCATCAGTGTGAGACCTGTGCTGCAATCAAACGAGCCATGAGGGTAAAGCCTTCCTGGAACAGGGGCAGATGGCTTGGATTTCGATATGGTGAGGTCTGGCAGATCGGACCACTTCCACAAACCCGCCAAGGCAAACGGTACATATTCACCATGGAAGAAGCAACTACTGGGTGGCTGGAAACATACCCTGTAAACCATGCCACGGCCCGAAACACTATCTTGGGCCTGGAAAGACAAGTGCTGTGGCGACGTGGTCCACCAGAAAGAATTGAGTCCGACAATGGGAATCACCTCCGAAACAATTTGATCACTTCCTGGGCCAAGAGATATGGCATTGAATGGGTGTATCACATCCCTTATCACCCACAAGCCTCTGGGAAGATTGAGAGGTACAATGGACTGTTAAAAACTATGCTGCGAGCATTGGGTGCTGCGACATGGAAACATTGGGATATAAATCTACCAGAGGCTACTTGGCTAGTTAACAACAGGAGGTCTGAAAGCCGTGCTGGTCCTGCTGAAACAAAACCCCTATACACAGTGGGAGAAGCTAAAGTCCCTGTAGTGCATGTGGGGAAGTGGATGGGGAAGGCGGTGTGGGTTGCCCTTGCCATGGGAAAAGGCAAACCCACTCGTGGGATTGTCTTTGCCCAAGGTCCAGGGTATACCTGGTGGGTGATGCAGAAAGATGGGGATATCAAGTGTGTGCCTCAAGGAGATTTAACACTGGGAGAAAATTAATCTTAAAGAGAAGCACAGACATAAAAATGCTTCAATGGACAGAAAACTATGGTGATGAGACCATCTATATACTAAACTGACCTAATTGTGACATAAAGGTTATAAAATAAGGTGTGGAAGTTGTGTTGGATCTGTCTGAGCTGGAGTCACCTTTTCCCTGCAGTAGCCCACACAGTGCTGTGCTCTGCACTTGTAGCTGGAACAGCACTGATATCACCTCAGTGTTGTGTATATTTCTGCATAGTGCTGGCACAGCATCAGGACTCCTTCCAAGTCCCCAAGAGCCAGGCACGGGTGCCGGCTGTCCGTGTCCCGTGGGTCCGAACTCGGGCTGCGTGGGGTCCGGCCATCACGCTTCCCAGGGCTCCGGTCTTTGGCGACGCATGTGTCAACCGCACCGGGTTCCCGGTACGACCTCGGACGGCTCTGGAGCTGTCTGTCCCTAGCACCTGTGCTCCGCTCTTGGGCGAGGCATGCGAACCGCACGAAGCCAGATGCAGCGAGGTCCGGAGACGACTTCGGGCGCTTTGAGGACGGTGATCCCCCCGGGGAACGGGATTCTGTCCTCCGGTAGCGCGGGTGCCAGATGTCCCGTGTTCCGCGGGTCCGAACTCGGGCTGCGTGACGCACGGCCATCCCGCACCCCTGGGCGCCGTTCTTGGGCGACGCATGTGCCAAGCGCACCGGGTTCCCGGTCCGACCTCGGGCGGCGCGGGGCTGGCAGATCCTATAATCTGGGCTCCGGTCTTTGCGATGCGTGTGCTGGACGCACCGGAGACCGTGTGTGACTTCGTGCGGTTCGCGGACGGCGATCCCGAGGCCCGTGTGTCCGGCCTCCGGCGGCGCGGGTGCCGGCTGTCCCGTGGGTCCGAAGTCGGGCGACGTGGGTGCCTGCCGAGCCGTGAAGCGGGAGGCTGCTGCCCACCGGCTCGGGCTCTGGCCGTCCCGGAATCCAGCAGGTTCGGTCTCTTGCGGAGCTGCGGCAGGCCGTCCTGCCCTCCCGGGTAGCTCCTGCCGGAGGCGCGGGATGCGACCGTCCCGAGGTCCTAGGCTGCGGTCCTGTGCGACGCGTGTGCTAGCAGCACCGGGGTCCGGGTCCGACTTTGGCTTTGTCAGGGACGGCGGTCCCGGGCTCCAGGTGTCCGGCCTCGGGCGGTGCGGCCGGCTGTCCCGTGTCCCGGCGATCAGAACTCGGGCGGGTTGGGGGCCGACTGTGCCGTGAAGCGGGAGGCTGCTGTCTGCCGGCTCGGGGTCTGGCCGTGCCGGAGACAGGGGGTTCGGTCCCGTGCGAAGCTGCGGCCGGCCGACCCGCGCTCCCCGTTTCTCTATCCCGGGGCGCGGGATCTGACCCTCGCAAGCCCCTGGGCTCCGTTGTCGGGAGACGCTTGTGCTAGTCGCAGCGGTGTGGCCGGCCGTCCCGATTCTCTGCGATCCGGTCTTGGGCGACGCTTGGGAGCCCAGAAGCTCTTGGGAGCCCAGCTGCTAGGGACAGCCGGCCCCGCGCCGCCCGAGGCGGGACACCTGGACACCGCGACCGCCGGCCCCGAGAAGCCGAGTTCGGCCCCGGACCCCGCTGAGTCTAGCACAAGACCGGTGCCCAGGCTTTCGGGACGGCCGGCCACCGAACTGCACGGCACCGAAAGCCCGCTCTCTGGGAGGACGGCGGACGCCAGCCCCCCGCTTCACTGCACGGCCGGCCCCCACGCCCCCTGAAGTCGGATCCCCGGGACACGACATAGCCGGCCCCCGCTAGCCGACGGCCCCGGAATCGCCGTCCCCGAACCGTCCGATGTCGGTCCCGGCACCCGGTGCTGCTTGCAAACGCGTCGCACAAGACCGGAGCACAGGGGCTCGGAAGAGCCAGCTCCCGCCCTGCCGGAGGCCGGACTCCCGGGCTATGTCCACATGTCTCTTCAATACTTTTAAGGATCGGGTCTCTTACCACTTCCCCGGGCAGCCTGTTCTAATAGCAAAGCACCCCTTCCATGAAGAAATGCTTATTCAGTATCGAGCTAGACAGTGCTGGTAAACAGAGGTGTTTCTCCCTAGGGGTAGGGCTTGGCATTTCCCTCTCCTGATCTTCAAAAGGTTCCTGCCTGCCCCTATCTGCAGCCTGTCAAGGTTCCTCTGAACGCGCAGCCCCCCATACAAGCGCCTTTTCCACAGAAGCCACCGACCACCCGCCGCCTCGCCCCCTCCCAATTCGGCCTGCCCAGGGCGCCACCGACCACCAACCTCCTTGCAGCACCACGCCTCAGCATCCCGAGCTATCCCGACAGCTTCCACCCATCGGGAGGTCCCACTTGTAATAAATGACCGAGTCCCAAATAGGCTTACAATTAATGTTTACAATTTATTAAATGAATAGAGGTAAGCAAGCAGCGCTGGGTGCGCCAGGAGTCTCTGCTCCACCAAGACGCACACAAGTTACATCAGGCGGCTGCTTTTTATGCTGCTAGGCTAATACATATTCATTACTACTTCTACAAAAGGCAGGGTTATTCTAATTAGTTCCCAGAATCCAAACCCTCCCACTGGTGCAGGCGTTATCAGTCTCCGGTGGTCCCTCTGGGGGCCGCTCGTACTGAAGGCTCATAGTCTTCCTCCCAGGCTTTGTCCTTTGGTCGTTCTTCAGCTTCTCCCCTCCCCTTATTTAGTAGTTGCTGGGCCAGATGTCAGAAAGCTGTGTCTCGTGCAATAGTCCGCACAGGCACTGCAGAGCAAACACACCAAGTAACATTGATTTCAGTTACTCGCAACAGTTACTCACCTGATAAAGAACTGCATGCAATAAAGGCATCAATACTACATTAGTTTATTCTAACAGATCCTACTAGCTGTTACCTCAAAAAGATGTGCGTACCCCTCGCTACTTGCAAACGCATCAGTCCATAAACTCTCATCCACCTGAAGAAGCCTGCAACTGACCGAAGGAAAAACAAACACCCCAAAGAGCAGCCCAAGCAGAATGAGCTCTCTGAGGGGATGCCTGGGACTCATATACCATTTGGCCCCGACTAGCACCCAAACCCAATCACCTGGGAAGGGTAGGGGCAAAGCACAAGGAAGTAGGAAGAGAGCAGCAGCAGCTGCGTTTGTACATATTTTTTTTTGTGTGTCTGATTTTTCTTTTTATTTTTTAATCAGTTTTAGCTCAAAAGCATGCATAGTGCAGACAAGAGAACTAGGGTGTTTCTAGAAGCAAAAATCCCCATGCTTTTGCTGCAGTTTTGAATATTAAAAGACATTATGACCAAGCAAGTAATTGGAACTCTTCCAACTGGAATTAGCTCAAACTTTTATTTACGTATAAAGAAAAAACTAGGAGTAGAACATCTGCTCCATCTTTTCCTCTCTCACCTTGCCATAGGCAGCTCTGGCTGTGACGTCCCAGATTGCATACTGCGTTTCAGCTTTAACAAATGAAAACCTTTACCCTAACCCTTACCCTTATCCTAACCATTAGCTTACCCTTATTCTTACCCTAAACCTAACCCTAATCCTTACCCTTACCCTAATCCTTACCCTACCCTTATACTTACCATTACTCTATCCTTTACCCCAACTCTTACCCTTACCCTAACCCTTACCCCAACCCTTACCCTAAACCTAACCCTTTCCCTAAACCTTATCCTCACCCTAAGCCTTACCCTTAGCCTTACCCTAACACTTACCTTTGCCCTAACCCTTACCCTTACCCTAATCTGAACCCGAACCCTAACCCTAATACTCTCACCCTAACCCTTACCCTAAGCCTAACCACAGTCCCAACCCCTAACCCTTACCCTAACCCTCTAAACCTACCCCTAACCTATCCCTAACCATAACCCTCTAAGCCGAACCCTAAACCACTAACCCTAACAATAACCCCCAACCCCAACCCTCACCCGAAACCCTAACTCTAGCCCCAGCCCTAGCCCCTAACCCTAGTTCCCGAGAACTACATCTCCCGGTATGCTCTGGGCATTCAACATGGCCTCCCGGAAGTCCCGAATCCGACAACTACATTTCCCGGCATACCATGGGTACGCAACATGGCCTCCCGGAAGTCCGGAGTCCCGAGAACTACATCTCCCGGCATGCTCTGGGCACACAACATGGCCTCCCAGTGCCGGAAAACTACACCTACCAGCATTCCCCGCACAGCCAGCATGGCCAATCACAGGCCGAGTGCTCGAGAACTGCATTTACCAGCACTCACTGGAACCCTCACCGCCCTTACAAAAAAAGCCTCAAGCCCGAACATCCAAAAAACCTCGAAACCCCTACAGACCTAACCCAAACTATTTACCACACTAAACCCCTGAAGACCTATGCCTAAAACCCCTAACCCAAAATCTTAGGATGCTCAAAACCCAAACCCAACCCAAAACGTTAGGAATGCTCAAAGCCCTAGCCCAAAAACTTAGGGCGCTCCAAACCCTAACCCCAAAACATTAAGACGCAAAAAACCCTAACCCAAAAACTTAGGGTAATACACCATAAATGTTTGTTCATTGTCTTTTGTATTATAAAAACAAGGAGTTCTGTTTGAGGAGCGGGAGTTGCAAAAGCTCCCTGCTGAAGTAAGGAGCTGCATAATGCTTGCCTAGACACTATGAAAATTCTTTTGCTTAACGTAACAAAAAAGAGACCCCCCCCAACCCATTCTCCTTCTGCATCTCAGTTGCCTCTTTTGTTCAAAGACACCGTTGCAAAGCTCATGTAACCATCTCCTGATAAGTTGCTAAAGTAGTGTATCGACATACATGCCTTCCTGTCTAACGCTGGGCCAACATGACCAAATAATAAAAGAAGTTGAACCACAACGCCGAGGAAGACTACGGCCTTCATCTTCACGACCACCAGAGGGACAGAGACGACCCCCTAGCAACAGTGCGTGCAGTCGCAGAATATACCAGGATGTGCTGCGTAATCCCGGAATTAGCAAAATATAAATAAAAAGGGACCCTGGCGGGGGTGAGGTGCGTGCCATTGGCAGAGCTGAAACTCCCCGGCCGCCCAGTGCTGTTTTGCTTGATGTTTGCTCACTCAATAAATTCCTTTCTATGATTAATACAATGCTCTCTGAAAATTAATTAAGGGGGCAACTTATAACACTTTGGACGCTCAAAACCCTATCCCGAAAACACTAGGACGCTCCAAACTCTATCCAGAAAACTTAGGACTCTCCAAACCCTATTCCAAAAACTTAGGACTCTCCAAACCCTATCCCGAAAACTTAGGATGCTCAAAACCCTATCCTGGAAATATTGAGATGCTCAAAACCCTTTCCCGAAAACTTAGGATGCTCCAAACCCTATCCTGGAAACATTAAGATGCTCAAAACCCTAAGCCAACTACTTAGGATGCTTGAAAGCCTTTCCCAAAAAATTAGGGCACACAAAAGCCTAACCCCCAAAATTAAGATGCTCAAAATCCAAACCCCCAAAATTAGGATACTCAAAACCCTGGCCCTGGAGAACCTAACCTGAAAAAACAAAACAAAACAAAACAAAACAAAAAAAGATCTTAAAACCCTAACCGTAAATAACTGACCAAAAATAAAACCTTAAGACTCTAACCCTAAAAAACATATCAACACTACAACCCAAAAAACTCTAATACCCTAACACGCTAACCCTGAAACCCTTAAAACCCTAACCCCCAAACCCTTAAAACCCTAACCGTTAAAACTCCAACCCTAAAAACCTTAAAATCCTAAACATAAACCCTGAAACCCCTTACCCTGAAACCCAACCCTAGTGCCCAATCCCTGAAACCTTAAAACCCTGAATCAATCTGTAGCAAATAGCATAGGCTGAGTCGAGGATCTCAGTACAGTAGCATTATTATTCGAGATTACAATGGCGGGTGTCCCACAAGCAGGAGGGTGCCTACTAATTCCATACACAGTTTATACACTTTTTTTTTCTGCCGAGGACCGGGACCCTCCCCTGTTTCCCCTTTAACTGTGCTATTCAAGGTTCATAATCTAGCTGGTGCTTCACAGAAAATACACAGCTGCTGGCCTGTTACAAGTCACATTTCTTTTGAGGTTTTTACTCTTTGAGGTGGTAATGTTTCTTACGCCGTGATTTCCACCTAATTGCTGTAAGGATTCTGGTTGTCTGCGTTTTACAAGGTTGTCTGTTATAATAAATAAAAGTCCCAAATAGGATTACAATCAAAGTTTACAATTCACTGAATGAATAGAGGTAAGCAAACAGTGCTGGGTACGCCGGGAGTCTCTGCTCCACCAAGACGCCCACCAGTTATACACCAGTTACCTCCCTTAAGGGATATAGAGAAGCCCTCTCAGATACGTCCGTCCTACTTCTCCTGCATGCGGCCGGAGGTCGGTCTAATTCTGGTGCTGTTGGTGGTGGAAGCTGGGGCAACGGTGGTACTGGTGGCGATACCACAGCCACCGGAGGGGGAGCCGCCGGGGGTGGATTGTTAGGATATGGAGGTGGTAGCTTATCCAACGGCTCACGTTTATCTTCTTTTTCTTTGTCATGTTCTTCTTCTTCTTCAAATTTCTTACCTGCTTTTAGTGTAAATATTGAGGCTGGAAAAGGACGTGAAGTCCTCCTGATCCATAATCCTGCATAATCACTTTCTTCCTGGCTAAAAGCTTCCTTTGAATTAACATGGATATTTAAGGCCTGGCAAATCCAGTCTTTGAAGGATCCAAAAACAGGCCAAAAGACATGTAGTCTTAAAGGCTCCTTTGGCCATTCTGTCACACAATACTGGACCATTTTTAATTTACTTTTTCCTTTTCTGGGGTCCCTATCATTCCAATTTCTAATCGTTATTCCTAATGGACTTTCTGGTGGTATGACTGGTAATTTGCTCCCTTTCTTCTGGTCTCTGGTCTTCGATTTTGTCTGACCCATCTAGGAATTTTACTATGGCAATTCCCACAGCCCTTGGTTACCTTAGTAAGAGTGTCTTGCAGGGGGTCGAGGACCTATCACACACCCACAAATCCTATAGGAATCCCTTCGGTCCTTCACCGGCCAAGTCCCTCGCGGGAGATTGGAACCGCGGTTAGAAGACCTCCACAATCGCTTCAGAACTAAGTTCCATCTCAGTCACACTCTTACACACACAGGCAACCGAACCCCACCCAACCGAACGGTATACGCTTTAAATGCTTACGACTCCGTCATCTTCGTTCGGATCTTCACACACACAATTATGGGCAAAATATAGTGCTGCAGCTGGCAAGGGAGCTGAAAAAAAGAATCAGAAACTTTGCTTACCTTTATTCAGGTTCAAGATGCCATTAGTTCCGACCTGACTCAAAGAGCAGCCACCAAATGCTGGGGGTGCCTCTCCTAGATCAAACCAGAAATCAGGAACCAAAGCCCTCCCGGACGAGCCCCCACTTGTAATAAATGACTGGGTCCCAAATAGGATTGCAATTGAAATTTACAATTTATTAAATGAATAGAGGTAAGCAAGCAGCGCTGGGTGCGCCAGGAGTCTCTGCTCCACCAAGACACACACAAGTTACATCAGGCGGCTGCTTTTTATGCTGCTAGGCTAATACATATTCATTACTACTTCTACAAAAGGCAGGGTTATTCTAATTAGTTCCCAGAATCCAAACCCTCCCACTGGTGCAGGCGTTATCAGTCTCCGGTGGTCCCTCTGGGGGCCGCTCGTACTGAAGGCTCGTAGTCTTCCTCCCAGGCTTTTCTCTTGTCCATCTCCTTTGTCCATCTTGGCTGGATGGCAGACACTTGCATAGTGTCCCATGCAACAGTTGTAATAGTTAGCAGTTATTCTGAAACCTCTTTGTTCTCTTATCCCCTATTGACCCGAATTGCTGGACCATTCCTTTGCTAGATACAAGAACTATATATATTAACCACTCTGGTTTTCTCAGACTTTTCATCATATCATGCGGCCCTAGCATTGTTCCATATTGACACGAATCAGATGAACTCATTTCACACTGTTAAGCTGTCTTATCACTGCAAGCATATCTCAATACCACCTTCCTTCCCTCTACAGGATGTAACTGCGCAAAAACAACATTTTTATTCCCACAACCTTGATCCCCTTACCCTGAAATCCTTATTCCCCTTAAACCTAACAACTCTAACCACAACCCTAACCCTTATTATCAACCCCCTAACACTAATGACACTGACCTTAATCCAAACCCCAAACTGCCCCTAACCCCAGACAACCAACAACGAAACACACACACACAAAGATGGAAACTACAAAAAAGGCAAAACCCTGGATACAGGCCCCAAATCACAAATACGCAACCAAAATGCTACAGAAAAGCCCCAGATGCAGGCCCCAAATGCTACTGCTAGGCCTCAAAAGCTCAAGATGCATCCCAAAGCAAAAATGCAGGCCCCAAACGTTACAGAAAAGCCCCCAAACCCAGGCTGCACAAGTCTACAAGCAGGCCCCAAACTGCCAACAGAAGCAGGCACCAACCACACCCAGATGCAGACCCCAACTGCCCACAAGCAGCTCCTACCCCACCACCCCCTCCCAAGAACTGGACTCCACCCAGACACTGGCCCAAGACCCGGACCCGACCCCCGCCAACCCCCCTACCCTCCCCCTGACACAGGTGTACAAGCAGCTCACAACCCGCCCCTTCAGAGACCGGTCCCACTCCCCCCACCCCCCCCAAGACATGGGATGCGGAGGTGTACAACCAACTCCCAACTCCCTCCCCCTCAAAGGGAGGCCCCAAAGACCCCCAAATGGAGGCTCCTAGAGTGAACAAACACCTCCCAACTTCCCCAGGCACAGGCCAACCCCCCTCCCCCTAAACACAGGCCACAAAGGTGTATAAACAGCCCAGACCCCCCTCCAAGACCATGGCCCCTATAGTGTACAAGCAGCTCCCAACCACCCACAGATGCAGGCCCCAACCCTTCTCAAAAGGGAGGCACCTAGAATGCATGAGCAACTCCCAACCAGCCTAAACATAGGTCCAAAAGTGCACAAGCAGCTCCCAACCCCACTCAAATACAGACCCCAAAAGTGTACAAGTAGCTCCCCGCCAGAGACAGGACCCAAAGGTGTACAACCAGTTCCCAACACCCCTGAGACACAGGCCCCAACCCCCCCCCCAGACACAGGGACCCAAATTCTACAAGCAGCTCCCAACCCCTGCCAGGCAGGCCCCCTACCCTATACAAGCAGCTCCCAACCCTCCCCCCCCCCCCCCCCCGAGGGAGGCCCCCAAGCCCCCCACAAACACAGGCCCCTACAGTGTACAGGCAGCTCCCAGCCACCCCCAGATGCTGGCCCCAAAGTTGTACAAACAGCTCCCAGCCACCCTGCAGAAACAGATTCCTACATTGTACAAGCAGTTCCCAGCCCGCTAGACACAGGCCCTGACCCCCCACAGATGCAGGCCCCAAAGGTGTACAAGCAGCTCCCACCCCTCCCCCAGACGCAGGTCCCAAGCCCCCCCCCCCAAACACAGGCCCCTACAACCAGCACCCAACCCCCTACCCCCGATGCCAGGCCCAAAGGTGTAGAAGCAGCTCCAAACCTCCTCCCTCAACCCAGGCTCCAACAGTGTACAATCAGCTCCCAACCAACCCTCCCCTTCCGCCCCCCCCCCCCGACACAGGCGCCAAAGGAATACAAAGAGCTTCCACCCCTCCCCCAGATGCTGGTCTCAATCCCCCCTGCCCCCAGAAGCAGGCCCCAAAGGCGTAGAGTCAGCTCCCAACCCCCTCAATGCTGGCCCCAAGGGTCTACAAGCAGCTCCCCCCTGGCCCCAGATACCGGCCCCCAGACACAGACCCCAAAAGCCTAATCACAGGCCCTGAACTCTAGAGGCAGGCTCCAAAACCCAGGACAAAGCCCCAGTGGTTCGAGACAGGGCCCGAATCCCAGACACAGGCCCCAAACGCTAAACATATGCCAAAAAAAGTATTAGTGCTGGTGCCAAATGTTACAGACAGGCCCAAAAGCCCGAGATGCTCAAGGCTGAGACGTAACTTGGCTTTCTGAATTACTGGAAAGCAGCTTTCATTCTCAGATAATTGTGTGCAGGCTAGATAGGATGGGGCTTCAGGCACCTCTTCACCTGAGGAAACACACTGCCATCAGGCACCAATGTGCCAGACAAGCTTGTTCTGCTAGAACACCCTACTCAGATGCACTGTGGCATTCAAGTGAACTATATTTGCTTTCATGCAAATATAAGGACTGATGTTACAACCCACCTTGCCTGTGGCACCTGATGAACAGAAGAGTTAGCCACCGCAGCGCTTCAAAACCATCCCTGCACATGCCGCTCCTTGTCGCTCTCTGGCCTTATCTCATATCCTTATCCACTTCTGTGGAGAGCCTGCCACGGCACCTGCAAAGCAAGACGGACACCTTTCATAGTCACCTTGTGCTACTTGGTCGTTCTGCTCCAACCCAGCTCATGACCAGCCCCTCTTCTTACACAGCTCTTCAGAGTGCAGTTTGCTCCTTTGAGCCTGTGCGAGACACCTGTGAAAGAAAAAGAAACGCATAGGCCTATGCAGCATCCAAAGACACAGCACAACTAGGTAAGTTACTCTCATCTGCTCCCTTACCTCTGCCGCTTACCAGCCCCCGAGGCAGATGCTTCAATCTACCCTCTTCAAACAGCTACAACACCTCTAAAAGACAAAGAGGGGATGCTTAGAGGAACAGTGAGACCTACAACACAACAACTGCTACATCTGTTCCTCACTCACCTTGCCAGAGGCAGCTCTGCGTGTGACGTCCCAGGTTGTACACTGCGTTACCTAACCCTTACCGTAACCCTTACCCTAACCCTTCTCACCCTTACCATTACCCAAATCCTTACCTTTACTTTTTCCTTACCCTTACTCTTTCCTTTAACCATAACCTTACCCTTACCCTATACCTTACTCCAACCCTTCCCCTTACCTTCCCCTTCCCCTTACACTTAACCTAACCCTTACCCTTCTGCATCCCCTAAAACATATCCTAACACTTTCCCTTACCCTTAAACTTACCCTAACCCTTTCTATTACCCTTACACTTACTCTTGCCCTAATCCTTGCGTGCACCCTTACACTTATCCTAACCCTTACCCTTACCCTTACTCAAACCCTTACTCTAACCCTTACCCTTACCCTTACCCTTACCCTTACCCTTACCCTTACCCTTACCCTTTCCCTTACTCTTACCCTTACCCTATCCCTTACCCTTAACCTAACCCTAAACCTTAACCTTATCCTAACACTTACCCTTACCGGAAACCTTACCCTTTCTGCTACACTTACCCTTAGCCTAAATCTAAACCTTACACTTACCCTTAGCCTAACCCTCACCCTTACCATTACCCATACCCTTACTCTTACCCTTTCCCTAACCCTTACCCTTACACTTACGGTTACCATTAACCTTACCCTTACCCTAACACTTATCCTTAACCTAACCCTTACGCTAAACCGTACCCCAACCCTTATCCTGACCCTTACATTAACCCTAACCCTTACCCTAAACCTTACACTTACTCTTAACCTTAACCTTACCCTTAATATTAACCTAATACTTACGCATACGTTTTCCTGACTTTAACCCTAGAACTAACCCTAACCATTACCCTAACACTTAACCTTACCCTAACCCTAACCCTAACCCTTACTCTAACACTTACCCTGACCCGTACCCTTACACTTACCCTTATACTTACCCTAAATCTTACCCGTACCATAACCCATACCCTAACACATATTTGTACCCTTAACCTTACCGTTACCCTTAACCTTACCCTTACCCTTACTCTATCTGTTACCCTTATGCTTACCCTTAACATAAACCTTGCCCTTGACCTTACCCTTACCATAAGCCATACAACAACACTTACATGTACACTTACGCTTACACTTACCCTAGCAATTACTCGTACAATTACCCTTAGCCTTACCCTTACCAAACCATTACCCTTACCCTTAACCTAACCATAAACATTAAGGATAAGCTAAAGGGTCACCCTTAAGGTTAACGTTATCCTAACTCTTACACTTAACTGGGTAAGTGGAAATGTAAGGGTACAGTTCAGGGTAAGGGTTAGAGTAAGGGTAAGTGTTAGCGTAATGGTTGGCTAATTATAGGTTTAGGGTGAGGGAAACGTAAGGGTAAGTATTAGGTTAAGTTTAAGGATAAGGTTAAGAGTTATGGTAAGGGTTCAGTTTAATGTAAGGGTAAGGGTTTGGGAAACGTTTAGGATAAGGGTAAGAGAAGGGATAAAGGTAAGGGTAAGGATGATGTTTAGTGTAAGGGTTAGATTTAGTTAAGGGTAAGGGTTAGTGTAAGTTTAAGAGTAAGGGTAAGTGTAAGGGTATGTGTAAAAGTAAGGGTAATTGTAAGGGTTAGAGAAAGGGTTAGGGTAAGGGTAAGAGTAAGTGTATTGGTAATGATAAGGGTGAGGGTTACAGTAAGGGTAAGTGTAAGGTTTAGATTTAGGCTAAGGGTAAGTGTAGCAGAAAGGGTAAGGTTTACTGTAAGGTTTAAGGTTTCGGCTTAGGTTAAGGGTAAGGGTAAGGGTAATTGTACGAGTAATTGCTAGGGTAAGTGTAAGCGTAAGTGTACATGTAAGTGTTGATGTATGGCTTATGGTACGGGTAAGGTTAAGGGTAAGGTTTATGTTAAGGTTAAGCGTAAGGGTAACGGATAGAGTAAGGGTAAGGGTAAGGTTAAGTGTTAGGGTAATGGTTAGGGTTAATTTTAGGATTAGGGTGAGAAAAATTTAAGGTTAAGTACTAGCTTAAGGTTAAGGGTAAGGTTAAGGTTAAGAGTAAGTGTAAGGTTTAGGTTAAGGGTTAGTGTTAATGTAAGGTTCAGGGAAAGGTTTGGGGTAAGGTTTAGGGTTAGGTTCAGCTTAAGGGTAAGGGTTGGGGTAAGGTTAAGGGTATGGATAAGGATAAGTGTAAGGGATAGGGTAAGGGTTAGTGTAAGGGTAAGATTAATGGTAAGGTTTATGTTAAGGGTAAGCCTAAGGGTAACGGATAGAGTAAGGGTAAGGTTAACGGTAAGGTTAAGGGTACAAATATGTGTTAGGGTATGGGTTATGGTATGGGTAAGAGTTATGGTAATGTAAGGGTAAGGGTGAGTGTAAGGGTATGGGTGAGGGTAAGGGTTAGAATAATGGTTAGGGTTAATTTTAGGGTTAGGGTGAGGGAAACGTAAGGGTAAGTATTGGGTTAAGGTAAGGGTAAGTGTAAGGTTTAGATTTAGGCTAATGGTAAATGTAGCAGAAAGGGTAAGGTTTACGATAAGGGTAAGTGTTAGGGTAAGGGTAAGGTTTAGGGTAACATAAAGGGTAAGGATTACGGTCAGGGTAAGGGTACGGGTAGAATTTGTTAGAATATGGTTTATGGTAAGGGTAAGGTTTAGGGTAAGAGTAAGTGTAAGTGTATGTGTAAGGGTACGGGTCATTGTAAGGGTTAGAGTAAGGGTTAGGGTAAGGGTGTTAGGGTAATGGTTAGGGTAAATTTTAGGCTTATGGTGAGGGAAACGTAAGGGTAAGGATTAGGTTAAGGTTAAGGGTAAGGTTAAGGTTAAGAGTAAGTGTAAGGTTTAGGATAAGGGTTAGGGTTAATGTAAGGGTCAGAGTAAGGGTTGGGGTAAGGTTTAGGGTAAGGAGAAGAGTAAGGGTATGGTTAATGGTAAGGGTGAGGGTTAGGGTTAGGGTAAGGATAAGGGTAAGTGTAAGGTTTAGGGTAAGGGTAATGGTATGGAGAAGGGTAAGGGTAAGTGTAAGAGTAAGGGTAGGAGTAATTGAACGAGTAATTCCTAGGGTAACTGTAAGCATAAGTGTACATTTAAGTGTTGTTGTATGGCTTATTGTAAGGGTAAGGTTAAGTGTTAGGGTAATGGTTATGGTTAATTATAGGGTTAGGGTGAGAAAAACGTAAGGTTAAGTATTAGCTAAAGGTTAAGTGTAAGGTTAATGTTAAGAGTAAGTGTAAGGTTTAGGGTAAGGGTTAGGGTTAATGTAAGGGTCAGGGTAAGGGTTGGGGTAAGGTTTAGGGTAAGGGTTAGGTTCAGGATAAGTGTTAGGGTAAGTGTAAGGTTAATGGTAACCGTAAGTGTAAAGGTAAGGGTTAGGGTAAGGATAAGGGTATGGGTAATGGTAAGGGTGAGGGTTAGGCTAAGGGTAAGTGTAAGGTTTAGATTTAGGCTAAGGGTAAGTGTAGCAGAAAGGGTAAGCTTTACGGTAAGGTTTAAGGTTTAGGCTTAGGTTAAGGGTAAGGGTAAGGGTAAGGATTAGATTTAGGAAAAAGGTAAGTGTAGCAGAAAGGTTAAAGGTTAGGGTAAGTGTTAGGAAAAGGGTAAGGTTAAGGGTAAGGGTAATGGTATGGATAAGGGTAAGTGTAAGGGTAAGGGTAAGGGTAAGGGTTAGGGTAAGGGTTAGAGTAAGGGTTTGTGTAAGGGTAAGGGTTAGGATAAGTGTAAGGGTGCAAGCAAGGATTAGGGCAAGAGTAAGTGTAAGGGTAATAGAAAGGGTTAGGGTAAGTTTAAGGGTAAGGGAAAGTGTTAGGATATGTTTTAGGGGAAGCAGAAGGGTAAGGGTTAGGTTAAGTGTAAGGGGAAGGGGAAGGTAAGGGGAAGGGTTGGAGTAAGGAATAGGGTAAGGGTAAGGTTATGGTTAAAGGAAAGGGTAAGGGTAAGGAAAAAGTAAAAGTAAGGATTTGGGTAATGGTAAGGGTGAGAAGGGTTAGGGTAAGGGTTACGGTAAGGTTTAGGTAACGCTGTGTACAACCTGGGACGTCACACGCAGAGCTGCCTCTGGCAAGGTGAGTGAGGAACAGATGTAGCAGTTGTTGTGTTGTAGGTCTCACTGTTCCTCTAAGCATCCCCTCTTTGTCTTTTAGAGGTGTTGTAGCTGTTTGAAGAGGGTAGATTGAAGCATCTGCCTCGGGGGCTGGTAAGCGGCAGAGGTAAGGGAGCAGATGAGAGTAACTTACCTAGTTGTGCTGTGTCTTTGGATGCTGCATAGGCCTATGCGTTTCTTTTTCTTTCACAGGTGTCTCGCACAGGCTCAAAGGAGCAAACTGCACTCTGAAGAGCTGTGTAAGAAGAGGGGCTGGTCATGAGCTGGGTTGGAGCAGAACGACCAAGTAGCACAAGGTGACTATGAAAGGTGTCCGTCTTGCTTTGCAGGTGCCGTGGCAGGCTCTCCACAGAAGTGGATAAGGATATGAGATAAGGCCAGAGAGCGACAAGGAGCGGCACGTGCAGGGATGGTTTTGAAGCGCTGCGGTGGCTTACTCTTCTGTTCATCAGGTGCCACAGGCAAGGTGGGTTGTAACATCAGTCGTTATATTTGCATGAAAGCAGTTCACTTGAATGCCACAGTGCATCTGAGTAGGGTGTTCTAGCAGAACAAGCTTGTCTGGCACAGCGGTGCCTGATGGCAGTGTGTTTCCTCAGGTGAAGAGGTGCCTGAAGCCCCATCCTATCTAGCCTTGATTCAAAGATCGAAGCCAGAATTCCTTTAAGTGGTATATTCTTTATGGCAGCGCTGGATGGGGGAGGGGGAAGGGGGAGGGGGAGCGAACAGCTGCGTGGTGTTTAGCTGCTGGCCGGGTTAAACCACGACACACCTTTTACCCTAACATAATAATTCTGTGAAGGCATTAATGCTTGATTTAGAACTGAATACGTTGCCCCATAGCAATAAGAAATTTCACTTCCATTCCTCCCCTAGCTTCATTATAACCAGTGGAGGATCCGCTAGGGTAGATTCCCCAGGTCCCCGTTATTCCTGTTGAAATCAGGGGTTGATTACCCTAGGAAAAGGCTAGTCAATTTGTCCTCCAAAGCCAGGTCCAAACCGTTTTGTTTTATTTATTTATTTATTTATTTGTTTATTTTCATTACATTTCAGAGTTGGTCCAAAAATTCCATAGGGCTTTCTTTTAGACCTTGTTGGAAGCATATTCTCAATTCCCAATTCATCCAGGTTTTAGTATTTACTTAACCGTTCATAATTTTCAGGATGATTCGGGTCTTAGCGGGGGTCGGTCAGGGGAATGCAATTGTCCACAGTTCCCTGAACGGTCCCATCAGCAATCTGAGCTCGCCCATGAACTCAGGTTGTTTTAAGAGTTGACCTCTTTTCTGTTTCTGTGACAACTCTCTTGGACCGATCATGGTCCCTTTGCCCTAAAGGGCTAACACCCCTGATTTTAAGATCTCTGCCTCGGGCAGAGGCAGAACTATTAACATTCCTACATCCTCTTTCCCTGCTCATTCAACTTCAAACACCTTTAACACTTTCAACAACCCTTTTAACACTTCCTTTATCTTTCTCCAGCCTGTACTTCTCTAATGCCAACATCAAAGGTTCAGTCAGGGGCCAACTTAATTCCGTACCTTTTCCCACCAAGATGCTGAAACATCAGTATACAACTTTTCATCCTGTTCTGCTTCTCAAAAAACAACATTAACTGTAGCAAAATATTATAGTTTAAAGTTCCATTTAGGGGCCACTTTTCTCCACATTCCAGCTTATAAAGCGGCCACCACTGATTACGATATTTTATCAATGTTTTCCTGTTCACACTTCCACCGGCAGATCCTCCAATATCCTTCCAGTGACTTAAAACACATCCTAACACACTTTGCTTTAAAATTTCACTGCTTGTTTGCCCCCCCAGTTTCCAGTTTACACTTTCAGAATACACATGTTACTTACAAAAGCGTATCACAAAACATATCACTCGCAAAAATACGGGCACGCAATATCTTTCAGTAGCGATGTCACAAAACTACTATTACCAGCAATATTGCCAAAATCACAGTAACAATAGTCAGAGTCAAATGCCACATGCGATAAGTCAGAAAACCGAACTGTGTAACACCGTAACGATATCTTTCTTATAACAATGCCACGAACCTACTATTACCACCAGGAAAATAGCCAAAATCGCAGTAACAATAACCAGAGTTAAATACCATACTCCATGAGTCAGAAAACCAAAATAGACAACACAATTCCAGATGGACCTTAAAGCGAGCTCCTTCCTTAAGGTCCCCAAACATGTACTTATGGTGCTAACCACAAAGTATATACCAAACACTGCCTCGCAGAAGATCACCTTCTGACTTACAGACAGTTCCAGATGACCGGTCTAGCAGAAAACCAAACCAGAATAAAGAATATACTCACTTACAATGATGGGGTCCTTGTCTGCCTCCGCAGTGATCCGGTGAGTCGAGGAGTCCCTCCGGGAAATCCCGGGGGTACCCTAGGGAGTCCTGTTCCCAGCAGGTCCTGCAGTCCGGCAGAGAGGTTGTCCCATCTGGGTCGCCAAATTGATTCAAAGATCGAAGCCGAAATTCCTTTAAGTGGTATATTCTTTATTGCAGCGCTGGATGCACGGGGGATCTCTCCACCTATCGTGCATACCCAAAGCAGAAAGCAGTCTTGAATTTATACAATCAATCTATCAATATTCTACAAGCACCTATACATATGCATTACCTATCCCTGCCTTCCCTCGCTTCTCATGCTAATTAGCCTTTTGGCACCTTGCGCCTGCGCAGAGCCTTCCAAGAATTGTGGGCAGGGGTCTTTGGGACGTGGGCAGGGGTCTTTGGGAGGAAGACCCCGAGTCTTCCTCACAGTGTACTTTTCACCTTTGGTCAGGAATCTGCTGAATTGGCATGTTTCTTAATTGCAAGAGCTGGTTGTTGCTAATTCTCCCGTTTGTTGTATCTTTATAATGAATTCCAATGTCCAGTTTCGAGATTTATAGTCCTTACATTCGTTTCTCTGTCCGCCTGCCGCTTCCTTATCATGAGTTCCAGTGTCTTGTTTCGAGATATACAGTCCTTGTCTGGGGATTGTCCTTGCCTCCCCAATACCTCCTTAATCAATCCCCCCTTTTCTTTTCCCATGCAAATTCTTTTGCATCAGATACTTTCATTATTTACAGTAACACAACAAAGCAGGCATCTAAACAACATGCACACAAATATTCCTAACACTACTAATACGACGAGAGCAATGAATACTTGTTTCAACCATTGGAAATTGGGCAACCAGGAGGTTAACTTATTCCATAGTTCACTAAAACTCCATGAAAGATCATCTTTACTGATCTCATGTAGGATCCTTGTCTGCTTCCATCTTTCTTCCACGTCGGTAGAGATCCTTCCACTCTGATCTACATACATACAACAACTTGTGTTTATTACTGTACAGACTCCCCCTTGAGTGGCCAGTAACAAGTCTAGGGCCATCCGATTTTGTAATACTACCTGTGATAAACTAGGTATCTCTTCTTGTTGAGCCTTTATAGCATCCAGAATTTTGTTTTCTAACTTCTCTATAATTGCAGAAATATTAACTATTGCCTTTTCCAATTCACTCACTCCTAACCATGGGATAAACCATCGCACAAAACTATGAAAAGGGGTGTGTCTCTCTACCAAGGGATTGTTAATTTTTCATCTGATTCTCCGGATATGATTTCTCAAGTAACCTCGAGGCACTACATCATGTACTGTCATATTGGGGACTACCGCTCCAAGAGTGCAAGTTCCCTTCCAATTCTCAGGCAAGACCTTACGGGCTGTATCATTGCATAGCCAATACCACCCTTTTCCTTCTGGAACCGTCCAGCTGGTTGAATTTGCCCAGCCGCTAGTCGTACTAATATCAATTGTTCAATTACAAGATGTCTGATTTCCCACATAAGTAGTATCCGTATTTATACAATGCTGTTTTCCTATACCCTTAGGCGGGTTACACCTTTGTACACATACATAATAGGATTCTAACGGCATGAAGCTACTCACTTCTACTTCCAAAACTGCTTAATATTTTCGACCCCGAGATGTGTTTTCCCACAAATTAGTCCAAGATAAGTTTGCAGGCAAGGGAATCCCAATTAACGATACACCCTTATTCCCATGCTGTGGCAGATGGGTGCATACCCAACAGTTCGTCTTATTAGTTACTTGAGAAATTGTTTGTATTAAGGTCAGGTGTAAGTTCTCATCCCAAGTTGCCCACCCCAAATCCGAGAAGCGCACCCCTGCAATCATTAGGATCTGGAAAACCGTAATTTTGTTGGTCCAATTGGAGTGGTGGTCCATATCCTCGCCGGGGCCTTCTTCACCCTTGAATTGTGGATCCAAGCTGCTTGCTTCTTAATCTTAATGGCGGTGTGTGTTGTCAGTAATACTTGGTATGGTCCCATCCACTTTCCTTCCATTTTTCCTGCACGGGTTGTCCTGAAAAAGTCTTTATATATATATAATCCCCGAGCGTAAAGGGGTGGATTGGTTGATCCAACCCTGTAGCCCTGGTCCCTAAAACAAATTTATGTACTTTATTTAATTGTTTCTGAAGTTCAGTTATATAAGCATATAAATATTCTGATCCTAACTGCGTTAGGTCCTCTCCACTAAATAGAAATTGCTATGGCCTTCCATATAAGATTTTGAAGGGACTCAAATTTCCTTTTATTCTAGGTTTAACTCTAATTCCAAGTAATGCTAAAGGGAGGGATTGAGGCCATGACAAATTAGCTTCTTATCCAATTTTAGCTATTTATTGTTTAATTACATGGTTCATTTTTTCTACCTGTCCACTTGCCTGTGGTCTATAAGGAGTATGCAGTTGCCAATCTATCTTTAGAATCTTACTTATCTGTTCTACCACTTGTGCACAAAAATGTGAAACTCTATCAGAAGACATTGCTACTAGAATCCCAAAGCATGGTATTATTTCCTTTAACAAGACTTTAACCACTTCTCTTGCTTTGTTTGTTCGACAGGGAAAGGCTTCAGGCCTTCCTGAAAACGTGTCAGTCAGAACCAGTAAATAATGATACCCCCTTTTTCTAGGGAGTTCTGAAAAATCAATTTGCCACTGTTGCCCCGAATAATTTCCTTTACCGATTATTCCAAATTTTATTCTATCCTTGGTATTGGGGTTATTGTGTAAGCAAATGCTACATTGTTGAGTTACTTGTTTTATCATATCGTCCCACTAATGTCTGACTCAGGCTCTTATGCAGTGTGCCAGCTCCCCAGTGCGTTTTATTGTGTTCTGTAAGAACTATGGGCCATGTCAAACTAGAGGGTATTACTATGTGGTTATCTTTTAAATATACTCATCCATCTGGTTTCATTTTACCTTTCAAATCTTCCATTAATTTTAAGTCTTCTTTTGTATAATTTGGATATAGTTTGGATTTTACCGTCTGGTATCAAAGACAATGCCTTCACCTCAGTTATTTCAGCTGCCTGCTTAGCCTCTGCCAATCGATTTTCCAATTTCAAAATCGCTGTTCCCCTTTTGGTGTCCCTGACAATGCATGATAATGACAATGCTTTTCTGGTTGTTTTACAGCCTCTAACAATTTTAAAATTTCTTCAGCATACTTTGTGTTTTCACTGAGCGGTCAGCAATCCATGTTCTTTCCAAATTGCTCCATGAGCATGTACCACGCCGAATGTATATTTAGAATCTGTCCAAATATTTACCCTTTTTCCCGCTGCCAGTTCCAATGCTCTCGTGAGAGCAACTATCTCCGCCTTTTGAGCTGATGTTCCAGGGGGTAAAGGCTTAGACTCGATTACCTGCTGAGTAGTTGTTATAGCATATCCAGCTTTACGTTGTCTTTGCGTAACAAAACTGCTCCCATCCGTGAACCAAGTTTCTTCCGCATCTTCCATGGGCTCCTCCTTAAGGTCTGGTCGGCTGGAATACACAGTCTCTATAGTTTCTAAACAATCGTGAATCACAGCTTGTGCCGGAGCATCACTAAGAAAAGAGGCTAGATTCACAATATTAATTATCACAATTTCCACGTCGTCCTGTTCTACCAATATTGCTTGATGTTTCAAAATCATCAATTCTTGTTTAAGTTGTTTAAAGACTTTTTGTGCTTCTCCAGTCCAGACTAACTTTGACTGGTTAATCTTTATCAATTCACATAGAGGCTTTACCAATAGTCCATAATTATAAATCCAAAGGCGACACCAACCTGTCATTCCTAAAAAGGTTTGTAGCTCCTTTACCATTTGAGGTTCTGGAGTCCGGCAAATGACTTCCTTATGTTCAGTTCCTAGTTCTCGTTGTCCTTCCGAAATGTCACATCCCAGATAGGTCACACTTTGTTGAGCCAGCTGGACTTTCTGTCAAGAGACTTGATATCCATTTAAACCCAGAAAATTAAGACGACTTATAGTCCATTGAATCCAACTCCCTTTAGTCTCGGTAGCTATTAAGAGATCATCTACATATTGTAACAAAGCACCTTCAGTGTCCGGAGGTATCCATGTTTCGAGTTCCCTTGCTAATTGGTTTCCAAAAATAGTGGGGCTATTCTTGAATCCTTGAGGTAGTAATGTCCACGTAAGCTGCGTCTTTCTGCCTGAATCGGGATTTTCCCATTCAAAGGCGAATAGGTTTTGGCTTTCTGTGGCTAAGCCTAGGCAGAAGAAGGCATCTTTTAAATCCAGTACGGTAAACCAGACTTGACTATTCTTTAATTTAGTCAGCAAAGTATAAGGGTTTGCCACTACTGGATGTATATCCTCAGTGATTTTATTCATGGCCCTCAAATCCTGAACTAGCCTATAGCTTTTTCATCTGCCTTTTTAACTGGCAATATGGGTGCACTGTATTCTGATTCGCATTCAATCAATAATCCATACTGTAAAAACTTATCAATTATCTCTTTAATTCCTTTCCTATCTTCTATCCTCAAAGGATATTACTTAACCTTAACGGGTTTCTCTCCTGGCTTTAATTTAATAATTAGTAAGGTCACATTTTTAGCTCTTCCAGGGACTTCGGTAGCCCAAACTCCTGGACATACTTGATCTGTGATCTCTAAAGGTATTTCACTTTTAGGCTCAGTTTGTATTAGTGCCAAGCTTAACACATTTATTAGTTGTTCTTCTCCTGTTCTTAATTCCATTTTCCCTTTTTCAAAGACAATTTCTGCTCCTACTTGCTCTAATAAATCTCTACCTAAGAGTGCCCATGAGGAGCTAGGCATAGATAAAAATCTGTGTATGCCCCATTGTTTCCCTAACTTGTACTTCAAAGGTTCACAAAAATAAGCCTTTTCGGTTACACCTTGTCCTGGTTTCAGTTAGAACAGAGTTAATTTTCTTCCTAGTAGCTGGTAGAATGCTATGTTTTAGCCCAGGATGAGAAGAGTGCTGATAACACCCCGATGTTTTAATTGTTGCAGAGCAGTGCTTATACCAAGCCAAGGACATCTCAGCTTCTTGCTCTGTCCTGCCAACAGGCAGGCTGGGGGTGCAGTAAGAGCTGGGAGGGGACAGACCCAGGACAGGTGACCCAAACTAGCCAAAGGGGTATTCCATAGCATCTGATGTCAGGCTAAACAATACATAGGGGTGGCTAGCCAGGGGGAGGGGGCCGGACTGCTCGGGGTTAGGCTGGGCATTGGTCAGCGGGTGGTGAGCAATTGCATTGTGCATCACTAGTTTGTACACATTATTAGTAGTGGTACTATTATCATCATTGTATTATTATTATTATTATTATTATTATTATTATTATTATTATTATTATTATTATTATTATTATTTTGTCTTATTAAACTGTCTTTATCTCAACTCACGGGCTTCACTTTCCATTTCTCTCCCCCGCCCCAGAGAGGGAGGGGGAGGGGGAGCGAACAGCTGCGTGGTGTTTAGCTGCCGGCCGGGTTAAACCACGACACACCTTTTACCCTAACATAATAATTCTGTGAAGGCATTAATGCTTGATTTAGAACTGAATACGTTGCCCCATAGCAATAAGAAATTTCACTTCCATTCCTCCCCTAGCTTCATTATAACTAGTGGAGGATCCGCTAGGGTAGATTCCCCAGGTCCCCGTTATTCCTGTAGAAATCAGGGGTTGATTACCCTAGGAAAAGGCTAGTCAATTTGTCCTCCAAAGCCAGGTCCAAACCGTTTTGTTTTATTTATTTATTTATTTGTTTATTTTCATTACATTTCAGAGTTGGTCCAAAAATTCCATAGGGCTTTCTTTTAGACCTTGTTGGAAGCATATTCTCAATTCCCAATTCATCCAGGTTTTAGTATTTACTTAACCGTTCATAATTTTCAGGATGATTCGGGTCTTAGTGGGGGTCGGTCAGGGGAATGCAATTGTCCACAGTTCCCTGAACGGTCCCATCAGCAATCTGAGCTCGCCCATGAACTCAGGTTGTTTTAAGAGTTGACCTCTTTTCTGTTTCTGTGACAACTCTCTTGGACCGATCATGGTCCCTTTGCCCTAAAGGGCTAACACCCCTGATTTTAAGATCTCTGCCTCGGGCAGAGGCAGAACTATTAACATTCCTACATCCTCTTTCCCTGCTCATTCAACTTCAAACACCTTTAACACTTTCAACAACCCTTTTAACACTTCCTTTATCTTTCTCCAGCCTGTACTTCTCTAATGCCAACATCAAAGGTTCAGTCAGGGGCCAACTTAATTCCGTACCTTTTCCCACCAAGATGCTGAAACATCAGTATACAACTTTTCATCCTGTTCTGCTTCTCAAAAAACAACATTAACTGTAGCAAAATATTATAGTTTAAAGTTCCATTTAGGGGCCACTTTTCTCCACATTCCAGCTTATAAAGCGGCCACCACTGATTACGATATTTTATCAATGTTTTCCTGTTCACACTTCCACCGGCAGATCCTCCAATATCCTTCCAGTGACTTAAAACACATCCTAACACACTTTGCTTTAAAATTTCACTGCTTGTTTGCCCCCCCAGTTTCCAGTTTACACTTTCAGAATACACATGTTACTTACAAAAGCGTATCACAAAACGTATCACTCACAAAAATACGGGCACGCAATATCTTTCAGTAGCGATGTCACAAAACTACTATTACCAGCAATATTGCCAAAATCACAGTAACAATAGTCAGAGTCAAATGCCACATGCGATAAGTCAGAAAACCGAACTGTGTAACACCGTAACGATATCTTTCTTATAACAATGCCACGAACCTACTATTACCACCAGGAAAATAGCCAAAATCGCAGTAACAATAACCAGAGTTAAATACCATACTCCATGAGTCAGAAAACCAAAATAGACAACACAATTCCAGATGGACCTTAAAGCGAGCTCCTTCCTTAAGGTCCCCAAACATGTACTTATGGTGCTAACCACAAAGTATATACCAAACACTGCCTCGCAGAAGATCACCTTCTGACTTACAGACAGTTCCAGATGACCGGTCTAGCAGAAAACCAAACCAGAATAAAGAATATACTCACTTACAATGATGGGGTCCTTGTCTGCCTCCGCAGTGATCCGGTGAGTCGAGGAGTCCCTCCGGGAAATCCCGGGGGTACCCTAGGGAGTCCTGTTCCCAGCAGGTCCTGCAGTCCGGCAGAGAGGTTGTCCCATCTGGGTCGCCAAATTGATTCAAAGATCGAAGCCGAAATTCCTTTAAGTGGTATATTCTTTATTGCAGCGCTGGATGCACGGGGGATCTCTCCACCTATCGTGCATACCCAAAGCAGAAAGCAGTCTTGAATTTATACAATCAATCTATCAATATTCTACAAGCACCTATACATATGCATTACCTATCCCCGCCTTCCCTCGCTTCTCATGCTAATTAGCCTTTTGGCACCTTGCGCCTGCGCAGAGCCTTCCAAGAATTGTGGGCAGGGGTCTTTGGGACGTGGGCAGGGGTCTTTGGGAGGAAGACCCCGAGTCTTCCTCACAGTGTACTTTTCACCTTTGGTCAGGAATCTGCTGAATTGGCATGTTTCTTAATTGCAAGAGCTGGTTGTTGCTAATTCTCCCGTTTGTTGTATCTTTATAATGAATTCCAATGTCCAGTTTCGAGATTTATAGTCCTTACATTCGTTTCTCTGTCCGCCTGCCGCTTCCTTATCATGAGTTCCAGTGTCTTGTTTCGAGATATACAGTCCTTGTCTGGGGATTGTCCTTGCCTCCCCAGTACCTCCTTAATCAATCCCCCCTTTTCTTTTCCCATGCAAATTCTTTTGCATCAGATACTTTCATTATTTACAGTAACACAACAAAGCAGGCATCTAAACAACATGCACACAAATATTCCTAACACTACTAATACGATGAGAGCAATGAATACTTGTTTCAACCATTGGAAATTGGGCAACCAGGAGGTTAACTTATTCCATAGTTCACTAAAACTCCATGAAAGATCATCTTTACTGATCTCATGTAGGATCCTTGTTTGCTTCCATATTTCTTCCAGGTCGGTAGAGATCCTTCCACTCTGATCTACATACATACAACAACTTGTGTTTATTACTGTACAGACTCCCCCTTGAGTGGCCAGTAACAAGTCTAGGGCCATCCGATTTTGGAATACTACCTGTGATAAACTAGATATCTCTTCTTGTTGAGCCTTTATAGCATCCAGAATTTTGTTTTCTAACTTCTCTATAATTGCAGAAATATTAACTATTGCCTTTTCCAATTCACTCACTCCTAACCATGGGATAAACCATTGCACAAAACTATGAAAAGGGGTGTGTCTCTCAACCAATGGATTGTTAATTTTTCATCTGATTCTCCGGATATGATTTCTCAAGTAACCTCGAGGCACTACATCATGTACTGTCATATTGGGGACTACCGCTCCAAGAGTGCAAGTTCCCTTCCAATTCTCAGGCAAGACCTTACGGGCTGTATCATTGCATAGCCAATACCACCCTTTTCCTTCTGGAACCGTCCAGCTGGTTGAATTTGCCCAGCCGCTAGTCGTACTAATATCAATTGTTCAATTACAAGATGTCTGATTTCCCACATAAGTAGTATCCGTATTTATACAATGCTGTTTTCCTATACCCTTAGGCGGGTTACACCTTTGTACACATACATAATAGGATTCTAACGGCATGAAGCTACTCACTTCTACTTCCAAAACTGCTTAATATTTTCGACCCCGAGATGTGTTTTCCCACAAATTAGTCCAAGATAAGTTTGCAGGCAAGGGAATCCCAATTAACGATACACCCTTATTCCCATGCTGTGGCAGATGGGTGCATACCCAACAGTTCGTCTTATTAGTTACTTGAGAAATTGTTTGTATTAAGGTCAGGTGTAAGTTCTCATCCCAAGTTGCCCACCCCAAATCCGAGAAGCGCACCCCTGCAATCATCAGGATCTGGAAAACCGTAATTTTGTTGGTCCAATTGGAGTGGTGGTCCATATCCTCGCCGGGGCCTTCTTCACCCTTGAATTGTGGATCCAAGCTGCTTGCTTCTTAATCTTAATGGCGGTGTGTGTTGTCAGTAATACTTGGTATGGTCCCATCCACTTTCCTTCCATTTTTCCTGCACGGGTTGTCCTGAAAAAGTCTTTATATATATATAATCCCCGAGCGTAAAGGGGTGGATTGGTTGATCCAACCCTGTAGCCCTGGTCCCTAAAACAAATTTATGTACTTTATTTAATTGTTTCTGAAGTTCAGTTATATAAGCATATAAATATTCTGATCCTAACTGCGTTAGGTCCTCTCCACTAAATAGAAATTGCTATGGCCTTCCGTATAAGATTTTGAAGGGACTCAAATTTCCTTTTATTCTAGGTTTAACTCTAATTCCAAGTAATGCTAAAGGGAGGGATTGAGGCCATGACAAATTAGCTTCTTATCCAATTTTAGCTATTTATTGTTTAATTACATGGTTCGTTTTTTCTACCTGTCCACTTGCCTGTGGTCTATAAGGAGTATGCAGTTGCCAATCTATCTTTAGAATCTTACTTATCTGTTCTACCACTTGTGCACAAAAATGTGAAACTCTATCAGAAGACATTGCTACTAGAATCCCAAAGCATGGTATTATTTCCTTTAACAAGACTTTAACCACTTCTCTTGCTTTGTTTGTTCGACAGGGAAAGGCTTCAGGCCTTCCTGAAAACGTGTCAGTCAGAACCAGTAAATAATGATACCCCCTTTTTCTAGGGAGTTCTGAAAAATCAATTTGCCACTGTTGCCCCGAATAATTTCCTTTACCGATTATTCCAAATTTTATTCTATCCTTGGTATTGGGGTTATTGTGTAAGCAAATGCTACATTGTTGAGTTACTTGTTTTATCATATCGTCCCACTAATGTCTGACTCAGGCTCTTATGCAGTGTGCCAGCTCCCCAGTGCGTTTTATTGTGTTCTGTAAGAACTATGGGCCATGTCAAACTAGAGGGTATTACTATGTGATTATCTTTTAAATATACTCATCCATCTGGTTTCATTTTACCTTTCAAATCTTCCATTAATTTTAAGTCTTCTTTTGTATAATTTGGATATAGTTTGGATTTTACCGTCTGGTATCAAAGACAATGCCTTCACCTCAGTTATTTCAGCTGCCTGCTTAGCCTCTGCCAATCGATTTTCCAATTTCAAAATCGCTGTTCCCCTTTTGGTGTCCCTGACAATGCATGATAATGACAATGCTTTTCTGGTTGTTTTACAGCCTCTAACAATTTTAAAATTTCTTCAGCATACTTTGTGTTTTCACTGAGCGGTCAGCAATCCATGTTCTTTCCAAATTGCTCCATGAGCATGTACCACGCCGAATGTATATTTAGAATCTGTCCAAATATTTACCCTTTTTCCCGCTGCCAGTTCCAATGCTCTCGTGAGAGCAACTATCTCCGCCTTTTGAGCTGATGTTCCAGGGGGTAAAGGCTTAGACTCGATTACCTGCTGAGTAGTTGTTATAGCATATCCAGCTTTACGTTGTCTTTGCGTAACAAAACTGCTCCCATCCGTGAACCAAGTTTCTTCCGCATCTTCCATGGGCTCCTCCTTAAGGTCTGGTCGGCTGGAATACACAGTCTCTATAGTTTCTAAACAATCGTGAATCACAGCTTGTGCCGGAGCATCACTAAGAAAAGAGGCTAGATTCACAATATTAATTATCACAATTTCCACGTCGTCCTGTTCTACCAATATTGCTTGATGTTTCAAAATCATCAATTCTTGTTTAAGTTGTTTAAAGACTTTTTGTGCTTCTCCAGTCCAGACTAACTTTGACTGGTTAATCTTTATCAATTCACATAGAGGCTTTACCAATAGTCCATAATTATAAATCCAAAGGCGACACCAACCTGTCATTCCTAAAAAGGTTTGTAGCTCCTTTACCATTTGAGGTTCTGGAGTCCGGCAAATGACTTCCTTATGTTCAGTTCCTAGTTCTCGTTGTCCTTCCGAAATGTCACATCCCAGATAGGTCACACTTTGTTGAGCCAGCTGGACTTTCTGTCAAGAGACTTGATATCCATTTAAACCCAGAAAATTAAGACGACTTATAGTCCATTGAATCCAACTCCCTTTAGTCTCGGTAGCTATTAAGAGATCATCTACATATTGTAACAAAGCACCTTCAGTGTCCGGAGGTATCCATGTTTCGAGTTCCCTTGCTAATTGGTTTCCAAAAATAGTGGGGCTATTCTTGAATCCTTGAGGTAGTAATGTCCACGTAAGCTGCGTCTTTCTGCCTGAATCGGGATTTTCCCATTCAAAGGCGAATAGGTTTTGGCTTTCTGTGGCTAAGCCTAGGCAGAAGAAGGCATCTTTTAAATCCAGTACGGTAAACCAGACTTGACTATTCTTTAATTTAGTCAGCAAAGTATAAGGGTTTGCCACTACTGGATGTATATCCTCAGTGATTTTATTCATGGCCCTCAAATCCTGAACTAGCCTATAGCTTTTTCATCTGCCTTTTTAACTGGCAATATGGGTGCACTGTATTCTGATTCGCATTCAATCAATAATCCATACTGTAAAAACTTATCAATTATCTCTTTAATTCCTTTCCTATCTTCTATCCTCAAAGGATATTACTTAACCTTAACGGGTTTCTCTCCTGGCTTTAATTTAATAATTAGTAAGGTCACATTTTTAGCTCTTCCAGGGACTTCGGTAGCCCAAACTCCTGGACATACTTGATCTGTGATCTCTAAAGGTATTTCACTTTTAGGGTCAGTTTGTATTAGTGCCAAGCTTAACACATTTATTAGTTGTTCTTCTCCTGTTCTTAATTCCATTTTCCCTTTTTCAAAGACAATTTCTGCTCCTACTTGCTCTAATAAATCTCTACCTAAGAGTGCCCATGAGGAGCTAGGCATAGATAAAAATCTGTGTATGCCCCATTGTTTCCCTAACTTGTACTTCAAAGGTTCACAAAAATAAGCCTTTTCGGTTACACCTTGTCCTGGTTTCAGTTAGAACAGAGTTAATTTTCTTCCTAGTACCTGGTAGAATGCTATGTTTTAGCCCAGGATGAGAAGAGTGCTGATAACACCCCGATGTTTTAATTGTTGCAGAGCAGTGCTTATACCAAGCCAAGGACATCTCAGCTTCTTGCTCTGTCCTGCCAACAGGCAGGCTGGGGGTGCAGTAAGAGCTGGGAGGGGACAGACCCAGGACAGGTGACCCAAACTAGCCAAAGGGGTATTCCATAGCATCTGACGTCAGGCTAAACAATACATAGGGGTGGCTAGCCAGGGGGAGGGGGCCGGACTGCTCGGGGTTAGGCTGGGCATTGGTCAGCGGGTGGTGAGCAATTGCATTGTGCATCACTAGTTTGTACACATTATTAGTAGTGGTACTATTATCATCATTGTATTATTATTATTATTATTATTATTATTATTATTATTATTATTATTACTACTACTACTATTATTTTGTCTTATTAAACTGTCTTTATCTCAACTCACAGGCTTCACTTTCCATTTCTCTCCCCCGTCCCAGAGAGGGAGGGGGAGGGTGAGCGAACAGCTGCGTGGTGTTTAGCTGCCGGCCGGGTTAAACCACGACACACCTTTTACCCTAACATAATAATTCTGTGAAGGCATTAATGCTTGATTTAGAACTGAATACGTTGCCCCATAGCAATAAGAAATTTCACTTCCATTCCTCCCCTAGCTTCATTATAACTAGTGGAGGATCCGCTAGGGTAGATTCCCCAGGTCCCCGTTATTCCTGTAGAAATCAGGGGTTGATTACCCTAGGAAAAGGCTAGTCAATTTGTCCTCCAAAGCCAGGTCCAAACCGTTTTGTTTTATTTATTTATTTATTTGTTTATTTTCATTACATTTCAGAGTTGGTCCAAAAATTCCATAGGGCTTTCTTTTAGACCTTGTTGGAAGCATATTCTCAATTCCCAATTCATCCAGGTTTTAGTATTTACTTAACCGTTCATAATTTTCAGGATGATTCGGGTCTTAGTGGGGGTCGGTCAGGGGAATGCAATTGTCCACAGTTCCCTGAACAGTCCCATCAGCAATCTGAGCTCGCCCATGAACTCAGGTTGTTTTAAGAGTTGACCTCTTTTCTGTTTCTGTGACAACTCTCTCGGACCGATCATGGTCCCTTTGCCCTAAAGGGCTAACACCCCTGATTTTAAGATCTCTGCCTCGGGCAGAGGCAGAACTATTAACATTCCTACATCCTCTTTCCCTGCTCATTCAACTTCAAACACCTTTAACACTTTCAACAACCCTTTTAACACTTCCTTTATCTTTCCCCAGCCTGTACTTCTCTAATGCCAACATCAAAGGTTCAGTCAGGGGCCAACTTAATTCCGTACCTTTTCCCACCAAGATGCTGAAACATCAGTATACAACATTTCATCCTGTTCTGCTTCTCAAAAAACAACATTAACTGTAGCAAAATATTATAGTTTAAAGTTCCATTTAGGGGCCACTTTTCTCCACATTCCAGCTTATAAAGCGGCCACCACTGATTACGATATTTTATCAATGTTTTCCTGTTCACACTTCCACCGGCAGATCCTCCAATATCCTTCCAGTGACTTAAAACACATCCTAACACACTTTGCTTTAAAATTTCACTGCTTGTTTGCCCCCCCAGTTTCCAGTTTACACTTTCAGAATACACATGTTACTTACAAAAGCGTATCACAAAACGTATCACTCACAAAAATACGGGCACGCAATATCTCTCAGTAGCGATGTCACAAAACTACTATTACCAGCAATATTGCCAAAATCACAGTAACAATAGTCAGAGTCAAATGCCAC
Source organism: Aythya marila (assembly GCF_965140915.1). Taxonomy (NCBI): domain Eukaryota; kingdom Metazoa; phylum Chordata; class Aves; order Anseriformes; family Anatidae; genus Aythya; species Aythya marila. Next base: position 291,985 of record NC_139049.1, read on the forward strand.
ATGCGATAAGTCAGAAAACCGAACTGTGTAACACCGTAACGATATCTTTCTTATAACAATGCCACGAACCTACTATTACCACCAGGAAAATAGCCAAAATCGCAGTAACAATAACCAGAGTTAAATACCATACTCCATGAGTCAGAAAACCAAAATAGACAACACAATTCCAGATGGACCTTAAAGCGAGCTCCTTCCTTAAGGTCCCCAAACATGTACTTATGGTGCTAACCACAAAGTATATACCAAACACTGCCTCGCAGAAGATCACCTTCTGACTTACAGACAGTTCCAGATGACCGGTCTACCAGAAAACCAAACCAGAATAAAGAATATACTCACTTACAATGATGGGGTCCTTGTCTGCCTCCGCAGTGATCCAGTGAGTCGAGGAGTCCCTCCGGGAAATCCCGGGGGTACCCTAGGGAGTCCTGTTCCCAGCAGGTCCTGCAGTCCGGCAGAGAGGTTGTCCCATCTGGGTCGCCAAATTGATTCAAAGATCAAAGCCGAAATTCCTTTAAGTGGTATATTCTTTATTGCAGCGCTGGATGCACGGGGGATCTCTCCACCTATCGTGCATACCCAAAGCAGAAAGCAGTCTTGAATTTATACAATCAATCTATCAATATTCTACAAGCACCTATACATATGCATTACCTATCCCCGCCTTCCCTCGCTTCTCATGCTAATTAGCCTTTTGGCACCTTGCGCCTGCGCAGAGCCTTCCAAGAATTGTGGGCAGGGGTCTTTGGGACGTGGGCAGGGGTCTTTGGGAGGAAGACCCCGAGTCTTCCTCACAGTGTACTTTTCACCTTTGGTCAGGAATCTGCTGAATTGGCATGTTTCTTAATTGCAAGAGCTGGTTGTTGCTAATTCTCCCGTTTGTTGTATCTTTATAATGAATTCCAATGTCCAGTTTCGAGATTTATAGTCCTTACATTCGTTTCTCTGTCCGCCTGCCGCTTCCTTATCATGAGTTCCAGTGTCTTGTTTCGAGATATACAGTCCTTGTCGTGGGATTGTCCTTGCCTCCCCAGTACCTCCTTAATCAATCCCCCCTTTTCTTTTCCCATGCAAATTCTTTTGCATCAGATACTTTCATTATTTACAGTAACACAACAAAGCAGGCATCTAAACAACATGCACACAAATATTCCTAACACTACTAATACGATGAGAACAATGAATACTTGTTTCAACCATTGGAAATTGGGCAACCAGGAGGTTAACTTATTCCATAGTTCACTAAAACTCCATGAAAGATCATCTTTACTGATCTCATGTAGGATCCTTGTTTGCTTCCATATTTCTTCCAGGTCGGTAGAGATCCTTCCACTCTGATCTACATACATACAACAACTTGTGTTTATTACTGTACAGACTCCCCCTTGAGTGGCCAGTAACAAGTCTAGGGCCATCCGATTTTGGAATACTACCTGTGATAAACTAGATATCTCTTCTTGTTGAGCCTTTATAGCATCCAGAATTTTGTTTTCTAACTTCTCTATAATTGCAGAAATATTAACTATTGCCTTTTCCAATTCACTCACTCCTAACCATGGGATAAACCATTGCACAAAACTATGAAAAGGGGTGTGTCTCTCAACCAATGGATTGTTAATTTTTCATCTGATTCTCCGGATATGATTTCTCAAGTAACCTCGAGGCACTACATCATGTACTGTCATATTGGGGACTACCGCTCCAAGAGTGCAAGTTCCCTTCCAATTCTCAGGCAAGACCTTACGGGCTGTATCATTGCATAGCCAATACCACCCTTTTCCTTCTGGAACCGTCCAGCTGGTTGAATTTGCCCAGCCGCTAGTCGTACTAATATCAATTGTTCAATTACAAGATGTCTGATTTCCCCCATAAGTAGTATCCGTATTTATACAATGCTGTTTTCCTATACCCTTAGGCGGGTTACACCTTTGTACACATACATAATAGGATTCTAACGGCATGAAGCTACTCACTTCTACTTCCAAAACTGCTTAATATTTTCGACCCCGAGATGTGTTTTCCCACAAATTAGTCCAAGATAAGTTTGCAGGCAAGGGAATCCCAATTAACGATACACCCTTATTCCCATGCTGTGGCAGATGGGTGCATACCCAACAGTTCGTCTTATTAGTTACTTGAGAAATTGTTTGTATTAAGGTCAGGTGTAAGTTCTCATCCCAAGTTGCCCACCCCAAATCCGAGAAGCGCACCCCTGCAATCATTAGGATCTGGAAAACCGTAATTTTGTTGGTCCAATTGGAGTGGTGGTCCATATCCTCGCCGGGGCCTTCTTCACCCTTGAATTGTGGATCCAAGCTGCTTGCTTCTTAATCTTAATGGCGGTGTGTGTTGTCAGTAATACGTGGTATGGTCCCATCCACTTTCCTTCCATTTTTCCTGCACGGGTTGTCCTGAAGAAGTCTTTATATATATATAATCCCCGAGCGTAAAGGGGTGGATTGGTTGATCCAACCCTGTAGCCCTGGTCCCTAAAACAAATTTATGTACTTTATTTAATTGTTTCTGAAGTTCAGTTATATAAGCATATAAATATTCTGATCCTAACTGCGTTAGGTCCTCTCCACTAAATAGAAATTGCTATGGCCTTCCATATAAGATTTTGAAGGGACTCAAATTTCCTTTTATTCTAGGTTTAACTCTAATTCCAAGTAATGCTAAAGGGAGGGATTGAGGCCATGACAAATTAGCTTCTTATCCAATTTTAGCTATTTATTGTTTAATTACATGGTTCATTTTTTCTACCTGTCCACTTGCCTGTGGTCTATAAGGAGTATGCAGTTGCCAATCTATCTTTAGAATCTTACTTATCTGTTCTACCACTTGTGCACAAAAATGTGAAACTCTATCAGAAGACATTGCTACTAGAATCCCAAAGCATGGTATTATTTCCTTTAACAAGACTTTAACCACTTCTCTTGCTTTGTTTGTTCGACAGGGAAAGGCTTCAGGCCTTCCTGAAAACGTGTCAGTCAGAACCAGTAAATAATGATACCCCCTTTTTCTAGGGAGTTCTGAAAAATCAATTTGCCACTGTTGCCCCGAATAATTTCCTTTACCGATTATTCCAAATTTTATTCTATCCTTGGTATTGGGGTTATTGTGTAAGCAAATGCTACATTGTTGAGTTACTTGTTTTATCATATCGTCCCACTAATGTCTGACTCAGGCTCTTATGCAGTGTGCCAGCTCCCCAGTGCGTTTTATTGTGTTCTGTAAGAACTATGGGCCATGTCAAACTAGAGGGTATTACTATGTGATTATCTTTTAAATATACTCATCCATCTGGTTTCATTTTACCTTTCAAATCTTCCATTAATTTTAAGTCTTCTTTTGTATAATTTGGATATAGTTTGGATTTTACCGTCTGGTATCAAAGACAATGCCTTCACCTCAGTTATTTCAGCTGCCTGCTTAGCCTCTGCCAATCGATTTTCCAATTTCAAAATCGCTGTTCCCCTTTTGGTGTCCCTGACAATGCATGATAATGACAATGCTTTTCTGGTTGTTTTACAGCCTCTAACAATTTTAAAATTTCTTCAGCATACTTTGTGTTTTCACTGAGCGGTCAGCAATCCATGTTCTTTCCAAATTGCTCCATGAGCATGTACCACGCCGAATGTATATTTAGAATCTGTCCAAATATTTACCCTTTTTCCCGCTGCCAGTTCCAATGCTCTCATGAGAGCAACTATCTCCGCCTTTTGAGCTGATGTTCCAGGGGGTAAAGGCTTAGACTCGATTACCTGCTGAGTAGTTGTTATAGCATATCCAGCTTTACGTTGTCTTTGCGTAACAAAACTGCTCCCATCCGTGAACCAAGTTTCTTCCGCATCTTCCATGGGCTCCTCCTTAAGGTCTGGTCGGCTGGAATACACAGTCTCTATAGTTTCTAAACAATCGTGAATCACAGCTTGTGCCGGAGCATCACTAAGAAAAGAGGCTAGATTCACAATATTAATTATCACAATTTCCACGTCGTCCTGTTCTACCAATATTGCTTGATGTTTCAAAATCATCAATTCTTGTTTAAGTTGTTTAAAGACTTTTTGTGCTTCTCCAGTCCAGACTAACTTTGACTGGTTAATCTTTATCAATTCACATAGAGGCTTTACCAATAGTCCATAATTATAAATCCAAAGGCGACACCAACCTGTCATTCCTAAAAAGGTTTGTAGCTCCTTTACCATTTGAGGTTCTGGAGTCCGGCAAATGACTTCCTTATGTTCAGTTCCTAGTTCTCGTTGTCCTTCCGAAATGTCACATCCCAGATAGGTCACACTTTGTTGAGCCAGCTGGACTTTCTGTCAAGAGACTTGATATCCATTTAAACCCAGAAAATTAAGACGACTTATAGTCCATTGAATCCAACTCCCTTTAGTCTCGGTAGCTATTAAGAGATCATCTACATATTGTAACAAAGCACCTTCAGTGTCCGGAGGTATCCATGTTTCGAGTTCCCTTGCTAATTGGTTTCCAAAAATAGTGGGGCTATTCTTGAATCCTTGAGGTAGTAATGTCCACGTAAGCTGCGTCTTTCTGCCTGAATCGGGATTTTCCCATTCAAAGGCGAATAGGTTTTGGCTTTCTGTGGCTAAGCCTAGGCAGAAGAAGGCATCTTTTAAATCCAGTACGGTAAACCAGACTTGACTATTCTTTAATTTAGTCAGCAAAGTATAAGGGTTTGCCACTACTGGATGTATATCCTCAGTGATTTTATTCATGGCCCTCAAATCCTGAACTAGCCTATAGCTTTTTCATCTGCCTTTTTAACTGGCAATATGGGTGCACTGTATTCTGATTCGCATTCAATCAATAATCCATACTGTAAAAACTTATCAATTATCTCTTTAATTCCTTTCCTATCTTCTATCCTCAAAGGATATTACTTAACCTTAACGGGTTTCTCTCCTGGCTTTAATTTAATAATTAGTAAGGTCACATTTTTAGCTCTTCCAGGGACTTCGGTAGCCCAAACTCCTGGACATACTTGATCTGTGATCTCTAAAGGTATTTCACTTTTAGGCTCAGTTTGTATTAGTGCCAAGCTTAACACATTTATTAGTTGTTCTTCTCCTGTTCTTAATTCCATTTTCCCTTTTTCAAAGACAATTTCTGCTCCTACTTGCTCTAATAAATCTCTACCTAAGAGTGCCCATGAGGAGCTAGGCATAGATAAAAATCTGTGTATGCCCCATTGTTTCCCTAACTTGTACTTCAAAGGTTCACAAAAATAAGCCTTTTCGGTTACACCTTGTCCTGGTTTCAGTTAGAACAGAGTTAATTTTCTTCCTAGTAGCTGGTAGAATGCTATGTTTTAGCCCAGGATGAGAAGAGTGCTGATAACACCCCGATGTTTTAATTGTTGCAGAGCAGTGCTTATACCAAGCCAAGGACATCTCAGCTTCTTGCTCTGTCCTGCCAACAGGCAGGCTGGGGGTGCAGTAAGAGCTGGGAGGGGACAGACCCAGGACAGGTGACCCAAACTAGCCAAAGGGGTATTCCATAGCATCTGACGTCAGGCTAAACAATACATAGGGGTGGCTAGCCAGGGGGAGGGGGCCAGACTGCTCGGGGTTAGGCTGGGCATTGGTCAGCGGGTGGTGAGCAATTGCATTGTGCATCACTAGTTTGTACACATTATTAGTAGTGGTACTATTATCATCATTGTATTATTATTATTATTATTATTATTATTATTATTATTATTATTATTATTACTACTACTACTATTATTTTGTCTTATTAAACTGTCTTTATCTCAACTCACAGGCTTCACTTTCCATTTCTCTCCCCCGTCCCAGAGAGGGAGGGGGAGGGTGAGCGAACAGCTGCGTGGTGTTTAGCTGCCGGCCGGGTTAAACCACGACACACCTTTTACCCTAACATAATAATTCTGTGAAGGCATTAATGCTTGATTTAGAACTGAATACGTTGCCCCATAGCAATAAGAAATTTCACTTCCATTCCTCCCCTAGCTTCATTATAACTAGTGGAGGATCCGCTAGGGTAGATTCCCCAGGTCCCCGTTATTCCTGTAGAAATCAGGGGTTGATTACCCTAGGAAAAGGCTAGTCAATTTGTCCTCCAAAGCCAGGTCCAAACCGTTTTGTTTTATTTATTTATTTATTTGTTTATTTTCATTACATTTCAGAGTTGGTCCAAAAATTCCATAGGGCTTTCTTTTAGACCTTGTTGGAAGCATATTCTCAATTCCCAATTCATCCAGGTTTTAGTATTTACTTAACCGTTCATAATTTTCAGGATGATTCGGGTCTTAGTGGGGGTCGGTCAGGGGAATGCAATTGTCCACAGTTCCCTGAACGGTCCCATCAGCAATCTGAGCTCGCCCATGAACTCAGGTTGTTTTAAGAGTTGACCTCTTTTCTGTTTCTGTGACAACTCTCTCGGACCGATCATGGTCCCTTTGCCCTAAAGGGCTAACACCCCTGATTTTAAGATCTCTGCCTCGGGCAGAGGCAGAACTATTAACATTCCTACATCCTCTTTCCCTGCTCATTCAACTTCAAACACCTTTAACACTTTCAACAACCCTTTTAACACTTCCTTTATCTTTCCCCAGCCTGTACTTCTCTAATGCCAACATCAAAGGTTCAGTCAGGGGCCAACTTAATTCCGTACCTTTTCCCACCAAGATGCTGAAACATCAGTATACAACATTTCATCCTGTTCTGCTTCTCAAAAAACAATATTAACTGTAGCAAAATATTATAGTTTAAAGTTCCATTTAGGGGCCACTTTTCTCCACATTCCAGCTTATAAAGCGGCCACCACTGATTACGATATTTTATCAATGTTTTCCTGTTCACACTTCCACCGGCAGATCCTCCAATATCCTTCCAGTGACTTAAAACACATCCTAACACACTTTGCTTTAAAATTTCACTGCTTGTTTGCCCCCCCAGTTTCCAGTTTACACTTTCAGAATACACATGTTACTTACAAAAGCGTATCACAAAACGTATCACTCACAAAAATACGGGCACGCAATATCTCTCAGTAGCGATGTCACAAAACTACTATTACCAGCAATATTGCCAAAATCACAGTAACAATAGTCAGAGTCAAATGCCACATGCGATAAGTCAGAAAACCGAACTGTGTAACACCGTAACGATATCTTTCTTATAACAATGCCACGAACCTACTATTACCACCAGGAAAATAGCCAAAATCGCAGTAACAATAACCAGAGTTAAATACCATACTCCATGAGTCAGAAAACCAAAATAGACAACACAATTCCAGATGGACCTTAAAGCGAGCTCCTTCCTTAAGGTCCCCAAACATGTACTTATGGTGCTAACCACAAAGTATATACCAAACACTGCCTCGCAGAAGATCACCTTCTGACTTACAGACAGTTCCAGATGACCGGTCTACCAGAAAACCAAACCAGAATAAAGAATATACTCACTTACAATGATGGGGTCCTTGTCTGCCTCCGCAGTGATCCGGTGAGTCGAGGAGTCCCTCCGGGAAATCCCGGGGGTACCCTAGGGAGTCCTGTTCCCAGCGGGTCCTGCGGTCCGGCAGAGAGGTTGTCCCATCTGGGTCGCCAAATTGATTCAAAGATCAAAGCCGAAATTCCTTTAAGTGGTATATTCTTTATTGCAGCGCTGGATGCACGGGGGATCTCTCCACCTATCGTGCATACCCAAAGCAGAAAGCAGTCTTGAATTTATACAATCAATCTATCAATATTCTACAAGCACCTATACATATGCATTACCTATCCCCGCCTTCCCTCGCTTCTCATGCTAATTAGCCTTTTGGCACCTTGCGCCTGCACAGAGCCTTCCAAGAATTGTGGGCAGGGGTCTTTGGGACGTGGGCAGGGGTCTTTGGGAGGAAGACCCCGAGTCTTCCTCACAGTGTACTTTTCACCTTTGGTCAGGAATCTGCTGAATTGGCATGTTTCTTAATTGCAAGAGCTGGTTGTTGCTAATTCTCCCGTTTGTTGTATCTTTATAATGAATTCCAATGTCCAGTTTCGACAGTTATAGTCCTTACATTCGTTTCTCTGTCCGCCTGCCGCTTCCTTATCATGAGTTCCAGTGTCTTGTTTCGAGATATACAGTCCTTGTCTGGGGATTGTCCTTGCCTCCCCAGTACCTCCTTAATCAATCCCCCCTTTTCTTTTCCCATGCAAATTCTTTTGCATCAGATACTTTCATTATTTACAGTAACACAACAAAGCAGGCATCTAAACAACATGCACACAAATATTCCTAACACTACTAATACGATGAGAGCAATGAATACTTGTTTCAACCATTGGAAATTGGGCAACCAGGAGGTTAACTTATTCCATAGTTCACTAAAACTCCATGAAAGATCATCTTTACTGATCTCATGTAGGATCCTTGTCTGCTTCCATCTTTCTTCCACGTCGGTAGAGATCCTTCCACTCTGATCTACATACATACAACAACTTGTGTTTATTACTGTACAGACTCCCCCTTGAGTGGCCAGTAACAAGTCTAGGGCCATCCGATTTTGTAATACTACCTGTGATAAACTAGATATCTCTTCTTGTTGAGCCTTTATAGCATCCAGAATTTTGTTTTCTAACTTCTCTATAATTGCAGAAATATTAACTATTGCCTTTTCCAATTCACTCACTCCTAACCATGGGATAAACCATCGCACAAAACTATGAAAAGGGGTGTGTCTCTCTACCAATGGATTGTTAATTTTTCATCTGATTCTCCGGATATGATTTCTCAAGTAACCTCGAGGCACTACCTCATGTACTGTCATATTGGGGACTACCGCTCCAAGAGTGCAAGTTCCCTTCCAATTCTCAGGCAAGACCTTACGGGCTGTATCATTGCATAGCCAATACCACCCTTTTCCTTCTGGAACCGGCCAGCTGGTTGAATTTGCCCAGCCGCTAGTCGTACTAATATCAATTGTTCAATTACAAGATGTCTGATTTCCCACATAAGTAGTATCCGTATTTATACAATGCTGTTTTCCTATACCCTTAGGCGGGTTACACCTTTGTACACATACATAATAGGATTCTAACGGCATGAAGCTACTCACTTCTACTTCCAAAACTGCTTAATATTTTCGACCCCGAGATGTGTTTTCCCACAAATTAGTCCAAGATAAGTTTGCAGGCAAGGGAATCCCAATTAACGATACACCCTTATTCCCATGCTGTGGCAGATGGGTGCATACCCAACAGTTCGTCTTATTAGTTACTTGAGAAATTGTTTGTATTAAGGTCAGGTGTAAGTTCTCATCCCAAGTTGCCCACCCCAAATCCGAGAAGCGCACCCCTGCAATCATCAGGATCTGGAAAACCGTAATTTTGTTGGTCCAATTGGAGTGGTGGTCCATATCCTCGCCGGGGCCTTCTTCACCCTTGAATTGTGGATCCAAGCTGCTTGCTTCTTAATCTTAATGGCGGTGTGTGTTGTCAGTAATACTTGGTATGGTCCCATCCACTTTCCTTCCATTTTTCCTGCACGGGTTGTCCTGAAAAAGTCTTTATATATATATAATCCCTGAGCTTCAAGGGGTGGATTGGTTGATCCAACCCTGTAGCCCTGGTCCCTAAAACAAATGTATGTACTTTATTTAATTGTTTCTGAAGTTCAGTTATATAAGCATATAAATATTCTGATCCTAACTGCGTTAGGTCCTCTCCACTAAATAGAAATTGCTATGGCCTTCCATATAAGATTTTGAAGGGACTCAAATTTCCTTTTATTCTAGGTTTAACTCTAATTCCAAGTAATGCTAAAGGGAGGGATTGAGGCCATGACAAATTAGCTTCTTATCCAATTTTAGCTATTTATTGTTTAATTACATGGTTCATTTTTTCTACCTGTCCACTTGCCTGTGGTCTATAAGGAGTATGCAGTTGCCAATCTATCTTTAGAATCTTACTTATCTGTTCTACCACTTGTGCACAAAAATGTGAAACTCTATCAGAAGACATTGCTACTAGAATCCCAAAGCATGGTATTATTTCCTTTAACAAGACTTTAACCACTTCTCTTGCTTTGTTTGTTCGACAGGGAAAGGCTTCAGGCCTTCCTGAAAACGTGTCAGTCAGAACCAGTAAATAATGATACCCCCCTTTTCTAGGGAGTTCTGAAAAATCAATTTGCCACTGTTGCCCCGAATAATTTCCTTTACCGATTATTCCAAATTTTATTCTATCCTTGGTATTGGGGTTATTGTGTAAGCAAATGCTACATTGTTGAGTTACTTGTTTTATCATATCGTCCCACTAATGTCTGACTCAGGCTCTTATGCAGTGTGCCAGCTCCCCAGTGCGTTTTATTGTGTTCTGTAAGAACTATGGGCCATGTCAAACTAGAGGGTATTACTATGTGATTATCTTTTAAATATACTCATCCATCTGGTTTCATTTTACCTTTCAAATCTTCCATTAATTTTAAGTCTTCTTTTGTATAATTTGGATATAGTTTGGATTTTACCGTCTGGTATCAAAGACAATGCCTTCACCTCAGTTATTTCAGCTGCCTGCTTAGCCTCTGCCAATCGATTTTCCAATTTCAAAATCGCTGTTCCCCTTTTGGTGTCCCTGACAATGCATGATAATGACAATGCTTTTCTGGTTGTTTTACAGCCTCTAACAATTTTAAAATTTCTTCAGCATACTTTGTGTTTTCACTGAGCGGTCAGCAATCCATGTTCTTTCCAAATTGCTCCATGAGCATGTACCACGCCGAATGTATATTTAGAATCTGTCCAAATATTTACCCTTTTTCCCGCTGCCAGTTCCAATGCTCTCGTGAGAGCAACTATCTCCGCCTTTTGAGCTGATGTTCCAGGGGGTAAAGGCTTAGACTCGATTACCTGCTGAGTAGTTGTTATAGCATATCCAGCTTTACGTTGTCTTTGCGTAACAAAACTGCTCCCATCCGTGAACCAAGTTTCTTCCGCATCTTCCATGGGCTCCTCCTTAAGGTCTGGTCGGCTGGAATACACAGTCTCTATAGTTTCTAAACAATCGTGAATCACAGCTTGTGCCGGAGCATCACTAAGAAAAGAGGCTAGATTCACAATATTAATTATCACAATTTCCACGTCGTCCTGTTCTACCAATATTGCTTGATGTTTCAAAATCATCAATTCTTGTTTAAGTTGTTTAAAGACTTTTTGTGCTTCTCCAGTCCAGACTAACTTTGACTGGTTAATCTTTATCAATTCACATAGAGGCTTTACCAATAGTCCATAATTATAAATCCAAAGGCGACACCAACCTGTCATTCCTAAAAAGGTTTGTAGCTCCTTTACCATTTGAGGTTCTGGAGTCCGGCAAATGACTTCCTTATGTTCAGTTCCTAGTTCTCGTTGTCCTTCCGAAATGTCACATCCCAGATAGGTCACACTTTGTTGAGCCAGCTGGACTTTCTGTCAAGAGACTTGATATCCATTTAAACCCAGAAAATTAAGACGACTTATAGTCCATTGAATCCAACTCCCTTTAGTCTCGGTAGCTATTAAGAGATCATCTACATATTGTAACAAAGCACCTTCAGTGTCCGGAGGTATCCATGTTTCGAGTTCCCTTGCTAATTGGTTTCCAAAAATAGTGGGGCTATTCTTGAATCCTTGAGGTAGTAATGTCCACGTAAGCTGCGTCTTTCTGCCTGAATCGGGATTTTCCCATTCAAAGGCGAATAGGTTTTGGCTTTCTGTGGCTAAGCCTAGGCAGAAGAAGGCATCTTTTAAATCCAGTACGGTAAACCAGACTTGACTATTCTTTAATTTAGTCAGCAAAGTATAAGGGTTTGCCACTACTGGATGTATATCCTCAGTGATTTTATTCATGGCCCTCAAATCCTGAACTAGCCTATAGCTTTTTCATCTGCCTTTTTAACTGGCAATATGGGTGCACTGTATTCTGATTCGCATTCAATCAATAATCCATACTGTAAAAACTTATCAATTATCTCTTTAATTCCTTTCCTATCTTCTATCCTCAAAGGATATTACTTAACCTTAACGGGTTTCTCTCCTGGCTTTAATTTAATAATTAGTAAGGTCACATTTTTAGCTCTTCCAGGGACTTCGGTAGCCCAAACTCCTGGACATACTTGATCTGTGATCTCTAAAGGTATTTCACTTTTAGGGTCAGTTTGTATTAGTGCCAAGCTTAACACATTTATTAGTTGTTCTTCTCCTGTTCTTAATTCCATTTTCCCTTTTTCAAAGACAATTTCTGCTCCTACTTGCTCTAATAAATCTCTACCTAAGAGTGCCCATGAGGAGCTAGGCATAGATAAAAATCTGTGTATGCCCCATTGTTTCCCTAACTTGTACTTCAAAGGTTCACAAAAATAAGCCTTTTCGGTTACACCTTGTCCTGGTTTCAGTTAGAACAGAGTTAATTTTCTTCCTAGTAGCTGGTAGAATGCTATGTTTTAGCCCAGGATGAGAAGAGTGCTGATAACACCCCGATGTTTTAATTGTTGCAGAGCAGTGCTTATACCAAGCCAAGGACATCTCAGCTTCTTGCTCTGTCCTGCCAACAGGCAGGCTGGGGGTGCAGTAAGAGCTGGGAGGGGACAGACCCAGGACAGGTGACCCAAACTAGCCAAAGGGGTATTCCATAGCATCTGACGTCAGGCTAAACAATACATAGGGGTGGCTAGCCAGGGGGAGGGGGCCGGACTGCTCGGGGTTAGGCTGGGCATTGGTCAGCGGGTGGTGAGCAATTGCATTGTGCATCACTAGTTTGTACACATTATTAGTAGTGGTACTATTATCATCATTGTATTATTATTATTATTATTATTATTATTATTATTATTATTATTATTATTATTATTACTACTACTATTATTTTGTCTTATTAAACTGTCTTTATCTCAACTCACGGGCTTCACTTTCCATTTCTCTCCCCCGTCCCAGAGAGGGAGGGGGAGGGTGAGCGAACAGCTGCGTGGTGTTTAGCTGCCGGCCGGGTTAAACCACGACACACCTTTTACCCTAACATAATAATTCTGTGAAGGCATTAATGCTTGATTTAGAACTGAATACGTTGCCCCATAGCAATAAGAAATTTCACTTCCATTCCTCCCCTAGCTTCATTATAACTAGTGGAGGATCCGCTAGGGTAGATTCCCCAGGTCCCCGTTATTCCTGTAGAAATCAGGGGTTGATTACCCTAGGAAAAGGCTAGTCAATTTGTCCTCCAAAGCCAGGTCCAAACCGTTTTGTTTTATTTATTTATTTATTTGTTTATTTTCATTACATTTCAGAGTTGGTCCAAAAATTCCATAGGGCTTTCTTTTAGACCTTGTTGGAAGCATATTCTCAATTCCCAATTCATCCAGGTTTTAGTATTTACTTAACCGTTCATAATTTTCAGGATGATTCGGGTCTTAGTGGGGGTCGGTCAGGGGAATGCAATTGTCCACAGTTCCCTGAACGGTCCCATCAGCAATCTGAGCTCGCCCATGAACTCAGGTTGTTTTAAGAGTTGACCTCTTTTCTGTTTCTGTGACAACTCTCTCGGACCGATCATGGTCCCTTTGCCCTAAAGGGCTAACACCCCTGATTTTAAGATCTCTGCCTCGGGCAGAGGCAGAACTATTAACATTCCTACATCCTCTTTCCCTGCTCATTCAACTTCAAACACCTTTAACACTTTCAACAACCCTTTTAACACTTCCTTTATCTTTCCCCAGCCTGTACTTCTCTAATGCCAACATCAAAGGTTCAGTCAGGGGCCAACTTAATTCCGTACCTTTTCCCACCAAGATGCTGAAACATCAGTATACAACTTTTCATCCTGTTCTGCTTCTCAAAAAACAACATTAACTGTAGCAAAATATTATAGTTTAAAGTTCCATTTAGGGGCCACTTTTCTCCACATTCCAGCTTATAAAGCGGCCACCACTGATTACGATATTTTATCAATGTTTTCCTGTTCACACTTCCACCGGCAGATCCTCCAATATCCTTCCAGTGACTTAAAACACATCCTAACACACTTTGCTTTAAAATTTCACTGCTTGTTTGCCCCCCCAGTTTCCAGTTTACACTTTCAGAATACACATGTTACTTACAAAAGCGTATCACAAAACGTATCACTCGCAAAAATACGGGCACGCAATATCTTTCAGTAGCGATGTCACAAAACTACTATTACCAGCAATATTGCCAAAATCACAGTAACAATAGTCAGAGTCAAATGCCACATGCGATAAGTCAGAAAACCGAACTGTGTAACACCGTAACGATATCTTTCTTATAACAATGCCACGAACCTACTATTACCACCAGGAAAATAGCCAAAATCGCAGTAACAATAACCAGAGTTAAATACCATACTCCATGAGTCAGAAAACCAAAATAGACAACACAATTCCAGATGGACCTTAAAGCGAGCTCCTTCCTTAAGGTCCCCAAACATGTACTTACGGTGCTAACCACAAAGTATATACCAAACACTGCCTCGCAGAAGATCACCTTCTGACTTACAGACAGTTCCAGATGACCGGTCTACCAGAAAACCAAACCAGAATAAAGACTATACTCACTTACAATGATGGGGTCCTTGTCTGCCTCCGCAGTGATCCGGTGAGTCGAGGAGTCCCTCCGGGAAATCCCGGGGGTACCCTAGGGAGTCCTGTTCCCAGCGGGTCCTGCGGTCCGGCAGAGAGGTTGTCCCATCTGGGTCGCCAAATTGATTCAAAGATCAAAGCCGAAATTCCTTTAAGTGGTATATTCTTTATTGCAGCGCTGGATGCACGGGGGATCTCTCCACCTATCGTGCATACCCAAAGCAGAAAGCAGTCTTGAATTTATACAATCAATCTATCAATATTCTACAAGCACCTATACATATGCATTACCTATCCCCGCCTTCCCTCGCTTCTCATGCTAATTAGCCTTTTGGCACCTTGCGCCTGCGCAGAGCCTTCCAAGAATTGTGGGCAGGGGTCTTTGGGACGTGGGCAGGGGTCTTTGGGAGGAAGACCCCGAGTCTTCCTCACAGTGTACTTTTCACCTTTGGTCAGGAATCTGCTGAATTGGCATGTTTCTTAATTGCAAGAGCTGGTTGTTGCTAATTCTCCCGTTTGTTGTATCTTTATAATGAATTCCAATGTCCAGTTTCGACAGTTATAGTCCTTACATTCGTTTCTCTGTCCGCCTGCCGCTTCCTTATCATGAGTTCCAGTGTCTTGTTTCGAGATATACAGTCCTTGTCTGGGGATTGTCCTTGCCTCCCCAGTACCTCCTTAATCAATCCCCCCTTTTCTTTTCCCATGCAAATTCTTTTGCATCAGATACTTTCATTATTTACAGTAACACAACAAAGCAGGCATCTAAACAACATGCACACAAATATTCCTAACACTACTAATACGATGAGAGCAATGAATACTTGTTTCAACCATTGGAAATTGGGCAACCAGGAGGTTAACTTATTCCATAGTTCACTAAAACTCCATGAAAGATCATCTTTACTGATCTCATGTAGGATCCTTGTCTGCTTCCATATTTCTTCCACGTCGGTAGAGATCCTTCCACTCTGATCTACATACATACAACAACTTGTGTTTATTACTGTACAGACTCCCCCTTGAGTGGCCAGTAACAAGTCTAGGGCCATCCGATTTTGTAATACTACCTGTGATAAACTAGATATCTCTTCTTGTTGAGCCTTTATAGCATCCAGAATTTTGTTTTCTAACTTCTCTATAATTGCAGAAATATTAACTATTGCCTTTTCCAATTCACTCACTCCTAACCATGGGATAAACCATCGCACAAAACTATGAAAAGGGGTGTGTCTCTCTACCAATGGATTGTTAATTTTTCATCTGATTCTCCGGATATGATTTCTCAAGTAACCTTGAGGCACTACCTCATGTACTGTCATATTGGGGACTACCGCTCCAAGAGTGCAAGTTCCCTTCCAATTCTCAGGCAAGACCTTACGGGCTGTATCATTGCATAGCCAATACCACCCTTTTCCTTCTGGAACCGGCCAGCTGGTTGAATTTGCCCAGCCGCTAGTCGTACTAATATCAATTGTTCAATTACAAGATGTCTGATTTCCCACATAAGTAGTATCCGTATTTATACAATGCTGTTTTCCTATACCCTTAGGCGGGTTACACCTTTGTACACATACATAATAGGATTCTAACGGCATGAAGCTACTCACTTCTACTTCCAAAACTGCTTAATATTTTCGACCCCGAGATGTGTTTTCCCACAAATTAGTCCAAGATAAGTTTGCAGGCAAGGGAATCCCAATTAACGATACACCCTTATTCCCATGCTGTGGCAGATGGGTGCATACCCAACAGTTCGTCTTATTAGTTACTTGAGAAATTGTTTGTATTAAGGTCAGGTGTAAGTTCTCATCCCAAGTTGCCCACCCCAAATCCGAGAAGCGCACCCCTGCAATCATTAGGATCTGGAAAACCGTAATTTTGTTGGTCCAATTGGAGTGGTGGTCCATATCCTCGCCGGGGCCTTCTTCACCCTTGAATTGTGGATCCAAGCTGCTTGCTTCTTAATCTTAATGGCGGTGTGTGTTGTCAGTAATACTTGGTATGGTCCCATCCACTTTCCTTCCATTTTTCCTGCACGGCTTGTCCTGAAAAAGTCTTTATATATATATAATCCCCGAGCGTAAAGGGGTGGATTGGTTGATCCAACCCTGTAGCCCTGGTCCCTAAAACAAATGTATGTACTTTATTTAATTGTTTCTGAAGTTCAGTTATATAAGCATATAAATATTCTGATCCTAACTGCGTTAGGTCCTCTCCACTAAATAGAAATTGCTATGGCCTTCCATATAAGATTTTGAAGGGACTCAAATTTCCTTTTATTCTAGGTTTAACTCTAATTCCAAGTAATGCTAAAGGGAGGGATTGAGGCCATGACAAATTAGCTTCTTATCCAATTTTAGCTATTTATTGTTTAATTACATGGTTCATTTTTTCTACCTGTCCACTTGCCTGTGGTCTATAAGGAGTATGCAGTTGCCAATCTATCTTTAGAATCTTACTTATCTGTTCTACCACTTGTGCACAAAAATGTGAAACTCTATCAGAAGACATTGCTACTAGAATCCCAAAGCATGGTATTATTTCCTTTAACAAGACTTTAACCACTTCTCTTGCTTTGTTTGTTCGACAGGGAAAGGCTTCAGGCCTTCCTGAAAACGTGTCAGTCAGAACCAGTAAATAATGATACCCCCCTTTTCTAGGGAGTTCTGAAAAATCAATTTGCCACTGTTGCCCCGAATAATTTCCTTTACCGATTATTCCAAATTTTATTCTATCCTTGGTATTGGGGTTATTGTGTAAGCAAATGCTACATTGTTGAGTTACTTGTTTTATCATATCGTCCCACTAATGTCTGACTCAGGCTCTTATGCAGTGTGCCAGCTCCCCAGTGCGTTTTATTGTGTTCTGTAAGAACTATGGGCCATGTCAAACTAGAGGGTATTACTATGTGATTATCTTTTAAATATACTCATCCATCTGGTTTCATTTTACCTTTCAAATCTTCCATTAATTTTAAGTCTTCTTTTGTATAATTTGGATATAGTTTGGATTTTACCGTCTGGTATCAAAGACAATGCCTTCACCTCAGTTATTTCAGCTGCCTGCTTAGCCTCTGCCAATCGATTTTCCAATTTCAAAATCGCTGTTCCCCTTTTGGTGTCCCTGACAATGCATGATAATGACAATGCTTTTCTGGTTGTTTTACAGCCTCTAACAATTTTAAAATTTCTTCAGCATACTTTGTGTTTTCACTGAGCGGTCAGCAATCCATGTTCTTTCCAAATTGCTCCATGAGCATGTACCACGCCGAATGTATATTTAGAATCTGTCCAAATATTTACCCTTTTTCCCGCTGCCAGTTCCAATGCTCTCGTGAGAGCAACTATCTCCGCCTTTTGAGCTGATGTTCCAGGGGGTAAAGGCTTAGACTCGATTACCTGCTGAGTAGTTGTTATAGCATATCCAGCTTTACGTTGTCTTTGCGTAACAAAACTGCTCCCATCCGTGAACCAAGTTTCTTCCGCATCTTCCATGGGCTCCTCCTTAAGGTCTGGTCGGCTGGAATACACAGTCTCTATAGTTTCTAAACAATCGTGAATCACAGCTTGTGCCGGAGCATCACTAAGAAAAGAGGCTAGATTCACAATATTAATTATCACAATTTCCACGTCGTCCTGTTCTACCAATATTGCTTGATGTTTCAAAATCATCAATTCTTGTTTAAGTTGTTTAAAGACTTTTTGTGCTTCTCCAGTCCAGACTAACTTTGACTGGTTAATCTTTATCAATTCACATAGAGGCTTTACCAATAGTCCATAATTATAAATCCAAAGGCGACACCAACCTGTCATTCCTAAAAAGGTTTGTAGCTCCTTTACCATTTGAGGTTCTGGAGTCCGGCAAATGACTTCCTTATGTTCAGTTCCTAGTTCTCGTTGTCCTTCCGAAATGTCACATCCCAGATAGGTCACACTTTGTTGAGCCAGCTGGACTTTCTGTCAAGAGACTTGATATCCATTTAAACCCAGAAAATTAAGACGACTTATAGTCCATTGAATCCAACTCCCTTTAGTCTCGGTAGCTATTAAGAGATCATCTACATATTGTAACAAAGCACCTTCAGTGTCCGGAGGTATCCATGTTTCGAGTTCCCTTGCTAATTGGTTTCCAAAAATAGTGGGGCTATTCTTGAATCCTTGAGGTAGTAATGTCCACGTAAGCTGCGTCTTTCTGCCTGAATCGGGATTTTCCCATTCAAAGGCGAATAGGTTTTGGCTTTCTGTGGCTAAGCCTAGGCAGAAGAAGGCATCTTTTAAATCCAGTACGGTAAACCAGACTTGACTATTCTTTAATTTAGTCAGCAAAGTATAAGGGTTTGCCACTACTGGATGTATATCCTCAGTGATTTTATTCATGGCCCTCAAATCCTGAACTAGCCTATAGCTTTTTCATCTGCCTTTTTAACTGGCAATATGGGTGCACTGTATTCTGATTCGCATTCAATCAATAATCCATACTGTAAAAACTTATCAATTATCTCTTTAATTCCTTTCCTATCTTCTATCCTCAAAGGATATTACTTAACCTTAACGGGTTTCTCTCCTGGCTTTAATTTAATAATTAGTAAGGTCACATTTTTAGCTCTTCCAGGGACTTCGGTAGCCCAAACTCCTGGACATACTTGATCTGTGATCTCTAAAGGTATTTCACTTTTAGGCTCAGTTTGTATTAGTGCCAAGCTTAACACATTTATTAGTTGTTCTTCTCCTGTTCTTAATTCCATTTTCCCTTTTTCAAAGACAATTTCTGCTCCTACTTGCTCTAATAAATCTCTACCTAAGAGTGCCCATGAGGAGCTAGGCATAGATAAAAATCTGTGTATGCCCCATTGTTTCCCTAACTTGTACTTCAAAGGTTCACAAAAATAAGCCTTTTCGGTTACACCTTGTCCTGGTTTCAGTTAGAACAGAGTTAATTTTCTTCCTAGTAGCTGGTAGAATGCTATGTTTTGGCCCAGGATGAGAAGAGTGCTGATAACACCCCGATGTTTTAATTGTTGCAGAGCAGTGCTTATACCAAGCCAAGGACATCTCAGCTTCTTGCTCTGTCCTGCCAACAGGCAGGCTGGGGGTGCAGTAAGAGCTGGGAGGGGACAGACCCAGGACAGGTGACCCAAACTAGCCAAAGGGGTATTCCATAGCATCTGACGTCAGGCTAAACAATACATAGGGGTGGCTAGCCAGGGGGAGGGGGCCGGACTGCTCGGGGTTAGGCTGGGCATTGGTCAGCAGGTGGTGAGCAATTGCATTGTGCATCACTAGTTTGTACACATTATTAGTAGTGGTACTATTATCATCATTGTATTATTATTATTATTATTATTATTATTATTTTGTCTTATTAAACTGTCTTTATCTCAACTCACAGGCTTCACTTTCCATTTCTCTCCCCCGTCCCAGAGAGGGAGGGGGAGGGGGAGCGAACAGCTGCGTGGTGTTTAGCTGCAGGCCGGGTTAAACCACGACACACCTTTTACCCTAACATAATAATTCTGTGAAGGCATTAATGCTTGATTTAGAACTGAATACGTTGCCCCATAGCAATAAGAAATTTCACTTCCATTCCTCCCCTAGCTTCATTATAACTAGTGGAGGATCCGCTAGGGTAGATTCCCCAGGTCCCCGTTATTCCTGTTGAAATCAGGGGTTGATTACCCTAGGAAAAGGCTAGTCAATTTGTCCTCCAAAGCCAGGTCCAAACCGTTTTGTTTTATTTATTTATTTATTTGTTTATTTTCATTACATTTCAGAGTTGGTCCAAAAATTCCATAGGGCTTTCTTTTAGACCTTGTTGGAAGCATATTCTCAATTCCCAATTCATCCAGGTTTTAGTATTTACTTAACCGTTCATAATTTTCAGGATGATTCGGGTCTTAGTGGGGGTCGGTCAGGGGAATGCAATTGTCCACAGTTCCCTGAACGGTCCCATCAGCAATCTGAGCTCGCCCATGAACTCAGGTTGTTTTAAGAGTTGACCTCTTTTCTGTTTCTGTGACAACTCTCTTGGACCGATCATGGTCCCTTTGCCCTAAAGGGCTAACACCCCTGATTTTAAGATCTCTGCCTCGGGCAGAGGCAGAACTATTAACATTCCTACATCCTCTTTCCCTGCTCATTCAACTTCAAACACCTTTAACACTTTCAACAACCCTTTTAACACTTCCTTTATCTTTCCCCAGCCTGTACTTCTCTAATGCCAACATCAAAGGTTCAGTCAGGGGCCAACTTAATTCCGTACCTTTTCCCACCAAGATGCTGAAACATCAGTATACAACATTTCATCCTGTTCTGCTTCTCAAAAAACAACATTAACTGTAGCAAAATATTATAGTTTAAAGTTCCATTTAGGGGCCACTTTTCTCCACATTCCAGCTTATAAAGCAGCCACCACTGATTACGATATTTTATCAATGTTTTCCTGTTCACACTTCCACCGGCAGATCCTCCAATATCCTTCCAGTGACTTAAAACACATCCTAACACACTTTGCTTTAAAATTTCACTGCTTGTTTGCCCCCCCAGTTTCCAGTTTACACTTTCAGAATACACATGTTACTTACAAAAGCGTATCACAAAACATATCACTCGCAAAAATACGGGCACGCAATATCTCTCAGTAGCGATGTCACAAAACTACTATTACCAGCAATATTGCCAAAATCACAGTAACAATAGTCAGAGTCAAATGCCACATGCGATAAGTCAGAAAACTGAACTGTGTAACACCGTAACGATATCTTTCTTATAACAATGCCACGAACCTACTATTACCACCAGGAAAATAGCCAAAATCGCAGTAACAATAACCAGAGTTAAATACCATACTCCATGAGTCAGAAAACCAAAATAGACAACACAATTCCAGATGGACCTTAAAGCGAGCTCCTTCCTTAAGGTCCCCAAACATGTACTTATGGTGCTAACCACAAAGTATATACCAAACACTGCCTTGCAGAAGATCACCTTCTGACTTACAGACAGTTCCAGATGACCGGTCTAGCAGAAAACCAAACCAGAATAAAGAATATACTCACTTACAATGATGGGGTCCTTGTCTGCCTCCGCAGTGATCCGGTGAGTCGAGGAGTCCCTCCGGGAAATCCCGGGGGTACCCTAGGGAGTCCTGTTCCCAGCGGGTCCTGCGGTCCGGCAGAGAGGTTGTCCCATCTGGGTCGCCAAATTGATTCAAAGATCGAAGCCGAAATTCCTTTAAGTGGTATATTCTTTATTGCAGCGCTGGATGCACGGGGGATCTCTCCACCTATCGTGCATACCCAAAGCAGAAAGCAGTCTTGAATTTATACAATCAATCTATCAATATTCTACAAGCACCTATACATATGCATTACCTATCCCCGCCTTCCCTCGCTTCTCATGCTAATTAGCCTTTTGGCACCTTGCGCCTGCACAGAGCCTTCCAAGAATTGTGGGCAGGGGTCTTTGGGACGTGGGCAGGGGTCTTTGGGAGGAAGACCCCGAGTCTTCCTCACAGTGTACTTTTCACCTTTGGTCAGGAATCTGCTGAATTGGCATGTTTCTTAATTGCAAGAGCTGGTTGTTGCTAATTCTCCCGTTTGTTGTATCTTTATAATGAATTCCAATGTCCAGTTTCGAGATTTATAGTCCTTACATTCGTTTCTCTGTCCGCCTGCCGCTTCCTTATCATGAGTTCCAGTGTCTTGTTTCGAGATATACAGTCCTTGTCGTGGGATTGTCCTTGCCTCCCCAGTACCTCCTTAATCAGCCTGCACACAATTACCTGAGAATGAAAGCTGCTTTCCAGTAATTCAGAAAGCCAAGTTACGTCTCAGCCTTGAGCATCTCGGGCTTTTGGGCCTGTCTGTAACATTTGGCACCAGCACTAATACTTTTTTTGGCATATGGTTAGCGTTTGGGGCCTGTGTCTGGGATTCGGGCCCTGTCTCGAACCACTGGGGCTTTGTCCTGGGTTTTGGAGCCTGCCTCTAGAGTTCAGGGCCTGTGATTAGGCTTTTGGGGTCTGTGTCTGGGGGCCGGTATCTGGGGGCAAGGGGGGAGCTGCTTGTAGACCCTTGGGGCCAGCATTGAGGGGGTTGGGAGCTGACTCTACACCTTTGGGGCCTGCTTCTGGGTGGGGGAGGGTTGAGACCAGCATCTGGGGGAGGGGTGGGAGCTCTTTGTATTCCTTTGTGGGGGGGTGGGGGGGCGGAAGGGGAGGGTTGGTTGGGAGCTGCTTGTACACTGTTGGAGCCTGGGTTGAGGGAGGAGGTTTGGAGCTGCTTCTACACCTTTGGGCCTGGCATCGGGGGTAGGGGGTTGGGTGCTGGTTGTAGGGGCCTGTGTTTGGGGGGGAGGCTTGGGACCTGCGTCTGGGGGAGGGGTGGGAGCTGCTTGTACACCTTTGGGGCCTGCATCTGTGGGGGGTCAGGGCCTGTGTCTAGCGGGCTGGGAACTGCTTGTACAATGTAGGAATCTGTTTCTGCAGGGTGGCTGGGAGCTGTTTGTACAACTTTGGGGCCAGCATCTGGGGGTGGCTGGGAGCTGCCTGTACACTGTAGGGGCCTGTGTTTGTGGGGGGCTTGGGGGCCTCCCTCGGGGGGGGGGGAGGGGGGGAGGATTGGGAGCTGCTTGTATAGGGTAGGGGGCCTGCCTGGCAGGGGTTGGGAGCTGCTTGTAGAATTTGGGTCCCTGTGTCTGGGGGGGGGTTGGGGCCTGTGTCTCAGGGGTGTTGGGAACTGGTTGTACACCTTTGGGTCCTGTCTCTGGGGGGGGAGCTACTTGTACCCTTACCATAAGCCGTACTCTAACACATACTTCTACCAGTACCCTTACCGTAACCCTTACCTTTACCCTTACTCTTACCCTTACCAAAGCATTACCCTTACCCTTAACGTAAGCCTAAACCTTAACCTTATCCTTACACTTACACTTACCGTAACCCTTACCCTTTCTGCGACACTTACCCTTAGCCTAAATCTAAACCTTACACTTACCCTAACCCTAACACTTACCCTTACTATTACCCATATACTTACTCTTACCCTAACCCTAAATCTTACCCAAACACTTACCCTGACCCTTACATTAACCCTAAACCGTACCCTAAAACTTACACTTAACCTTAACCTTACGCTTAACCTTAACCTACTACATACCCTTTCTTATCCATCACCCTACACCTAAAATTAACCCTAACCATTACCCTAACACTTACCCTAACCCTTACTCTAACCCTTACAATGACCCGTACCCTTACACATACACTTACACTTACTCTTACCCTAAACCTTACCCTTACCATAAGCCATATTCTAACAAATTCTACCCGTACCCTTACCCTTACCGTAATCCTTACCCTTTATGTTACCCTAAACCTTACCCTTACCCTAACACTTACCCTTATCGTAAACCTTACCCTTTCTGCTACATTTACCATTAGCCTAAATCTAAACCTTACACTTACCCTTACCTTAACCCAATACTTACCCTTACGTTTCCCTCACCCTAACCCTAAAATTAACCCTAACCATTATTCTAACACTTACCCTTACCCTAACCCTAACCCTTACTCTAACCCTTACCCTGACCCATACCCTTACACTCACCCTTACCCTTACATTACCCTAACTCTTACCCATACCATAACCCATACCCTAACACATATTTGTACCCTTAACCTTACCGTTACCCTTACCCTTACTCTATCTGTTACCCTTAGGCTTACCCTTAACATAAACCTTACCATTAATCTTACCCTTATGCTAACCCTTACCCTTACCCTATCCCTTACACTTATCCTTATCCATACCCTTAACCTTACCCCAACCCTTACCCTTAAGCTGAACCTAACCCTAAACCTTACCCCAAACCTTTCCCTGAACCTTACATTAACCCTAACCCTTAACCTAAACCTTACACTTACTCTTAACCTTAACCTTAACCTTACCCTTAACCTTAAGCTAGTACTTAACCTTACATTTTTCTCACCCTAATCCTAAAATTAACCCTAACCATTACCCTAACACTTAACCGTTACACTTACCCTTATTCTATCCGTTACTCTTACGCTTTCCCTTAACATAAACCTTACCCTTTACCTTACCCTTACCATAAGCCATACATCAACACTTACATGTACACTTACGCTTACACTTATCCTAGTAATTACTCGTACAATTACCCTTAACCTAACCATAAACATTAAGGATAAGCTTAAGGGTCACCCTTAAGGTTAACGTTATCCTAACACTTACACTTAAGTTCAGGGTAAGGGTTAGAGTAAGGGTAAGTGTTAGGGTAATGGTTAGGCTAATTTTAGGTTTAGGGTGAGGGAAACGGAAGGGTAAGTATTAGGTTAAGTTTAAGGATAAGGTTAAGAGTTATGGTAAGGGTTAGGTTTAATGTAAGGGTAAGGGTTTGGGAAATGTTTAGGATAAGGGTAAGAGAAGGGATAATGGTAAGGGTAAGGATGATGTTTAGTGTAAGGGTTAGATTTAGTTTAGGGTAAGGGTTAGTGTAAGTTTAAGAGTAAGGGTAAGTGTAAGAGTATGTGTAAAAGTACGGGTAATTGTAAGGGTTTGAGTAAGGGTTAGGGTAAGGGTAAGAGGGTAAGTGTTAGGGTAATGGTTAGGGTTAATTTTAGAGTTAGGGTGAGGGAAACGTAAGAGTAAGTATTAGGTTACAGCTAAGGTTAAGGTTAAGAGTAAGTGTAAGGTTTAGTGTAAGGATTAGGGTTAATGTAAGAGTAAGGGTAAGGGTTGGGGTAAAGGTTTAGGTAAAGGGTAAAAATATGTATATTGTAAGGGTGAGGGGTTAGGGTAATGGTTAGATTTTAGTTAGATTTAGGTAAGGGTGAGGGTTCGGGTAAGGTTTAGAATTAGGCAAAGGGTAAGTGTAGCAGAAAGGGTAAGGTTTAGGATAAGGGTAAGTGTTAGGATAGGGGTAAGGTTTAGGGTTAGCTTAATAGTAAGGTTAAGGTTAAATCCCCATGTAATAGTAAGCTTAGTTAGCTTACTATGTAATAGTTAGCTTAATAGTAAGGTTAAGGTTAAATCCCCATGTCTGGGGATTGTCCTTGCCTCCCCAATGCCTCCCCAATACCTCCTTAATCAATCCCCCCTTTTCTTTTCCCATGCAAATTCTTTTGCATCAGATACTTTCATTATTTACAGTAACACAACAAAGCAGGCATCTAAACAACATGCACACAAATATTCCTAATACTACTAATGCGATTAGAGCAATGAACACTTGTTTCAACCATTGAAAATTGGGCAACCAGGAGGTTAACTTATTCCATATTTCACTAAAACTCCACGAAAGATCATCTTTACTGATATCATGTAGGACCCTTGTCTGCTTCCATATTTCTTCCAGGTCGGTAGAGATCCTTCCACTCTGATCTACATACACACAACAACTTGTATTTATTACTGCACAGACTCCCCCTTTTCTGGAAAATCTAGTAAATTCTTTTACTTAATAAGGAAATTTTCTTTCCCAATCATTATGATATGTACCCCTCAATACCTTACCATGCACATTTGTCAAGGAGGCTAACATGGACATTCGTTGTAACAATTTCCAATTCCAAACAAGTAATACAAAAGACAATATTAAACTTATACCAACTAATATCAATAAAACAATAATTGGGTGACTCAGTGTGTTCAAAATCCCAGTTGCAGTTGGCGACCATCCAAAAAGTGTATCCCACCAGTTGTGACTTGTGTCTCGTTTCACTCTTTGCAAAACTCTGCTTATTTCCTTTGTATCATGATGGACAGTAATTAGAGTCTTCTCTCCATTTTCCTGAACACCTTTTAAAATTCTAATCAGGTCTTGGTGTTTAACTAGTTGCTTCACTAGTGTGAGGTTCATCCCAATAGGTGTAGGTAGTAACTTATGATACATTGTGGTGTTAGACTTGATCAGCTGGTGGGATACCACTGGTGCCAAATATTGAAAATCACACCCGATGATTCTAACAAAGTTACAAATACAAAAATTAGAATGATTTTTGCTATGGAGAGTTATATTCTCCTTGTCTATTTCTACAAAATCACAAGCAGTTCTTAAACACACGCACCCTTTACCAACATATACAAGCACAGTCTTTTGACTAGTATTTGGATGAATTTCAAAGTGGCAGATACCTTGCTCCGTGTCAAAACATACGTCCTGAGCATCAATTGTATTACTTTCACAAATAAATCCTTGTTGTTCCCGGGTAACACATGATTCTAGATTTACGGACTGCCATTTCCCATTCTCCATTCGTGCCCATGTTCTATGCTCTGAAGGATAAAGCACTGTCTTCTCATGGTTTAATCCTAGTGCAAGGATTGGGTGTATAACATAAACTGTAGCATTACGTATAGTAAGCACGAAGGCAGTAGCCATGTTAACAACGGGATCATAAGTAAAATTCACCAGGGTCCACCAAGACTGGAACTTCTTCTCAAAATCATTGGCATTGTCCCAAACTGCCTTTCGGATTTCAGCTGGAAAAATGCCTTCACTTCCTTCCCTAATAATCAGGGCAGCCGTTGCCTGCAACCATAACTGTGCTTGCATACAACTAAGAGCTAAGGATACATTATCTTGAATCATACTAAGTGCATCTATTATTAGTTTGTGGTCTTGGTCTTCTGCATTTTCCCATTTCGGTAACACCTTTGAAACTTGCCATTGGCTAGTTCCCAATGCCAATAAGGATGATTGTAAGGGTTGTTTTAATTTTGTCAAATCACTTGTTGCTGTGGCTAGCTTATTCATTAATATTTCTGAATCAATTCCATTTAAAATTCCTAACCCTGTTCCTAGCATTCCAGTTAAGTCTCTTCGTGTCCTGCCCCTGAAGTGCACTTGCTTCTGTGACCATATTGTCCAGTCTTCAAATGATGTTCTTAAGAAAGGAGAACAGGCTGGTTGAACTGCCGAGATGTTGATTTGTATTAGCAACTCAACACGCTTGAGTGACCATTCTGGATTAAATAACAATTGCTGTTGGCCCGTGTTCCTTATTACATATGGGCCAGTTTCATAAATTTTGGGTTCCAGTTTGATTAGAGGTGGGGTGTGGGTTGTAGAGGGTCTCACTGTTGTAGGAAGTGCCGCATATATTGTAAAATTTAACATGAGGCCCTCACCATTATTGACTTTGGACTGTTGGCCATTATTATTATTCCAAAAACAGCTGATTTCTACATTCTCTGTTAATGTAAAATTATACCAGCAATCCAATTTACCTGGGCGAATACAACCCTCTTGTTGTCCATTTTTGGAAATCGGTTTAACCAGAATCCCCGTTGCTTTCTCGTCAGTCGTTCCATTAAACATTTGACACCCTATTTTAATTTCATCTCCTATGGTTCTTTGGTGTGTCCACCCTTCCCCTAATTTTTGCCATTCTGATGGTTTATATAAATAGTTAACATTTGTTCGCCAGATGACCATGACTGATAACCTTCCATTAAGATTCTTATCCTCTGTTGTTACGGCTTCAGTCCAAGGCCACCCACCATTCTCTATTATCACAGAGGAACCTTCTTGAATCACAATTACAAATCTAAGCCATAAAAACAAAACAATTCTCTGAACAAATCTTCTGCCAACCATATTACCAAATACTCTCAACCTTAATGTCCTCATTTTGATCGACTAAGCTTTAGTTTCAGTTCATCGTCACCTGGTGTTACTTTCCAAGGAGCTCCTGGAGCCTTCTTCACTCGGGAATAGTGGATCCAAGCAGCTTGTTCTCTAATCTTGATAGCAGTGTGAGTTGTCAGCAACACTTGATACGGTCCATTCCATTTTTCCTCTAGGGGTTGTCCTGAAAAAGTCTTTATATATACATAGTCCCCAGGCTTAAAGGGGTGGATTGGTTGATCCAACCCTCTAGCTCTGGTCCCTAACACAAATTTATGTACTTTATTTAATTGTTTTTGAAGTTCAGTTATATAAGTATATAAATATTCTGATCCCAGCTGCGTTAGATCCTCCCCACTAAATAGAAATTGATATGGCCTTCCATATAAAATTTCAAAGGGGCTCAAATTCTCTTTTACTCTAGGTTTAACTCTAATTCTGAGTAATGCTAAAGGGAGGGATTGAGGCCATGACAAATTAGCCTCTTGTCCGATTTTAGCTATTTGTTGTTTAATTAAATGGTTCATTTTTTCTACCTGTCCACTTGCCTGTGGTCTATAAGGAGTGTGAAGATGCCAATCTATCCCTAAAGCCTGGCTTATTCGCTGAACAATCTTTGCACCAAAATGCGAGCCTCTATCTGAGGAAATGGTTGCTGGGATCCCGAATCGGGGTATTATTTCATTCAATAATGCCTTAATTACCTCCTTAGCCTTATTAGTTCTGCAAGGGAAGACCTCGGGCCATCCCGAGAAGGTATCTGTTAAAACTAATAGGTACCGATACCCCCCCTTTTCTTGGTAGTTCCGAGAAATCAATTTGCCAATGCTGCCCAGGATAGTTCCCTCTATCAATGACACCAAATGTCACCCTATTTCCTGTATTGGGATTATGACGCATACAGGTGTCACATTGTTGGGTTACCTGCCTTATTGTGGTATACAGATTTCTTGCTACCAAGACTCGATTTAATAGTTTATACAGGGCATCGGCTCCCCAGTGGGTTTTATTGTGTTCCCCCCAAACCATAGGCCACACCAAATTAGAGGGCATAACAACCCTGTTGTCCTCCAAATGAGCCCACCCATCAACATTCAGCTTGCCTTTTAGATCCTCGATCAACTTTAAATCTTCTTTTGAATATTTAGGAGCCTGTCCTTTCTCTAATGCCTGAATTTTACCGTCTGGTATTAAAGCAAGCACTTCCACTTGGCCTCTTTCCGCCACCCTTCTTGCCTCTTTATCAGCCAATCTGTTCCCAATCTCAAAGTCGGTGGATCCTCTTTGATGCCCTCAGCAATGCATAATAGCCACTTTTTCTGGTTGTTTTACAGCCTCTAACAATTTTAAAATTTCTTCAGCATGTTTTATCTGTTTTCCCTGAGCAGTCAGTAATCCACGTTCTTTCCAAATCGCTCCATGAGCGTGTACCACGCCGAATGCATATTTAGAATCTGTCCAAATATTTACCCTTTTTCCAGCTGCCAGTTCCAATGCTCTCGTGAGAGCAACTATCTCCACCTTTTGAGCTGATGTTCCAGGGGGTAAAGGCTTAGACTCGATTACCTGCTGAGTAGTTGTTATAGCATATCCAGCTTTACGTTGTCCTTGTGTAACAAAACTGCTCCCATCCGTGAACCAAGTTTCTTCCGCATCTTCCATGGGCTCCTCCTTAAGGTCTGGTCGGCTGGAATACACAGTCTCCATAGTTTCTAAACAATCGTGAATCACAGGTTGTGCCGGAGCATCACTAAGAAAAGAGGCTGGATTCACAATATTAGTTATCACAATTTCCACATCGTCCTGTTCTACCAATATTGCTTGATATTTCAAAAATCTCTGAGGAGATAACCAATGAGCCCCCTTTTGTTCTAAAACTGCTGACACAGTGTGTGAGACAAACACTGTTATCTTCTGCCCCATTGTAAATTTCCGGGCTTCTTGTATATTCATAATTACGGCTGCCACTGCTCGCAGGCAGCCTGGCCATCCTTTACTTACTTCATCCAATTGTTTAGAGAAATAAGCCACTGCCCTTTTGTAAGGTCCCAACTTTTGTGCTAGTACCCCTAAGGCCATACCCTGTCTTTCATAGGAGTACAACCAAAAGGGTTTAGACAAATCTGGTAAACCAAGAGCTGGGGCTCGCATCAACTCCATCTTAAGCTTCTTAAAGGCTGCTCGGGCTTCTCCTGTCCATATTAGTCTTATGCAGTTATCTTTAATTAAATCATACAAAGGCCTTACAATTAATCCATAATTGTTGATCCATAATCTGCACCAACCTGTCATTCCTAGGAAAGTTCGTAATTCTTTAACAGTCTGTGGTTCTGGGGTACGACAGATTGCTTCCTTGCGTTCCGTCCCCAATTCACGTTGTCCTCCTGAGATCTCAAATCCTAGGTACGTCACGTGGGTTTGAACCAATTGTGCCTTCTGTTGTGAAACCCGGTATCCATTCATTCCTAGGAAATTAAGGAGGCTCACCGTCCACTGTATGCAGCTTCCCCTGTCTTCGGTAGCAATCAAGAGATCATCAACATATTGCAGCAGGACCCCTGCAGAATTGGGGGCTTCCCAGGATTCAAGTTCCTTTGCAAGTTGATTACCAAAAATCGTAGGGCTATTTTTAAACCCCTGAGGAAGCACTGTCCATGTCAACTGGACTTTTCGTCCTGAGTCAGGATTTTCCCATTCAAAGGCAAAGAGGTTTCGGCTTTCTGGGGCCAAGGTTAAACAAAAGAAAGCATCCTTTAAATCCAGTACGGTAAACCAGACCAACTCGTCCCTTAACTTGGTCAATAGCGTATAAGGGTTTGCTACCACAGGGTGTATGTCTTCAGTGATCCTGTTTATTGCTCTCAAGTCCTGTACTAACCTATAACTCTTCCCATCCGGTTTCTTAATTGGTAAGATGGGAGTATTATATTCTGATTCACACTCGACCAGTAACCCATATTTCAAAAACTTATCTATTGTATCTTTTATTCCTCTTCTATCTTCTATTCTAAGGGGGTACTGCTTAACCTTTACTGGCTTCTCTCCTGGTTTTAATTTTACCACAATTGGTGCAGCATTCTTTGCTTTCCCAGGGACATCAGGTTCCCACACCCCTGGATAAACCTGATCCTGGATTTCCGGAAGGGTTTCATTAAAAGAATCAGTTTGGATCAATACCAAACTTAGTGCACTTATAAGTCGGTCTTCTTTTACTCTTAACTCTACCCTTCCCTTTTCAAAAACAATTTCAGCTTCTAATTGCTCTAATAAATCCCGTCCCAATAAAGATCTAGGAGATCCCGGCAAATACAAAAACCTATGTATTCCCATTTGCTTCCCCAATTCATATTCTGATGGCTTTAAAAAGAAAGCTTTTTCGTGCCTACCCGTTGCCCCCACCACTGTCACAAAATCTTTATCTTCTGGCATCAACTTCTGATTTAACACTGAATATGTAGCTCCTGTATCTACTAAAAATTCTACTTCCCGACCCAATTTCCCTAGCTTAATTTTAACCAGTGGATCTGCTAGGGTAGAGTCCCCCGGTCTCCTTCATTGTTTTGTAGCCATTAATAGCTTGTTTTCCTCTTGCCGCTTCGGGCATTCCCTTTTCCAGTGTCCTATCTCTTTACAGTAAGCACACTGTTCAGCCCGCAAGGGGAGTCGAATTACCTTCCCCCCCCTTCTCCTGCCTCGAAAAGATTCTTCCTGCTTTTGCAGGGCTGTCACAGTGGCTGCTGCAATCGTCTCACCTAACTTTTGCCTTTCATTCCCCTCACGATTTCTAAACACTCTCCAGGCTTCTTCTACTAATCTTTCCAAATCCCTTACGTCTGGTTCTTTCATTTTCTGAAGTTTTCGTCTAATATCTTCCGCCGATTGACCCAAAAATAGAGATACTAATTGAAGTTTACCCCCCTCAGAGGAAGGGTCTATAGTGGTAAACTTCTGCATTGCTGCCCTCAGCCTTTCAAGAAATTCGGATGGGGTTTCTGAGGTCCCCTGTTTTATTGTATATAGTCTTGACCAATTCACAGATTTAGGTATTGCATTTTCTAAAGCAATCCTAATCCATTCTTGATATCTTTTTAGCATTTTATAATCATTCTCATCATTATAATCCCAATTGGGGTCTGCCCTAGGCACATGTACTTCCACTGTGCCGGGCAGGGCTCCCGAGGCTACCTGGATTTGTACCTGCGTTCTAGCAGTTTTAACTATTAGCTGTTTCTCAGTTTCTGATAATGCAGCCAGCATTATCTCTATATCCTTCCAATCCGGGTCTAAGTTTTTCACAATCAATTCAAATCTTTTAGCCACCACCTCTGGATCATCTCGATACCCTTTCACCGCCTCCTTCCAGGCATCTAGTTCATTAGTTGTGAAGGGTACTTTAATTCTAGCAGGTCCATTAGCTCCCATAGCCTGACGCAGAGGGGCTTGGATTATTGGTCTTATTTTACTTCGTGTACGAGCAGTTATCGGAGTAAACCCCTTAGAGTCTATGTCATTTCCAGCGCTTTCAACTTCTATTCCAGCACCTACATCACCATTTATAGGTGGTAAAACATAATCTTCCATCCTTTCTTTTGGCTCATTTAATTTTAAACACCTCTGCCCAATGCTACATGCTGAACAACACCTCTTTAATTTCCCCACTCCATCCCTTCTCATATCCTTTTCTATCGATAAAATCAAAGGGTCTTGTGGGGCCAAATTAATGCCACACTCCTTCTGCCATTCTGGGTGGTTTCTTAGAGTAAAAAACATATCCGCATATGAAACTTCATCCCATTTCCCTTCCCTCCTTAAGAATAGCATTAATTGCAATAGCGTGTTGTAATTCAAGGTCCCATTTTTGGGCCATTTTTCCCCTTCTTGTAATTTATAAAGGGGCCACCACTGATTACAATATTTTATCAGGGTTTTCTTATTTTCACTTCCACCCGGAGCCCCCCCTATATCCTTCCAATGACTCAAAATACAACCCAGCACACTTTTCTTAGGAATTTCACTGCTTACTCGCCCCCCCATTTTCCAGTTTACACTTTCAGAATACACGTGTTACTTACAAAAGTGTATCACAAAAATGTATCACTCACAAAATTACAGGCACGCAATATCTTTCAGTAGCGATGTCACAAAGCTACTATTACCAGCAATATTGCTAAAATCACAATAACAATAGTCAGAGTCAAATTCCACATGCGATAAGTCAGAAAACCGAACTGTGTAACACCGTAACGATATCTCTCTTATAACAATGCCACGAACCTACTATTACCACCAGAAAAATAGCCAAAATCACAGTAACAATAACCAGAGTTAAATACCATACTCCATGAGTCAGAAAACCGAAATAGACAACACAATTCCAGATGGACCTTAAAGCGAGCTCTTTCCTTAAGGTCCCCAAATATACTTATGGTGCTTACCACAAAGTATATACCAAACACTGCCTCGCAGAAGATCACCTTCTGACTTACAGACAGTTCCAGATACAGATGGACCCCAAGGTCCCCAGATATACTTGTGGTACTAACCACAAAGTATATACCAAATACTGTCCTGCAGAAGTCACCTTCCGACTTACTGGACAGTCCCAGATGACCGGTCTACCAGAAAACCAAACCAGAATAAAGAATATACTCGCTTACAATGATGGGGTCCTTGTCTGCCTCCGCAGTGATCCGGTGAGTCGAGGAGTCCCTCCGGGAAATCCCGGGGGTACCCTAGGGAGTCCTGTCCCCAGCGGGTCCTTTGGTCCGGCAGAGAGGTCGTCCCATATGGGTCGCCAGATTGATTCAAAGATCGAAGCCGAAATTCCTTTAAGTGGTATATTCTTTATTGCAGCGCTGGATGCACGGGGGATCTCTCCACCTATCGTGCATACCCAAAGCAGAAAGCAGTCTTGAATTTATACAATCAATCTATCAATATTCTACAAGCACCTATACATATGCATTACCTATCCCCGCCTTCCCTCGCTTCTCATGCTAATTAGCCTTTTGGCACCTTGCGCCTGCGCAGAGCCTTCCAAGAATTGTGGGCAGGGGTCTTTGGGACGTGGGCAGGGGTCTCTGGGAGGAAGACCCCGAGTCTTCCTCACAGTGTACTTTTCACCTTTGGTCAGGAATCTGCTGAATTGGCATGTTTCTTAATTGCAAGAGCTGGTTGTTGCCAATTCTTCCGTTTGTTGTATCTTTATAATGAATTCCAATGTCCAGTTTTGAGATTTATAGTCCTTACGTTTGTTTCTCTGTCCGTCTGCCGCTTCCTTATCATGAGTTTCAGTGTCTTGTTTCGAGATATACAGTCCATGTCTGGGGATTGTCCTTGCCTCCCCAATGCCTCCCCAATACCTCCTTAATCAAGATGAAGAGGTGCCTGAAGCCCCATCCTATCTAGCCTGCACACAATTATCTGAGAATGAAAGCTGCTTTCCAGTAATTCAGAAAGCCAAGTTACATCTCAGCCTTGAGCATCTCGGGCTTTTGGGCTTTTTTTTTTTTACAGACACTGTAACATTTGGCACCAGCACTAATACTTTTTTTGGCATATGGTTAGCGTTTGGGGCCTGTGTCTGGGATTCGGGCCCTGTCTCGAACCACTGGGGCTTTGTCCTGGGTTTTGGAGCCTGCCTCTAGAGTTCAGGGCCTGTGATTAGGCTTTTGGGGTCTGTGTCTGGGGGCCGGTATCTGGGGGCAAGGGGGGAGCTGCTTGTAGACCCTAGGGGCCAGCATTGAGGGGGTTGGGAGCTGACTCTACGCCTTTGGGGCCTGCTTCTGGGGGCAGGGGGGGGTTGAGACCAGCATCTGGGGGAGGGGTGGGAGCGCTTTGTATTCCTTTGGAGCCTGTGTCGGGGGAAGGGGGGGGGGGGGGGGGGGCGGAAGGGGAGGGTTGGTTGGGAGCTGATTGTACACTGTTGGAGCCTGGGTTGAGGGAGGAGGTTTGGAGCTGCTTGTACACCTTTGGGCCTGGCATCGGGGGTAGGGGGTTGGGTGCTGGTTGTAGGGGCCTGTGTTTGGGGGGGGGGGCTTGGGACCTGCGTCTGGGGGAGGGGTGGGAGCTGCTTGTACACCTTTGGGGCCTGCATCTGTGGGGGGTCAGGGCCTGTGTCTAGCGGGCTGGGAACTGCTTGTACAATGTAGGAATCTGTTTCTGCAGGGTGGCTGGGAGCTGTTTGTACAACTTTGGGGCCAGCATCTGGGGGTGGCTGGGAGCTGCCTGTACACTGTAGGGGCCTGTGTTTGTGGGGGGCTTGGGGGCCTCCCTCGGGGGGGGGGGGGGGGGAGGTTTGGGAGCTGCTTGTATAGGGTAGGGGGCCTGCCTGGCAGGGGTTGGGAGCTGCTTGTAGAATTTGGGTCCCTGTATCTGGGGGGGGGTTGGGGCCTGTGTCTCAGGGGTGTTGGGAACTGGTTGTACACCTTTGGGTCCTGTCTCTCGGGGGGGAGCTACTTGTACACTTTTGGGGTCTGTATTTGAGGGGGTTTGGGAGCTGCTTGTGCATTCTAGGTGCCTCCCTTTTGAGAAGGGTTGGGGCCTGCATCTGTGGGTGGTTGGGAGCTGCTTGTACACTATAGGGGCCATGGTCTTGGAGGGGGGTCTGGGCTGTTTATACACCTTTGTGGCCTGTGTTTGGGGGGGGGTGTTGGCCTGTGCCTGGGGGAGTTGGGAGGTGTTTGTTCACTCTAGGAGCCTCCATTTGGGGGTCTTTGGGGCCTCCCTTTGAGGGGGAGGGAGTTGGGAGTTGGTTGTACACCTCCGCATCCCATGTCTTGGGGGAGGTGTGGGGAGTGGGACCGGTCTCTGAAGGGGCGGGTTGTGAGCTGCTTGTACACCTGTGTCGGGGGGGAGGGTAGGGGGGTTGGCGGGGGTCGGGTCCGGGTCTTGGACCAGTGTCTGGGTGGAGTCCAGTTCTTGGGAGGGGGTGGTGGGGTAGGAGCTGCTTGTGGGCAGTTGGGGTCTGCATCTGGGTGTGGTTGGTGCCTGCTTCTGTTGGCAGTTTGGGGCCTGCTTGTAGACTTGTGCAGCCTGGGTTTGGGGGCTTTTCTGTAACGTTTGGGGCCTGCATTTTTGCTTTGGGATGCATCTTGAGCTTTTGAGGCCTAGCAGTAGCATTTGGGGCCTGCATCTGGGGCTTTTCTGTAGCATTTTGGTTGCGTATTTGTGATTTGGGGCCTGTATCCAGGGTTTTGCCTTTTTTGTAGTTTCCATCTTTGTGTGTGTGTGTTTCGTTGTTGGTTGTCTGGGGTTAGGGGCAGTTTGGGGTTTGGATTAAGGTCAGTGTCATTAGTGTTAGGGGGTTGATAATAAGGGTTTGGGTTGTGGTTAGAGTTGTTAGGTTTAAGGGGAATAAGGATTTCAGGGTAAGGGGATCAAGGGTGTGGGAATAAAAATGTTGTTTTTGCGCAGTTACATCCTGTAGAGGGAAGGAAGGTGGTATTGAGATATGCTTGCAGTGATAAGACAGCTTAACAGTGTGAAATGAGTTCATCTGATTCGTGTCAATATGGAACAATGCTAGGGCCGCATGATATGATGAAAAGTCTGAGAAAACCAGAGTGGTTAATATATATAGTTCTTGTATCTTGCAAAGGAATGGTCCAGCAATTCGGGTCAATAGGGGATAAGAGAACAAAGGGGTTTCAGAATAACTGCTAACTATTACAACTGTTGCATGGGACACTATGCAAGTGTCTGCCATCCAGCCAAGATGGCCAAAGGAGAAGGACAAGAGAAAAGCCTGGGAGGAAGACTACGAGCCTTCAGTACGAGTGGCCCCCAGAGGGACCACCGGAGACTGATAACGCCTGCACCAGTGGGAGGGTTTGGATTCTGGGAACTAATTAGAATAACCCTGCCTTTTGTAGAAGTAGTAATGAATATGTATTAGCCTAGCAGCATAAAAAGCAGCCGCCTGATGTAACTTGTGTGCGTCTTGGTGGAGCAGAGACTCCTGGCGCACCCAGCGCTGCTTGCTTACCTCTATTCATTTAATAAATTGTAAATTTCAATTGCAATCCTATTTGGGACCCAGTCATTTATTACAAGTGGGGGCTCGTCCGGGAGGGCTTTGGTTCCTGATTTCTGGTTTGATCTAGGAGAGGCACCCCCAGCATTTGGTGGCTGCTCTTTGAGTCAGGTCGGAACTAATGGCATCTTGAACCTGAATAAAGGTAAGCAAAGTTTCTGATTCTTTTTTTCAGCTCCCTTGCCAGCTGCAGCACTATATTTTGCCCATAATTGTGTGTGTGAAGATCCGAACGAAGATGACGGAGTCGTAAGCATTTAAAGCGTATACCGTTCGGTTGGGTGGGGTTCGGTTGCCTGTGTGTGTAAGAGTGTGACTGAGATGGAACTTAGTTCTGAAGCGATTGTGGAGGTCTTCTAACCGCGGTTCCAATCTCCCGCGAGGGACTTGGCCGGTGAAGGACCGAAGGGATTCCTATAGGATTTGTGGGTGTGTGATAGGTCCTCGACCCCCTGCAAGACACTCTTACTAAGGTAACCAAGGGCTGTGGGAATTGCCATAGTAAAATTCCTAGATGGGTCAGACAAAATCGAAGACCAGAGACCAGAAGAAAGGGAGCAAATTACCAGTCATACCACCAGAAAGTCCATTAGGAATAACGATTAGAAATTGGAATGATAGGGACCCCAGAAAAGGAAAAAGTAAATTAAAAATGGTCCAGTATTGTGTGACAGAATGGCCAAAGGAGCCTTTAAGACTACATGTCTTTTGGCCTGTTTTTGGATCCTTCGAAGACTGGATTTGCCAGGCCTTAAATATCCATGTTAATTCAAAGGAAGCTTTTAGCCAGGAAGAAAGTGATTATGCAGGATTATGGATCAGGAGGACGTCACGTCCTTTTCCAGCCTCAATATTTACACTAAAAGCAGGTAAGAAATTTGAAGAACAAGAAGAACATGACAAAGAAAAAGAAGATAAACGTGAGCCGTTGGATAAGCTACCACCTCCATATCCTAACAATCCACCCCCGGCGGCTCCCCCTCCGGTGGCTGTGGTATCGCCACCAGTACCACCGTTGCCCCAGCTTCCACCACCAACAGCACCAGAATTAGACCGACCTCCGGCCGCATGCAGGAGAAGTAGGACAGACGTATCTGAGAGGGCTTCTCTATATCCCTTAAGGGAGGTAACTGGTGTATAACTGGTGCGCGTCTTGGTGGAGCAGAGACTCCCGGCGTACCCAGCACTGTTTGCTTACCTCTATTCATTCAGTGAATTGTAAACTTTGATTGTAATCCTATTTGGGACTTTTATTTATTATAACAGACAACCTTGTAAAACGCAGACAACCAGAATCCTTACAGCAATTAGGTGGAAATCACGGCGTAAGAAACATTACCACCTCAAAGAGTAAAAACCTCAAAAGAAATGTGACTTGTAACAGGCCAGCAGCTGTGTATTTTCTGTGAAGCACCAGCTAGATTATGAACCTTGAATAGCACAGTTAAAGGGGAAACAGGGGAGGGTCCCGATCCTCGGCAGAAAAAAAAAGTGTATAAACTGTGTATGGAATTAGTAGGCACCCTCCTGCTTGTGGGACACCCGCCATTGTAATCTCGAATAATAATGCTACTGTACTGAGATCCTCGACTCAGCCTATGCTATTTGCTACAGATTGATTCAGGATTTTAAGGTTTCAGGGATTGGGCACTAGGGTTGGGTTTCAGGGTAAGGGGTTTCAGGGTTTATGTTTAGGATTTTAAGGTTTTTAGGGTTGGAGTTTTAACGGTTAGGGTTTTAAGGATTTGGGGGTTAGGGTTTTAAGGGTTTCAGGGTTAGCGTGTTAGGGTATTAGAGTTTTTTGGGTTGTAGTATTGATATGTTTTTTAGGGTTAGAGTCTTAAGGTTTTATTTTTGGTCAGTTATTTACGGTTAGGGTTTTAAGATCTTTGTTTTTTTTTTTTTTTTTTTTTTTCAGGTTAGGTTCTCCAGGGCCAGGGTTTTGAGTATCCTAATTTTGGGGGTTTGATTTTGAGCATCTTAATTTTGGGGATTAGGCTTTTGTGTGCCCTAATTTTTTGGGATAGGCTTTCAAGCATCCTAAGTAGTTGGGTTAGGGTTTTGAGCATCTTAATATTTTGGGTCTGGGTAATGAGCATCCTCAGTTTTCAGGATAGGGTTTTGAGCATCTTAATGTTTCCAGGATAGGGTTTGGAGCGTCCTAATGTTTTGGGTTGGGGCTTTGAGCGTCCTAATGTTTTTGGGTTAGGGTTTGGAGCGTCCTAAATTTTCAGGATAGGGTTCTGAGCATCTCAGTGTTTCCAGGATAGGGTTTTGAGCGTCCTAAGTTTTTGGGATAGGTCTTTGAGCTTCCTAATGTTTTCCGGATAGGGTTTGGAGAATCTTAATGTTTTGGGTTTGGGTTTTGAGCGTCCGAATGTTTTTGGGTTAGGGCTTGGAGCATCCTAATGTTTTTGGGTTAGGGCTTTGAGCGTCCTGTTTTTGGGATAGGGTTTGGAGCGTCCTAGTGTTTTCGGAATAGGGTTTTGAGCGTCCAAAGTTTTTGGGTTTGGGTTTTGAGCGTCCAAAGTGTTATAAGTTGCCCCCTTAATTAATTTTCAGAGAGCATTGTATTAATCATAGAAAGGAATTTATTGAGTAAGCAAACATCAAGCAAAACAGCACTGGGCAGCCGGGGAGTCTCAGCTCTGCCAACGGCACGCACCTCACCCCTGCCAGGGTCCCTTTTTATACCTTGCTAATTCTGGGATTACGCAGCACATCCTGGTATATTCTGCGACTGCGCGCACTGTTGCTATGTTCCCTCAGCATAACCCTAAAATTAACCGTAACCATTACCCTAACACTTATCATTACCTAACCCTAACCCTAACCCTTACTCTAACTTTTAACCCTAACCCGTACCCTTAGACGTCCCCTACCCTTACCCTTACTCTTCCCCTTACCCTAACCCTTACCCTTACACTTACAGTTACCATTAACCTTACCCTTACCCTAACACTTACCCTTACCCTATCCCTTACACTTATCCTTATCCATACAACTTCTGCTTACCCTAACACTTAACCTTAACCTAACCCTAACCCTAAACCTTACCTGAACCCTTACCCTGACCCTTACATTAACCCTTACCCTAAAACTTACACTTAACCTTAACCTTACCCTTAACCTTAACCTAATACTTACCCTTACTTTTCCCTCACCCTAACCCTAAAATTAACCCTAACCATTACTCCAACACTTACCCTTACCCTAACCCTTACCCTTACCATAACCCATACTCTAACACATACTTCTACCCGTACCCGTACCCTTACTGTAACCCTTACCCTTACCGTTACCGTTACCCTTACCGTTACCCTTACCTTTACACTTACAGTTACCATTAACCTTACCCTTACCCTAACACTTATCCTTAACCTAACCCTTACCCTAAACCTTACCCCAACCCTTTCCCTGACCCTTACATTAACCCTAACCCTTACCCTAAACCTTAAACTTACTTTTAACCTTAACCTTACCCTTAACATTAACCTAATACTTACGCATACGTTTTCCTGACTTTAACCCTAAAACTAACCCTTACCCTAAGCCTTACCCTTACCCTTACCCTAAACCTAACCCTTACTCTAACCCTTACCCTGACCTGTACCCTTACACTTACCCTTACCCTTATACTTACCCTAAATCTTACCCGTACCATAACCCATACCCTAACACATATTTGTACCCTTAACCTTACCCTTACCCTTACTCTATCCGTTACCCTTACGCTTACCCTTAACATAAACCTTACCCTTGACCTTACCCTTACCATAAGCCATACATCAACACTTACATGTACACTTACGCTTGCACTTACCCTAGCAATTACTCGTACAATTACCCTTACCCTTACCCTTACCCTTAACCTAAGCCGAAACCTTAAACCTTACAGTAAACCTTACCCTTTCTGCTACACTTCCCCTTAGCCTAAATCTAAACCTTACACTTACCCTTACTGTAACCCTCACCCTTACCGTTGCCAATACCCTTACTCTTACCCTTACCCTAACCCTTCTCCTTACACTTACTGTTACATTTAACATTACCCTTACCCTAACACTTACTCTTATCCTTATCCATACCCTTACCCTTACCCTAATCCTTACCCTTAACCTAACCCTAACCCTAAACCTTACCCCAGCCCTTACCCTGACCCTTACATTAACCCTAACCCTTACCCTAAACCTTACACTTACTTTTAACCTTAACCTTACCCTTAACTATTACCCTAACACTTACCCTTATGTTTCCCTCACCCTAACCCTAAAATTAACCCTAACCATTACCCTAACACTTACCCTTACCCTAACCCTTACCCTTACCATAACCCATACCCTAACACGTACTTGTAGCCTTAACCTTACCATTCCCCTTACCCTTACCTTTACTGTCTCTGTTACCCTTACACTTACACTTAACATAAACCTTAAAGTTAACCTAACCCTTCTTATAAATGGCTCAGGATTCAAATTAGGATTAAATAAAAAAATAGGATTTATTGAAAGAATATAAAGGAATAGAGGTAAGCAAACAGCGCTGGGTGCACCGGGAGTCTCCGCTCCACCAGGACGCACACCGGTTACATCAAGCAGCTGATTTTTATGCTCCTAGACTAATACATATTCATTACTACTTCTAAAAAAAATAGATTATTAAAACTAGCTTCTGGGGTGCAGTCCCTCCTACTGGAGCATGCGCAGTCTCCTCTGGGGTCTCTTCTGGGGGTCTCTAGGGGTCTTTCATGCTGAAGGCTCGTAGTCTTCCTCTCCCCCTTTGTACTTACTTGGCACCATACCAAGTTTATAGAACATTCTCTTCAAGACTTGTCTCCCAGCCGTCCTTCAGCTTCTTTTTCCTTCCTCTTAATCTCTCGGCCCCCCTAACCAGATACCAAAGATCCGCATAGTATCCCATAACAGTCACTAGTTGTTATCAGTTGTTCTGAAACTCCCAGACATCAAACACAAACAGCTTCACGAGTAATTAAAACATTCTTCCCCAGCCATTCACAGACACATCTATAGCAATGTTAGAAATAGAAGTCCGGAATAACAAAAGCAAACAGGTTCATAAATTTAAGGAGTGATAAATTGACTAGAATGAGGGGGAGACTGGGACACACTGCAGCTGAGGTTCAAGAATTAAATTGCCAGTGCAGGGCCCAGAGGCAGACAGGATTCAAACAGAATTGTTCTTCATGGACACGAATTGTTAAAACATTCCTCACAATCCCTTATCTTCTTTTTAACATCCCCAATTCGTGTCTCTTCTGTTATTAATAATTGGATTTCATCAGTTTATTCTTGGAGGGTCCAATTCTTAAGCATCAAAATTGACATATTCCCTTCTTTTTTTAATGAAGTTATTACAAATGTACTATTTATCACCCGGTGTATTAATAATGTAAGACCAGGTATCATACAAGGTACAAATAATAACGTAATTACACCACATAACAATAAAAATAACACTCTTTTGACCCATGGTCCACCAGGCAGCCATGAAAATAAATCCCATTCCATATCCTTCCATGTTTGTGTTTGCTCGCTCACCTCCCCCCTCCTTCTCTGGGATGGGAGAGAGAAATGGGAAAGTGAAGCCTGTGAGTTGAGTTAAAAACAAGAAGATAATAACAATAATGATGATAATAGTACTACTAGTAATAATGTGTACGAAACAAGTGATGCACAATGCAATTGCTCACCACCTGCTGTCCGATGCCCAACCTAACCCCGAGCAGTCTGGCCCTCCTCCCAGCCTGCCTGCTGGCAGGACAGTGAGAAGCTGAATTTGGCTTGGTCCTTGGCTTGGTGTAAGCACTGCTCTGTAACAATTAAAAACAATTAAAACATCAGCATATTATTAACATTCTTCTCATCCTAAACCAGAACATAACATTCTATCAGTTACTAGGAAGAAACACCTTTTCATCAATCTTTGAACAGTAATTACTAAAGTTAAATTTTCCACAGACTTCTCCTTCTTGTGCTAGCAAACAATCCAAAGCTAGGCAATTTTGATACAAAGCAGTTCTCATCTTTATAACTCATTTAGATCAGTTCTCATCATTTATAACTATTTCTATTACAGCTAATAACCTAATTATTCTATTAAGTATATATACTGAGGTCCTATAGCCCCAGGATCTGTCTTCTGCCCATGTAGCTGGATCATAATAGGCAAACACCTTCAGGGTCGATTCAGGCCTGTGTTACCGTTCGGCCTGTCAGGGTGATCCAGCTCCTGTAAAACGAATCACAATTTTATATAGGTTTAAAAAAGAGGTTTTTTATGTTATTTTCTCGGGACAACCTGATCTTAGTGTGGGAGAAGTCCGGTCGAGGCCCTCTCATTCGGCAGTCAATACCGATAGGGGTTGCCTCCCTCTGTAGACCATACACACCGCAGTGGAGGGTCCTGCCCCGGTCTTGCCTTCTCCCTTTTCTCCCTTTAGGCTTGTCCCCTTTATTTGGCATCCTTAATTCATGCAGAGCCTCGTTGCCAGAATATTAGTTCTCCCTTAGCTTGAGTTTCAGTTTCCCAGGAGCGGACTCAACCCTCCAAGTTTCAGTAGTTACTGGTCCTTTTATTCTGGATGCGTGGGTCCTTTTCTGCAGTTCTCACAGCTGTTTCAGTAGTCAGTAAAACAAGGTACAGTCCCTCACATTGAGGGTTCAGTGATTCTTCCCTCCCGTGGCTGCTTGTTGAAACACTTTATTTTTTATCTTCTGACAAGTTAAATAACAGTTATTTAATTTGCTTTGCCGTATGGCCCTTTCCAGGTTCCTGTAGCAGGATTCATCTGATAGCCTTTCAGGTTGATACAGATTTGACTACAGGGTTTTGGCATTCATCACTATCTCCACAGTTTCACAGCTGGACAGTCACATTCGTTTATGTTGCATTCCTTCAGGGGCTCATCACCCCAGTCCTTGCAGTCTCTCTGCTGGTTACACACTTTATTGATATCTATGCATTCTCCACTTCTGCACTTGAATTTGCCAGGTCCAGAGCACTGAATAACATTGTTACAGTTTGCTTCATCAGTGCCATCCAGACAGTCTCTCACACCACTGCACTGCCTACTCCCATGGACACAGTTCACATCTGAACTGGTCTGGCCTACAGGTCCAGGAAGGGCAGTTAACTTCATCTCTTCCATCCTTACAGTAAGGATCTCTATCACATCGCCACAATTCTCTTCATCTTCTCCACTGTCACAGTCTTTTTCACCATCACATTTCCATGACACTGTTCTCATATGACACAGCTCAGCACTTTCGTCAGACCCATCTTCACAATCCAGATCCCCATCACACTGCCATCTGTTTGGCACACACAGACCACTGTTGCACACAAAGTCAGATTCAGCACACATCTTCTTCACACATCTTCTTCACACAAACACTCTCATCACTGCCATCTGAGCAGTCTTCACATTTTACTCTAGCACCGTCAGCAGCAGTGCACAGACAGGCGAAGGCGAGCAGCAGGCAGAGCGCCTCGCCTCGCACCGTCACCTGTGTCACTTATACTACTCCTATTACCCATGCTGTTAGTGTCAGTGGCATCCTCCTTTTCTTTTTGCCACTGACCCACT
This sequence comes from Aythya marila, assembly GCF_965140915.1. Classification (NCBI taxonomy): domain Eukaryota; kingdom Metazoa; phylum Chordata; class Aves; order Anseriformes; family Anatidae; genus Aythya; species Aythya marila. The sequence continues at coordinate 336,880 of NC_139049.1, forward strand.
GAGCATTCACCACAAATGGATGAGACACATGATTACTAGTTAGGAAAGAGAGTGTAATGTCTGCTATACGGCTGCAGGCAGTGCCAGCTGCAACCTTAGGTTTGTGAAAGAGCCTGCTGGTGGTCATTTGGCAGTGTAATCTGCGTCTCTGCACTCCTGCCCTGCAATAGAGCTAAGTCGTCATTAGTAACAGTTATAACACCGATCTGGGGACTAATAGTCTTTTTTGCATTGCAAGATAAACCTTTTATAAAAAGAATGCTAGAGTGAAGCAGCACAGCCGCTGCTGCCACTGCCTCCATGGTTACGTCAGACAGGCTGCAGGGTCCTGATGTCCGCCCCTCTGCTCTGTGCCGACTGGCCACACGGTGAGGGTCGGCTACCGGTGTCCACTGACGCCTCTGGTCTCCCGTAGCAACTCGATCTCGGATGTCCCGCAATTACTTCAATTCCCTGCGTTTTCCGGCTTCTGTCCGGTCTATTCTGTGTCTCTCAGAGCCGTCCGTGGCTCTGCAGCGTCTCTCAGGGCTCTCTCCGTCCAGCGGTAGTCCCTCCGTAGTGTCTCGGGTCTCCCAGCGCCACTCCAGTCTCTCGGCGCCGCTCCGGTCTCTCGGCCTGTTCAGGTCTCAGCGAGTCCAGGTCTCGGCCTGTGCAGGCCTCATATGTTGCAGACAGCATGTCATATCATGCTCCTGCCTTTTTCTTGTCACAGTCAAAACATTTAAGAGCAAAAATAGGATACACAAGATACACTGGGCACCACCACTCAAAACTTGGATAAAACAGCACTTCTTTTCAGTCTGTCAAGCACTTCGTTCGTCTCTGCCCACTCCCCTTGCGGAGAGTACGGAACAACGGATCGGAACTCTGCACTCGCTTTGCAGCAATGCTGCGTCTCACTCACACAGCACAATCGCACACGGAGGCCTCCAGCACATCTCATTCATACCACAGGAATATAATTTAGAATGATAACCAACCAAACAAGTATTGTCTCTGACTGTGTTCTTCGTGAAGTGACTTGTAACACTTTGTTTCAAACCCTTACATTTACACAAATACTTTCAACACAAAATACATACAATATGCAAATATTACAATATACAAAATGTCAACACAAAATACATACATAAAAACACATACAATTATTAACACTCCAGTTAGTATCCCTCCAGCAGCTGAAAACATACCGTTTGTCTGCAGTTTCAGGAGATCTTTGCTCCTGCGGTGAGCAGCTGAGAGTGGAGTCCCCTCCGAGCAAAAACGCTCAGGGTGCACCTAGGGGCGTCCGCGCTGCAGCCGATCCCGCAGCCGAGCAGAGTGTCTCCTGCCTGGCTCACCAAAATGACTCACAGAAAGCTGACTCCACAATCAGTAAGATTGTAAAGTAGGTATGTTTACTCAGTTCCATGCAGCACGGGGCGGGTAGTCCCACCAAAGTCGTGCACGCCTAACGTGGCAAATTGCTCTAGTAAAGAGTTACATGTACATGAACATTCCTATACATATACATATTCCTAACCTGTCCCTTTGTGAGCAGTCCTCCTTATCTCAGACCCCTTGATTAAAGTCCGAACCATGAGGTTGTTTTTGATCTGGTTCTCGGGGTCCGAGAGGCTCCTGTTATCTGGTGGTATAAGTGCAGCACAGGCACAAATGTAGCACATATTCATTCTTAATCAATTGCTGTCTAATTTCTAATTCCAATGTTTCAGCTTGCTCTTTTCTGGATCCATGGGTATTCTACTATTAATGTTCAAAGCCTGACAGACCCTGTCCTCCGTGGATCAAAATACATGGGGTCTTAAGAGTTCTTTTGGTCATTCTATCATATAATACAGGATCATTTTTAATTTACTCTTTAATTTTCTGGGGCCCCTATTGTTCCAATTTCTAATCATTATTCGTAATGGACTTTTTGGTCATATATCTGGTAATTTGCTCCCTTTCTGGTCCTTGGTCTTCGATTTTATCTGACCCATCCGGGAATTTTACTAGTGGCAATTCCCACAGCCCTTGGTTGCCCCTAGTGAGAGTGTCTTGCAGGGGGTTTAGGACCTATCACCCACCCACGTATCCCTCTCTTCACCAGCCCAGCACCCCCGACAGGAGATTAGAACCGGTGAGAAAACAAAAAGACCTCCACACGGACTTTAGAAGTCTCAGTTACACTCTCACACACAAACACTAGCAACCGCACCTTTACCCAACCGGACGGTATCTTACGAATCAGTCGTCTTCATCCAGAATCCAACTGGACGGTATCCACAAGCATCTCTGCTGTCTTCGTCTGGGATCGAACCAGACGGTATCCACAAACGACTGTCGTCTTCATCCGGTTCGATTCCGGACACCGGAATCCAACCGAACGGTATCCAAACGACCTTGTTGTCTTCGTCCGGATATTCGCGCGCAGAATTACAGGCAAAAAACAGCCAGCAAGGGAGCTCAAAAAAAAAACCAAAACAAATTCTTTGCTTACCTTTATTCAGGTTCAGGATGGCATTAGTACCGATCTGACTCAAACAGGAGCCACCAAATGGTGGGGCGCCTCTCCTAGATTAAATCAGAATTCAGGAACTATAGCCATCCCGGACGAGCCCCAAAATTGTTATAAATGGCTCAGGATTCAAATTAGGATTAAATAAAAAAATAGGATTTACTGAAAGAATATAAAGGAATAGAGGTAAGCAAACAGCGCTGGGTGCACCGGGAGTCTCCGCTCCACCAGGACGCACACCGGTTACATCAAGCAGCTGATTTTTATGCTCCTAGACTAATACATATTCATTACTACTTCTAAAAAAAATAGATTATTAAAACTAGCTTCTGGGGTGCAGTCCCTCCTACTGGAGCATGCGCAGTCTCCTCTGGGGTCTCTTCTGGGGGTCTCTAGGGGTCTTTCATGCTGAAGGCTTGTAGTCTTCCTCTCCCCCTTTGTACTTACTTGGCACCATACCAAGTTTATAGAACATTCTCTTCAAGACTTGTCTCCCAGCCGTCCTTCAGCTTCTTTTTCCTTCCTCTTAATCTCTAACCCCCTAGAGTAACCCCCTTTGGTATCTGGCCCCCCTAACCAGATACCAAAGATCCGCATAGTATCCCATAACAGTCACTAGTTGTTATCAGTTGTTCTGAAACTCCCAGACATCAAACACAAACAGCTTCACGAGTAATTAAAACATTCTTCCCCAGCCATTCACAGACACATCTATAGCAATGTTAGAAATAGAAGTCCGGAATAACAAAAGCAAACAGGTTCATAAATTTAAGGAGTGATAAATTGACTAGAATGAGGGGGAGACTGGGACACACTGCAGCTGAGGTTCAAGAATTAAATTGCCAGTGCAGGGCCCAGAGGCAGACAGGATTCAAACAGAATTGTTCTTCATGGACACGAATTGTTAAAACATTCCTCACACCCTTATCATAAGCCATACAACAACACTTAAATGTACACTTACGCTTGCACTTACCCTAGCAATTACTCGTACAATTACCCTTAACCTTACTATTAAGCTAACCCTAAACCTTACCCTTATCCTAACACTTACCCTTATCCTAAACCTTACCCTTTCTGCTACACTTACCCTTTGCCTAATTCTAAACCTTACCCTAACCCTCACCCTTACCTAAATCTAACCATTACCCTAACCCTCACCCTTACCCTTACCATTATACTTACTTTTACCCTTTACCTAAACCTTTACCCCAACCCTTACATTAACCCTAACCCTTACCCTAACCCTAACTCTAATCCTAACCCTTAACCTAAACCTTACACTTAATCTTAACTTTAACCTTACCCTTAAACTAATACATACCCTTACGTTTCCCTCACCATAACCCTAAAATTAACCGTAACCATTACCATAACACTTATCCTTACCTAACCCTAACCCTTACTCTAACTTTTACCCTGACCCGGACCCTTAGAGTTCCCCTTACCCTTACTCATACCCTTACCCTAACCCTTACCCTTACACTTACAGTTACCATTAACCTTACCCTTACCCTAACACTTACCCTTACCCTATCCCTTACACTTATCCTTATCCATACAACTTCCGCTTACCCTAACACTTAATCTTAACCTAACCCTAACCCTAAACCTTACCTGAACCCTTACCCTGACCCTTACATTAACCCTAACCCTAAAACTTAACCTTAACCTTACCCTTAACCTTAGCCTAATACTTACCCTTACTTTTCCCTCACCCTAACCCTAAAATTAACCCTAACCATTACCCTTACCCTAACCCTTACTCTAACCCTTACCCTTACCATAACTCATACTCTAACACATACTTCTACCTGTACCCGTACCCTTACCGTAACCCTTACCCTTACCGTTACCGTTACCCTTACCCTTACCATTACCCTTACCCTTACCGTTACCGTTACCCTTACCGTTACCCTTACCCTTACCCTATCCCTTACCCTTAACCTAACCCTAAACCTTACCCTTATCCTAACACTTACCCTTACCGTAAACCTTACCCTTTCTGCTACACTTACCCTTAGCCTAAATCTAAACCTTACACTTACCCTTAGCCTAACCCTCACCCTTACCCTTACCTATACCCTTATTCTTACCCTTACCCTAACCCTTACCTTTACACTTACGGTTACCATTAACCTTACCCTTACCCTAACACTTATCCTTAACCTAACCCTTACCCTAAACCTTACCCCAACCCTTACCCTGACCCTTACATTAACCCTGACCCTTACCCTAAACCTTACACTTACTCTTAACCTTAACCTTACCCTTAACATTCACCTAATACTTACGCATACGTTTTCCTGACTTTAACCCTAAAACTAACCCTAACCATTACCCTAACACTTAACCTTACCCTAACCCTAACCCTTACTCTAACCCTTACCCTGACCTGTACCCTTACACTTACCCTAATTCTTACCCATACCATAACCCATACCCTAACACATATTTGTACCCTTAACCTTACCGTTACCCTTAACCTCACCCTTACCCTTACTCTATCCGTTACCCTTACGCTTACCCTTAACATAAACCTTACCCTTGACCTTACCCTTACCATAAGCCCTACAACAACACTTACATGTACACTTACGCTTGCACTTACCCTAGCAATTACTCATACAATTACCCTTAACCTTACTATTAAGCTAACCCTAAACCTTACCCCTATCCTAACACTTACCCTTATCCTAAACCTTACCCTTTCTGCTACACTTACCCTTTGCCTAATTCTAAACCTTACCCGAACCCTCACCCTTACCTAAATCTAACTAAAATCTAACCATTACCCTAACCCCTCACCCTTACAATATACATATTTTTACCCTTTACCTAAACCTTTACCCCAACCCTTACCCTTACTCTTACATTAACCCTAATCCTTACACTAAACCTTACACTTACTCTTAACCTTAACCTTAGCTGTAACCTAATACTTACTCTTACGTTTCCCTCACCCTAACTCTAAAATTAACCCTAACCATTACCCTAACACTTACCCTCTTACCCTTACCCTAACCCTTACTCAAACCCTTACAATTACCCGTACTTTTACACATACTCTTACACTTACCCTTACTCTTAAACTTACACTAACCCTTACCCTAAACTAAATCTAACCCTTACACTAAACATCATCCTTACCCTTACCATTATCCCTTCTCTTACCCTTATCCTAAACATTTCCCAAACCCTTACCCTTACATTAAACCTAACCCTTACCATAACTCTTAACCTTATCCTTAAACTTAACCTAATACTTACCCTTCCGTTTCCCTCACCCTAAACCTAAAATTAGCCTAACCATTACCCTAACACTTACCCTTACTCTAACCCTTACCCTGAACTTAAGTGTAAGTGTTAGGATAACGTTAACCTTAAGGGTGACCCTTAAGCTTATCCTTAATGTTTATGGTTAGGTTAAGGGTAATTGTACGAGTAATTACTAGGATAAGTGTAAGCGTAAGTGTACATGTAAGTGTTGATGTATGGCTTATGGTAAGGGTAAGGTAAAGGGTAAGGTTTATGTTAAGGGAAAGCGTAAGAGTAACGGATAGAATAAGGGTAAGTGTAACGGTTAAGTGTTAGGGTAATGGTTAGGGTTAATTTTAGGATTAGGGTGAGAAAAATGTAAGGTTAAGTACTAGCTTAAGGTTAAGGGTAAGGTTAAGGTTAAGAGTAAGTGTAAGGTTTAGGTTAAGGGTTAGGGTTAATGTAAGGTTCAGGGAAAGGTTTGGGGTAAGGTTTAGGGTTAGGTTCAGCTTAAGGGTAAGGGTTGGGGTAAGGTTAAGGGTATGGATAAGGATAAGTGTAAGGGATAGGGTAAGGGTAAGGGTTAGCGTAAGGGTAAGATTAATGGTAAGGTTTATGTTAAGGGTAAGCGTAAGGGTAACGGATAGAGTAAGGGTAAGGGTAACGGTAAGGTTAAGGGTACAAATATGTGTTAGGGTATGGGTTATGGTATGGGTAAGAGTTAGGGTAATGTAAGGGTAAGGGTGAGTGTAAGGGTATGGGTCAGGGTAAGGGTTAGGGTTAGGGTAAGGGTAAGTGTTAGAATAATGGTTAGGGTTAATTTTAGGGTTAGGGTGAGGGAAACGTAAGGGTAAGTATTGGGTTAAGGTAAGGGTAAGTGTAAGGTTTAGATTTAGGCTAATGGTAAATGTAGCAGAAAGGGTAAGGTTTACGATAAGGGTAAGTGTTAGGGTAAGGGTAAGGTTTAGGGTAACATAAAGGGTAAGGATTACGGTAAGGGTAAGGGTACGGGTAGAATTTGTTAGAATATGGCTTATGGTAAGGGTAAGGTTTAGGGTAAGAGTAAGTGTAAGTGTATGTGTAAGGGTACGGGTCATTGTAAGGGTTAGAGTAAGGGTTAGGGTAAGTGTTAGGGTAATGGTTAGGGTTAATTTTAGGTGTAGGGTGATGGATAAGAAAGGGTATGTAGTAGGTTAAGGTTAAGCGTAAGGTTAAGGTTAAGTGTAAGTTTTAGGGTACGGTTTAGGGTTAATGTAAGGGTCAGGGTAAGTGTTTGGGTAAGATTTAGGGTTAGGGTAAGAGTAAGTATATGGGTAATGGTAAGGGTAAGTGTTAGGGTTAGAGTATGTGTAAGGTTTAGATTTAGGCTAAAGGTAAGTGTTGCAGAAAGGGTAAGGGTTACGGTAAGTGTAAGTGTAAGGATAAGGTTAAGGTTTAGGCTTACGTTAAGGGTAAGGGTAATGCTTTGGTAAGGGTAAGAGTAAGGGTAAAGGTAAGGGTTACGGTAAGGGTACTGGTAGAAGTATGTGTTAGAGTACGACTTATGGTAAGGGTACAAGTAGCTCTCCCCCAGAGACAGGACCCAAAGGTGTACAACCAGTTCCCAACACCCCTGAGACACAGGCCCCAACCCCCCACCCAGACACAGGGACCCAAATTCTACAAGCAGCTCCCAACCCCTGCCAGGCAGGCCCCCTACCCTATACAAGCAGCTCCCAACCCTCCCCCCCCCCCCCCGAGGGAGGCCCCCAAGCCCCCCACAAACACAGGCCCCTACAGTGTACAGGCAGCTCCCAGCCACCCCCAGATGCTGGCCCCAAAGTTGTACAAACAGCTCCCAGCCACCCTGCAGAAACAGATTCCTACATTGTACAAGCAGTTCCCAGCCTGCTAGACACAGGCCCTGACCCCCCACAGATGCAGGCCCCAAAGGTGTACAAGCAGCTCCCACCCCTCCCCCAGACGCAGGTCCCAAGCCCCCCCCCCCAAACACAGGCCCCTACAACCAGCACCCAACCCCCTACCCACAATGCCAGGCCCAAAGGTGTAGAAGCAGCTCCAAACCTCCTCCCTCAACCCAGGCTCCAACAGTGTACAAGCACCTCCCAACCAACCCTCCCCTTCCGCCCCCCCCCTCCCCCCCCCAAAGGGATACAAAGAGCTTCCACCCCTCCCCCAGATGCTGGTCTCAACCCCCCCCCGCCCCCAGAAGCAGGCCCCAAAGGCGTAGAGTCAGCTCCCAACCCCCTCAATGCTGGCCCCAAGGGTCTACAAGCAGCTCCCCCCTTGCCCCCAGATACCGGCCCCCAGACACAGACCCCAAAAGCCTAATCACAGGCCCTGAACTCTAGAGGCAGGCTCCAAAACCCAGGACAAAGCCCCAGTGGTTCGAGACAGGGCCCGAATCCCAGACACAGGCCCCAAACGCTAAACATATGCCAAAAAAAGTATTAGTGCTGGTGCCAAATGTTACAGACAGGCCCAAAAGCCCGAGATGCTCAAGGCTGAGACGTAACTTGGCTTTCTGAATTACTGGAAAGCAGCTTTCATTCTCAGATAATTGTGTGCAGGCTGATTAAGGAGGTATTGGGGAGGCAAGGACAATCCCCAGACAAGGACTGTATATCTTGAAACAAGACACTGGAACTCATGATAAGGAAGCGGCAGGCGGACAGAGAAACAAATGTAAGGACTATAACTGTCGAAACTGGACATTGGAATTCATTATAAAGATACAACAAACGGGAGAATTAGCAACAACCAGCTCTTGCAATTAAGAAACATGCCAATTCAGCAGATTCCTGACCAAAGGTGAAAAGTACACTGTGAGGAAGACTCGGGGTCTTCCTCCCAAAGACCCCTGCCCAAGTCCCAAAGACCCCTGCCCACAATTCTTGGAAGGCTCTGCGCAGGCGCAAGGTGCCAAAAGGCTAATTAGCATGAGAAGCGAGGGAAGGCGGGGATAGGTAATGCATATGTATAGGTGCTTATAGAATATTGATAGATTGATTGTATAAATTCAAGACTGCTTTCTGCTTTGGGTATGCACGATAGGTGGAGAGATCCCCCGTGCATCCAGCGCTGCAATAAAGAATATACCACTTAAAGGAATTTCGGCTTCGATCTTTGAATCAATTTGGCGACCCAGATGGGACAACCTCTCTGCCGGACTGCAGGAGCTGCTGGGAACAGGACTCCCTAGGGTACCCCCGGGATTTCCCGGAGGGACTCCTCGACTCACCGGATCACTGCGGAGGCAGACAAGGACCCAATCATTGTAAGTGAGTATAGTCTTTATTCTGGTTTGGTTTTCTGGTAGACCGGTCATCTGGAACTGTCTGTAAGTCAGAAGGTGATCTTCTGCGAGGCAGTGTTTGGTATATACTTTGTGGTTAGCACCGTAAGTACATGTTTGGGGACCTTAAGGAAGGAGCTCGCTTTAAGGTCCATCTGGAATTGTGTTGTCTATTTTGGTTTTCTGACTCATGGAGTATGGTATTTAACTCTGGTTATTGTTACTGCGATTTTGGCTATTTTCCTGGTGGTAATAGTAGGTTCGTGGCATTGTTATAAGAAAGATATCGTTACGGTGTTACACAGTTCGGTTTTCTGACTTATCGCATGTGGCATTTGACTCTGACTATTGTTACTGTGATTTTGGCAATATTGCTGGTAATAGTAGTTTTGTGACATCGCTACTGAAAGATATTGCGTGCCCGTATTTTTGTGAGTGATACGTTTTGTGATACGCTTTTGTAAGTAACATGTGTATTCTGAAAGTGTAAACTGGAAACTGGGGGGGCAAACAAGCAGTGAAATTTTAAAGCAAAGTGTGTTAGGATGTGTTTTAAGTCACTGGAAGGATATTGGAGGATCTGCCGGTGGAAGTGTGAACAGGAAAACATTGATAAAATATCGTAATCAGTGGTGGCCGCTTTATAAGCTGGAATGTGGAGAAAAGTGGCCCCTAAATGGAACTTTAAACTATAATATTTTGCTACAGTTAATGTTGTTTTTTGAGAAGCAGAACAGGATGAAATGTTGTATACTGATGTTTCAGCATCTTGGTGGGAAAAGGTACGGAATTAAGTTGGCCCCTGACTGAACCTTTGATGTTGGCATTAGAGAAGTACAGGCTGGAGAAAGATAAAGGAAGTGTTAAAAGGGTTGTTGAAAGTGTTAAAGGTGTTTGAAGTTGAATGAGCAGGGAAAGAGGACGTAGGAATGTTAATAGTTCTGCCTCTGCCCGAGGCAGAGATCTTAAAATCAGGGGTGTTAGCCCTTTAGGGCAAAGGGACCATGATCGGTCCGAGAGAGTTGTCACAGAAACAGAAAAGCAGTCAACTCTTAAAACAACCTGAGTTCATGGGCGAGCTCAGATTGCTGATGGGACCGTTCAGGGAACTGTGGACAATTGCATTCCCCTGACCGACCCCCACTAAGACCTGAATCATCCTGAAAATTATGAACGGTTAAGTAAATACTAAAACCTGGATGAATTGGGAATTGAGAATATGCTTCCAACAAGGTCTAAAAGAAAGCCCTATGGAATTTTTGGACCAACTCTGAAATGTAATGAAAATAAACAAATAAATAAATAAATAAAACAAAACGGTTTGGACCTGGCTTTGGAGGACAAATTGACTAGCCTTTTCCTAGGGTAATCAACCCCTGATTTCAACAGGAATAACGGGGACCTGGGGAATCTACCCTAGCGGATCCTCCACTGGTTATAATGAAGCCAGGGGAGGAATGGAAGTGAAATTTCTTATTGCTATGGGGCAACGTATTCAGTTCTAAATCAAGCATTAATGCCTTCACAGAATTATTATGTTAGGGTAAAAGGTGTGTCGTGGTTTAACCCGGCCGGCAGCTAAACACCACGCAGCTGTTCGCTCCCCCTCCCCCTCCCTCTCTGGGACGGGGGAGAGAAATGGAAAGTGAAGCCTGTGAGTTGAGATAAAGACAGTTTAATAAGACAAAATAATAATAATAATAATAATAATAATAATACAATGATGATAATAGTACCACTACTAATAATGTGTACAAACAAGTGATGCACAATGCAATTGCTCACCACCCGCTGACCGATGCCCAGCCTAACCCCGAGCAGTCCGGCCCCCTCCCCCTGGCTAGCCACCCCTATGTATTGTTTAGCCTGACGTCAGATGCTATGGAATACCCCTTTGGCTAGTTTGGGTCACCTGTCCTGGGTCTGTCCCCTCCCAGCTCTTACTGCACCCCCAGCCTGCCTGTTGGCAGGACAGAGCAAGAAGCTGAGATGTCCTTGGCTTGGTATAAGCACTGCTCTGCAACAATTAAAACATCGGGGTGTTATCAGCACTCTTCTCATCCTAGGCCAAAACATAGCATTCTACCAGGTACTAGGAAGAAAATTAACTCTGTTCTAACTGAAACCAGGACAAGGTGTAACCGAAAAGGCTTATTTTTGTGAACCTTTGAAGTACAAGTTAGGGAAACAATGGGGCATACACAGATTTTTATCTATGCCTAGCTCCTCATGGGCACTCTTAGGTAGAGATTTATTAGAGCAAGTAGGAGCAGAAATTGTCTTTGAAAAAGGGAAAATGGAATTAAGAACAGGAGAAGAACAACTAATAAATGTGTTAAGCTTGGCACTAATACAAACTGAGCCTAAAAGTGAAATACCTTTAGAGATCACAGATCAAGTATGTCCAGGAGTTTGGGCTACCGAAGTCCCTGGAAGAGCTAAAAATGTGACCTTACTAATTATTAAATTAAAGCCAGGAGAGAAACCCGTTAAGGTTAAGTAATATCCTTTGAGGATAGAAGATAGGAAAGGAATTAAAGAGATAATTGATCAATTTTTACAGTATGGATTATTGATTGAATGCGAATCAGAATACAGTGCACCCATATTGCCAATTAAAAAGGCAGATGAAAAAGCTATAGGCTAGTTCAGGATTTGAGGGCCATAAATAAAATCACTGAGGATATACATCCAGTAGTGGCAAACCCTTATACTTTGCTGACTAAATTAAAGAATAGTCAAGTCTGGTTTACCGTACTGGATTTAAAAGATGCCTTCTTCTGCCTAGGCTTAGCCACAGAAAGCCAAAACCTGTTCGCCTTTGAATGGGAAAATCCCGATTCAGGCAGAAAGACGCAGCTTACGTGGACATTACTACCTCAAGGATCCAAGAATAGCCCCACTATTTTTGGAAACCAATTAGCAAGGGAACTCGAAACATGGATACCTCCGGACACTGAAGGTGCTTTGTTACAATATGTAGATGATCTCTTAATAGCTACCGAGACTAAAGGGAGTTGGATTCAATGGACTATAAGTCGTCTTAATTTTCTGGGTTTAAATGGATATCAAGTCTCTTGACAGAAAGTCCAGCTGGCTCAACAAAGTGTGACCTATCTGGGATGTGACATTTCGGAAGGACAACGAGAACTAGGAACTGAACATAAGGAAGTCATTTGCCGGACTCCAGAAGCTCAAATGGTAAAGGAGTGGTAAAATTCCTTTTTAGGAATGACAGGTTGGTGTCGCCTTTGGATTTATAATTATGGACTATTGGTAAAGCCTCTATGTGAATTGATAAAGATTAACCAGTCAAAGTTAGTCTGGACTGGAGAAGCACAAAAAGTCTTTAAACAACTTAAACAAGAATTGATGATTTTGAAACATCAAGCAATATTGGTAGAACAGGACGACGTGGAAATTGTGATAATTAATATTGTGAATCTAGCCTCTTTTCTTAGTGATGCTCCGGCACAAGCTGTGATTCACGATTGTTTAGAAACTATAGAGACTGTGTATTCCAGCCGACCAGCCCTTAAGGAGGAGCCCATGGAAGATGCGGAAGAAACTTGGTTCACGGATGGGAGCAGTTTTGTTACGCAAAGACAACGTAAAGCTGGATATGCTATAACAACTACTCAGCAGGTAATCGAGTCTAAGCCTTTACCCCCTGGAACATCAGCTCAAAAGGCGGAGATAGTTGCTCTCACGAGAGCATTGGAACTGGCAGCGGGAAAAAGGGTAAATATTTGGACAGATTCTAAATATACATGCGGCGTGGTACATGCTCATGGAGCAGTTTGGAAAGAACATGGATTGCTGACCGCTCAGTGAAAACACAAAGTATGCTGAAGAAATTTTAAAATTGTTAGAGGCTGTAAAACAACCAGAAAAGGTAGCTATCATGCATTGTCAGGGACACCAAAAGGGGAACAGCGATTTTGAAATTGGAAAATCGATTGGCAGAGGCTAAGCAGGCAGCTGAAATAACTGAGGTGAAGGCATTGTCTTTGATACCAGACGGTAAAATCCAAACTATATCCAAATTATACAAAAGAAGACTTAAAATTAATTGAAGATTTGAAAGGTAAAATGAAACCAGATGGATGAGTATATTTAAAAGATAACCACATAGTAATACCCTCTAGTTTGACATGGCCCATAGTTCTTACAGAACACAATAAAACGCACTGGGGAGCTGGCACACTGCATAAGAGCCTGAGTCAGACATTAGTGGGACGATATGATAAAACAAGTAACTCAACAATGTAGCATTTGCTTACACAATAACCTCAATACCAAGAATAGAATAAAATTTGGAATAATCGGTAAAGGAAATTATTCGGGGCAACAGTGGCAAATTGATTTTTCAGAACTCCCTAGAAAAGGGGGGTATCATTATTTACTGGTTCTGACTGACACGTTTTCAGGAAGGCCTGAAGCCTTTCCCTGTCGAACAAACAAAGCAAGAGAAGTGGTTAAAGTCTTGTTAAAGGAAATAATACCATGCTTTGGGATTCTAGTAGCAATGTCTTCTGATAGAGTTTCACATTTTTGTGCACAAGTGGTAGAACAGATAAGTAAGATTCTAAAGATAGATTGGCAACTGCATACTCCTTATAGACCACAGGCAAGTGGACAGGTAGAAAAAATGAACCATGTAATTAAACAATAAATAGCTAAAATTGGATAAGAAGCTAATTTGTCATGGCCTCAATCCCTCCCTTTAGCATTACTTGGAATTAGAGTTAAACCTAGAATAAAAGGAAATTTGAGTCCCTTCAAAATCTGATATGGAAGGCCATAGCAATTTCTATTTAGTGGAGAGGACCTAACGCAGTTAGGATCAGAATATTTATATGCTTATATAACTGAACTTCAGAAACAATTAAATAAAGTACATAAATTTGTTTTAGGGACCAGGGCTAGAGGGTTGGATCAACCAATCCACCCCTTGAAGCTCGGGGATTATATATATATAAAGACTTTTTCAGGACAAGCCGTGCAGGAAAAATGGAAGGAAAGTGGATGGGACCATACCAAGTATTACTGACAACACACACCGCCATTAAGATTAAGAAGCAAGCAGCTTGGATCCACAATTCAAGGGTGAAGAAGGCCCCGGCGAGGATATGGACCACCACTCCAATTGGACCAACAAAATTACGGTTTTCCAGATCCTAATGATTGCAGGGGTGCGCTTCTCGGATTTGGGGTGGGCAACTTGGGATGAGAACTTACACCTGACCTTAATACAAACAATTTCTCAAGTAACTAATAAGACGAACTGTTGGGTATGCACCCATCTGCCACAGCATGGGAATAAGGGTGTATCGTTAATTGGGATTCCCTTGCCTGCAAACTTATCTTGGACTAATTTGTGGGAAAACACATCTCGGGGTCGAAAATATTAAGCAGTTTTGGAAGTAGAAGTGAGTAGCTTCATGCCGTTAGAATCCTATTATGTATGTGTACAAAGGTGTAACCCGCCTAAGGGTATAGGAAAACAGCATTGTATAAATACGGATACTACTTATGTGGGAAATCAGACATCTTGTAATTGAACAATTGATATTAGTACGACTAGCGGCTGGGCAAATTCAACCAGCTGGACGGTTCCAGAAGGAAAAGGGTGGTATTGGCTATGCAATGATACAGCCCGTAAGGTCTTGCCTGAGAATTGGAAGGGAACTTGCACTCTTGGAGCGGTAGTCCCCAATATGACAGTACATGATGTAGTGCCTCGAGGTTACTTGAGAAATCATATCCGGAGAATCAGATGAAAAATTAACAATCCATTGGTAGAGAGACACACCCCTTTTCATAGTTTTGTGCGATGGTTTATCCCATGGTTAGGAGTGAGTGAATTGGAAAAGGCAATAGTTAATATTTCTGCAATTATAGAGAAGTTAGAAAACAAAATTCTGGATGCTATAAAGGCTCAACAAGAAGAGATATCTAGTTTATCACAGGTAGTATTCCAAAATCGGATGGCCCTAGACTTGTTACTGGCCACTCAAGGGGGAGTCTGTACAGTAATAAACACAAGTTGTTGTATGTATGCAGATCAGAGTGGAAGGATCTCTACTGACCTGGAAGAAAGATGGAAGCAGACAAGGATCCTACATGAGATCAGTAAAGATGATCTTTCATGGAGTTTTAGTGAACTATGGAATAAGTTAACCTCCTGGTTGCCCAATTTCCAATGGTTGAAACAAGTATTCATTGCTCTCATCGTATTAGTAGTGTTAGGAATATTTGTGTGCATGTTGTTTAGATGCCTGCTTTGTTGTGTTACTGTAAATAATGAAAGTATCTGATGCAAAAGAATTTGCATGGGAAAAGAAAAGGGGGGATTGATTAAGGAGGTACTGGGGAGGCAAGGACAATCCCCAGACAAGGACTGTATATCTCGAAACAAGACACTGGAACTCATGATAAGGAAGCGGCAGGCGGACAGAGAAACGAATGTAAGGACTATAAATCTCGAAACTGGACATTGGAATTCATTATAAAGATACAACAAACGGGAGAATTAGCAACAACCAGCTCTTGCAATTAAGAAACATGCCAATTCAGCAGATTCCTGACCAAAGGTGAAAAGTACACTGTGAGGAAGACTCGGGGTCTTCCTCCCAAAGACCCCTGCCCACGTCCCAAAGACCCCTGCCCACAATTCTTGGAAGGCTCTGCGCAGGCGCAAGGTGCCAAAAGACTAATTAGCATGAGAAGCGAGGGAAGGCGGGGATAGGTAATGCATATGTATAGGTGCTTGTAGAATATTGATAGATTGATTGTATAAATTCAAGACTGCTTTCTGCTTTGGGTATGCACGATAGGTGGAGAGATCCCCTGTGCATCCAGCGCTGCAATAAAGAATATACCACTTAAAGGAATTTCGGCTTCGATCTTTGAATCAATTTGGCGACCCAGATGGGACAACCTCTCTGCCGGACCGCAGGACCCGCTGGGAACAGGACTCCCTAGGGTACCCCCGGGATTTCCCGGAGGGACTCCTCGACTCACCGGATCACTGCGGAGGCAGACAAGGACCCCATCATTGTAAGTGAGTATAGTCTTTATTCTGGTTTGGTTTTCTGCTAGACCGGTCATCTGGAACTGTTTGTAAGTCAGAAGGTGATCTTCTGCGAGGCAGTGTTTGGTATATACTTTGTGGTTAGCACCGTAAGTACATGTTTGGGGACCTTAAGGAAGGAGCTCGCTTTAAGGTCCATCTGGAATTGTGTTGTCTATTTTGGTTTTCTGACTCATGGAGTATGGTATTTAACTCTGGTTATTGTTACTGCGATTTTGGCTATTTTCCTGGTGGTAATAGTAGGTTCGTGGCATTGTTATAAGAAAGATATCGTTACGGTGTTACACAGTTCGGTTTTCTGACTTATCGCATGTGGCATTTGACTCTGACTATTGTTACTGTGATTTTGGCAATATTGCTGGTAATAGTAGTTTTGTGACATCGCTACTGAAAGATATTGCGTGCCCGTATTTTTGCGAGTGATACGTTTTGTGATACGCTTTTGTAAGTAACATGTGTATTCTGAAAGTTGTCGCGTTAAGGGGTGTAGCTGATTAACCGTTACGGGCCCGGTCAGATTCAGGTTACTGAATCAGTCGGACATTCACCAAAAACACATTAACCGTCTGGGGGTCCAGTCAGACATTCACCAAAAACGCATTAACGGCCTGGGGGTCCGTTCAGACATTCACCAAAAACGCATTAACCATCTGGGGGTCCGTTCGGACATTCACCAAAATGCATTAACTGCCTGGGGGTCTGGTTAGATTCAGAACACTGAACTATCACGGATAACCACCCTCACCCTCGTTGCACTCAATGAGAGTTATCACAATGCAATCAAGTATGGTTTATTACAGCAACAGATAATCAGGTTCTTTTGGATTGCCGGCGATAGTGACTGTCTGCAAAGCAAGCTAGTATGCATAAAATACACAGGTGTTATAGGTGTTATAGGTGTTACAGGTGTTATAGATGTTATAGGTGTTGCAGGTGTTACAGATGTTACAGATGTTATAGATGTTATAGATGTTGCAGGTGTTACAGATGTTACAGGTGCGCAGCCTAGAAATAAACGCGTTAAAAGGATCAAAGACTCTATAGAGATTTATAAGCAAGTATTTAGATCTCACCCAAAGGCGTCCCAATGGGGGGGGAAGAGAGGCTCAGCCCGTCGACTGATCCCAGGAGTCAGGAGGTCCTTAGGATGTTGTCCTCGGGATGGTATCTCCCCTGACGGTGGTATCTTCCCTAACATCCCCTTTCTCTTGGGCCAATTTATATTATTTTCTATCTTTTAGGTGGAGCTTGAGTGGCTCTAGTCAAGCATATCTTAGTTATGATTGGTGTAAAGTTTTCCCGTCTCCATTTAAAGTAATAGGCTCCGAGGAATTCAGAGCGCATGCTCAGTGAGGGGTGGTCGCACCTTGGAGGCGGGTAGCTTTTGGGATGGAGGTGTGTTTTGGTATTATAATGATATTATAATGAGCAAAAAGTACACTAGGGTACAGCATTTGTCAAAACATGACAGGTCTTTGGCTTAGGGTGGCAAAAAGTGCAGCTGTGTGCACAAGAACAATCGAGGCCCCATCTGATTACAGAGCCTAGCCGTGGTGTCTCCACTCCACTCTACGCTCCGTGCTGTTCCTTAGAGCTAGCACACCAAGTTTCCCCAGCGCGATAGCATCAAAGGTTGGGAGCCTAGGGAACGCTCAGATAATGCAGTTATGCCCTACCCTGAAAGCCTCTTCAATGCTGTACCTTTTCCTTAAAAATGTGAATGTTAGTTTTATTTTCCTAGTTACTTCAGGCATTTACACCACATAATCCACCCCGTGACTATAGTCACTCAAGCTTCACGACAGTTGGAATATGTCGGGGATATCACATACATTCTCGGATTGAGGTTTATCGAGTGTATGTACATTGTGTAGAGATGCTAAGCGTTTCATCATAAACCAGAGTTTAACATACAAACTAATTGTCAGTATAAAACATAATACAGTGAGTATTAGCAGAACAATAACAGGGTGAAGCATCTTGTTGAAGATTCCCTTGGCAGCTGGCGACCATCCAAACAAAGTGTCCCACCAACGGTGTCTCTCATCTCTCTGCACTCTTTCCATCACTCGATGTATTTCTTGTGCATCATGATGGACAGTAATCAGAGTCTTTCGTCCATTTTCTTGGACCTGTGTCATCAGCTGCTTCGGGTCCTCATGTACCAGCAATTTCTTCACCAAGGTAAGGTTCATTCCAATAGGAGTAGGCAGCAGTTCATGAAGCAGAATATAATTAGATGCAATAAGTTGATAAGAAGTGACAGGAGCTGAGTATTTAAAATCACATCCTAGAATTTTGGTAAAATTGCAAACACAAACATTAGAGTGATTACTGATATCTACCACTGCATTATCTATGACTATAGAATCACAATGAGTTCTCATGCAAACACAACCTTTCCCAATATATACAAGTACAGTTTCAAGGGTTTCATTAGGATGTATCTCAAAGTGGCAAATATTTTGCTCAATGTCAAGACAAATGTCTTGGGATTCCAGCGTGTTACTTTCACAGATGAAACCTTTTTGTTCACGCACAATGCATGCTTTTATATCAATTGTTTGCCACTTTCCTCCCTTTTGATGGGCCCATACTTTATGCTCTTTAGGATAAAGTATGGTTCCATTATGATTGAGTCCTAATGCAATGATTGGATATACATTGTATACGGTGGCATTACTTACAGTAAGTATAAAGGCAACAATTTTATCATTTTCTGCATAATGGGTAAAGTTGACTAATTGCCACTATGCTTGAAATTCTTTTTCAAATTCTGAAGCATTATCCCAAATCAATTTTTGAATTTCAGTGGGCAAAGTTCCTCCTTCTCCCTCTCTAATAATAGCTGCTGCTACAGATTGTATCCATAACTGTGCTTGGATACAGCTCAAGGCAAGGGAGGTATTGCCTTGGGCTTTTCCAAGGGCATTTACAATTAATTGATGATCATTTTCCTCAATTTGTTCCCAATGGGGTAAAATATCTGATAGAAGCCATTGATTTGCTCCTAAAGCCAATAAGGATGACTTTATTGGTTGTTCCAGTTTCCTTAGGTCATCTGTAGTAGCAGTTACTCTACTCATTAAAACCTCAGCATCAATGCTATTTAATATACCTAATCCTGTCCCTAATAACCCAGTTGCATCCCGTGGCCCTCTTTTTAGGGACCAACTAGGGTCAAAGAGAATTTGTTGTTGAATTATGTAAGGGCCTGTATTGAAGATGGAAGGAGTTAGACCAATGGGAGGCTGAGCCAGTTCGTTTTCAAATATCTGCGGAGGCAGAGGCTTCTTATCCTTTGTAGATTTCTGTGCCTCTGTAACCCCAAAGACAGTACACAATTATAGGTTTGGTGAAAGTAAAATTGTACCAGAATTGTGTGGTCTAGTAGAATCAGTGTATACTGTCTTAATTTCAGTCAGCCGATTATAAGTGGATCGGTTAGTTATTCGGCAACCAATTTGTATTGTCTGTCCAGACATAGCTTGAAGTTCAGCCATTCTTAGAGAATCATTCCAACTCCATTCATCTTTTGAAAATATTTTGTTTCCATGTAGAACTAAAGTAGAGTGATTTAGGTCCTTTCTGTTTTGAGATGTTCCAGTGACTGTGCTATACTGTGACAATACATGGTTAGATGCCATGGTGAAACACCTCAGCTCCATGCACAGCCACAGTAGTTAAGTTTCCTTTAAGGTCTGTAATTGCATCAAGGTCAGGGTAAAGCATGGCATTATTAATCCAAACTGTTGATTCGTCATCTTCCAGCTGTCCATATACAGTTTGCTCAGGGTTCCTGTGAACACAAAAGAAAATAAAATATGCTCGGTTGTATTCAACCGGCAGGGTTAGAAAGAGGGTGAAATAGCAATCTTTGATTTCCCATGCATAGAAATACTTGGGAGTAGTTAGCACTATTACTACTGTTAGATACACAGAGGGCTTTCACTATCTCTGCCACGTTTGGAACTGCGGCAGTCAAAGGTATAGTGTTAGCATTCAACTGTCTGTAATCCACTGTAAAATGCCATTGCCTGGTTGGTTCCTTTACTGGCCACACTGGTGAATTATAAGGTGAATGGGTCCTTTTAATAATGCCTCTTTTTTCCAATTCTGTTACCACCCCGTCAATCCCCGTAAATACTGCTGCTGACAACAGATATTGCCGATCATTAATGATTTTAGCAGGGGATAAGGGTATGGATGTTTGTAACAGGCTCAGTCTCATGGTGCCTGAATCCCTTTGATGTGTCGCGAAACTCCACACAGTTCCATCAGGGAGTTTCCACATACGACCATGCAGTATGTCAAATCCTAAAATATTAGTATATGCAGCACCAACTAATACTTCTATTCTGGTTAATTTTTGTTCCTCTGGCAATCAGAGTGAAATTTTTGCAGTGGGGCATTGTTTTTCCACACCATTGATTCCCGTGAATTTAACCCTGCGTTGACCAGGTGTTATGCTCAGGGTTTGTGTTGTCTCATGTGTAATTACTGACATTTGGGTCCTGGTATCAATAAGAAAATTTACCAATATTTTTGGGGGTTCAACAGGAATGGCAATTATAGGGTCAGAGTGTTCATTAGAGAGCCATTGAATTGCTAATACCCGCTGAGCAGGGTGGCTCACTGCCCTCCCCGGGGACAAGAGTTTTTTTGCCGACACCACAACTCACTCTGTTCCCTATTAGGTTTGAACCTCTCTTTGAATTTGGGGTATCTGGGATTTTTAGTGTGGATTTGGCAGACTCGCCGAGAGTGGTCTTGGGATTTAATGCTGGATGAATTAATCCAGCCTATTTGGCATCCGTATTTATCTATGTCTTGTACCAATTCACTCCAGGTGGGAATAGGGGAGTTAGGATTTCGCCTGCAACCACTATCATCATCCCCACAAGCAGCTAGTATGTGATCTTGGGTGTTTTCTACAAACATCTTAAGACAATCAGGGAGTCCACGGATGAGAGGGGTTAATTGAACCGGGTCAATAGGAGCTAACATTGGGGAATTCCTTAATTTATCTCTTTCATATATTGCCTGAATGCAGGCTGCTTTCTGTACTGCTACAGCCAAGTCAGCTCCTGGTGTGGTGGTTAAAAATACTCCAGGTCTCCAAAAGCCTCCTACTTCTTCCTTACACAACATCATTCGATCTCCTCCTTTAAGAGAAACTTGACACACATACTCAACTTCTGATTCCCCTGACCGCCTTGAGAACTTCTCCTGTATTTTAACCAACTCTGCTGGTGACAACGGAATCGTTTGCACAGTAGTACGGATTTCATCATTATCATCAACAGCAGTCTCAGTCTTAACCAAAGGTCTCAAGGAAATTGATTGAGGTTCAGAATCAGAAATCTCTTCAACACCATCATCACTGTCAGACCAGAAATCACTGTCCCAGCTTTCAGGTTCTACACTATGCAGCACTCCACGAATCTGCTTGACCGGAGCGCAAGGCTGTACTTTATTTAACAGATGACTAACCCTCTCCAGCAATTGTTTAAGATGATTATTTTCACTCACAAGTTTATCATTTTCAGTCACAAGTTTGTCATTCTCAATGGAAAGTTTATTATTTTCATCCAAAAGATTATCCACTCTGATTCCTAATGTTTTTCCCGTCTCCCTTTCAAAGGCCAATGATGACTTCAACACCTCATTCTCTGATTTCAAAGCTGTATGTTCCGCATCAGAGATCAGTTTGGGAGCAGGAGTTTCCTTAGCTTTTTGCCGAGCACAAGACAAACAGGCTCCTAACACAGCACAAATTGCACCTTTACCCTTTCTTTGACCAATCTTTCGTGAAGCCTGACAATGCTCAATGCACTCTACCACTTTCTCCTCATCTTTCCAAAACTTTTGGGAAAAATCCTTCCCTGCCTGGGAAGGGGCACATTTGTATTTTTGCAGACGTTTATCCATAGCAATCCTGCCGACTACGCCAATTTTACTGTCGCGTTAAGGGGTGTAGCTGATTAACCGTTACGGGCCCGGTCAGATTCAGGTTACTGAATCAGTCGGACATTCACCAAAAACACATTAACCGTCTGGGGGTCCAGTCAGACATTCACCAAAAACGCATTAACGGCCTGGGGGTCCGTTCAGACATTCACCAAAAACGCATTAACCATCTGGGGGTCCGTTCGGACATTCACCAAAAATGCATTAACTGCCTGGGGGTCTGGTTAGATTCAGAACACTGAACTATCACGGATAACCACCCTCACCCTCGTTGCACTCAATGAGAGTTATCACAATGCAATCAAGTATGGTTTATTACAGCAACAGATAATCAGGTTCTTTTGGATTGCCGGCGATAGTGACTGTCTGCAAAGCAAGCTAGTATGCATAAAATACACAGGTGTTATAGGTGTTATAGGTGTTACAGGTGTTATAGATGTTATAGGTGTTGCAGGTGTTACAGATGTTACAGATGTTATAGATGTTATAGATGTTGCAGGTGTTACAGATGTTACAGGTGCGCAGCCTAGAAATAAACGCGTTAAAAGGATCAAAGACTCTATAGAGATTTATAAGCAAGTATTTAGATCTCACCCAAAGGCGTCCCAATGGGGGGGGAAGAGAGGCTCAGCCCGTCGACTGATCCCAGGAGTCAGGAGGTCCTTAGGATGTTGTCCTCGGGATGGTATCTCCCCTGACGGTGGTATCTTCCCTAACATCCCCTTTCTCTTGGGCCAATTTATATTATTTTCTATCTTTTAGGTGGAGCTTGAGTGGCTCTAGTCAAGCATATCTTAGTTATGATTGGTGTAAAGTTTTCCCGTCTCCGTTTAAAGTAATAGGCTCCGAGGAATTCAGAGCGCATGCTCAGTGAGGGGTGGTCGCACCTTGGAGGTGGGTAGCTTTTGGGATGGAGGTGTGTTTTGGTATTATAATGATATTATAATGAGCAAAAAGTACACTAGGGTACAGCATTTGTCAAAACATGACAGGTCTTTGGCTTAGGGTGGCAAAAAGTGCAGCTGTGTGCACAAGAACAATCGAGGCCCCATCTGATTACAGAGCCTAGCCATGGTGTCTCCACTCCACTCTACGCTCCGTGCTGTTCCTTAGAGCTAGCACACCAAGTTTCCCCAGCGCGATAGCATCAAAGGTTGGGAGCCTAGGGAACGCTCAGATAATGCAGTTATGCCCTACCCTGAAAGCCTCTTCAATGCTGTACCTTTTCCTTAAAAATGTGAATGTTAGTTTTATTTTCCTAGTTACTTCAGGCATTTACACCACAAAAGTGTAAACTGGAAACTGGGGGGGCAAACAAGCAGTGAAATTTTAAAGCAAAGTGTGTTAGGATGTGTTTTAAGTCACTGGAAGGATATTGGAGGATCTGCCGGTGGAAGTGTGAACAGGAAAACATTGATAAAATATCGTAATCAGTGGTGGCCGCTTTATAAGCTGGAATGTGGAGAAAAGTGGCCCCTAAATGGAACTTTAAACTATAATATTTTGCTACAGTTAATGTTGTTTTTTGAGAAGCAGAACAGGATGAAATGTTGTATACTGATGTTTCAGCATCTTGGTGGGAAAAGGTACGGAATTAAGTTGGCCCCTGACTGAACCTTTGATGTTGGCATTAGAGAAGTACAGGCTGGAGAAAGATAAAGGAAGTGTTAAAAGGGTTGTTGAAAGTGTTAAAGGTGTTTGAAGTTGAATGAGCAGGGAAAGAGGATGTAGGAATGTTAATAGTTCTGCCTCTGCCCGAGGCAGAGATCTTAAAATCAGGGGTGTTAGCCCTTTAGGGCAAAGGGACCATGATCGGTCCGAGAGAGTTGTCACAGAAACAGAAAAGCAGTCAACTCTTAAAACAACCTGAGTTCATGGGCGAGCTCAGATTGCTGATGGGACCGTTCAGGGAACTGTGGACAATTGCATTCCCCTGACCGACCCCCACTAAGACCCGAATCATCCTGAAAATTATGAACGGTTAAGTAAATACTAAAACCTGGATGAATTGGGAATTGAGAATATGCTTCCAACAAGGTCTAAAAGAAAGCCCTATGGAATTTTTGGACCAACTCTGAAATGTAATGAAAATAAACAAATAAATAAATAAATAAAACAAAACGGTTTGGACCTGGCTTTGGAGGACAAATTGACTAGCCTTTTCCTAGGGTAATCAACCCCTGATTTCAACAGGAATAACGGGGACCTGGGGAATCTACCCTAGCGGATCCTCCACTGGTTATAATGAAGCCAGGGGAGGAATGGAAGTGAAATTTCTTATTGCTATGGGGCAACGTATTCAGTTCTAAATCAAGCATTAATGCCTTCACAGAATTATTATGTTAGGGTAAAAGGTGTGTCGTGGTTTAACCCGGCCGGCAGCTAAACACCACGCAGCTGTTCGCTCCCCCTCCCCCTCCCTCTCTGGGACGGGGGAGAGAAATGGAAAGTGAAGCCTGTGAGTTGAGATAAAGACAGTTTAATAAGACAAAATAATAATAATAATAATAATAATAATAATAATAATAATAATACAATGATGATAATAGTACCACTACTAATAATGTGTACAAACAAGTGATGCACAATGCAATTGCTCACCACCCGCTGACCGATGCCCAGCCTAACCGCGAGCAGTCCGGCCCCCTCCCCCTGGCTAGCCACCCCTATGTATTGTTTAGCCTGACGTCAGATGCTATGGAATACCCCTTTGGCTAGTTTGGGTCACCTGTCCTGGGTCTGTCCCTTCCCAGCTCTTACTGCACCCCCAGCCTGCCTGTTGGCAGGACAGAGCAAGAAGCTGAGATGTCCTTGGCTTGGTATAAGCACTGCTCTGCAACAATTAAAACATCGGGGTGTTATCAGCACTCTTCTCATCCTAGGCCAAAACATAGCATTCTACCAGGTACTAGGAAGAAAATTAACTCTGTTCTAACTGAAACCAGGACAAGGTGTAACCGAAAAGGCTTATTTTTGTGAACCTTTGAAGTACAAGTTAGGGAAACAATGGGGCATACACAGATTTTTATCTATGCCTAGCTCCTCATGGGCACTCTTAGGTAGAGATTTATTAGAGCAAGTAGGAGCAGAAATTGTCTTTGAAAAAGGGAAAATGGAATTAAGAACAGGAGAAGAACAACTAATAAATGTGTTAAGCTTGGCACTAATACAAACTGAGCCTAAAAGTGAAATACCTTTAGAGATCACAGATCAAGTATGTCCAGGAGTTTGGGCTACCGAAGTCCCTGGAAGAGCTAAAAATGTGACCTTACTAATTATTAAATTAAAGCCAGGAGAGAAACCCGTTAAGGTTAAGTAATATCCTTTGAGGATAGAAGATAGGAAAGGAATTAAAGAGATAATTGATCAATTTTTACAGTATGGATTATTGATTGAATGCGAATCAGAATACAGTGTACCCATATTGCCAATTAAAAAGGCAGATGAAAAAGCTATAGGCTAGTTCAGGATTTGAGGGCCATAAATAAAATCACTGAGGATATACATCCAGTAGTGGCAAACCCTTATACTTTGCTGACTAAATTAAAGAATAGTCAAGTCTGGTTTACCGTACTGGATTTAAAAGATGCCTTCTTCTGCCTAGGCTTAGCCACAGAAAGCCAAAACCTGTTCGCCTTTGAATGGGAAAATCCTGATTCAGGCAGAAAGACGCAGCTTACGTGGACATTACTACCTCAAGGATCCAAGAATAGCCCCACTATTTTTGGAAACCAATTAGCAAGGGAACTCGAAACATGGATACCTCCGGACACTGAAGGTGCTTTGTTACAATATGTAGATGATCTCTTAATAGCTACCGAGACTAAAGGGAGTTGGATTCAATGGACTATAAGTCGTCTTAATTTTCTGGGTTTAAATGGATATCAAGTCTCTTGACAGAAAGTCCAGCTGGCTCAACAAAGTGTGACCTATCTGGGATGTGACATTTCAGAAGGACAACGAGAACTAGGAACTGAACATAAGGAAGTCATTTGCCGGACTCCAGAAGCTCAAATGGTAAAGGAGTGGTAAAATTCCTTTTTAGGAATGACAGGTTGGTGTCGCCTTTGGATTTATAATTATGGACTATTGGTAAAGCCTCTATGTGAATTGATAAAGATTAACCAGTCAAAGTTAGTCTGGACTGGAGAAGCACAAAAATTCTTTAAACAACGTAAACAAGAATTGATGATTTTGAAACATCAAGCAATATTGGTAGAACAGGACGACGTGGAAATTGTGATAATTAATATTGTGAATCTAGCCTCTTTTCTTAGTGATGCTCCGGCACAAGCTGTGATTCACGATTGTTTAGAAACTATAGAGACTGTGTATTCCAGCCGACCAGCCCTTAAGGAGGAGCCCATGGAAGATGCGGAAGAAACTTGGTTCACGGATGGGAGCAGTTTTGTTACGCAAAGACAACGTAAAGCTGGATATGCTATAACAACTACTCAGCAGGTAATCGAGTCTAAGCCTTTACCCCCTGGAACATCAGCTCAAAAGGCGGAGATAGTTGCTCTCACGAGAGCATTGGAACTGGCAGCGGGAAAAAGGGTAAATATTTGGACAGATTCTAAATATACATGCGGCGTGGTACATGCTCATGGAGCAGTTTGGAAAGAACATGGATTGCTGACCGCTCAGTGAAAACACAAAGTATGCTGAAGAAATTTTAAAATTGTTAGAGGCTGTAAAACAACCAGAAAAGGTAGCTATCATGCATTGTCAGGGACACCAAAAGGGGAACAGCGATTTTGAAATTGGAAAATCGATTGGCAGAGGCTAAGCAGGCAGCTGAAATAACTGAGGTGAAGGCATTGTCTTTGATACCAGACGGTAAAATCCAAACTATATCCAAATTATACAAAAGAAGACTTAAAATTAATTGAAGATTTGAAAGGTAAAATGAAACCAGATGGATGAGTATATTTAAAAGATAACCACATAGTAATACCCTCTAGTTTGACATGGCCCATAGTTCTTACAGAACACAATAAAACGCACTGGGGAGCTGGCACACTGCATAAGAGCCTGAGTCAGACATTAGTGGGACGATATGATAAAACAAGTAACTCAACAATGTAGCATTTGCTTACACAATAACCTCAATACCAAGAATAGAATAAAATTTGGAATAATCGGTAAAGGAAATTATTCGGGGCAACAGTGGCAAATTGATTTTTCAGAACTCCCTAGAAAAGGGGGGTATCATTATTTACTGGTTCTGACTGACACGTTTTCAGGAAGGCCTGAAGCCTTTCCCTGTCGAACAAACAAAGCAAGAGAAGTGGTTAAAGTCTTGTTAAAGGAAATAATACCATGCTTTGGGATTCTAGTAGCAATGTCTTCTGATAGAGTTTCACATTTTTGTGCACAAGTGGTAGAACAGATAAGTAAGATTCTAAAGATAGATTGGCAACTGCATACTCCTTATAGACCACAGGCAAGTGGACAGGTAGAAAAAATGAACCATGTAATTAAACAATAAATAGCTAAAATTGGATAAGAAGCTAATTTGTCATGGCCTCAATCCCTCCCTTTAGCATTACTTGGAATTAGAGTTAAACCTAGAATAAAAGGAAATTTGAGTCCCTTCAAAATCTGATATGGAAGGCCATAGCAATTTCTATTTAGTGGAGAGGACCTAACGCAGTTAGGATCAGAATATTTATATGCTTATATAACTGAACTTCAGAAACAATTAAATAAAGTACATAAATTTGTTTTAGGGACCAGGGCTAGAGGGTTGGATCAACCAATCCACCCCTTGAAGCTCGGGGATTATATATATATAAAGACTTTTTCAGGACAAGCCGTGCAGGAAAAATGGAAGGAAAGTGGATGGGACCATACCAAGTATTACTGACAACACACACCGCCATTAAGATTAAGAAGCAAGCAGCTTGGATCCACAATTCAAGGGTGAAGAAGGCCCCGGCGAGGATATGGACCACCACTCCAATTGGACCAACAAAATTACAGTTTTCCAGATCCTAATGATTGCAGGGGTGCGGTTCTCGGATTTGGGGTGGGCAACTTGGGATGAGAACTTACACCTGACCTTAATACAAACAATTTCTCAAGTAACTAATAAGACGAACTGTTGGGTATGCACCCATCTGCCACAGCATGGGAATAAGGGTGTATCGTTAATTGGGATTCCCTTGCCTGCAAACTTATCTTGGACTAATTTGTGGGAAAACACATCTCGGGGTCGAAAATATTAAGCAGTTTTGGAAGTAGAAGTGAGTAGCTTCATGCCGTTAGAATCCTATTATGTATGTGTACAAAGGTGTAACCCGCCTAAGGGTATAGGAAAACAGCATTGTATAAATACGGATACTACTTATGTGGGAAATCAGACATCTTGTAATTGAACAATTGATATTAGTACGACTAGCGGCTGGGCAAATTCAACCAGCTGGCCGGTTCCAGAAGGAAAAGGGTGGTATTGGCTATGCAATGATACAGCCCGTAAGGTCTTGCCTGAGAATTGGAAGGGAACTTGCACTCTTGGAGCGGTAGTCCCCAATATGACAGTACATGAGGTAGTGCCTCAAGGTTACTTGAGAAATCATATCCGGAGAATCAGATGAAAAATTAACAATCCATTGGTAGAGAGACACACCCCTTTTCATAGTTTTGTGCGATGGTTTATCCCATGGTTAGGAGTGAGTGAATTGGAAAAGGCAATAGTTAATATTTCTGCAATTATAGAGAAGTTAGAAAACAAAATTCTGGATGCTATAAAGGCTCAACAAGAAGAGATATCTAGTTTATCACAGGTAGTATTCCAAAATCGGATGGCCCTAGACTTGTTACTGGCCACTCAAGGGGGAGTCTGTACAGTAATAAACACAAGTTGTTGTATGTATGTAGATCAGAGTGGAAGGATCTCTACCGACCTGGAAGAAAGATGGAAGCAGACAAGGATCCTACATGAGATCAGTAAAGATGATCTTTCATGGAGTTTTAGTGAACTATGGAATAAGTTAGCCTCCTGGTTGCCCAATTTCCAATGGTTGAAACAAGTGTTCATTGCTCTCATCGTATTAGTAGTGTTAGGAATATTTGTGTGCATGTTGTTTAGATGCCTGCTTTGTTGTGTTACTGTAAATAATGAAAGTATCTGATGCAAAAGAATTTGCATGGGAAAAGAAAAGGGGGGATTGATTAAGGAGGTACTGGGGAGGCAAGGACAATCCCCAGACAAGGACTGTATATCTCGAAACAAGACACTGGAACTCATGATAAGGAAGCGGCAGGCGGACAGAGAAACGAATGTAAGGACTATAACTGTCGAAACTGGACATTGGAATTCATTATAAAGATACAACAAACGGGAGAATTAGCAACAACCAGCTCTTGCAATTAAGAAACATGCCAATTCAGCAGATTCCTGACCAAAGGTGAAAAGTACACTGTGAGGAAGACTCGGGGTCTTCCTCCCAAAGACCCCTGCCCACGTCCCAAAGACCCCTGCCCACAATTCTTGGAAGGCTCTGCGCAGGCGCAAGGTGCCAAAAGGCTAATTAGCATGAGAAGCGAGGGAAGGCGGGGATAGGTAATGCATATGTATAGGTGCTTGTAGAATATTGATAGATTGATTGTATAAATTCAAGACTGCTTTCTGCTTTGGGTATGCACGATAGGTGGAGAGATCCCCCGTGCATCCAGCGCTGCAATAAAGAATATACCACTTAAAGGAATTTCGGCTTCGATCTTTGAATCAATTTGGCGACCCAGATGGGACAACCTCTCTGCCGGACCGCAGGACCCGCTGGGAACAGGACTCCCTAGGGTACCCCCGGGATTTCCCGGAGGGACTCCTCGACTCACCGGATCACTGCGGAGGCAGACAAGGACCCCATCATTGTAAGTGAGTATAGTCTTTATTCTGGTTTGGTTTTCTGGTAGACCGGTCATCTGGAACTGTCTGTAAGTCAGAAGGTGATCTTCTGCGAGGCAGTGTTTGGTATATACTTTGTGGTTAGCACCGTAAGTACATGTTTGGGGACCTTAAGGAAGGAGCTCGCTTTAAGGTCCATCTGGAATTGTGTTGTCTATTTTGGTTTTCTGACTCATGGAGTATGGTATTTAACTCTGGTTATTGTTACTGCGATTTTGGCTATTTTCCTGGTGGTAATAGTAGGTTCGTGGCATTGTTATAAGAAAGATATCGTTACGGTGTTACACAGTTCGGTTTTCTGACTTATCGCATGTGGCATTTGACTCTGACTATTGTTACTGTGATTTTGGCAATATTGCTGGTAATAGTAGTTTTGTGACATCGCTACTGAAAGATATTGCGTGCCCGTATTTTTGCGAGTGATACGTTTTGTGATACGCTTTTGTAAGTAACATGTGTATTCTGAAAGTGTAAACTGGAAACTGGGGGGGCAAACAAGCAGTGAAATTTTAAAGCAAAGTGTGTTAGGATGTGTTTTAAGTCACTGGAAGGATATTGGAGGATCTGCCGGTGGAAGTGTGAACAGGAAAACATTGATAAAATATCGTAATCAGTGGTGGCCGCTTTATAAGCTGGAATGTGGAGAAAAGTGGCCCCTAAATGGAACTTTAAACTATAATATTTTGCTACAGTTAATGTTGTTTTTTGAGAAGCAGAACAGGATGAAATGTTGTATACTGATGTTTCAGCATCTTGGTGGGAAAAGGTACGGAATTAAGTTGGCCCCTGACTGAACCTTTGATGTTGGCATTAGAGAAGTACAGGCTGGAGAAAGATAAAGGAAGTGTTAAAAGGGTTGTTGAAAGTGTTAAAGGTGTTTGAAGTTGAATGAGCAGGGAAAGAGGATGTAGGAATGTTAATAGTTCTGCCTCTGCCCGAGGCAGAGATCTTAAAATCAGGGGTGTTAGCCCTTTAGGGCAAAGGGACCATGATCGGTCCTGGAGAGTTGTCACAGAAACAGAAAAGAGGTCAACTCTTAAAACAACCTGAGTTCATGGGCGAGCTCAGATTGCTGATGGGACCGTTCAGGGAACTGTGGACAATTGCATTCCCCTGACCGACCCCCACTAAGACCCGAATCATCCTGAAAATTATGAACGGTTAAGTAAATACTAAAACCTGGATGAATTGGGAATTGAGAATATGCTTCCAACAAGGTCTAAGAGAAACCCCTATGGAATTTTTGGACCAACTCTGAAATGTAATGAAAATAAATAAATAAATAAAACAAAACAGTTTGGACCTGGCTTTGGAGGACAAATTGACTAGCCTTTTCCTAGGGTAATCAACCCCTGATTTCAACAGGAATAACGGGGACCTGGGGAATCTACCCTAGCGGATCCTCCACTGGTTATAATGAAGCTAGGGGAGGAATGGAAGTGAAATTTCTTATTGCTATGGGGCAACGTATTCAGTTCTAAATCAAGCATTAATGCCTTCACAGAATTATTATGTTAGGGTAAAAGGTGTGTCGTGGTTTAACCCGGCCGGCAGCTAAACACCACGCAGCTGTTCGCTCCCCCTCCCCCTCCCTCTCTGGGACGGGGGAGAGAAATGGAAAGTGAAGCCTGTGAGTTGAGATAAAGACAGTTTAATAAGACAAAATAATAATAATAATAATAATAATAATACAATGATGATAATAGTACCACTACTAATAATGTGTACAAACAAGTGATGCACAATGCAATTGCTCACCACCCGCTGACCGATGCCCAGCCTAACCCCGAGCAGTCCAGCCCCCTCCCCCTGGCTAGCCACCCCTATGTATTGTTTAGCCTGATGTCAGATGCTATGGAATACCCCTTTGGCTAGTTTGGGTCACCTGTCCTGGGTCTGTCCCCTCCCAGCTCTTACTGCACCCCCAGCCTGCCTGTTGGCAGGACAGAGCAAGAAGCTGAGATGTCCTTGGCTTGGTATAAGCACTGCTCTGCAACAATTAAAACATCGGGGTGTTATCAGCACTCTTCTCATCCTAAGCCAAAACATAGCATTCTACCAGCTACTAGGAAGAAAATTAACTCTGTTCTAACTGAAACCAGGACAAGGTGTAACCGAAAAGGCTTATTTTTGTGAACCTTTGAAGTACAAGTTAGGGAAACAATGGGGCATACACAGATTTTTATCTATGCCTAGCTCCTCATGGGCACTCTTAGGTAGAGATTTATTAGAGCAAGTAGGAGCAGAAATTGTCTTTGAAAAAGGGAAAATGGAATTAAGAACAGGAGAAGAACAACTAATAAATGTGTTAAGCTTGGCACTAATACAAACTGAGCCTAAAAGTGAAATACCTTTAGAGATCACAGATCAAGTATGTCCAGGAGTTTGGGCTACCGAAGTCCCTGGAAGAGCTAAAAATGTGACCTTACTAATTATTAAATTAAAGCCAGGAGAGAAACCCGTTAAGGTTAAGTAATATCCTTTGAGGATAGAAGATAGGAAAGGAATTAAAGAGATAATTGATCAATTTTTACAGTATGGATTATTGATTGAATGCGAATCAGAATACAGTGCACCCATATTGCCAATTAAAAAGGCAGATGAAAAAGCTATAGGCTAGTTCAGGATTTGAGGGCCATAAATAAAATCACTGAGGATATACATCCAGTAGTGGCAAACCCTTATACTTTGCTGACTAAATTAAAGAATAGTCAAGTCTGGTTTACCGTACTGGATTTAAAAGATGCCTTCTTCTGCCTAGGCTTAGCCACAGAAAGCCAAAACCTATTCGCCTTTGAATGGGAAAATCCCGATTCAGGCAGAAAGACGCAGCTTACGTGGACATTACTACCTCAAGGATTCAAGAATAGCCCCACTATTTTTGGAAACCAATTAGCAAGGGAACTCGAAACATGGATGCCTCCGGACACTGAAGGTGCTTTGTTACAATATGTAGATGATCTCTTAATAGCTACCGAGACTAAAGGGAGTTGTATTCAATGGACTGTAAGTCGTCTTAATTTTCTGGGTTTAAATGGATATCAAGTCTCTTGACAGAAAGTCCAGCTGGCTCAACAAAGTGTGACCTATCTGGGATGTGACATTTCGGAAGGACAACGAGAACTAGGAACTGAACATAAGGAAGTCATTTGCCGGACTCCAGAACCTCAAATGGTAAAGGAGTGGTAAAATTCCTTTTTAGGAATGACAGGTTGGTGTCGCCTTTGGATTTATAATTATGGACTATTGGTAAAGCCTCTATGTGAATTGATAAAGATTAACCAGTCAAAGTTAGTCTGGACTGGAGAAGCACAAAAAGTCTTTAAACAACTTAAACAAGAATTGATGATTTTGAAATATCAAGCAATATTGGTAGAACAGGACGACGTGGAAATTGTGATAATTAATATTGTGAATCTAGCCTCTTTTCTTAGTGATGCTCCGGCACAAGCTGTGATTCACGATTGTTTAGAAACTACAGAGACTGTGTATTCCAGCCAACCAGACCTTAAGGAGGAGCCCATGGAAGATGCGGAAGAAACTTGGTTCACGGATGGGAGCAGTTTTGTTACGCAAAGACAACGTAAAGCTGGATATGCTATAACAACTACTCAGCAGGTAATCGAGTCTAAGCCTTTACCCCCTGGAACATCAGCTCAAAAGGCGGAGATAGTTGCTCTCACGAGAGCATTGGAACTGGCAGCGGGAAAAAGGGTAAATATTTGGACAGATTCTAAATATACATTCGGCGTGGTACATGCTCATGGAGCAATTTGGAAAGAACATGGATTGCTGACCGCTCAGTGAAAACACAAAGTATGCTGAAGAAATTTTAAAATTGTTAGAGGCTGTAAAACAACCAGAAAAGGTAGCTATCATGCATTGTCAGGGACACCAAAAGGGGAACAGCGATTTTGAAATTGGAAAATCGATTGGCAGAGGCTAAGCAGGCAGCTGAAATAACTGAGGTGAAGGCATTGTCTTTGATACCAGACGGTAAAATCCAAACTATATCCAAATTATACAAAAGAAGACTTAAAATTAATTGAAGATTTGAAAGGTAAAATGAA
The DNA here is from genome assembly GCF_965140915.1 of Aythya marila. NCBI lineage: Eukaryota > Metazoa > Chordata > Aves > Anseriformes > Anatidae > Aythya > Aythya marila. The sequence continues at coordinate 370,981 of NC_139049.1, forward strand.
ACCAGATGGATGAGTATATTTAAAAGATAACCACATAGTAATACCCTCTAGTTTGACATGGCCCATAGTTCTTACAGAACACAATAAAACGCACTGGGGAGCTGGCACACTGCATAAGAGCCTGAGTCAGACATTAGTGGGACGATATGATAAAACAAGTAACTCAACAATGTAGCATTTGCTTACACAATAACCCCAATACCAAGAATAGAATAAAATTTGGAATAATCGGTAAAGGAAATTATTCGGGGCAATAGTGGCAAATTGATTTTTCAGAACTCCCTAGAAAAGGGGGGTATCATTATTTACTGGTTCTGACTGACACGTTTTCAGGAAGGCCTGAAGCCTTTCCCTGTCGAACAAACAAAGCAAGAGAAGTGGTTAAAGTCTTGTTAAAGGAAATAATACCATGCTTTGGGATTCTAGTAGCAATGTCTTCTGATAGAGTTTCACATTTTTGTGCACAAGTGGTAGAACAGATAAGTAAGATTCTAAAGATAGATTGGCAACTGCATACTCCTTATAGACCACAGGCAAGTGGACAGGTAGAAAAAATGAACCATTTAATTACAGAATCACAGAATTTTTTCTAGGTTGGAAGAGACCTCAAGGTCATCGAGTCCAACCTCCAACCTAACACTAACAGCCCTCCACTAAACCATATCCCTAAGCTCTACATCTAAGCGTCTTTTGAAGACTTCCAGGGATGGTGACTCCACCACTTCCCTGGGCAGTCTGTTCCAGTGCCTCACAACCCCTTCAGTGAAGAAGTTCTTCCTAACATCTAACCTAAAACTCCCCTGGTTCAACTTAAGCCCATTCCCCCTCGTCCTGTCACCAGGCATGTGGGAGAACAGGCCAACCCCCACCTCGCTACAGCCTCCCTTGAGGTACCTAAAAAGAGCGATAAGATCACCCCTGAGCCTCCTCTTCTCCAGGCTGAACAAGCCCAGCTCCCTCAGCCGCTCCTCGTAGGACTTGTTCTCCAGGCCCCTCACCAGCTTCGTCGCCCTTCTCTGCACCCGCTCAAGCACCTCGATGTCCTTCTTGTAGCGAGGGGCCCAAAACTGAACACAGTACTCGAGGTGCGGCCTCATCAGAGCTGAGTACAGGGGGACGATCACCTCCCTAGCCCTGCTGGTCACGCTGTTCCTGATACAAGCCAGGATGCCATTGGCCTTCTTGGCCACCTGAGCACACTGCTGGCTCATATTCAGCCGACTATCCACCATCACTCCCAGGTCCTTCTCTGCCTGGCAGCTTTCCAACCATTCCTCTCCCAGCCTGTAGCTCTGCTTGGGGTTATTGCGCCCCAGGTGCAGGACCCGGCACTTGGCCTTGTTGAACTTCATGCAGTTGACCTCAGCCCATCGGTGCAGCCTATCCAGATCCTCCTGCAGAGCTTTTCTACCCTCAAGCAGATTGACACACGCACCTAACTTGGTGTCATCTGCGAACTTACTGAGGGTGCACTCGATGCCCTCGTCCAGATCATCGATGAAGATATTAAAGAGGACCGGCCCCAGCACCGAGCCCTGGGGGACGCCACTAGTGACTGGCCTCCAACTGGACTTGGCTCCATTCACCACGACTCTTTGGGCCCGGCTATCCAGCCAGTTTCTAACCCAACGAAGCGTGCGCCAGTCCAAGCCAAGAGCAGCCAGTTTCTTGAGGAGAATGCTGTGGGAGACGGTGTCAAAAGCCTTGCTGAAGTCAAGGTAGACCACATCCACAGCCTTTCCCTCATCCACCCAGCGCGTCACTCTGTCATAGAAGGAGATCAGGTTCGTCAGGCATGACCTGCCTTTCATAAAGCCATGCTGACTGGGCCTGATCGCCTGCTTCCCCTGCAAGTGTTGTGTGATGACTCTCAGGAGGATCTGCTCCATGAGCTTCCCTGGCACTGAGGTCAAACTGACAGGCCTGTAGTTTCCCGGGTCTGCCCTCCGGCCCTTCTTGTAGATGGGCGTCACGTTTGCTAGCCGCCAGTCGATTGGGACCTCCCCTGATAGCCAGGACTGTTGATAAATGATGGATAGTGGCTTGGCCAGCTCCTCTGCCAGTTCCCTCAGTACCCTTGGGTGGATCCCATCCGGCCCCATCGACTTGTGCACATCTAAGTGCCGTAGCAGGTCACCAACCAGTTCTTCATGGATAATGAGGGCCACATCCTGTTCCCCATCCCCTTCCACCAGCTCAGGGTACTGAGTATCCAGAGAACATCCGGTATTGCCGCTAAAGACTGAGGCAAAGAAGGCATTGAGCACCTCCGCCTTTTCCTCATCTCTTGTAACTAAGTTTCCCCCCGCATCCAGTAAAGGATGGAGATTCTCCTTAGTCCTCCTTTTTGTGTTGATGTATTTATAGAAACGTTTTTTGTTATCTTTAACGGCAGTAGCCAGATTGAGCTCCAGATGAGCTTTGGCCTTCCTAATTTTGTCCCTGCACAGCCTCGCTACTTCTTTAAAGTCCTCCTTAGTGGCCTGCCCACTTTTCCAAAGCTTATAAACCCTCTTTTTCCTCCTAAGATCAAGCCACAATTCTCTGTTGAGCCAGGCCGGTCTTCTTCCCCGCCAGCTCGTCTTTGGGCACGTGGGGACAGACCGTTCCTGCGCCATTAAGACTTCCCTCTTGAAGAGCGCCCAGCCTTCCTGGACCCCTCTGCCCTTCAGAACCACCTCCCAAGGGACTCCACCAACTAGTGTCCTGAGCAGCTCAAAGTCAGCCCTCCGAAAGTCCAATACAGCGGTTTTACTGGTCCCCTTCCTGGCCTCGCCAAGAATAGTGAACTCCACCATTGCGTGGTCACTCTGCCCAAGACAGCTCCCGACGATCACGTCCTCCACCAGTCCTTCTCTTAATTAAAAAAAAAAAAAAAGTCCTTCTCTTAATTAAACAATAAATAGCTAAAATTGGATAAGAAGCTAATTTGTCATGGCCTCAATCCCTCCCTTTAGCATTACTTGGAATTAGAGTTAAACCTAGAATAAAAGGAAATTTGAGTCCCTTCAAAATCTTATATGGAAGGCCATAGCAATTTCTATTTAGTGGAGAGGACCTAACGCAGTTAGGATCAGAATATTTATATGCTTATATAACTGAACTTCAGAAACAATTAAATAAAGCACATAAATTTGTTTTAGGGACCAGGGCTACAGGGTTGGATCAACCAATCCACCCCTTGAAGCTCGGGGATTATATATATATAAAGACTTTTTCAGGACAACCCGTGCAGGAAAAATGGAAGGAAAGTGGATGGGACCATACCAAGTATTACTGACAACACACACCGCCATTAAGATTAAGAAGCAAGCAGCTTGGATCCACAATTCAAGGGTGAAGAAGGCCCCGGCGAGGATATGGACCACCACTCCAATTGGACCAACAAAATTACGGTTTTCCAGATCCTAATGATTGCAGGGGTGCGGTTCTCGGATTTGGGGTGGGCAACTTGGGATGAGAACTTATACCTGACCTTAATACAAACAATTTCTCAAGTAACTAATAAGACGAACTGTTGGGTATGCACCCATCTGCCACAGCATGGGAATAAGGGTGTATCGTAACCCTTACCCTAAACCTAACCCTAACCCTTACCCCAACCCTTACCCTGACCCTTACATTAACCCTAACCCTGACCCTAACCCTAACCCTAACCCTAACCCTAACCCTAACCCTAACCCTAACCCTAACCCTAACCCTAACCCTAACCCTAACCCTAACCCTAACCCAAACCCTTACTCTAACCCTAAGCCTTAACCTAAACCTTACACTTAATCTTAACTTTAACCTTACCCTTAAACCAGTACATACCCTTACGTTTCCCTCATCATAACCCTAAAATTAACCGTAACCATTACCCTAACACTTATCCTTACCTAACCCTAACCCTTACTCTAACTTTTACCCTGAGCCAGAACCTTAGACTTCCCATTCCCCTTCCCCTTACTAATACCCTTACCCTAACCCTTACCCTTACACTTACGGTTACCATTAACCTTACCCTTACCCTAACAATTACCCTTACCCTATCCCTTACACTTATCCTTATCCATACAACTTACGCTTACCCTAACACTTAACCTTAACCTAACCCTAACCCTAAACCTTACCTAAACCCATACCCTGACCCTTACATTAACCCTTACCCTAAAACTTACACTTAACCTTAACCTTACCCTTAACCTTAACCTAATACTTACCCTTACTTTTCCCTCACCCTAACCCTAAAATTAACCCTAACCATTACCCCAACACTTACCCTTACCCTAACCCTTACGCTTACCATAACCCATACTCTAACACATACTTCTACCCGTACCCGTACCCTTACAGTAACCCTTACCCTTACCGTAACCCTTACCCTTACCCTTACCCTTACCCTTACCCTTACCGTAACCCTTACCCTTACCCTTACCCTTACCCTTACCCTTACCCTTACCCTTACCCTTACCCTTACCCTTACCCTTACCCTTACCCTTACCCTTATCCTTACCCTATACCTTACCCTTAACCTAACCCTAAACCCTACCCTTATCCTAACACTTACCCTTACCGTAAACCTTACCCTTTCTGCTACACTTACCCTTAGCCTAAATCTAAACCTTACACTTACCCTTAGCCTAACCCTCACCCTTACCCTTACCTATACCCTTATTCTTACCCTTTCCCTAACCCTTACCTTTACACTTATGGTTACCATTAACCTTACCCTTACCTTATCCTTACCTAATCCTTACACTTATCCTTACCCTAAACCTTACCCCAACCCTTACCCTGACCCTTAAATTAACCCTAACCCTTACCCTAAACCTTACACTTACTCTTAACCTTAACCTTACCCTTAATATTAACCTAATACTTACGCATACGTTTTCCTGACTTTAACCCTAAAACTAACCCTAACCATTACCCTAACACTTAACCTTACCCTAACCCTAACCCTTACTCTAACCCTTACCCTGACCTGTACCCTTACACTTACCCTTACCCTTATACTTACCCTAATTCTTACCCATACCATAACGCATACCCTAACACATATTTGTACCCTTAACCGTACCGTTACCCTTAACCTTACCCTTACATTTACTCTATCCGTTACCCTTACGCTTACCCTTAATATAAACCTTACCCTTGACCTTACCCTTACCATAAGCCATACAACAACACTTACATGTACACTTACGCTTGCACTTACCCTAGCAATTACTCGTACAATTACCCTTAACCTTACTATTAAGCTAACCCTAAACCTTACCCTTATCCTAACACTTACCCTTATCCTAAACCTTACCCTTTCTGCTACACTTACCCTTTGCCTAATTCTAAATCTTACCCTAACCCTCACCCTCACCTAAATTTAACCATTACCCTAACCCTCGCCCTTACCCTTACCATTATACTTACTTTTACCCTTAACCTAAACCTTACCCCAACCCTTACCCTGACCCTTACATTAACCCTAACCCTGACCCTAACCCTAACCCTTACTCTAACCCTAACCCTTAACCTAAACCTTACACTTAATCTTAACTTTAACCTCACCCTTAAACTAATACATACCCTTACGTTTCCCTCACCATAACCCTAAAATTAACCGTAACCATTACCCTAACACTTATCCTTACCGAACCCTAACCCTAACCCTTACTCTAACTTTTACCCTGACCCGGACCCTTAGAATTCCCCTTCCCCTTACCCTTACGCTTATTCTTCCCCTTACCCTAACCCTTACCCTTACACTTACGGTTACCATTAACCTTACCCTTACCCTAACACTTACCCTTACCCTATCCCTTACACTTATCCTTATCCATACAACTTTCGCTTACCCTAACACTTAACCTTAACCTAACCCTAAGCCTAAACCTTACCTAAACCCTTACCCTGACCCTTACATTAACCCTTACCCTAAAACTTACACTTAACCTTAACCTTACCCTTAACCTTAACCTAATACATGCCCTTACTTTTCCCTCACCCTAACCCTAAAATTAACCCTAACCATTACCGAACACTTACCCTTACCCTAACCCTTACCCTTACCATAACCCATACTCTAACACATACTTCTACCCGTACCCTTACCATTACCATAACCCTTACCCTTACCCTTACCATTACCGGATCCCATACCCTTAACCTAACCCTAAACTTTACCCTTATCCTAACACTTACCCTTACCGTAAACCTTACCCTTTCTGCTACATTTACCCTTAGCCTAAATCTAAACCTTACACATACACTTAGCCTAACCCTCCCCCTTACCATTACCCATACCCTTATTCTTACCCTTACCGTAACCCTTACCTTTACACTTACGGTTACCATTAACCTTACCCTTACCCTAACACTTATCCTTAACTTAACCCTTACCCTAAACCTTACCCCAACCCTTACCCTGACCCTTACATTAACCCTAACCCTTATCCTAAACCTTACACTTACTCTTAACCTTTACCTTAGCTGTAATCTAATACTTACCCTTATGTTTCCCTCACCCTAACCCTAAAATTAACCCTAACCATTACCCTAACACTTACCCTTACCCTAACCCTTACTCTAACCCTTACAATGAACCATACGCTTACACATACCCTTACCCTTACTCTTACTTTACCCTTACCCTTACCATTGCCCATACTCTAACAAATACTTCTACCCTTAACCTTACTGTTACCCTTACCCTAACTCTATTTGTTACTCTTACGCTTATCCTTAACATAAAACTTACTCTTAACCTTACCCTTACCATAAGCCATAGAACAACACTTACATGTTCACTTACGTTTCCACTTACCCTAGCAACTACTCGTACAATTAACCTTACCCTTACCCTTACCAAACCATTACCCTTACCCTTAACCTAATCCTCAACCTTACACTTATCCTAGCACTTACCCTTACCGCAATCCTTACCCTTTCTGCTACACTTACTCTTTCCCTAATTCTAAACCTTACCCTAACACTCACCCTTACCCTTATCATAATTCTTACATTAACCCTTACCGTAAACCTTACCCCAACCTTTACCCTGACCCTTACATTAACGCTAACCCTTACCCTAAACCTTACACTTACTCTTAACCTTAACCTTACTCTTAACATTAACCTAATAATTACGCATACGTTTTCCTGACTTTAACCCTTAAATTTACCCTAACCATTACCCTAACACTTAACCTTAACCTAACCCTAAAATTACTCGTAAAATTACCCTTACCCTTACCCTTAACCTAAGCCTAAACCTTACAGTAAACCTTACCCTTTCTGCTACACTTACCCTTAGCCTAGATCTAAACCTTACAGTTACCCCTACTGTAACCCTCACCCTTATCATTACCAATACCCTTACTCTTACCCTTACCCTAACCCTTCTCCTTACACTTACTGTTTCCTTTAACATTACCCTTACCCTAACATTTACACTTATCCTTATCCATGCCCTTACCCTTACCCTAATCTTTACCCTTAACCTAACCCTAACCCTAAACCTTATCCCAGCCTTTACCCTGACCCTTACATTAACCCTAACCCTTACCCTAAAGCTTACACTTACTCTTAACCTTAACCTTACCCTTAACCATTACCCTAACACTTACCCTTACCCTAAACCTAACCGTAACTCTAACCCTTACTCTAACCCTTACCCTGACCCGTACCCTTACACTTATCCTTACCCTAAGCCTTTCCCTTACCATGACCCATACCCTAACACGTACTTGTAGCCTTAACCTTACCGTTCCCCTTACCCTTACCTTTACTGTCTCTGTTACCCTTACACTTACACTTAACATAAACCTTAACCTTAACCTTACCCTTATCATAAGGCATACAACAACTCTTACATGTACACTTACGCTTGCACTTACCCTAGCAATTACTCGTACAATTACTCTTAACCTTACTATTAAGCTAACCCTAAACCTTACCCTTACTCTATCCGTTACCCTTACACTTACACTTAACATAAACCTTAACCTTAACCTAACCCTTATTATAAGCCATACAACAACACTTACATGTACACTTACGCTTGCACTTACCCTAGCAATTACTCGTACAATTACCCTTAACCTTACTATTAAGCTAACCCTAAACCTTACCCTTATCCTAACACTTACCCTTATCCTAAACCTTACCCTTTCTGCTACACTTACCCTTTGCCTAATTCTAAACCTTACCCGAACCCTCACCCTTACCTAAATCTAACTAAAATCTAACCATTACCCTAACCCCTCACCCTTACAATATACATATTTTTACCCTTTACCTAAACCTTTACCCCAACCCTTACCTTGACCCTTACATTAACCCTAATCCTTACACTAAACCTTATACTTACTCTTAACCTTAAACTTAGCTGTAACCTAATACTTACTCTTAGGTTTCCCTCGCCCTAACCCTAAAACTAACCGTAACCATTACCCTAACGCTTAACCTTACCCTAACAATTACTCAAACCCTTACAATGACCCTTACTTTTACACATACCCTTACACTTACCCTTACTCTTAAACTTACACTAACCCTTACCCTAAACTAAATCTAACCCTTACACTAAACATCATCCTTACCCTTACCATTATCCCTTCTCTTACCCTTATCCTAAACATTTCCCAAACCCTTACCCTTACATTATACCTAACCCTTACCATAACTCTTAACCTTATCCTTAAACTTAACCTAATACTTACCCTTCCGTTTCCCTCACCCTAACCCTAAAATTAACCCTAACCATTACCCTAACACTTACCCTTACCCTAACCCTTACTCTAACCCTTACAATGACCCATACACTTACCCTTACCCTTACCCTTACTCTTACCCTTAACCTACCCCTTACCATAGCTCATACCCTAACACATAGTTCTACTTTTAACCTTACTGTTACCCTTACCCTTCCTCTAACTGTTACTCTTACACTTATCCTTAACATAAAACTTACTCTTAACCTTACCCTTACCGTAAGCCATAGAACAACACTTACATGTTCACTTACGTTTCCACTTACCCTAGCAACTACTCGTACAATTAACCTTACCCTTACCGTTACCAAACCATTACCCTTACCCTTAACCTAACCCTCAACCGTACCCTTATCCTAACACTTACCCTTACCTAATCCTTACCCTTTCTGCTACACTTACCCTTTGCCTAATTCTAAACCTTACCATAAACCTCACCCTTACCCTTATCATTATGCTTACTTTAACCCTTACCCTAAAACTTACCCAACCCTTACCCTGACCCTTACATTGACCCTAACCCTTACCCTAAACCTAACACTTACTCTTAACCTTAACCTTACCCTTAACATTAACCTAGTACTTATGCATACGTTTTCCTGACTTTAACCCTAAAACTAACCCTAACCATTACCCTAACACTTAAGCTTACCCTAACCCTAACCCTAACCCTAACCCTTACTCTAACCCTTACCCTGAACTTAAGTGTAAGTGTTAGGATAACGTTAACCTTAAGGGTGACCCTTAAGCTTATCCTTAATGTTTATGGTTAGGTTAAGGGTAATTGTACGAGTAATTGCTAGGGTAAGTGTAAGCGTAAGTGTACATGTAAGTGTTGATGTATGGCTTATGGTAAGGGTAAGGTAAAGGGTAAGGTTTATGTTAAGGGAAAGCATAAAAGTAACGGATAGAATAAGGGTAAGTGTAACGGTTAAGTGTTAGGGTAATGGTTAGGGTTAATTTTAGGATTAGGGTGAGAAAAATGTAAGGTTAAGTACTAGCTTAAGGTTAAGGTTAAGGTTAAGGTTAAGGTTAAGGTTAAGGTTAAGGTTAAGAGTAAGTGTAAGGTTTAGGTTAAGGGTAAGGCTTAATGTAAAGTTCAGGGAAAGGTTTGGGGTAAGGTTTAGGGTTAGGTTCAGCTTAAGGGGAAGGGTTGGTGTAAGGTTAAGGGTATGGATAAGGATAAGTGTAAGGGATAGGGTAAGGGTTAGGGTTAATGTAAGGGTCAGGGTAAGGGTTAAGGTAAGGTTTAGGGTTAGAGTTAGGTTAAGGTTAAGTTTTAGGGTAAGGGTAAGTTGTATGTATAAGGATAAGTGTAAGGGTAAGTGTTAGGCTAAGTGTAAGGATAAGGATAAGTGTACAAGTCAGGGTAAGGTTTAGAGTTAGGATTAGGGTTTGGGTTAGGGTAAGGTTAAGTGTTAGGGTAATGGTTAGGGTTAGTTTTAGGATTAAAGTCAGGAAAACGTATGCGTAAGTATTAGGTTAATATTAAGGGTAAGGTTAAGGTTAAGAGTAAGTGTAAGGTTTAGGGTAAGGGTTAGGGTTAATGTAAGGGTCAGGGTAAGGGTTGGGGTAAGGTTTAGGGTAAGGGTTAGGTTAAGGATAAGTGTTAGGGTAAGGGTAAGGTTAATGGTAACCGTAAGTGTAAAGGTAAGGGTTACGGTAAGGGTAAGAATAAGGGTATAGGTAATGGTAAGGGTGAGGGTTAGGCTAAGGGTAAGTTTAAAGTTTAGATTTAGGCTAAGGGTAAGGGTAAGGTTTAGATTTGGGCTAAGCGTAAGTGTTAGGATAAGGGTAAGGTTTAGGGTTAGGTTAAGAGTATGGGATAGGGTAAAGGTAAGGGTAAGGATAAGGGTTACTGTAAGGGTAAGGGTTACGGTAATGGTAAGGGTAAGGGTAGAAGTATGTGTTAGAGTATGGGTTATGGTAAGCGTAAGGGTTAGGGTAAGGGTAAGTGTTGGGGTAATGGTTAGGGTTAATTTTAGGGTTAGGGTGAGGGAAAAGTAAGGGTAAGTATTAGGTTAAGGTTAAGTGTAAGTTTTAGGGTAAGGGTTAATGTAAGGGTCAGGGTAAGGGTTCAGGTAAGTTTTAGGCTTAGGGTTAGGTTAAGGTTAAGTGTTAGGGTAAGCGTAAGTTGTATGGATAAGGATAAGTGTAAGGGATAGGGTAAGGGTAAGTGTTAGGGTAAGGGTAAGGTTAATGGTAACCGTAACTGTAAGGGTAAGGGTTAGGGTAAGGGGAAGAGTAAGGGTAAGGGGAAGGGGAAGTCTAAGGGTCCGGGTCAGGGTAAAAGTTAGAGTAAGGGTTAGAGTAAGGGTTAGGTAAGGATAAGTGTTAGGGTAATGGTTACGGTTAGTTTTAGGGTTATGGTGAGGGAAACGTAAGGGTATGTATTAGTTTAAGGGTAAGGTTAAAGTTAAGATTAAGTGTAAGGTTTAGGTTAAGGCTTAGGGTTAGAGTAAGGGTTAGGGTTAGGGTTAGGGTCAGGGTTAGGGTTAATGTAAGGGTCAGGGTAAGGGTTGGGGTAAGGTTTAGGTTAAGGGTAAAAGTAAGTATAATGGTAAGGGTAAGGGCGAGGGTTAGCGTAATGGTTAGATTTAGGTGAGGGTGAGGGTTAGGGTAAGATTTAGAATTAGGCAAAGGGTAAGTGTAGCAGAAAGGGTAAGGTTTAGGATAAGGGTAAGTGTTAGGATAAGGGTAAGGTTTAGGGTTAGCTTAATAGTAAGGTTAAGGGTAATTGTACGAGTAATTGCTAGGGTAAGTGCAAGCGTAAGTGTACATGTAAGTGCTGTTGTACGGCTTGTGATAAGGGTTAGGTTAAGGTAAAAGTTTATGTTAAGTGTAAGTGTAAGGGTAACAGAGACAGTAAAGGTAAGGGTAAGGGGAACGGTTAGGTTAAGGCTACAAGTACGTGTTAGGGTATGGATTATGGTAAGGGTAAGGGTTAGGGTAAGGGTAAGTGTTAGGGTAATGGTTAGGGTTAATTTTAGGGTTAGGGTAAGGGAAACGTAAGGGTAAGTATTAGGGTAATGTTAAGGGTAAGGTTACGGTTAAGAGTAAGTGTAAGTTTTAGGGTAAGGGTTAGGGTTAATGTAAGGGTCAGGGTAAGGGCTGGGGTAAGGTTTAGGGTTAGGGTTAGGTTAAGGGTAAGGATTAGGGTAAGGGTAAGGGTATGAATAAGGATAAGTGTAAGTGTTAGGGTAAGGGTAATGTTAAAGGAAACAGTAAGTGTAAGGAGAAGGGTTAGGGTAAGGGTAAGAGTAAGGGTATTGGTAATGATAAGGGTGAGGGTTACAGTAAGGGTAAGTGTAAGGTTTAGATTTAGGCTAAGGGGAAGTGTAGCAGAAAGGGTAAGGTTTACTGTAAGGTTTAAGGTTTCGGCTTAGGTTAAGGGTAAGGGTAAGGGTAATTGTACGAGGAATTGCTAGGGTAAGTGTAAGCATAAGTGTACATGTAAGTGTTGTTGTATGGCTTATGGTAAGGGTAAGGTCAAGGGTAAGGTTCATGTTAAGGGTAAGCGTAAGGGTAACGGATAGAGTAAGGGTAAGGGTAAGGTTAAGGGTAACGGTAAGGTTAAGGGTACAAATATGTGTTAGGGTATGGGTTATGGTATGGGTAAGAATTAAAGTAAGTATAAGGGTAAGGGTAAGTGTAAGGGTACAGGTCAGGATAACGGTTAGAGTAAGGGTTAGGGTTAGGGTTAGGGTAAGGTTAAGTGTTAGGGTAACGGTTAGGGTTAGTTTTAGGGTTAAAGTCAGGAAAACGTATGCGTAAGTATTAGGTTAATGTTAAGGGTAAGGTTAAGGTTAAGAGTAAGTGTAAGGTTTAGGGTAAGGGTTAGGGTTAATGTAAGGGTCAGGGTAAGGGTTGGGGTAAGGTTTAGGGTAAGGGTTAGGTTAAGGATAAGTGTTAGGGTAAGAGTAAGGTTAATGGTAACCGTAAGTGTAAAGGTAAGGGTTAGGGAAAGGGTAAGAATAAGGGTATGGGTAATGGTAAGGGTGAGGGTTAGGCTAAGGGTAAGTGTAAGGTTTAGATTTAGGCTAAGGGTAAGTGTAGCAGAAAGGGTAAGTTTTACGGTAAGGGTAAGTGTTAGGATAAGGGTAAGGTTTAAGGTTAGGTTAAGGGTAAGGTATAGGGTAAGGGTAAGAGTAAGGGTAAGGGTAAGGGTAAGGGCAACGGTAACGGTAACAGTAAGGGTAAGTGTTACGGTAAAGGTAAGGGTTACCGTAAGGGTACGGGTACGGGTAGAAGTATGTGTTAGAGTATGGGTTATGGTAAGGGTAAGGGTTAGGGTAAGGGTAAGTGTTAGGGTAATGGTTAGGGTTAATTTTAGGGTTAGGGTAAGGGAAACGTAAGGGTAAGTATTAGGGTAATGTTAAGGGTAAGGTTACGGTTAAGAGTAAGTGTAAGTTTTAGGGTAAGGGTTAGGGTTAATGTAAGGGTCAGGGTAAGGGCTGGGGTAAGGTTTAGGGTTAGGGTTAGGTTAAGGGTAAGGATTAGGGTAAGGGTAAGGGTATGAATAAGGATAAGTGTAAGTGTTAGGGTAAGGGTAATGTTAAAGGAAACAGTAAGTGTAAGGAGAAGGGTTAGGGTAAGGGTAAGAGTAAGGGTATTGGTAATGATAAGGGTGAGGGTTACAGTAAGGGTAAGTGTAAGGTTTAGATTTAGGCTAAGGGGAAGTGTAGCAGAAAGGGTAAGGTTTACTGTAAGGTTTAAGGTTTCGGCTTAGGTTAAGGGTAAGGGTAAGGGTAATTGTACGAGGAATTGCTAGGGTAAGTGTAAGCATAAGTGTACATGTAAGTGTTGTTGTATGGCTTATGGTAAGGGTAAGGTCAAGGGTAAGGTTCATGTTAAGGGTAAGCGTAAGGGTAACGGATAGAGTAAGGGTAAGGGTAAGGTTAAGGGTAACGGTAAGGTTAAGGGTACAAATATGTGTTAGGGTATGGGTTATGGTATGGGTAAGAATTAAAGTAAGTATAAGGGTAAGGGTAAGTGTAAGGGTACAGGTCAGGATAACGGTTAGAGTAAGGGTTAGGGTTAGGGTTAGGGTAAGGTTAAGTGTTAGGGTAACGGTTAGGGTTAGTTTTAGGGTTAAAGTCAGGAAAACGTATGCGTAAGTATTAGGTTAATGTTAAGGGTAAGGTTAAGGTTAAGAGTAAGTGTAAGGTTTAGGGTAAGGGTTAGGGTTAATGTAAGGGTCAGGGTAAGGGTTGGGGTAAGGTTTAGGGTAAGGGTTAGGTTAAGGATAAGTGTTAGGGTAAGAGTAAGGTTAATGGTAACCGTAAGTGTAAAGGTAAGGGTTAGGGAAAGGGTAAGAATAAGGGTATGGGTAATGGTAAGGGTGAGGGTTAGGCTAAGGGTAAGTGTAAGGTTTAGATTTAGGCTAAGGGTAAGTGTAGCAGAAAGGGTAAGTTTTACGGTAAGGGTAAGTGTTAGGATAAGGGTAAGGTTTAAGGTTAGGTTAAGGGTAAGGTATAGGGTAAGGGTAAGAGTAAGGGTAAGGGTAAGGGTAAGGGCAACGGTAACGGTAACAGTAAGGGTAAGTGTTACGGTAAAGGTAAGGGTTACCGTAAGGGTACGGGTACGGGTAGAAGTATGTGTTAGAGTATGGGTTATGGTAAGGGTAAGGGTTAGGGTAAGGGTAAGTGTTGGAGTAATGGTTAGGGTTAATTTTAGGGTTAGGGTGAGGGAAACGTAAGGGTAAATATTAGGTTAAGGTTAAGGTTAAGGGTAAAGTTAAGGTTAAGTGTAAGTTTTAGGGTAAGGGTTAATGTAAGGGTCAGGGTAAGGGTTCAGGTAAGGTTTAGGGTTAGGGTTAGGTTAAGGTTAAGTGTTAGGGTAAGTGTAAGTTGTATGGATAAGGATAAGTGTAAGGGATAGGGTAAGGGTAAGTGTTAGGGTAAAGGTAAGGTTAATGGTAACCGTAAGTGTTAGGGTAAGGGTAAGAGTAAGGGTAAGGGTAAGTGTTAGGGTAAGGGTACAGGTCAGGATAAGTGTTAGAGTAAGGGTTAGGGTTAGGGTTAAGGTTAGGTAAGGATAAGTGTTAGGGTAATGGTTACGGTTAATTTTAGGGTTATGGTGAGGGAAACATAAGGGTATGTATTAGTTTAAGGGTAAGGTTAAAGTTAAGATTAAGTGTAAGGTTTAGGTTAAGGGTTAGGGTTAGAGTAAGAGTTAGGGTTAGGGTTAGGGTTAGGGTTAGCGTTAGGGTTAGGGTTAGGGTTAGGGTTAGGGTTAGGGTAAGGGTTAGGGATAATGTACGGGTCAGGGTAAGGGTTGGGGTAAGGTTTAGGTTAAGGGTAAAAGTAAGTATAATGGTAAGGGTAAGATTGAAGGTTAGGGTAATGGTTAGTTTTTGGTAAGGGTGAGGGTTAGGGTAAGGTTTAGAATTAGGCAAAGGGTAAGTGTAGCAGAAAGGGTAAGGTTTAGGATAAGGGTAAGTGTTAGGGTAAGAGTAAGGTTTAGGGTTAGCTTAATAGTAAGGTTAGGGGTAATTGTACGAGTAATTGCTAGGGTAAGTACAAGCGTAAGTGTACATGTAAGTGTTGTTGTATGGCTTATGAGAAGGTTTAGGTTAAGGTTAAGGTTTATGTTAAGTGTAAGTGTAAGGGTAATGGAGACAGTAAAGGTAAGGGTAAGGGGAAAGGTTAGGTTAAGGCTACAAGTACGTGTTAGGGTATGGGTTATGGTAAGGGAAAGGCTTAGGGTAAGGATAAGTGTAAGGGTACGGGTCAGGGTAAGGGTTAGAGTAAGGGTTAGAATTACGGTTAGGTTTAGGGTAAGGGTAAGTGTTAGGGTAATGGTTAGGGTTAATTTTAGGACTTAGGGTGAGGGAAACGTAAGGGTAAGTGTTAGGGTAATGGTTAAGGGTAAGGTTAAGGTTAAAAGTAAGTGTAAGGTTTAGGGTAAGGGTTAGGGTTAATGTAAGGGTCAGGGTAAAGGCTGGGATAAGGTTTAGGGTTAGGGTTAGGTTAAGGGTAAGGATTAGGGTAAGGGTAAGGGTATGGATAAGGATAAGTGTAAGTGTTAGAGTAAGGGTAATGTTAAAGGTAACAGTAAGTGTAAAGAGAAGGGTTAGGGTAAGGGTAAGAGTAAGGGTGTTGGTAATGATAAGGGTGAGGGTTACAGTAAGGGTAAGTGTAAGGTTTAGATTTAGGCTAAGGGTAAGTGTAGCAGAAAGCAGTTTACTGTAAGGTTTAAGGTTTCGGCTTAGGGTAAGGTTAAGGGTAAGGGTAAGGGTAAGGGTAATTGTACGAGTAATTGCTAGGGTAAGTGCAAGCGTAAGTGTACATGTAAGTGTTGTTGTATGGCTTATGGTAAGGGTAAGGTCAAGGGTAAGGTTTATATTAAGGGTAAGCGTAAGGGTAACGGATAGAGTAAATGTAAGGGTAAGGTTAAGGGTAACGGTAAGGTTAAGGGTACAAATATGTGTTAGGGTATGCGTTATGGTATGGGTAAGAATTAGGGTAAGTATAAGGGTAAGGGTAAGTGTAAGGGTACAGGTCAGGGTAAGGGTTAGAGTAAGGGTTAGGGTTAGGGTAAGGTTAAGTGTTAGGGTAATGGTTAGGGTTAATTTTAGGGTTAGGGTAAGGGAAACGTAAGGGTAAGTATTAGGGTAATGTTAAGGGTAAGGTTACGGTTAAGAGTAAGTGTAAGTTTTAGGGTAAGGGTTAGGGTTAATGTAAGGGTCAGGGTAAGGGCTGGGGTAAGGTTTAGGGTTAGGGTTAGGTTAAGGGTAAGGATTAGGGTAAGGGTAAGGGTATGAATAAGGATAAGTGTAAGTGTTAGGGTAAGGGTAATGTTAAAGGAAACAGTAAGTGTAAGGAGAAGGGTTAGGGTAAGGGTAAGAGTAAGGGTATTGGTAATGATAAGGGTGAGGGTTACAGTAAGGGTAAGTGTAAGGTTTAGATTTAGGCTAAGGGGAAGTGTAGCAGAAAGGGTAAGGTTTACTGTAAGGTTTAAGGTTTCGGCTTAGGTTAAGGGTAAGGGTAAGGGTAATTGTACGAGGAATTGCTAGGGTAAGTGTAAGCATAAGTGTACATGTAAGTGTTGTTGTATGGCTTATGGTAAGGGTAAGGTCAAGGGTAAGGTTCATGTTAAGGGTAAGCGTAAGGGTAACGGATAGAGTAAGGGTAAGGGTAAGGTTAAGGGTAACGGTAAGGTTAAGGGTACAAATATGTGTTAGGGTATGGGTTATGGTATGGGTAAGAATTAAAGTAAGTATAAGGGTAAGGGTAAGTGTAAGGGTACAGGTCAGGATAACGGTTAGAGTAAGGGTTAGGGTTAGGGTTAGGGTAAGGTTAAGTGTTAGGGTAACGGTTAGGGTTAGTTTTAGGGTTAAAGTCAGGAAAACGTATGCGTAAGTATTAGGTTAATGTTAAGGGTAAGGTTAAGGTTAAGAGTAAGTGTAAGGTTTAGGGTAAGGGTTAGGGTTAATGTAAGGGTCAGGGTAAGGGTTGGGGTAAGGTTTAGGGTAAGGGTTAGGTTAAGGATAAGTGTTAGGGTAAGAGTAAGGTTAATGGTAACCGTAAGTGTAAAGGTAAGGGTTAGGGAAAGGGTAAGAATAAGGGTATGGGTAATGGTAAGGGTGAGGGTTAGGCTAAGGGTAAGTGTAAGGTTTAGATTTAGGCTAAGGGTAAGTGTAGCAGAAAGGGTAAGTTTTACGGTAAGGGTAAGTGTTAGGATAAGGGTAAGGTTTAAGGTTAGGTTAAGGGTAAGGTATAGGGTAAGGGTAAGAGTAAGGGTAAGGGTAAGGGTAAGGGCAACGGTAACGGTAACAGTAAGGGTAAGTGTTACGGTAAAGGTAAGGGTTACCGTAAGGGTACGGGTACGGGTAGAAGTATGTGTTAGAGTATGGGTTATGGTAAGGGTAAGGGTTAGGGTAAGGGTAAGTGTTGGAGTAATGGTTAGGGTTAATTTTAGGGTTAGGGTGAGGGAAACGTAAGGGTAAATATTAGGTTAAGGTTAAGGTTAAGGGTAAAGTTAAGGTTAAGTGTAAGTTTTAGGGTAAGGGTTAATGTAAGGGTCAGGGTAAGGGTTCAGGTAAGGTTTAGGGTTAGGGTTAGGTTAAGGTTAAGTGTTAGGGTAAGTGTAAGTTGTATGGATAAGGATAAGTGTAAGGGATAGGGTAAGGGTAAGTGTTAGGGTAAAGGTAAGGTTAATGGTAACCGTAAGTGTTAGGGTAAGGGTAAGAGTAAGGGTAAGGGTAAGTGTTAGGGTAAGGGTACAGGTCAGGATAAGTGTTAGAGTAAGGGTTAGGGTTAGGGTTAAGGTTAGGTAAGGATAAGTGTTAGGGTAATGGTTACGGTTAATTTTAGGGTTATGGTGAGGGAAACATAAGGGTATGTATTAGTTTAAGGGTAAGGTTAAAGTTAAGATTAAGTGTAAGGTTTAGGTTAAGGGTTAGGGTTAGAGTAAGAGTTAGGGTTAGGGTTAGGGTTAGGGTTAGGGTTAGGGTTAGCGTTAGGGTTAGGGTTAGGGTTAGGGTTAGGGTTAGGGTAAGGGTTAGGGATAATGTACGGGTCAGGGTAAGGGTTGGGGTAAGGTTTAGGTTAAGGGTAAAAGTAAGTATAATGGTAAGGGTAAGATTGAAGGTTAGGGTAATGGTTAGTTTTTGGTAAGGGTGAGGGTTAGGGTAAGGTTTAGAATTAGGCAAAGGGTAAGTGTAGCAGAAAGGGTAAGGTTTAGGATAAGGGTAAGTGTTAGGGTAAGAGTAAGGTTTAGGGTTAGCTTAATAGTAAGGTTAGGGGTAATTGTACGAGTAATTGCTAGGGTAAGTACAAGCGTAAGTGTACATGTAAGTGTTGTTGTATGGCTTATGAGAAGGTTTAGGTTAAGGTTAAGGTTTATGTTAAGTGTAAGTGTAAGGGTAATGGAGACAGTAAAGGTAAGGGTAAGGGGAAAGGTTAGGTTAAGGCTACAAGTACGTGTTAGGGTATGGGTTATGGTAAGGGAAAGGCTTAGGGTAAGGATAAGTGTAAGGGTACGGGTCAGGGTAAGGGTTAGAGTAAGGGTTAGAATTACGGTTAGGTTTAGGGTAAGGGTAAGTGTTAGGGTAATGGTTAGGGTTAATTTTAGGACTTAGGGTGAGGGAAACGTAAGGGTAAGTGTTAGGGTAATGGTTAAGGGTAAGGTTAAGGTTAAAAGTAAGTGTAAGGTTTAGGGTAAGGGTTAGGGTTAATGTAAGGGTCAGGGTAAAGGCTGGGATAAGGTTTAGGGTTAGGGTTAGGTTAAGGGTAAGGATTAGGGTAAGGGTAAGGGTATGGATAAGGATAAGTGTAAGTGTTAGAGTAAGGGTAATGTTAAAGGTAACAGTAAGTGTAAAGAGAAGGGTTAGGGTAAGGGTAAGAGTAAGGGTGTTGGTAATGATAAGGGTGAGGGTTACAGTAAGGGTAAGTGTAAGGTTTAGATTTAGGCTAAGGGTAAGTGTAGCAGAAAGCAGTTTACTGTAAGGTTTAAGGTTTCGGCTTAGGGTAAGGTTAAGGGTAAGGGTAAGGGTAAGGGTAATTGTACGAGTAATTGCTAGGGTAAGTGCAAGCGTAAGTGTACATGTAAGTGTTGTTGTATGGCTTATGGTAAGGGTAAGGTCAAGGGTAAGGTTTATGCTAAGGGTAAGCGTAAGGGTAACGGATAGAGTAAGGGTAAGGGTAAGGGTAAGGTTAAGGGTAACGGTAAGGTTAAGGGTACAAATATGTGTTAGGGTATGGGTTATGGTTAGGGTTAGTTTTAGGGTTAAAGTCAGGAAAACTTATGCGTAAATATTAGGTTAATGTTAAGGGTAAGGTTAAGGTTAAGAGTAAGTGTAAGGTTTAGGGTAAGGGTTAGGGTTAATGTAAGGGTCAGGGTAAGGGTTGGGGTAAGGTTTAGGGTAAGGGTTAGGTTAAGGATAAGTGTTAGGGTAAGGGTAAGGTTAATGGTAACCGTAAGTGTAAAGGTAAGGGTTACGGTAAGGGTAAGAATAAGGGTATGGGTAATGGTAAGGGGGAGGGTTAGGCTAAGTGTATGTGTAAGGTTTAGATTTAGGCTAAGTGTAAATGTAGCAGAAAGGGTAAGGTTTACGGTAAGGGTAAGTGTTAGGATAAGGGTAAGGTTTAGGGTTAGGTTAAGGGTAAGGGATAGGGTAAGGGATAGGGTAAGGGATTGGGTAAGGGTAAGGGTAAGGGTAAGGGTAAGGGTAAGGGTAAGGGTAAGGGTAAGGGTGGAAGTATGTATTAGAGTATGAGTTATGGTAAGGGTAAGGGTTAGGGTAAGAGTAAGTGGAAGGGTATGTTTAAGTGTACAGGTCACTGTAAGTGTTAGAGTAAGGGTTAGGTTAGGGGTAACTGTTAGGGTAATGGTTAGGGTTAATTTTAGGGTTAGTGTGAGCAAAACGTAAAGGTAAGTATTAGGTTAAGGTTAAGAGCAAGTGTAAGGTTTAGGTTAAGGGTAAGGGTTAATGTAAGGTTCCTGGAAAGGGTTCAGGTAAGGTTTAGGGTTAGAGTTAGGTTAGGGTTAAGTGTTAGGAAAAGGGTAAGTTGTATGTATAAGAATAAGTGTAAGAATAAGGGTATTGGTAATGATAAGGGTGAGGGTTAAGGATAAGATATAAGGATAAGGGTATTTAAATTTTTTAATTCAATTAATTTTAAATTAAAATTTTTTAATTTAATTAATTAATATTTTAATTGCACGAGTTTGCTAGGGTAAGTTTAAGCGTAAGTGTACATTTAAGTGTTGTTGTGTGGTTTATTGTAAGGGTAAGGTTAAGTGTTAGGGTAATGGTTATGGTTAATTATAGGGTTAGGGTGAGAAAAACGTAAGATTAAGTATTAGCTAAAGGTTAAGGGTAAGGTTAATGTTAAGAGTAAGTGTAAGGTTTAGGGTAAGGGTTAGGGTTAATGTAAGGGTCAGGGTAAGGGTAAGGTTAATGGTAACCGTAAGTGTAAAGGTAAGGGTTAGGGTAAAGGTAAGAATAAGGGTATGGGTAATGGTAAGGGTGAGGGTTAGGCTAAGGGTAAGTGTAAGGTTTAGATTTAGGCTAAGGATAAGTGTAACAGAAAGGGTAAGCTTTACGGTAAGGTTTAAGGGTAAGGGTAAGGGTAAGGGTAAGGGTAAGGGTAAGGGTAAGGGTAAGGGTAAGGGTAAGGGTAAGGGTAAGGGTAAGGGTAAGGGTAAGGGTTTGAGTATGGGTAAGGGTAAGGGTTAGGATAAGTGTAAGGGTGCAAGCAAGGATTAGGGCAAGAGTAAGTGTAAGGGTAATAGAAAGGGTTAGGGTAAGTTTAAGGGTAAGGGAAAGTGTTAGGATATGTTTTAGGGGAAGCAGAAGGGTAAGGGTTAGGTTAAGTATAAGGTGAAGGGGAAGAAAAGGGGAAGGGTTGGAGTAAGGTATAGGGTAAGGGTAAGGTTATGGTTAAAGGAAAGAGTAAGGGTAAGGAAAAAGTAAAGGTAAGGATTTGGGTAATGGTAAGGGTGAGAAGGGTTAGGGTAAGGGTTACGGTAAGGGTTAGGTAACGCTGTGTACAACCTGGGACGTCACATGCAGAGCTGCATCTGGCAAGGTGAGTGAGGAACAGATGTAGCAGTTGTTGTGTTGTAGGTCTCACTGTTCCTCTAAGCATCCCCTCTTTGTCTTTTAGAGGTGTTGTAGCTGTTTGAAGAGGGTAGATTGAAGCATCTGCCTCGGGGGCTGGTAAGCGGCAGAGGTAAGGGAGCAGATGAGAGTAACTTACCTAGTTGTGCTGTGTCTTTGGATGCTGCATCGGCCTATGCGTTTCTTTTTCTTTCACAGGTGTCTCGCACAGGCTCAAAGGAGCAAACTGCACTCTGAAGAGCTGTGTAAGAAGAGGGGCTGGTCATGAGCTGGGTTGGAGCAGAACGACCAAGTAGCACAAGGTGACTATGAAAGGTGTCCGTGTTGCTTTGCAGGTGCCGTGGCAGGCTCTCCACAGAAGTGGATAAGGATATGAGATAAGGCCAGAGAGCGACAAGGAGCGGCACGTGCAGGGATGGTTTTGAAGCGCTGCGGTGGCTTACTCTTCTGTTCATCAGGTGCCACAGGCAAGGTGGGTTGTAACATCAGTTGTTATATTTGCATGAAAGCAGTTCACTTGAACGCCACAGTGCATCTGAGTAGGGTGTTCTAGCAGAACAAGCTTGTCTGGCACAGCGGTGCCTGATGGCAGTGTGTTTCCTCAGATGAAGAGGTGCCTGAAGCCCCATCCTATCTAGCCTGCACACAATTATCTGAGAATGAAAGCTGCTTTCCAGTAATTCAGAAAGCCAAGTTACATCTCAGCCTTGAGCATCTCGGGCTTTTGGGCCTGTCTGTAACATTTGGCACCAGCACTAATACTTTTTTTGGCATATGTTTAGCGTTTGGGGCCTGTGTCTGGGATTTGGGCCCTGTCTCGAACCAGTGGGGCTTTGTCCTGGGTTTTGGAGCCTGCCTCTAGAGTTCAGGGCCTGTGATTAGGCTTTTGGGATCTGTGTCTGGGGGCCGGTATCTGGGGGCAAGGGGGGAGCTGCTTGTAGACCCTTGGGGCCAGCATTGAGGGGGTTGAGAGCTGACTCTACACCTTTGGGGCCTGCTTCTGGGGGCGGGGGGGGGCTTGGGACCTGCGTCTGGGGGAGGGGTGGGAGCTGCTTGTACACCTTTGGGGCCTGCATCTGTGGGGGGTCGGGGCCTGTGTCTAGCGGGCTGGGAACTGCTTGTACAATGTAGGAATCTGTTTCTGCAGGGTGGCTGGGAGCTGTTTGTACAACTTTGGGGCCAGCATCTGGGGGTGGCTGGGAGCTGCCTGTACACTGTAGGGGCCTGTGTTTGTGGGGGGCTTGGGGGCCTCCCTCGGGGGGGGGGGGGGGGGGGGGAGGGTTGGGAGCTGCTTGTATAGGGTAGGGGACTGCCTGGCAGGGGTTGGGAGCTGCTTGTAGAATTTGGGTCCCTGTGTCTGGGGAGGGGGTTGGGGCCTGTGTCTCAGGGGTGTTGGGAACTGGTTGTACACCTTTGGGTCCTGTCTCTGGGGGGGAGCTACTTGTACACTTTTGGGGTCTGTATTTGAGGGGGGTTGGGAGTTGCTCATGCATTCTAGGTGCCTCCCTTTTGAGAAGGGTTGGGGCCTGCATCTGTGCGTGGTTGGGAGCTGCTTGTACACTATAGGGGCCATGGTCTTGGAGGGTGGTCTGGGCTGTTTATACACCTTTGTGGCCTGTGTTTGGGGGGGGGGGGGTAGGCCTGTGCCTGGGGGAGTTGGGAGGTGCTTGTTCAGTCTAGGAGCCTCCATTTGGGGGTCTTTGGGGCCTCCCTTTGAGGGGGAGGGAGTTGGGAGTTGGTTGTACACCTCCGCATCCCATGTCTTGGGGGGGGTGGGGGGAGTGGGACCGGTCTCTGAAGGGGCGGGTTGTGAGCTGCTTGTACACCTGTGTCGGGGGCAGGGTAGAGGGGTTGGCGGGGGTCGGGTCCGGGTCTTGGGCCAGTGTCTGGGTGGAGTCCAGTTCTTGGGAGGGGGTGGTGGGGTAGGAGCTGCTTGTGGGCAGTTGGGGTCTGCATCTGGCTGTGGTTGGTGCCTGCTTCTGTTGGCAGTTTGGGGCCTGCTTGTAGACTTGTGCAGCCTGGGTTTGGGGGCTTTTCTGTAACGTTTGGGGTCTGCATTTTTGCTTTGGGATGCATCTTGAGCTTTTGAGGCCTAGCAGTAGCATTTGGGGCCTGCATCTGGGGCTTTTCTGTAGCATTTTGGTTGCGTATTTGTGATTTGGGGCCTGTATCCAGGGTTTTGCCTTTTTTGTAGTTTCCATCTTTGTGTGTGTGTGTTTCGTTGTTGGTTGTCTGGGGTTAGGGGCAGTTTGGGGTTTGGATTAAGGTCAGTGTCATTAGCGTTAGGGGGTTGATAATAAGGGTTAGGGTTGTGGTTAGAGTTGTTAGGTTTAAGGGGAATTAGGATTTCAGGGTAAGGGGATCAAGGTTGTGGGAATAAAAATGTTGTTTTTGCGCAGTTACATCCTGTAGAGGGAAGGAAGGTGGTATTGAGATATGCTTGCAGTGATAAGACAGCTTAACAGTGTGAAATGAGTTCATCTGATTCGTGTCAATATGGAACAATGCTAGGGCCGCATGATATGATGAAAAGTCTGAGAAAACCAGAGTGGTTAATATATATAGTTCTTGTATCTTGCAAAGGAATGGTCCAGCAATTCGGGTCAATAGGGGATAAGAGAACAAAGGGGTTTCAGAATAACTGCTAACTATTACAACTGTTGCATGGGACACTATGCAAGTGTCTGCCATCCAGCCAAGATGGCCAAAGGAGAAGGACAAGAGAAAAGCCTGGGAGGAAGACTACGAGCCTTCAGTACGAGTGGCCCCCAGAGGGACCACCGGAGACTGATAGTGCCTGCACCAGTGGGAGGGTTTGGATTCTGGGAACTAATTAGAATAACCCTGCCTTTTGTAGAAGTAGTAATGAATATGTATTAGCCTAGCAGCATAAAAACCAGTCGCCTGATGTAACTTGTGTGTGTCTTGGTGGAGCAGAGACTCCTGGCGCACCCAGCGCTGCTTGCTTACCTCTATTCATTTAATAAATTGTAAATTTCAATTGCAATCCTATTTGGGACCCAGTCATTTATTACAAGTGGGGGCTCGTCCGGGAGGGCTTTGGTTCCTGATTTCTGGTTTGATCTAGGAGAGGCACCCCCAGCATTTGGTGGCTGCTCTTTGAGTCAGGTCGGAACTAATGGCATCTTAAACCTGAATAAAGGTAAGCAAAGTTTCTGATTCTTTTTTTCAGCTCCCTTGCCAGCTGCAGCACTATATTTTGCCCATAATTGTGTGTGTGAGGAT
This sequence comes from Aythya marila, assembly GCF_965140915.1. Lineage (NCBI taxonomy): Eukaryota > Metazoa > Chordata > Aves > Anseriformes > Anatidae > Aythya > Aythya marila. The sequence goes on from NC_139049.1 coordinate 395,545, forward strand.
CCAAACGAAGATGACGGAGTCGTAAGCATTTAAAGCGTATACCGTTCGGTTGGGTGGGGTTCGGTTGCCTGTGTGTGTAAGAGTGTGACTGAGATGGAACTTAGTTCTGAAGCGATTGTGGAGGTCTTCTAACCGCGGTTCCAATCTCCCGCGAGGGACGTGGCCGGTGAAGGACCGAAGGGATTCCTATAGGATTTGTGGGTGTGTGATAGGTCCTCGACCCCCTGCAAGACACTCTTACTAAGGTAACCAAGGGCTGTGGGAATTGCCATAGTAAAATTCCTAGATGGGTCAGACAAAATCGAAGACCAGAGACCAGAAGAAAGGGAGCAAATTACCAGTCATACCACCAGAAAGTCCATTAGGAATAACGATTAGAAATTGGAATGATAGGGACCCCAGAAAAGGAAAAAGTAAATTAAAAATGGTCCAGTATTGTGTGACAGAATGGCCAAAGGAGCCTTTAAGACTACATGTCTTTTGGCCTGTTTTTGCATCCTTTGAAGACTGGATTTGCCAGGCCTTAAATATCCATGTTAATTCAAAGGAAGCTTTTAGCCAGGAAGAAAGTGATTATGCAGGATTATGGATCAGGAGGACTTCACGTCCTTTTCCAGCCTCAATATTTACACTAAAAGCAGGTAAGAAATTTGAAGAAGAAGAAGAACATGACAAAGAAAAAGAAGATAAACGTGAGCCGTTGGATAAGCTACCACCTCCATATCCTAACAATCCACTCCCGGCGGCTCCCCCTCCGGTGGCTGTGGTATCGCCACCAGTACCACTGTTGCCCCAGCTTCCACCACCAACAGCACCAGAATTAGACCGACCTCCGGCCGCATGCAGGAGAAGTAGGACGGACGTATCTGAGAGGGCTTCTCTATATCCCTTAAGGGAGGTAACTGGTGTATAACTGGTGCGTGTCTTGGTGGAGCAGAGACTCCCAGCGTACCCAGCACTGTTTGCTTACCTCTATTCATTCAGTGAATTGTAAACTTTGATTGTATTTGGGACTTTTATTTATTATAACAGACAACCTTGTAAAACGCAGACAACCAGAATCCTTACAGCAATTAGGTGGAAATCACGGCGTAAGAAACATTACCACCTCAAAGAGTAAAAACCTCAAAAGAAATGTGACTTGTAACAGGCCAGCAGCTGTGTATTTTCTGTGAAGCACCAGCTAGATTATGAACCTTGAATAGCACAGTTAAAGGGGAAACAGGGGAGGGTCCCGGTCCTCGGCAGAAAAAAAAAGTGTATAAACTGTGTATGGAATTAGTAGGCACCCTCCTGCTTGTGGGACACCCGCCATTGTAATCTCGAATAATAATGCGACTGTACTGAGATCCTCGACTCAGCCTATGCTATTTGCTACAGATTGATTCAGGGTTTTAAGGTTTCAGGCATTGGGCACTAGGGTTGGGTTTCAGGGTAAGGGGTTTCAGGGTTTATGTTTAGGATTTTAAGGTTTTTAGGGTTGGAGTTTTAACGGTTAGGGTTTTAAGGGTTTGGGGGTTAGGGTTTTAAGGGTTTCAGGGTTAGCGTGTTAGGGTATTAGAGTTTTTTGGGTTGTAGTGTTGATATGTTTTTTAGGGTTAGAGTCTTAAGGTTTTATTTTTGGTCAGTTATTTACGGTTAGGGTTTTAAGATCTTTTTTTGTTTGTTTGTTTGTTTGTTTTTTCAGGTTAGGTTCTCCAGGTCCAGGGTTTTGAGTATCCTAATTTTGGGGGTTTGGATTTTGAGCATCTTAATTTTGGGGGTTAGGCTTTTGTGTGCCCTAATTTTTTGGGATAGGCTTTCAAGCATCCTAAGTAGTTGGCTTAGGGTTTTGAGCATCTTAATGTTTCCAGGATAGGGTTTGGAGCATCCTAAGTTTTCGGGAAAGGGTTTTGAGCATCTCAATATTTCCAGGATAGGGTTTTGAGCGTCCTAAGTTTTCGGGATAGGGTTTGGAGAGTCCTAAGTTTTTGGAATAGGGTTTGGAGAGTCCTAAGTTTTCTGGATAGAGTTTGGAGCATCCTAGTGTTTTCGGGATAGGGTTTTGAGCGTCCAAAGTGTTATAAATTGCCCCCTTAATTAATTTTCAGAGAGCATTGTATTAATCATAGAAAGGAATTTATTGAGTGAGCAAACATCAAGCAAAACAGCACTGGGCGGCCGGGGAGTCTCAGCTCTGCCAATGGCACGCACCTCACCCCCGCCAGGGTCCCTTTTTATTTATATTTTGCTAATTCCTGGATTACGCAGCACATCACGGTATATTCTGCGACTGCACGCACTGTTGCTAGGGGGTCGTCTTTGTCCCTCTGGTGGTCGTGAAGATGAAGGCCGTAGTCTTCCTCGGCGTTGTGGTTCAACTTCTTTTATTATTTGGTCATGTTGGCCCAGTGTTAGACAGGAAGGCATGTATGTCGATACACTACTTTAGCAACTTATCAGGAGATGGTTACATGAGCTTTGCAACAGTGTCTTTGAACAAAAGAGGCAACTGAGATGCAGAAGGAGAATGGGTTGGGGGGGGTCTCTTTTTTGTTACGTTAAGCAAAAGAATTTTCATAGTGTCTAGGCAAGCATTATGCAGCTCCTTACTTCAGCAGGGAGCTTTCGCAACTCCCGCTCCTCAAACAGAACTCCTTGTTTTTATAGTACAAAAGACAATGAACAAACATTTATGGTGTATTACCCTAAGTTTTTGGGTTAGGGTTTTTTGCGTCTTAATGTTTTGGGGTTAGGGTTTGGAGCACCCTAAGTTTTTGGGCTAGGGCTTTGAGCATTCCTAACGTTTTGGGTTGGGTTTGGGTTTTGAGCATCCTAAGATTTTGGGTTAGGGGTTTTAGGCATAGGTCTTCAGGGGTTTAGTGTGGTAAATAGTTTGGGTTAGGTCTGTAGGGGTTTCGAGGTTTTTTGGATGTTCGGGCTTGAGGCTTTTTTTGTAAGGGCGGTGAGGGTTCCAGTGAGTGCTGGTAAATGCAGTTCTCGAGCACTCGGCCTGTGATTGGCCATGCTGGCTGTGCGGGGAATGCTGGTAGGTGTAGTTTTCCGGCACTGGGAGGCCATGTTGTGTGCCCAGAGCATGCCGGGAGATGTAGTTCTCGGGACTCCGGACTTCCGGGAGGCCATGTTGCGTACCCATGGTATGCCGGGAAATGTAGTTGTCGGATTCGGGACTTCCGGGAGGCCATGTTGAATGCCCAGAGCATACCGGGAGATGTAGTTCTCGGGAACTAGGGTTAGGGGCTAGGGCTGGGGCTAGAGTTAGGGTTTCGGGTGAGGGTTGGGGTTGGGGGTTATTGTTAGGGTTAGTGGTTTAGGGTTCGGCTTAGAGGGTTATGGTTAGGGATAGGTTAGGGGTAGGTTTAGAGGGTTAGGGTAAGGGTTAGGGGTTGGGACTGTGGTTAGGCTTAGGGTAAGGGTTAGGGTGAGAGTATTAGGGTTAGGGTTCGGGTTCAGATTAGGGTAAGGGTAAGGGTTAGGGCAAAGGTAAGTGTTAGGGTAAGGCTAAGGGTAAGGCTTAGGGTGAGGATAAGGTTTAGGGAAAGGGTTAGGTTTAGGGTAAGAATAAGGGTAAGCTAATGGTTAGGATAAGGGTCAAGGTTAGGGTAAAGGTTTTCATTTGTTAAAGCTGAAACGCAGTATGCAATCTGGGACGTCACAGCCAGAGCTGCCTATGGCAAGGTGAGAGAGGAAAAGATGGAGCAGATGTTCTACTCCTAGTTTTTTCTTTATACGTAAATAAAAGTTTGAGCTAATTCCAGTTGGAAGAGTTCCAATTACTTGCTTGGTCATAATGTCTTTTAATATTGAAAGCTGCAGCAAAAGCATGGGGATTTTTGCTTCTAGAAACACCCTAGTTCTCTTGTCTGCACTATGCATGCTTTTGAGCTAAAACTGATTAAAAAATAAAAAGAAAAATCAGACACACAAAAAAAAATATGTACAAACGCAGCTGCTGCTGCTCTCTTCCTACTTCCTTGTGCTTTGCCCCTACCCTTCCCAGGTGATTGGGTTTGGGTGCTAGTCGGGGCCAAATGGTATATGAGTCCCAGGCACCCCCTCAGAGAGCTCATTCTGCTTGGGCTGCTCTTTGGGGTGTTTGTTTTTCCTTCGGTCAGTTGCAGGCTTCTTCAGGTGGATGAGAGTTTATGGACTGATGCGTTTGCAAGTAGCGAGGGGTACGCACATCTTTTTGAGGTAACAGCTAGTAGGATCTGTTAGAATAAACTAATGTAGTATTGATGCCTTTATTGCATGCAGTTCTTTATCAGGTGAGTAACTGATGCGAGTAACTGAAGTCAATGTTACTTGGTGTGTTTGCTCTGCAGTGCCTGTGCGGACTATTGCACGAGACACAGCTTTCTGACATCTGGCCCAGCAACTACTAAATAAGGGGAGGGGAGAAGCTGAAGAACGACCAAAGGACAAAGCCTGGGAGGAAGACTACGAGCCTTCAGTATGAGCGGCCCCCAGAGGGACCACCGGAGACTGATAACGCCTGCACCAGTGGGAGGGTTCGGATTCTGGGAACTAATTAGAATAACCCTGCCTTTTGTAGAAGTAGTAATGAATATGTATTGGCCTAGCAGCATAAAAACCAGCCGCCTGATGTAACTTGTGTGCGTCTTGGTGGAGCAGAGACTCCTGGCGCACCCAGCGCTGCTTGCTTACCTCTATTCATGTAATAAATTGTAAACATTAATTGTAAGCCTATTTGGGACTCGGTCATTTATTACAAGTGGGACCTCCCGATGGGTGGAAGCTGTCGGGATAGCTCGGGATGCTGAGGCGTGGTGCTGCAAGGAGGTTGGTGGTCGGTGGCGCCCTGGGCAGGCCGAATTGGGAGGGGGCGAGGCGGCGGGTGGTCGGTGGCTTCTGTGGAAAAGGCGCTTGTATGGGGGGCTGCGCGTTCAGAGGAACCTTGACAGGCTGCAGATAGGGGCAGGCAGGAACCTTTTGAAGATCAGGAGAGGGAAATGCCAAGCCCTACCCCTAGGGAGAAACACCTCTGTTTACCAGCACTGTCTAGCTCGATACTGAATAAGCATTTCTTCATGGAAGGGGTGCTTTGCTATTAGAACAGGCTGCCCGGGGAAGTGGTAAGAGACCCGATCCTTAAAAGTATTGAAGAGACATGTGGACATAGCCCGGGAGTCCGGCCTCCGGCAGGGCGGGAGCTGGCTCTTCCGAGCCCCTGTGCTCCGGTCTTGTGCGACGCGTTTGCAAGCAGCACCGGGTGCCGGGTCCGACATCGGACGGTTCGGGGACGGCGATTCCGGGGCCGTCGGCTAGCGGGGGCCGGCTATGTCGTGTCCCGGGGATCCGACTTCAGGGGGCGTGGGGGCCGGCCGTGCAGTGAAGCGGGGGGCTGGCGTCCGCCGTCCTCCCAGAGAGCGGGCTTTCGGTGCCGTGCAGTTCGGTGGCCGGCCGTCCCGAAAGCCTGGGCACCGGTCTTGTGCTAGACTCAGCGGGGTCCGGGGCCGAACTCGGCTTCTCGGGGCCGGCGGTCGCGGTGTCCAGGTGTCCCGCCTCGGGCGGCGCGGGGCCGGCTGTCCCTAGCAGCTGGGCTCCCAAGAGCTTCTGGGCTCCCAAGCGTCGCCCAAGACCGGATCGCAGAGAATCGGGACGGCCGGCCACACCGCTGCGACTAGCACAAGCGTCTCCCGACAACGGAGCCCAGGGGCTTGCGAGGGTCAGATCCCGCGCCCCGGGATAGAGAAACGGGGAGCGCGGGTCGGCCGGCCGCAGCTTCGCACGGGACCGAACCCCCTGTCTCCGGCACGGCCAGACCCCGAGCCGGCAGACAGCAGCCTCCCGCTTCACGGCACAGTCGGCCCCCAACCCGCCCGAGTTCTGATCGCCGGGACACGGGACAGCCGGCCGCACCGCCCGAGGCCGGACACCTGGAGCCCGGGACCGCCGTCCCTGACAAAGCCAAAGTCGGACCCGGACCCCGGTGCTGCTAGCACACGCGTCGCACAGGACCGCAGCCTAGGACCTCGGGACGGTCGCATCCCGCGCCTCCGGCAGGAGCTACCCGGGAGGGCAGGACGGCCTGCCGCAGCTCCGCAAGAGACCGAACCTGCTGGATTCCGGGACGGCCAGAGCCCGAGCCGGTGGGCAGCAGCCTCCCGCTTCACGGCTCGGCAGGCACCCACGTCGCCCGACTTCGGACCCACGGGACAGCCGGCACCCGCGCCGCCGGAGGCCGGACACACGGGCCTCGGGACCACCGTCCCCGAGCCTCCCGAGGTCGGACCCGGACCCCGTGTGTTGGGGCTGTCTGAGCTGGAGTCACCTTTTCTCTGCAGCAGCCCGCACAGTGCTGTACTCTGCATTCGTAGCTGGAACAGCACTGATATCACTCCAGTGTTGTGTCTGCATAGTGCTGGCAGGACTCCTTCCATGCCCCCAAGAGCCAGCAGGCTAGGGGTGGGCAAGTGATGAGGAGGGGACTTTGTCGGGCCAGCTGACCTAAACCAACCAAAGGGATAATCTGTAACACCCCATGTCATAATGCTCGGTTTTCTGGTAATACTTTTCTGTGTGGATATGTTGTATGTAGCCCACTCTCTGTTTTCTCTTTTCCTTTACATCCGATCGGGGAAAATGTTGAAGTCTGTGCTTGTTTTTTTATCATGTTATGCTGTATCATACTGGCCTTCAGTTTTGTTTGGTGTTCAAGCCCTGCATTGTTATCCTCCTGGTCTCCTGGAGATTATCTTATTGAAAATATTAAGAATTACAGTGCCTTATTTTTTGCCCCCAGCAGTCAATCAGTGACTAATATCGGGTGTGGTGCCTTCTACTTTTCTCCCTGTGGGCTACTTACAGCAGCCTTTCAGTATCTCGGTTACCCCTGGTGAGATATTATCCTCCTATTACTAGGTCTAGTGTTTGTCTTCTTCCCCAAGGCAAAGCAGTTTATTAAGAATATTATCCAAGGACCTGTCCCCAGACAAAGTTGTGGGTGGCAAGGTGTGTGGGGGGATTTGGGCAGGTACCTATCACGGTTTTTTCCTCCAATGGTTCTAAATTTCACCCCTGAAAAAGTACAAAATCCAAGAAAGTTGGTAGAATGTTTGAAAGATGTATGCCCTGACCCTGGCAATACTAGAGAACTCCACTAGCTGGCTGCACTCTGCTGGGGTCTGGCTTACGCCTATCAGATGTCAATTAACATTGCCCAGCACCCTCAAGGGGATAGGGAGGTTCTTGAATTTGATGATGAGACAGCATACGCTGTGACCACCCCAGAGGACCGACCATCTTTGGTATCAGTCGCCCCCGTAGTAAAGACAAAACAGTGGAAACGGAGATCAGGTCGTTTAGTAAGGGAAGGAGCGCCTCCTATGGATGAGGGAGAAGAGGAAAAGGCAAGCGGCTCTAAAGCAGCGTTATCACGGCAACATCACGACGAAGAGACTGAAATCATAGATGAATCAGAAACTACTCGGTCTCTATCCTTGAGTGAGCTGCGAGAAATACGAAAAGACTTCAGTCGCCATCCAGGTGAGCACATCCTCACTTGGCTGCTTCGACGCTGGGATAGTGGGGCCAATACCCAACAGCTAGAAGGCAACGAAGCCAAGCAGCTGGGATCCCTTTCTGGAGAAAGGCTCATTGACAGAGTAATTGGAAGAGAGGCACAAGTTATCAGCCTCTGGAGGCGAATCTTAACAGCTGTGAAGGAAAGGTATCCCCACAAAGAGGGTATTGTCTCCCAAGTAAACAAATGGACCACTATGGATAAGGGACCACTATGGATATGGATAAGATTCCAGCAGCTGCGGGAATTAGCTGTGCTGGAGATGCTTTATAGTGATTTAAACAACGCCCAGGCACCTAAAGACCCCGATGAAGTCCAATGCACAGCGTCCATGTGGCGGAAGTTTGTACGGGCTGCACCCCCAACACATGCCAGCACACTGGCAGTCATGGTTGGGACGAGGGGATGGGGCCAACTGTGGACAACGTGTCCAATCAACTTCATAAATATGAAGAAAATCTCTCTGCCCCAGTACGGGGCTGCATTTCAGCTGTGGAGAGACTGTCCCAACGGTTAGATGAACACATAGCTTCGTCCTCACCTAGACGGAAAAATCTTTCGGCCTTCAAGCGCCAGCAGTCCCTGGCTCAAACAAGGGAGAATCCGGGACGCACACCGCGAGGTACCTTGTGGCTTTATTTACGTGACCACGGGGAAGATATGAGGAAGCGGGACGGTGAACCGACGTCGGCCCTAGCTGCTCGGCTACGTGAGCTACGGAAAGATACAGCAGCAACAAAGAGGGCTGTCAGTGCCAGACATGCTAGAACTCCAGTACGAACTAGAGTCAAAGGCAGCCAAGTGGAATGCTACTATCGATACTGCTAATGCATTTTTCTCTATCCGTCTAGCAGCAGCATGCACGCCACAATTTGCTTTCACTTGGAGGGGCATTCAGTACACTTGGAATCGACTGCCCCAGGGGTGGAAACACAGCCCTGCCATCTGCCATGGACTGATCCAGACGACACTGGAACAGGGGAACGCTCCTGAACACCTGCAGTACATCGATGATATCATCGTATGGGGTAACACAGCAGAAGAAGTTTTTGGGAAAGGGAAGAAAATAATTCCAATTCTCCTGAAAGCTGGATTTGCCATTAAACAGAATAAGGTCAAGGGACCTGCACAGGAAATCCAGTTCTTGGGGGTAAAATGGCAGGATGGACGTCGCCACATTCCGACGGATGTGATCAACAAAATAACAGTTCTGTCTCCGCCAACCAGCAAAAAAGAAACAGACGCGTTCCTAGGTCTTGTGGGATTTTGGAGAATGTATGTGCCAGGCTACAGTCAGCTTGTCAGTCCTCTATACTGAGTGACTCGAAAGAGGAATTGACCATTGAGGCCATCACACAGGTTACCCATCAGTGTGAGACCTGTGCTGCAATCAAACGAGCCATGAGGGTAAAGCCTTCCTGGAACAGGGGCAGATGGCTTGGATTTCGATATGGTGAGGTCTGGCAGATCGGACCACTTCCACAAACCCGCCAAGGCAAACGGTACATATTCACCATGGAAGAAGCAACTACTGGGTGGCTGGAAACATACCCTGTAAACCATGCCACGGCCCGAAACACTATCTTGGGCCTGGAAAGACAAGTGCTGTGGCGACATGGTCCACCAGAAAGAATTGAGTCCGACAATGGGAATCACCTCCGAAACAATTTGATCACTTCCTGGGCCAAGAGATATGGCATTGAATGGGTGTATCACATCCCTTATCACCCACAAGCCTCTGGGAAGGTTGAGAGGTACAATGGACTGTTAAAAACTATGCTGCGAGCATTGGGTGCTGCGACATGGAAACATTAGGATATAAACCTACCAGAGGCCACTTGGTTAGTTAACAACAGGGGTCTGAAAGCCGTGCTGGTCCTGCTGAAACAAAACCCGTACACAATGTGGGAGAAGCTAAAGTCACTGTAGTGCATGTGGGGAAGTGGATGGGGAAGGCGGTGTGGGTTGCCCCTGCCATGGGAAAAGGCAAACCCACTCGTGGGATTGTCTTTGCCCAAGGTCCAGGGTATACCTGGTGGGTGATGCAGAAAGATGGGGATATCAAGTGTGTGCCTCAAGGAGATTTAACACTGGGAGAAAATTAATCTTAAAGAGAAGCACAGACATAAAAATGCTTCAATGGACAGAAAACTATGGTGATGAGACCATCTATATACTAAACTGACCTAATTGTGACACAAATGTTATGAAATAAGGGGTGGAAGTTGTGTTGGGTTTGTCTGAGCTGGAGTCACCTTTTCCCTGCAGCAGCCCGCACAGCGCTGTACTCTGCACTCGTAGCTGGGACAACACTGAAATCACTCCAGTGTTGTGTCTATTGCTGCATAGTGCTGGCACAGCATCAGGACTCCTTCCAAGTCCCCAAGAGCCAGGCACGGGTGCCGGCTGTCCCGTGTCCCGTGGGTCCGAACTCGGGCTGCGTGGGGTCCGGCCATCACGCTTCCCAGGGCTCCGGTCTTGGGCGACGCATGTGTCAACCGCACCGGGTTCCCGGTCCGACCTCGGGACGCACGGGAGACCGTGTGTGACTTCGTGCGGTTCGGAGACGGCGATGCCGAGGCCCGTGTGTCCGGCCTCCGGCGGCGCGGGTGCCGGCTGTCCCGTGGGTCTGAAGTCGGGCGACGTGGGTGCCTGCCGAGCCGTGAAGCGGGAGGCTGCTGCCCACCGGCTCGGGCTCTGGCCGTCCCGGAATCCAGCAGGTTCGGTCTCTTGCGGAGCTGTGGCAGGCCGTCCTGCCCTCCCGGGTAGCTCCTGCCGGAGGCGCGGGATGCGACCGTCCCGAGGTCCTGGGCTGCGGTCCTGGGTGACGCGTGTGCTAGCCGCACCGGGGTTCGGGTCCGACTTTGGCTTTGTCAGGGACGGCGGTCCCGGGCTCCAGGTGTCCGGCCTCGGGCGGTGCGGCCGGCTGTCCCGTGTCCCGGCGATCAGAACTCGGGCGGGTTGGCGGCCGACTGTGCCGTGAAGCGGGAGGCTGCTGTCTGCCGGCTCGGGGTCTGGCCGTGCCGGAGACAGGGGGTTCGGTCCCGTGCGAAGCTGCGGCCGGCCGACCCGCGCTCCCCGTTTCTCTATCCCGGGGCGCGGGATCTGACCCTCGCAAGCCCCTGGGCTCCGTTGTCGGGAGACGCTTGTGCTAGTCGCAGCGGTGTGGCCGGCCGTCCCGATTCTCTGCGATCCGGTCTTGGGCGACGCTTGGGAGCCCAGAAGCTCTTGGGAGCCCAGCTGCTAGGGACAGCCGGCCCCGCGCCGCCCGAGGCGGGACACCTGGACACCGCGACCGCCGGCCCCGAGAAGCCGAGTTCGGCCCCGGACCCCGCTGAGTCTAGCACAAGACCGGTGCCCAGGCTTTCGGGACGGCCGGCCACCGAACTGCACGGCACCGAAAGCCCGCTCTCTGGGAGGACGGCGGACGCCAGCCCCCCGCTTCACTGCACGGCCGGCCCCCACGCCCCCTGAAGTCGGATCCCCGGGACACGACATAGCCGGCCCCCGCTAGCCGACGGCCCCGGAATCGCCGTCCCCGAACCGTCCGATGTCGGACCCGGCACCCGGTGCTGCTTGCAAACGCGTCGCACAAGACCGGAGCACAGGGGCTCGGAAGAGCCAGCTCCCGCCCTGCCGGAGGCCGGACTCCCGGGCTATGTCCACATGTCTCTTCAATACTTTTAAGGATCGGGTCTCTTACCACTTCCCCGGGCAGCCTGTTCTAATAGCAAAGCACCCCTTCCATGAAGAAATGCTTATTCAGTATCGAGCTAGACAGTGCTGGTAAACAGAGGTGTTTCTCCCTAGGGGTAGGGCTTGGCATTTCCCTCTCCTGATCTTCAAAAGGTTCCTGCCTGCCCCTATCTGCAGCCTGTCAAGGTTCCTCTGAACGCGCAGCCCCCCATACAAGCGCCTTTTCCACAGAAGCCACCGACCACCCGCCGCCTCGCCCCCTCCCAATTCGGCCTGCCCAGGGCGCCACCGACCACCAACCTCCTTGCAGCACCACGCCTCAGCATCCCGAGCTATCCCGACAGCTTCCACCCATCGGGAGGTCCCACTTGTAATAAATGACCGAGTCCCAAATAGGCTTACAATTAATGTTTACAATTTATTACATGAATAGAGGTAAGCAAGCAGCGCTGGGTGCGCCAGGAGTCTCTGCTCCACCAAGACGCACACAAGTTACATCAGGCGGCTGGTTTTTATGCTGCTAGGCCAATACATATTCATTACTACTTCTACAAAAGGCAGGGTTATTCTAATTAGTTCCCAGAATCCGAACCCTCCCACTGGTGCAGGCGTTATCAGTCTCCGGTGGTCCCTCTGGGGGCCGCTCGTACTGAAGGCTCGTAGTCTTCCTCCCAGGCTTTGTCCTTTGGTCGTTCTTCAGCTTCTCCCCTCCCCTTATTTAGTAGTTGCTGGGCCAGATGTCAGAAAGCTGTGTCTCGTGCAATAGTCCGCACAGGCACTGCAGAGCAAACACACCAAGTAACATTGACTTCAGTTACTCGCATCAGTTACTCACCTGATAAAGAACTGCATGCAATAAAGGCATCAATACTACATTAGTTTATTCTAACAGATCCTACTAGCTGTTACCTCAAAAAGATGTGCGTACCCCTCGCTACTTGCAAACGCATCAGTCCATAAACTCTCATCCACCTGAAGAAGCCTGCAACTGACCGAAGGAAAAACAAACACCCCAAAGAGCAGCCCAAGCAGAATGAGCTCTCTGAGGGGGTGCCTGGGACTCATATACCATTTGGCCCCGACTAGCACCCAAACCCAATCACCTGGGAAGGGTAGGGGCAAAGCACAAGGAAGTAGGAAGAGAGCAGCAGCAGCTGCGTTTGTACATATTTTTTTTTGTGTGTCTGATTTTTCTTTTTATTTTTTAATCAGTTTTAGCTCAAAAGCATGCATAGTGCAGACAAGAGAACTAGGGTGTTTCTAGAAGCAAAAATCCCCATGCTTTTGCTGCAGCTTTCAATATTAAAAGACATTATGACCAAGCAAGTAATTGGAACTCTTCCAACTGGAATTAGCTCAAACTTTTATTTACGTATAAAGAAAAAACTAGGAGTAGAACATCTGCTCCATCTTTTCCTCTCTCACCTTGCCATAGGCAGCTCTGGCTGTGACGTCCCAGATTGCATACTGCGTTTCAGCTTTAACAAATGAAAACCTTTACCCTAACCTTGACCCTTATCCTAACCATTAGCTTACCCTTATTCTTACCCTAAACCTAACCCTTTCCCTAAACCTTATCCTCACCCTAAGCCTTACCCTTAGCCTTACCCTAACACTTACCTTTGCCCTAACCCTTACCCTTACCCTAATCTGAACCCGAACCCTAACCCTAATACTCTCACCCTAACCCTTACCCTAAGCCTAACCACAGTCCCAACCCCTAACCCTTACCCTAACCCTCTAAACCTACCCCTAACCTATCCCTAACCATAACCCTCTAAGCCGAACCCTAAACCACTAACCCTAACAATAACCCCCAACCCCAACCCTCACCCGAAACCCTAACTCTAGCCCCAGCCCTAGCCCCTAACCCTAGTTCCCGAGAACTACATCTCCCGGTATGCTCTGGGCATTCAACATGGCCTCCCGGAAGTCCCGAATCCGACAACTACATTTCCCGGCATACCATGGGTACGCAACATGGCCTCCCGGAAGTCCGGAGTCCCGAGAACTACATCTCCCGGCATGCTCTGGGCACACAACATGGCCTCCCAGTGCCGGAAAACTACACCTACCAGCATTCCCCGCACAGCCAGCATGGCCAATCACAGGCCGAGTGCTCGAGAACTGCATTTACCAGCACTCACTGGAACCCTCACCGCCCTTACAAAAAAAGCCTCAAGCCCGAACATCCAAAAAACCTCGAAACCCCTACAGACCTAACCCAAACTATTTACCACACTAAACCCCTGAAGACCTATGCCTAAAACCCCTAACCCAAAATCTTAGGATGCTCAAAACCCAAACCCAACCCAAAACGTTAGGAATGCTCAAAGCCCTAGCCCAAAAACTTAGGGCGCTCCAAACCCTAACCCCAAAACATTAAGACGCAAAAAACCCTAACCCAAAAACTTAGGGTAATACACCATAAATGTTTGTTCATTGTCTTTTGTACTATAAAAACAAGGAGTTCTGTTTGAGGAGCGGGAGTTGCGAAAGCTCCCTGCTGAAGTAAGGAGCTGCATAATGCTTGCCTAGACACTATGAAAATTCTTTTGCTTAATTTTCTTTTTAAAGAGATTTAAATTCTTAAAAATTCTTTTGCGCGCAACAGTGCGCGCAGTCGCAGAATATACCAGGATGTGCTGCGTAATCCCGGAATTAGCAAGGTATAAAAAGGGACCCTGGCAGGGGTGAGGTGCGTGCCGTTGGCGGAGCTGAGACTCCCCAGCTGCCCAGTGCTGTTTTGCTTGATGTTTGCTTACTCAATAAATTCCTTTCTATGATTAATACAATGCTCTCTGAAAATTAATTAAGGGGGCAACTTATAACACTTTGGACGCTCAAAACCCTATCCCGAAAACACTAGGACGCTCCAAACCCTATCCCGAAAACAGGACGCTCAAAGCCCTTACCCAAAAACATTAGGATGCTCCAAGCCCTACCCAAAAACATTCAGACACTCAAAACCCAAACCCAAAACATTAAGATGCTCCAAACCCTATCCGGAAAACATTAGGAAGCTCAAAGACCTATCCCAAAAACTTAGGACGCTCAAAACCCTATCCTGGAAACACTGAGATGCTCAGAACCCTATCCTGAAAATTTAGGACGCTCCAAACCCTAACCCAAAAACATTAGGACGCTCAAAGCCCCAACCCAAAACATTAGGACGCTCCAAACCCTATCCTGGAAACATTAAGATGCTCAAAACCCTATCCTGAAAACTGAGGATGCTCATTACCCAGACCCAAAATATTAAGATGCTCAAAACCCTAACCCAACTACTTAGGATGCTTGAAAGCCTATCCCAAAAAATTAGGGCACACAAAAGCCTAACCCCCAAAATTAAGATGCTCAAAATCCAAACCCCCAAAATTAGGATACTCAAAACCCTGGCCCTGGAGAACCTAACCTGAAAAAAAAAACAAACAAACAAACAAAAAAAGATCTTAAAACCCTAACCGTAAATAACTGACCAAAAATAAAACCTTAAGACTCTAACCCTAAAAAACATATCAACACTACAACCCAAAAAACTCTAATACCCTAACACGCTAACCCTGAAACCCTTAAAACCCTAACCCCCAAACCCTTAAAACCCTAACCGTTAAAACTCCAACCCTAAAAACCTTAAAATCCTAAACATAAACCCTGAAACCCCTTACCCTGAAACCCAACCCTAGTGCCCAATCCCTGAAACCTTAAAACCCTGAATCAATCTGTAGCAAATAGCATAGGCTGAGTCGAGGATCTCAGTACAGTAGCATTATTATTCGAGATTACAATGGCGGGTGTCCCACAAGCAGGAGGGTGCCTACTAATTCCATACAGAGTTTATACACTTTTTTTTTCTGCCGAGGACCAGGACCCTCCCCTGTTTCCCCATTAACTGTGCTATTCAAGGTTCATAATCTAGCTGGTGCTTCACAGAAAATACACAGCTGCTGGCCTGTTACAAGTCACATTTCTTTTGAGGTTTTTACTCTTTGAGGTGGTAATGTTTCTTACGCCGTGATTTCCACCTAATTGCTGTAAGGATTCTGGTTGTCTGCGTTTTACAAGGTTGTCTGTTATAATAAATAAAAGTCCCAAATAGGATTACAATCAAAGTTTACAATTCACTGAATGAATAGAGGTAAGCAAACAGTGCTGGGTACGCCGGGAGTCTCTGCTCCACCAAGACACGCACCAGTTATACGCCAGTTACCTCCCTTAAGGGATATAGAGAAGCCCTCTCAGATACGTCCGTCCTACTTCTCCTGCATGCGGCCGGAGGTCGGTCTAATTCTGGTGCTGTTGGTGGTGGAAGCTGGGGCAACGGTGGTACTGGTGGTGATACCACAGCCACCGGAGGGGGAGCCGCCGGGGGTGGATTGTTAGGATATGGAGGTGGTAGCTTATCCAACGGCTCACGTTTATCTTCTTTTTCTTTGTCATGTTCTTCTTGTTCTTCAAATTTCTTACCTGCTTTTAGTGTAAATATTGAGGCTGGAAAAGGACGTGAAGTCCTCCTGATCCATAATCCTGCATAATCACTTTCTTCCTGGCTAAAAGGTTCCTTTGAATTAACATGGATATTTAAGGCCTGGCAAATCCAGTCTTTGAAGGATCCAAAAACAGGCCAAAAGACATGTAGTCTTAAAGGCTCCTTTGGCCATTCTGTCACACAATACTGGACCATTTTTAATTTACTTTTTCCTTTTCTGGGGTCCCTATCATTCCAATTTCTAATCGTTATTCCTAATGGACTTTCTGGTGGTATGACTGGTAATTTGCTCCCTTTCTTCTGGTCTCTGGTCTTCGATTTTGTCTGACCCATCTAGGAATTTTACTATGGCAATTCCCACAGCCCTTGGTTACCTTAGTAAGAGTGTCTTGCAGGGGGTCGAGGACCTATCACACACCCACAAATCCTATAGGAATCCCTTCGGTCCTTCACCGGCCAAGTCCCTTGTGGGAGATTGAAAACGCGGTTAGAAGACCTTCACAATCGCTTCGGAACTAAGTTCCGTCTCAGTCACACTCTTACACACACAGGCAACCGAACCCCACCCAACCGAACGGTATACGCTTTAAATGCTTACGACTCCGTCATCTTTGTTCGGATCTTCACACACACAATTACGGGCAAAATATAGTGCTGCAGCTGGCAAGGGAGCTGAAAAAAAGAATCAGAAACTTTGCTTACCTTTATTCAGGTTCAAGATGCCATTAGTTCCGACCTGACTCAAAGAGCAGCCACCAAATGGTGGGGGTGCCTCTCCTAGATCAAACCAGAAATCAGGAACCAAAGCCCTCCCGGACAAGCCCCCACTTGTAATAAATGACTGGGTCCCAAATACGATTGCAATTAATGTTTATGATTTATTAAAGGAATAGAGGTAAGCAAGCAGCGCTGGGTGCGCCAGGAGTCTCTGCTCCACCAAGACACACACAAGTTACATCAGGCGGCTGCTTTTTATGCTGCTAGGCTAATACATATTCATTACTACTTCTACAAAAGGCAGGGTTATTCTAATTAGTTCCCAGAATCCAAACCCTCCCACTGGTGCAGGCGTTATCAGTCTCTGGTGGTCCCTCTGGGGGCCGCTCGTACTGAAGGCTCGTAGTCTTCCTCCCAGGCTTTTCTCTTGTCCATCTCCTTTGTCCATCTTGGCTGGATGGCAGACACTTGCATAGTGTCCCATGCAACAGTTGTAATAGTTAGCAGTTATTCTGAAACCCCTTTGTTCTCTTATCCCCTATTGACCCGAATTGCTGGACCATTCCTTTGCTAGATACAAGAACTATATATATTAACCACTCTGGTTTTCTCAGACTTTTCATCATATCATGCGGCCCTAGCATTGTTCCATATTGACACGAATCAGATGAACTCATTTCACACTGTTAAGCTGTCTTATCACTGCAAGCATATCTCAATACCACCTTCCTTCCCTCTACAGGATGTAACTGCGCAAAAACAACATTTTTATTCCCACAACCTTGATCCCCTTACCCTGAAATCCTTATTCCCCTTAAACCTAACAACTCTAACCACAACCCTAACCCTTATTATCAACCCCCTAACGCTAATGACATTGACCTTAATCCAAACCCCAAACTGCCCCTAACCCCAGACAATCAACAACGAAACACACACACACAAAGATGGAAACTACAAAAAAGGCAAAACCCTGGATACAGGCCCCAAATCACAAATACGCAACCAAAATGCTACAGAAAAGCCCCAGATGCAGGCCCCAAATGCTACTGCTAGGCCTCAAAAGCTCAAGATGCATCCCAAAGCAAAAATGCAGACCCCAAACGTTACAGAAAAGCCCCCAAACCCAGGCTGCACAAGTCTACAAACTGCCAACAGAAGCAGGCACCAACCACACCCAGATGCAGATCCCAACTGCCCACAAGCAGCTCCTACCCCACCACCCCCTCCCAAGAACTGGACTCCACCCAGACACTGGTCCAAGACCCGGACCCGACCCCCACCACCCCCCCTACCCTCCCCCCGACACAGGTGTACAAGCAGCTCACAACCCACCCCTTCAGAGACCGGTCCCACTCCCCACCCCCCCCCCAAGACATGGGATGCGGAGGTGTACAACCAACTCCCAACTCCCTCCCCCTCAAAGGGAGGCCCCAAATACCCCCAAATGGAGGCTCCTAGAGTGAACAAACACCTCCCAACTTCCCCAGGCACAGGCCAACCCCCCCCCCCCCCCCCAAACACAGGCCACAAAGGTGTATAAACAGCCCAGACCCCCCTCCAAGACCATGGCCCCTATAGTGTACAAGCAGCTCCCAACCACCCACAGATGCAGGCCCCAACCCTTCTCAAAAGGGAGGCACTTAGAATGCATGAGCAACTCCCAACCAGCCTAAACATAGGTCCAAAAGTGCACAAGCAGCTCCCAACCCCCCTCAAATACAGACCCC
The DNA here is from genome assembly GCF_965140915.1 of Aythya marila. Taxonomy (NCBI): domain Eukaryota; kingdom Metazoa; phylum Chordata; class Aves; order Anseriformes; family Anatidae; genus Aythya; species Aythya marila. The sequence continues at coordinate 413,723 of NC_139049.1, forward strand.
AAAAGTGTACAAGTAGCTCCCCCCCGAGAGACAGGACCCAAAGGTGTACAACCAGTTCCCAACACCCCTGAGACACAGGCCACAACCGCCCCCCCAGACACAGCGACCCAAATTCTACAAGCAGCTCCCAACCCCTGCCAGGCAGGTCGCCTACCCTATACAAGCAGCTCCCAACCCTCCCCCCCCCCCCCCAAGGGAGGCCCCCAAGCCCCCACAAACACAGGCCCCTACAGTGTACAGGCAGCTCCCAGCCGCCCCCAGATGCTGGCCCCAAAGTTGTACAAACAGCTCCCAGCCACCCTGCAGAAACAGATTCCTACATTGTACAAGCAGTTCCCAGCCCGCTAGACACAGGCCCTGACCCCCCACAGATGCAGGCCCCAAAGGTGTACAAGCAGCTCCCACCCCTCCCCCAGACGCAGGTCCCAAGCCTCCCCCCCAAACACAAGCCCCTACAACCAGCACCCAACCCCCTACCCCCGATGCCAGGCCCAAAGGTGTAGAAGCAGCTCCAAACCTCCTCCCTCAACCCAGGCTCCAACAGTGTACAAGCAGCTCCCAACCAACCCTCCCCTTCCGCACCCCGCCCCCCCCCCCCCCCCCCCCCCCCCCCGACAATGGCTCCAAAGGAATACAAAGAGCTCCCACCCCTCCCCAGATGCTGGTCTCAACCCCAGATGCTGGTCTAACCTTACCCTTAACCTTTAGCTAATACTTAATCTTACGTTTTTCTCACCCTAACCCTATAATTAACCATAACCATTACCCTAACACTTAACCTTACCCTTACAATAAGCCATACAACAACACTTAAATGTACACTTACGCTTAAACTTACCCTAGCAATTACTCTTTCAATTACTCCTACCCTTACCCTTACACTTACCCTTACCCTTACCCTTCTCCATACCATTACCCTTACCCTAAACCTTACACTTACCCTTATCCTTACCCTAACCCTCACCCTTACCATTAACCATACCCTTACTCTTCTCCTTACCCTAAACCTTACCCCAACCCTTACCCTGACCCTTACATTAACCCTAACCCTTAACCTAAACCTTACACTTACTCTTAACCTTAACCTTACCCTTAAACTAATACATACCCGTACATTTCCCTCACCATAACCCTAATTTTAACAGTACCCATTACCCTAACACTTATCCTTACCTAACCCTAACCCTTACTCTAACCCTTACCCTGACCCGTACCCTTACACTTACCCTTACCGTTACACTTACCCTAACCCTTTCCCTTACCATTACCGATACCCTTACCCTTACCCTTACCCTTATCATTACCCTTATCCTTAACCTAACCCTTATCCTAACACCCTTACCCTAATCCTACACCTTTCTGCTACACTTACCCTTCGCCTAAATCTAAACCTTACACTTACCCTTACCCTCACCCTTACCATTACCCATATCCTTACTCTTACCCTTACCCTAAACCTTACCCTTCCTTTTCCGTTATCATTAACCTTAACCTTACCCTATCCCTTACAATTATCCTTGTCCATACAACTTACCCTTACCCTAACACTTACCCTTAACCTAACTCTAAACCTAAACCTTACCTGAAACCTTACCCTGACCCTTACATTAACCCTAACCCTTATCCTAAACCTTACACTTACTCTAAACCTTAACCTTACCCTTAACCTTAACCTAATCCTTACCCTTACGTTTCCCTCACCATAAGCCTAAAATTTACCCTAACCATTACCCTAACACCCTTACCCTAACCCTTACTCTAACCCTTACAATGACCCGTACCCTTACACATACACTTACACTTACTCTTACCCTAAACCTTACCCTTACCCTAACACTTACCCTTATCGTAAACCTTACCCTTTCTGCTACACTTACCATTAGCCTAAATCTAAATCTTACACTTACCCCTACCTGAACCGAATACTTACCCTTACGTTTCCCTCACCCTAACCCTAAAATTAACCCTAACCATTATTCTAACCCTTACCCTGACCCATACCCTTACACTCACCCTTACCCTTACATTACCATAACTCTTACCCATACCATAACCCATACCCTAAAACATATTTGTACCCTTAACCTTACCGTTACCCTTACCCTTACCCTTACTCTATTTGTTACCCTTACGCTTACCCTTAACATAAACATTACCATTAATCTTACCCTTACGCTAACCCTTACCCTTACCCTATCCCTTACACTTTTCCTTATCCATACCCTTAACCTTACCCCAACCCTTACCCTTAAGCTGAACCTAACCCTAAACCTTACCCCAAACCTTTCCCTGAACCTTACATTAACACTAACCCTTAACCTAAACCTTACACTTACTCTTAACCTTAACCTTACCCTTAACCTTAAGCTAGTACTTAACCTTACATTTTTCTCACCCTAATCCTAAAATTAACCCTAACCATTACCCTAACACTTAACCGTTACACTTACCCTTATTCTATCCGTTACCCTTACGCTTTCTTTTAACGTAAACCTTACCCTTGACCTTACCCTTACCATAAGCCATACAACAACACTTACATGTACACTTACGCTTACACTTACCCTAGCAATTACTCGTACAATTACCCTTACCCTTAACCTAAGCCGAAACCTTAAACCTTACAGTAAACCTTACCCTTTCTGCTACACTTCCCCTTAGCCTAAATCTAAACCTTACACTTACCCTTACTGTAACCCTCACCCTTATCATTACCAATACCCTTACTCTTACCCTTACCCTAACCCTTACTCTAACCCTTACAATTACCCGTACTTTTACACATACCCTTACACTTACCCTTACTCTTAAACTTACACTAACCCTTACCCTTAACTAAATCTAACCCTTACACTAAACATCATCCTTACCCTTACCATTATCCCTTCTCTTACCCTTACCCTAAACGTTTCCCAAACCCTAACCCTTACATTAAACCTAACCCTTACCTTAACTCTTAACCTTATCCTTAAACTTAACCTAATACTTACCCTTACGTTTCCCTCACCCTAAATCTAAAATTAGCCTAACCACTACCCTAACACTTACCCTTACTCTAACCCTTGCCCTAAACAGTACCCTTACACTTCCACTTACCCACTTAATTGTAAGAGTTAGGATAACGTTAACCTTAAGGGTGACCCTTTAGCTTATCCTTAATGTTTATGGTTAGGTTAAGGGTAAGGGTAATGGTTTGGTAAGGGTAAGGTTAAGGGTAATTGTACGAGTAATTGCTAGGGTAAGTGTAAGCGTAAGTGTACATGTAAGTGTTGTTGTAGGGCTTATGGTAAGGGTAAGGTCAAGGGTAAGGTTTATGTTAAGGGTAAGCGTAAGGGTAACGGATAGAGTAAGGGTAAGGGTAAGGTTAAGGGTAACGGTAAGGTTAAGGGTACAAATATGTGTTAGGGTATGGGTTATGGTATGGGTAAGAATTAGGGTGAGTATAAGGGTAAGGGTAAGGGTACAGGTCAGGGTAAGGGTTAGAGTAAGGGTTAGGGTTAGGGTTAGGGTAAGGTTAAGTGTTAGGGTAATGGTTAGGGTTAGTTTTAGGGTTAAAGTCAGGAAAACGTATGCCTATGTATTAGGTGAATGTTAAGGGTAAGGTTAAGGTTAAGAGTAAGTGTAAGGTTTAGGGTAAGGGTTAGGGTTAATTTAAGGGTCAGGGTAAGGGTTGGGGTAAGGTTTAGGGTAAGGGTTAGGTTAAGGATAAGTGTTAGGGTAAGGGTAATGGTAACCGTAAGTGTAAAGGTAAGGGTTACGGTAAGGGTAAGAATAAGGGTATGGGTAATGGTAAGGGTGAGGGTTAGGCTAAGGGTAAGTGTAAGGTTTAGATTTAGGCTAAGGGTAAGGTTTACGGTAAGGTTAAGTGTTCGGATAAGGGTAAGGTTTAGGGTTAGGTTAAGGGTATGGGATCGGGTAAGGGTAAGGGTAAGGGTAAGGGTTACGGTAAGGGTAAGAGTTATGGTAAGGGTACGGGTACGGGTAGAAGTATGTGTTAGAGTATGGGTTATGATAAGGGTAAGGGTTAGGGTAAGGGTAAGTGTTGGGGTAATGGTTAGGGTTAATTTTAGGGTTAGGGTGAGGGAAAAGTAAGGGTAAGTATTAGGTTAAGGTTAAGGGTAAGGTTAAGGTTAAGTGTAAGTTTTAGGGTAAGGGTTAATGTAAGGGTCAGGGTAAGGGTTCAGGTAAGGTTTAGGGTTAGGGTTAGGTTAAGGGTAAGGATTAGGGTAAGGGTAAGGGTATGGATAAGGATAAGTGTAAGTGTTAGGGTAAGGGTAATGTTAAAGGTAACAGTAAGTGTAAGGAGAAGGGTTAGGGTAAGAGTAAGAGTAAGGGTATTGGTAATGATAAGGGTGAGGGTTACAGTAGGGGTAAGTGTAAGGTTTAGATTTAGGCTAAGGGGAAGTGTAGCAGAAAGGGTAAGGTTTACTGTAAGGTTTCGGCTTAGGTTAAGGGTAAGGGTAAGGGTAAGGGTAAGGGTAATTGTATGAGTAATTTTAGGGTTAGGCTATGGTTAAGTGTTAGGGTAATGGTTAGGGTTAATTTTAGGGTTAGGGTGAGGGAAACGTAAGGGTAAGTATTAGGTTACAGCTAAGGTTAAGGTTAAGAGTAAGTGTAAGGTTTAGGGTAAGGGTTAGGGTTAATTTAAGGGTCAGGGTAAGGGTTGGGGTAAGGTTTAGGGTAAGGGTTAGGTTAAGGGTAAGTGTTAGGGTAAGAGTAAGGTTAATGGTAACCGTAAGTGTAAAGGTAAGGGTTAGGGTAAGGGTAAGAATAAGGGTATGGGTAAGGGTAAGGGTGAGGGTTAGGCTAAGGGTAAGTGTAAGGTTTAGATTTAGGCTAAGGTTAAGTGTAGCAGAAAGGGTAAGGTTTACGGTAAGGGTAAGTGTTAGGATAAGGGTAAGGTTTAGGATTAGGTTAAGGGTAAGGGATAGGGTAAGGGATAGGGTAAGGGATAGGGATAGGGTTAGGGATAGGGTAAGGTAAGGGTAAGGGTTATGGTAACGGAAGGGTAAGGGTACGGGTAGAAGTATGTGTGAGAGTATGGGTTATGGTAAGGGTAAGGGTTAGGGTAAGAGTAAGTGTAAGGTTATGTGTAAGTGTACGGGTCACTGTAGGTGTTAGAGTAAGGGTTATGTTAGGGGTAACTGTTAGGGTAATGGTTAGGGTTAATTTTAGGGTTAGTGTGAGGAAAACTTAAAGGTAAGTATTAGGTTAAGGTTAAGAGCAAGTGTAAGGTTTAGGTTAAGGGTAAGGGTTAATGTAAGTGTCCTGGAAAGGGTTCAGATAAGGTTTAGGGTTAGAGTTAGGTTAGGGTTAAGTGTTAGGAAACGGGTAAGTTGTATGTATAAGAATAAGTGTAAGAGTAAGGGTATTGGTAATGATAAGGGTGAGGGTTAAGGATAAGGTATAATGATAAGGGTATTTTAATGTTTTAATTCAATTAATTTTAAATTAAAATTTTTAATTTAATTAATTAATATTTGAATTGTACGAGTAATTGCTAGGGTAAGTTTAAGCGTAAGTGTACATTTAAGTGTTGTTGTATGGCTTATTGTAAGGGTAAGGTTAAGTGTTAGGGTAATGGTTATGGTTAATTATAGGGTTAGGGTGAGAAAAACGTAAGATTAAGTATTAGCTAAAGGTTAAGGGTAAGGTTAATGTTAAGAGTAAGTGTAAGGTTTAGGGTAAGGGTTAGGGTTAATGTAAGGGTCAGGGTAAGGGTTGGGGTAAGGTTTAGGGTAAGGGTTAGGTTCAGGATAAGTGTTAGGGTAAGTGTAAGGTTAATGGTAACCGTAAGTGTAAAGGTAAGGGTTAGGGTAAGGATAAGGGTATGGGTAATGGTAAGGGTGAGGGTTAGGCTAAGGGTAAGTGTAAGGTTTAGATTTAGGCTAAGGGTAAGTGTAGCAGAAAGGGTAAGCTTTACGGTAAGGTTTAAGGTTTAGGCTTAGGTTAAGGGTAAGGGTAAGGGTAAGGATTAGATTTAGGAAAAAGGTAAGTGTAGCAGAAAGGTTAAAGGTTAGGGTAAGTGTTAGGAAAAGGGTAAGGTTAAGGGTAAGGGTAATGGTATGGATAAGGGTAAGTGTAAGGGTAAGGGTAAGGGTAAGGGTTAGGGTAAGGGTTAGAGTAAGGGTTTGAGTAAGGGTAAGGGTTAGGATAAGTGTAAGGGTGCAAGCAAGGATTAGGGCAAGAGTAAGTGTAAGGGTAATAGAAAGGGTTAGGGTAAGTTTAAGGGTAAGGGAAAGTGTTAGGATATGTTTTAGGGGAAGCAGAAGGGTAAGGGTTAGGTTAAGTGTAAGGGGAAGGGGAAGGTAAGGGGAAGGGTTGGAGTAAGGTATAGGGTAAGGGTAAGGTTATGGTTAAAGGAAAGAGTAAGGGTAAGGAAAAAGTAAAGGTAAGGATTTGGGTAATGGTAAGGGTGAGAAGGGTTAGGGTAAGGGTTACGGTAAGGGTTAGGTAACGCAGTGTACAACCTGGGACGTCACACGCAGAGCTGCCTCTGGCAAGGTGAGTGAGGAACAGATGTAGCAGTTGTTGTGTTGTAGGTCTCACTGTTCCTCTAAGCATCCCCTCTTTGTCTTTTAGAGGTGTTGTAGCTGTTTGAAGAGGGTAGATTGAAGCATCTGCCTCGGGGGCTGGTAAGCGGCAGAGGTAAGGGAGCAGATGAGAGTAACTTACCTAGTTGTGCTGTGTCTTTGGATGCTGCATCGGCCTATGCGTTTCTTTTTCTTTCACAGGTGTCTCGCACAGGCTCAAAGGAGCAAACTGCACTCTGAAGAGCTGTGTAAGAAGAGGGGCTGGTCATGAGCTGGGTTGGAGCAGAACGACCAAGTAGCACAAGGTGACTATGAAAGGTGTCCGTGTTGCTTTGCAGGTGCCGTGGCAGGCTCTCCACAGAAGTGGATAAGGATATGAGATAAGGCCAGAGAGCGACAAGGAGCGGCACGTGCAGGGATGGTTTTGAAGCGCTGCGGTGGCTTACTCTTCTGTTCATCAGGTGCCACAGGCAAGGTGGGTTGTAACATCAGTCGTTATATTTGCATGAAAGCAGTTCACTTGAATGCCACAGTGCATCTGAGTAGGGTGTTCTAGCAGAACAAGCTTGTCTGGCACAGCGGTGCCTGATGGCAGTGTGTTTCCTCAGGTGAAGAGGTGCCTGAAGCCCCATCCTATCTAGCCTTGATTCAAAGATCGAAGCCGAAATTCCTTTAAGTGGTATATTCTTTATTGCAGCGCTGGATGCACGGGGGATCTCTCCACCTATCGTGCATACCCAAAGCAGAAAGCAGTCTTGAATTTATACAATCAATCTATCAATATTCTACAAGCACCTATACATATGCATTACCTATCCCCGCCTTCCCTCGCTTCTCATGCTAATTAGCCTTTTGGCACCTTGCGCCTGCGCAGAGCCTTCCAAGAATTGTGGGCAGGGGTCTTTGGGACGTGGGCAGGGGTCTTTGGGAGGAAGACCCCGAGTCTTCCTCACAGTGTACTTTGCACCTTTGGTCAGGAATCTGCTGAATTGGCATGTTTCTTAATTGCAAGAGCTGGTTGTTGCTAATTCTCCCGTTTGTTGTATCTTTATAATGAATTCCAATGTCCAGTTTCGAGAGTTATAGTCCTTACATTCGTTTCTCTGTCCTCCTGCCGCTTCCTTATCATGAGTTCCAGTGTCTTGTTTCGAGATATACAGTCCTTGTCTGGGGATTGTCCTTGCCTCCCCAATACCTCCTTAATCAATCCCCCCTTTTCTTTTCCCATGCAAATTCTTTTGCATCAGATACTTTCATTATTTACAGTAACACAACAAAGCAGGCATCTAAACAACATGCACACAAATATTCCTAACACTACTAATACGATTAGAGCAATGAATACTTGTTTCAACCATTGGAAATTGGGCAACCAGGAGGTTAACTTATTCCATAGTTCACTAAAACTCCATGAAAGATCATCTTTACTGATCTCATGTAGGATCCTTGTCTGCTTCCATATTTCTTCCACGTCGGTAGAGATCCTTCCACTCTGATCTACATACATTCAACAACTTGTGTTTATTACTGTACAGACTCCCCCATGAGTGGCCAGTAACAAGTCTAGGGCCATCCGATTTTGTAATACTACCTGTGATAAACTAGATATCTCTTCTTGTTGAGCCTTTATAGCATCCAGAATTTTGTTTTCTAACTTCTCTATAATTGCAGAAATATTAACTATTGCCTTTTCCAATTCACTCACTCCTAACCATGGGATAAACCCTCGCACAAAACTATGAAAAGGGGTGTGTCTCTCTACCAATGGATTGTTAATTTTTCATCTGATTCTCCGGATATGATTTCTCAAGTAACCTCGAGGCACTACATCATGTACTGTCATATTGGGGACTACCGCTCCAAGAGTGCAAGTTCCCTTCCAATTCTCAGGCAAGACCTTACGGGCTGTATCATTGCATAGCCAATACCACCCTTTTCCTTCTGGAACCGTCCAGCTGGTTGAATTTGCCCAGCCGCTAGTCGTACTAATATCAATTGTTCAATTACAAGATGTCTGATTTCCCCCATAAGTAGTATCCGTATTTATACAATGCTGTTTTCCTATACCCTTAGGCGGGTTACACCTTTGTACACATACATAATAGGATTCTAACGGCATGAAGCTACTCACTTCTACTTCCAAAACTGCTTAATATTTTCGACCCCAAGACGTGTTTTCCCACAAATTAGTCCAAGATAAGTTTGCAGGCAAGGGAATCCCAATTAATGATACACCCTTATTCCCATGCTGTGGCAGATGGGTGCATACCCAACAGTTCGTCTTATTAGTTACTTGAGAAATTGTTTGTATTAAGGTCAGGTGTAAGTTCTCATCCCAAGTTGCCCACCCCAAATCCGAGAAGCGCACCCCTGCAATCATTAGGATCTGGAAAACCGTAATTTTGTTGGTCCAATTGGAGTGGTGGTCCATATCCTCGCCGGGGCCTTCTTCTCCCTTGAATTGTGGATCCAAGCTGCTTGCTTCTTAATCTTAATGGCGGTGTGTGTTGTCAGTAATACTTGGTATGGTCCCATCCACTTTCCTTCCATTTTTCCTGCACGGCTTGTCCTGAAAAAGTCTTTATATATATATAATCCCCGAGCTTCAAGGGGTGGATTGGTTGATCCAACCCTCTAGCCCTGGTCCCTAAAACAAATGTATGTACTTTATTTAATTGTTTCTGAAGTTCAGTTATATAAGCATATAAATATTCTGATCCTAACTGCGTTAGGTCCTCTCCACTAAATAGAAATTGCTATGGCCTTCCATATAAGATTTTGAAGGGACTCAAATTTCCTTTTATTCTAGGTTTAACTCTAATTCCAAGTAATGCTAAAGGGAGGGATTGAGGCCATGACAAATTAGCTTCTTATCCAATTTTAGCTATTTATTGTTTAATTCAATGGTTCATTTTTTCTACCTGTCCACTTGCCTGTGGTCTATAAGGAGTATGCAGTTGCCAATCTATCTTTAGAATCTTACTTATCTGTTCTACCACTTGTGCACAAAAATGTGAAACTCTATCAGAAGACATTGCTACTAGAATCCCAAAGCATGGTATTATTTCCTTTAACAAGACTTTAACCACTTCTCTTGCTTTGTTTGTTCGACAGGGAAAGGCTTCAGGCCTTCCTGAAAACGTGTCAGTCAGAACCAGTAAATAATGATACCCCCCTTTTCTAGGGAGTTCTGAAAAATCAATTTGCCACTGTTGCCCCGAATAATTTCCTTTACCGATTATTCCAAATTTTATTCTATTCTTGGTATTGGGGTTATTGTGTAAGCAAATGCTACATTGTTGAGTTACTTGTTTTATCATATCGTCCCACTAATGTCTGACTCAGGCTCTTATGCAGTGTGCCAGCTCCCCAGTGCGTTTTATTGTGTTCTGTAAGAACTATGGGCCATGTCAAACTAGAGGATATTACTATGTGATTATCTTTTAAATATACTCATCCATCTGGTTTCATTTTACCTTTCAAATCTTCAATTAATTTTAAGTCTTCTTTTGTATAATTTGGATATAGTTTGGATTTTACCGTCTGGTATCAAGGACAATGCCTTCACCTCAGTTATTTCAGCTGCCTGCTTAGCCTCTGCCAATCGATTTTCCAATTTCAAAATCGGTGTTCCCCTTTTGGTGTCCCTGACAATGCATGATAGCTACCTTTTCTGGTTGTTTTACAGCCTCTAACAATTTTAAAATTTCTTCAGCATACTTTGTGTTTTCACTGAGCGGTCAGCAATCCATGGTCTTTCCAAATTGCTCCATGAGCAATGTACCACGCCGAATGTATATTTAGAATCTGTCCAAATATTTACCCTTTTTCCCGCTGCCAGTTCCAATGCTCTCGTGAGAGCAACTATCTCCGCCTTTTGAGCTGATGTTCCAGGGGGTAAAGGCTTAGACTCGATTACCTGCTGAGTAGTTGTTATAGCATATCCAGCTTTACGTTGTCTTTGCGTAACAAAACTGCTCCCATCCGTGAACCAAGTTTCTTCCGCATCTTCCATGGGCTCCTCCTTAAGGTCTGGTCGGCTGGAATACACAGTCTCTATAGTTTCTAAACAATCGTGAATCACAGGTTGTGCCGGAGCATCACTAAGAAAAGAGGCTAGATTCACAATATGAATTATCACAATTTCCACGTCGTCCTGTTCTACCAATATTGCTTGATATTTCAAAATCATCAATTCTTGTTTAAGTTGTTTAAAGACTTTTTGTGCTTCTCCAGTCCAGACTAACTTTGACTGGTTAATCTTTATCAATTCACATAGAGGCTTTACCAATAGTCCATAATTATAAATCCAAAGGCGACACCAACCTGTCATTCCTTAAAAGGTTTGTAGCTCCTTTACCATTTGAGGTTCTGGAGTCCGGCAATGACTTCCTTATGTTCAGTTCCTAGTTCTCGTTGTCCTTCCGAAATGTCAAATCCCAGATAGGTCACACTTTGTTGAGCCAGCTGGACTTTCTGTCAAGAGACTTGATATCCATTTAAACCCAGAAAATTAAGACGACTTATAGTCCATTGAATCCAACTCCCTTTAGTCTCGGTAGCTATTAAGAGATCATCTACATATTGTAACAAAGCACCTTCAGTGTCCGGAGGTATCCATGTTTCGAGTTCCCTTGCTAATTGGTTTCCAAAAATAGTGGGGCTATTCTTGAATCCTTGAGGTAGTAATGTCCACGTAAGCTGCGTCTTTCTGCCTGAATCGGGATTTTCCCATTCAAAGGCGAATAGGTTTTGGCTTTCTGTGGCTAAGCCTAGGCAGAAGAAGGTATCTTTTAAATCCAGTACGGTAAACCAGACTTGACTATTCTTTAATTTAGTCAGCAAAGTATAAGGGTTTGCCACTACTGGATGTATATCCTCAGTGATTTTATTTATGGCCCTCAAATCCTGAACTAGCCTATAGCTTTTTCATCTGCCTTTTTAATTGGCAATATGGGTGCATTGTATTCTGATTCGCATTCAATCAATAATCCATACTGTAAAAATTGATCAATTATCTCTTTAATTCCTTTCCTATCTTCTATCCTCAAAGGATATTACTTAACCTTAATGGGTTTCTCTCCTGGCTTTAATTTAATAATTAGTAAGGTCACATTTTTAGCTCTTCCAGGGACTTCGGTAGCCCAAACTCCTGGACATACTTGATCTGTGATCTCTAAAGGTATTTCACTTTTAGGCTCAGTTTGTATTAGTGCCAAGCTTAACACATTTATTAGTTGTTCTTCTCCTGTTCTTAATTCCATTTTCCCTTTTTCAAAGACAATTTCTGCTCCTACTTGCTCTAATAAATCTCTACCTAAGAGTGCCCATGAGGAGCTAGGCATAGATAAAAATCTGTGTATGCCCCATTGTTTCCCTAACTTGTACTTCAAAGGTTCACAAAAATAAGCCTTTTCGGTTACACCTTGTCCTGGTTTCAGTTAGAACAGAGTTAATTTTCTCCCTAGTAGCTGGTAGAATGCTATGTTTTGGCTTAGGATGAGAAGAGTGCTGATAACACCCCGATGTTTTAATTGTTGCAGAGCAATGCTTATACCAAGCCAAGGACATCTCAGCTTCTTGCTCTGTCCTGCCAACAGGCAGGCTGGGGGTGCAGTAAGAGCTGGGAGGGGACAGACCCAGGACAGGTGACCCAAACTAGCCAAAGGGGTATTCCATAGCATCTGACGTCAGGCTAAACAATACATAGAGGTGGCTAGCCAGGGGGAGGGGGCCAGACTGCTCGGGGTTAGGCTGGGCATCGGTCAGCGGGTGGTGAGCAATTGCATTGTGCATCACTTGTTTGTACACATTATTAGTAGTGGTACTATTATCATCATTGTATTATTATTATTATTATTATTATTATTATTATTATTATTATTATTATTATTATTATTATTATTATTATTATTATTATTATTATTTTGTCTTATTAATCTGTCTTTATCTCAACTCACGGGCTTCACTTTCCATTTCTCTCCCCCGTCCCAGAGAGGGAGGGGGAGGGGGAGCGAACAGCTGCGTGGTGTTTAGCTGCCGGCCGGGTTAAACCACGACACACCTTTTACCCTAACATAATAATTCTGTGAAGGCATTAATGCTTGATTTAGAACTGAATACGTTGCCCCATAGCAATAAGAAATTTCACTTCCATTCCTCCCCTAGCTTCATTATAACCAGTGGAGGATCCGCTAGGGTAGATTCCCCAGGTCCCCGTTATTCCTGTTGAAATCAGGGGTTGATTACCCTAGGAAAAGGCTAGTCAATTTGTCCTCCAAAGCCAGGTCCAAACCGTTTTGTTTGTTTATTTATTTATTTATTTATTTATTTATTTTCATTACATTTCAGAGTTGGTCCAAAAATTCCATAGGGCTTTCTTTTAGACCTTGTTGGAAGCATATTCTCAATTCCCAATTCATCCAGGTTTTAGTATTTACTTAACCGTTCATAATTTTCAGGATGATTTGGGTCTTAGTGGGGGTCGGTCAGGGGAATGCAATTGTCCACAGTTCCCTGAACGGTCCCATCAGCAATCCGAGCTCGCACATGAACTCAGGTTGTTTTAAGAGTTGACCTCTTTTTTGTTTCTGTGACAACTCTCTCGGACCGGACCGATCATGGTCCCTTTGCCCTAAAGGGCTAACGCCCATGATTTTAAGATCTCTGCCTCGGGCAGAGGCAGAACTATTAACATTCCTACGTCCTCTTTCCCTGCTCATTCAACTTCAAACACCTTTAACACTTTCAACAACCCTTTTAACACTTCCTTTATCTTTCTCCAGCCTGTACTTCTCTAATGCCAACATCAAAGGTTCAGTCAGGGGCCAACTTAATTCCGTACCTTTTCCCACCAAGATGCTGAAACATCAGTATACAACATTTCATCCTGTTCTGCTTCTCAAAAAACAACATTAACTGTAGCAAAATATTATAGTTTAAAGTTCCATTTAGGGGCCACTTTTCTCCACATTCCAGCTTATAAAGCGGCCGCCACTGATTACGATATTTTATCAATGTTTTCCTGTTCACACTTCCACCGGCAGATCCTCCAATATCCTTCCAGTGACTTAAAACACATCCTAACACACTTTGCTTTAAAATTTCACTGCTTGTTTGCCCCCCCAGTTTCCAGTTTACACTTTCAGAATACACATGTTACTTACAAAAGCGTATCACAAAACGTATCACTCACAAAAATACAAAAATACGGGCACGCAATATCTTTCAGTAGCGATGTCACAAAACTACTATTACCAGCAATATTACCAAAATCACAGTAACAATAGTCAGAGTCAAATGCCACATGCGATAAGTCAGAAAACCGAACTGTGTAACACCGTAACGATATCTTTCTTATAACAATGCCACGAACCTACTATTACCACCAGGAAAATAGCCAAAATCGCAGTAACAATAACCAGAGTTAAATACCATACTCCATGAGTCAGAAAACCGAAATAGACAACACAATTCCAGATAGACCTTAAAGCGAGCTCCTTCCTTAAGGTCCCCAAACATATACTTATGGTGCTAACCACAAAGTATATACCAAACACTGCCTCGCAGAAGATCACCTTCTGACTTACAGACAGTTCCAGATGACCGGTCTAGCAGAAAACCAAACCAGAATAAAGAATATACTCACTTACAATGATGGGGTCCTTGTCTGCCTCCGCAGTGATCCGGTGAGTCGAGGAGTCCCTCCGGGAAATCCCGGGGGTACCCTAGGGAGTCCTGTTCCCAGCAGCTCCTGCAGTCCGGCAGAGAGGTTGTCCCATCTGGGTCGCCAAATTGATTCAAAGATCGAAGCCGAAATTCCTTTAAGTGGTATATTCTTTATTGCAGCGCTGGATGCACGGGGGATCTCTCCACCTATCGTGCATACCCAAAGCAGAAAGCAGTCTTGAATTTATACAATCAATCTATCAATATTCTACAAGCACCTATACATATGCATTACCTATCCCCGCCTTCCCTCGCTTCTCATGCTAATTAGCCTTTTGGCACCTTGCGCCTGCGCAGAGCCTTCCAAGAATTGTGGGCAGGGGTCTTTGGGACGTGGGCAGGGGTCTTTGGGAGGAAGACCCCGAGTCTTCCTCACAGTGTACTTTGCACCTTTGGTCAGGAATCTGCTGAATTGGCATGTTTCTTAATTGCAAGAGCTGGTTGTTGCTAATTCTCCCGTTTGTTGTATCTTTATAATGAATTCCAATGTCCAGTTTCGAGAGTTATAGTCCTTACATTCGTTTCTCTGTCCTCCTGCCGCTTCCTTATCATGAGTTCCAGTGTCTTGTTTCGAGATATACAGTCCTTGTCTGGGGATTGTCCTTGCCTCCCCAATACCTCCTTAATCAATCCCCCCTTTTCTTTTCCCATGCAAATTCTTTTGCATCAGATACTTTCATTATTTACAGTAACACAACAAAGCAGGCATCTAAACAACATGCACACAAATATTCCTAACACTACTAATACGATTAGAGCAATGAATACTTGTTTCAACCATTGGAAATTGGGCAACCAGGAGGTTAACTTATTCCATAGTTCACTAAAACTCCATGAAAGATCATCTTTACTGATCTCATGTAGGATCCTTGTCTGCTTCCATATTTCTTCCACGTCGGTAGAGATCCTTCCACTCTGATCTACATACATTCAACAACTTGTGTTTATTACTGTACAGACTCCCCCATGAGTGGCCAGTAACAAGTCTAGGGCCATCCGATTTTGTAATACTACCTGTGATAAACTAGATATCTCTTCTTGTTGAGCCTTTATAGCATCCAGAATTTTGTTTTCTAACTTCTCTATAATTGCAGAAATATTAACTATTGCCTTTTCCAATTCACTCACTCCTAACCATGGGATAAACCCTCGCACAAAACTATGAAAAGGGGTGTGTCTCTCAACCAATGGATTGTTAATTTTTCATCTGATTCTCCGGATATGATTTCTCAAGTAACCTCGAGGCACTACATCATGTACTGTCATATTGGGGACTACCGCTCCAAGAGTGCAAGTTCCCTTCCAATTCTCAGGCAAGACCTTACGGGCTGTATCATTGCATAGCCAATACCACCCTTTTCCTTCTGGAACCGTCCAGCTGGTTGAATTTGCCCAGCCGCTAGTCGTACTAATATCAATTGTTCAATTACAAGATGTCTGATTTCCCCCATAAGTAGTATCCGTATTTATACAATGCTGTTTTCCTATACCCTTAGGCGGGTTACACCTTTGTACACATACATAATAGGATTCTAACGGCATGAAGCTACTCACTTCTACTTCCAAAACTGCTTAATATTTTCGACCCCAAGACGTGTTTTCCCACAAATTAGTCCAAGATAAGTTTGCAGGCAAGGGAATCCCAATTAACGATACACCCTTATTCCCATGCTGTGGCAGATGGGTGCATACCCAACAGTTCGTCTTATTAGTTACTTGAGAAATTGTTTGTATTAAGGTCAGGTGTAAGTTCTCATCCCAAGTTGCCCACCCCAAATCCGAGAAGCGCACCCCTGCAATCATTAGGATCTGGAAAACCGTAATTTTGTTGGTCCAATTGGAGTGGTGGTCCATATCCTCGCCGGGGCCTTCTTCTCCCTTGAATTGTGGATCCAAGCTGCTTGCTTCTTAATCTTAATGGCGGTGTGTGTTGTCAGTAATACTTGGTATGGTCCCATCCACTTTCCTTCCATTTTTCCTGCACGGCTTGTCCTGAAAAAGTCTTTATATATATATAATCCCCGAGCTTCAAGGGGTGGATTGGTTGATCCAACCCTCTAGCCCTGGTCCCTAAAACAAATGTATGTACTTTATTTAATTGTTTCTGAAGTTCAGTTATATAAGCATATAAATATTCTGATCCTAACTGCGTTAGGTCCTCTCCACTAAATAGAAATTGCTATGGCCTTCCATATAAGATTTTGAAGGGACTCAAATTTCCTTTTATTCTAGGTTTAACTCTAATTCCAAGTAATGCTAAAGGGAGGGATTGAGGCCATGACAAATTAGCTTCTTATCCAATTTTAGCTATTTATTGTTTAATTCAATGGTTCATTTTTTCTACCTGTCCACTTGCCTGTGGTCTATAAGGAGTATGCAGTTGCCAATCTATCTTTAGAATCTTACTTATCTGTTCTACCACTTGTGCACAAAAATGTGAAACTCTATCAGAAGACATTGCTACTAGAATCCCAAAGCATGGTATTATTTCCTTTAACAAGACTTTAACCACTTCTCTTGCTTTGTTTGTTCGACAGGGAAAGGCTTCAGGCCTTCCTGAAAACGTGTCAGTCAGAACCAGTAAATAATGATACCCCCCTTTTCTAGGGAGTTCTGAAAAATCAATTTGCCACTGTTGCCCCGAATAATTTCCTTTACCGATTATTCCAAATTTTATTCTATTCTTGGTATTGGGGTTATTGTGTAAGCAAATGCTACATTGTTGAGTTACTTGTTTTATCATATCGTCCCACTAATGTCTGACTCAGGCTCTTATGCAGTGTGCCAGCTCCCCAGTGCGTTTTATTGTGTTCTGTAAGAACTATGGGCCATGTCAAACTAGAGGATATTACTATGTGATTATCTTTTAAATATACTCATCCATCTGGTTTCATTTTACCTTTCAAATCTTCAATTAATTTTAAGTCTTCTTTTGTATAATTTGGATATAGTTTGGATTTTACCGTCTGGTATCAAGGACAATGCCTTCACCTCAGTTATTTCAGCTGCCTGCTTAGCCTCTGCCAATCGATTTTCCAATTTCAAAATCGGTGTTCCCCTTTTGGTGTCCCTGACAATGCATGATAGCTACCTTTTCTGGTTGTTTTACAGCCTCTAACAATTTTAAAATTTCTTCAGCATACTTTGTGTTTTCACTGAGCGGTCAGCAATCCATGGTCTTTCCAAATTGCTCCATGAGCAATGTACCACGCCGAATGTATATTTAGAATCTGTCCAAATATTTACCCTTTTTCCCGCTGCCAGTTCCAATGCTCTCGTGAGAGCAACTATCTCCGCCTTTTGAGCTGATGTTCCAGGGGGTAAAGGCTTAGACTCGATTACCTGCTGAGTAGTTGTTATAGCATATCCAGCTTTACGTTGTCTTTGCGTAACAAAACTGCTCCCATCCGTGAACCAAGTTTCTTCCGCATCTTCCATGGGCTCCTCCTTAAGGTCTGGTCGGCTGGAATACACAGTCTCTATAGTTTCTAAACAATCGTGAATCACAGGTTGTGCCGGAGCATCACTAAGAAAAGAGGCTAGATTCACAATATGAATTATCACAATTTCCACGTCGTCCTGTTCTACCAATATTGCTTGATATTTCAAAATCATCAATTCTTGTTTAAGTTGTTTAAAGACTTTTTGTGCTTCTCCAGTCCAGACTAACTTTGACTGGTTAATCTTTATCAATTCACATAGAGGCTTTACCAATAGTCCATAATTATAAATCCAAAGGCGACACCAACCTGTCATTCCTTAAAAGGTTTGTAGCTCCTTTACCATTTGAGGTTCTGGAGTCCGGCAATGACTTCCTTATGTTCAGTTCCTAGTTCTCGTTGTCCTTCCGAAATGTCAAATCCCAGATAGGTCACACTTTGTTGAGCCAGCTGGACTTTCTGTCAAGAGACTTGATATCCATTTAAACCCAGAAAATTAAGACGACTTATAGTCCATTGAATCCAACTCCCTTTAGTCTCGGTAGCTATTAAGAGATCATCTACATATTGTAACAAAGCACCTTCAGTGTCCGGAGGTATCCATGTTTCGAGTTCCCTTGCTAATTGGTTTCCAAAAATAGTGGGGCTATTCTTGAATCCTTGAGGTAGTAATGTCCACGTAAGCTGCGTCTTTCTGCCTGAATCGGGATTTTCCCATTCAAAGGCGAATAGGTTTTGGCTTTCTGTGGCTAAGCCTAGGCAGAAGAAGGTATCTTTTAAATCCAGTACGGTAAACCAGACTTGACTATTCTTTAATTTAGTCAGCAAAGTATAAGGGTTTGCCACTACTGGATGTATATCCTCAGTGATTTTATTTATGGCCCTCAAATCCTGAACTAGCCTATAGCTTTTTCATCTGCCTTTTTAATTGGCAATATGGGTGCATTGTATTCTGATTCGCATTCAATCAATAATCCATACTGTAAAAATTGATCAATTATCTCTTTAATTCCTTTCCTATCTTCTATCCTCAAAGGATATTACTTAACCTTAATGGGTTTCTCTCCTGGCTTTAATTTAATAATTAGTAAGGTCACATTTTTAGCTCTTCCAGGGACTTCGGTAGCCCAAACTCCTGGACATACTTGATCTGTGATCTCTAAAGGTATTTCACTTTTAGGCTCAGTTTGTATTAGTGCCAAGCTTAACACATTTATTAGTTGTTCTTCTCCTGTTCTTAATTCCATTTTCCCTTTTTCAAAGACAATTTCTGCTCCTACTTGCTCTAATAAATCTCTACCTAAGAGTGCCCATGAGGAGCTAGGCATAGATAAAAATCTGTGTATGCCCCATTGTTTCCCTAACTTGTACTTCAAAGGTTCACAAAAATAAGCCTTTTCGGTTACACCTTGTCCTGGTTTCAGTTAGAACAGAGTTAATTTTCTCCCTAGTAGCTGGTAGAATGCTATGTTTTGGCTTAGGATGAGAAGAGTGCTGATAACACCCCGATGTTTTAATTGTTGCAGAGCAATGCTTATACCAAGCCAAGGACATCTCAGCTTCTTGCTCTGTCCTGCCAACAGGCAGGCTGGGGGTGCAGTAAGAGCTGGGAGGGGACAGACCCAGGACAGGTGACCCAAACTAGCCAAAGGGGTATTCCATAGCATCTGACGTCAGGCTAAACAATACATAGAGGTGGCTAGCCAGGGGGAGGGGGCCAGACTGCTCGGGGTTAGGCTGGGCATCGGTCAGCGGGTGGTGAGCAATTGCATTGTGCATCACTTGTTTGTACACATTATTAGTAGTGGTACTATTATCATCATTGTATTATTATTATTATTATTATTATTATTATTATTATTATTATTATTATTATTATTATTATTATTTTGTCTTATTAATCTGTCTTTATCTCAACTCACGGGCTTCACTTTCCATTTCTCTCCCCCGTCCCAGAGAGGGAGGGGGAGGGGGAGCGAACAGCTGCGTGGTGTTTAGCTGCCGGCCGGGTTAAACCACGACACACCTTTTACCCTAACATAATAATTCTGTGAAGGCATTAATGCTTGATTTAGAACTGAATACGTTGCCCCATAGCAATAAGAAATTTCACTTCCATTCCTCCCCTAGCTTCATTATAACCAGTGGAGGATCCGCTAGGGTAGATTCCCCAGGTCCCCGTTATTCCTGTTGAAATCAGGGGTTGATTACCCTAGGAAAAGGCTAGTCAATTTGTCCTCCAAAGCCAGGTCCAAACCGTTTTGTTTATTTATTTATTTATTTATTTATTTATTTATGTATTTATTTTCATTACATTTCAGAGTTGGTCCAAAAATTCCATAGGGCTTTCTTTTAGACCTTGTTGGAAGCATATTCTCAATTCCCAATTCATCCAGGTTTTAGTATTTACTTAACCGTTCATAATTTTCAGGATGATTTGGGTCTTAGTGGGGGTCGGTCAGGGGAATGCAATTGTCCACAGTTCCCTGAACGGTCCCATCAGCAATCCGAGCTCGCACATGAACTCAGGTTGTTTTAAGAGTTGACCTCTTTTTTGTTTCTGTGACAACTCTCTCGGACCGGACCGATCATGGTCCCTTCGCCCTAAAGGGCTAACGCCCATGATTTTAAGATCTCTGCCTCGGGCAGAGGCAGAACTATTAACATTCCTACGTCCTCTTTCCCTGCTCATTCAACTTCAAACACCTTTAACACTTTCAACAACCCTTTTAACACTTCCTTTATCTTTCTCCAGCCTGTACTTCTCTAATGCCAACATCAAAGGTTCAGTCAGGGGCCAACTTAATTCCGTACCTTTTCCCACCAAGATGCTGAAACATCAGTATACAACATTTCATCCTGTTCTGCTTCTCAAAAAACAACATTAACTGTAGCAAAATATTATAGTTTAAAGTTCCATTTAGGGGCCACTTTTCTCCACATTCCAGCTTATAAAGCGGCCACCACTGATTACGATATTTTATCAATGTTTTCCTGTTCACACTTCCACCGGCAGATCCTCCAATATCCTTCCAGTGACTTAAAACACATCCTAACACACTTTGCTTTAAAATTTCACTGCTTGTTTGCCCCCCCAGTTTCCAGTTTACACTTTCAGAATACACATGTTACTTACAAAAGCGTATCACAAAACGTATCACTCACAAAAATACAAAAATACGGGCACGCAATATCTTTCAGTAGCGATGTCACAAA
Organism: Aythya marila; assembly: GCF_965140915.1. Lineage (NCBI taxonomy): Eukaryota > Metazoa > Chordata > Aves > Anseriformes > Anatidae > Aythya > Aythya marila. The sequence continues at coordinate 434,640 of NC_139049.1, forward strand.
ACTACTATTACCAGCAATATTACCAAAATCACAGTAACAATAGTCAGAGTCAAATGCCACATGCGATAAGTCAGAAAACCGAACTGTGTAACACCGTAACGATATCTTTCTTATAACAATGCCACGAACCTACTATTACCACCAGGAAAATAGCCAAAATCGCAGTAACAATAACCAGAGTTAAATACCATACTCCATGAGTCAGAAAACCGAAATAGACAACACAATTCCAGATAGACCTTAAAGCGAGCTCCTTCCTTAAGGTCCCCAAACATATACTTATGGTGCTAACCACAAAGTATATACCAAACACTGCCTCGCAGAAGATCACCTTCTGACTTACAGACAGTTCCAGATGACCGGTCTAGCAGAAAACCAAACCAGAATAAAGAATATACTCACTTACAATGATGGGGTCCTTGTCTGCCTCCGCAGTGATCCGGTGAGTCGAGGAGTCCCTCCGGGAAATCCCGGGGGTACCCTAGGGAGTCCTGTTCCCAGCAGCTCCTGCAGTCCGGCAGAGAGGTTGTCCCATCTGGGTCGCCAAATTGATTCAAAGATCGAAGCCGAAATTCCTTTAAGTGGTATATTCTTTATTGCAGCGCTGGATGCACGGGGGATCTCTCCACCTATCGTGCATACCCAAAGCAGAAAGCAGTCTTGAATTTATACAATCAATCTATCAATATTCTACAAGCACCTATACATATGCATTACCTATCCCCGCCTTCCCTCGCTTCTCATGCTAATTAGCCTTTTGGCACCTTGCGCCTGCGCAGAGCCTTCCAAGAATTGTGGGCAGGGGTCTTTGGGACGTGGGCAGGGGTCTTTGGGAGGAAGACCCCGAGTCTTCCTCACAGTGTACTTTGCACCTTTGGTCAGGAATCTGCTGAATTGGCATGTTTCTTAATTGCAAGAGCTGGTTGTTGCTAATTCTCCCGTTTGTTGTATCTTTATAATGAATTCCAATGTCCAGTTTCGAGAGTTATAGTCCTTACATTCGTTTCTCTGTCCGCCTGCCGCTTCCTTATCATGAGTTCCAGTGTCTTGTTTCGAGATATACAGTCCTTGTCTGGGGATTGTCCTTGCCTCCCCAGTACCTCCTTAATCAATCCCCCCTTTTCTTTTCCCATGCAAATTCTTTTGCATCAGATACTTTCATTATTTACAGTAACACAACAAAGCAGGCATCTAAACAACATGCACACAAATATTCCTAACACTACTAATACGATTAGAGCAATGAATACTTGTTTCAACCATTGGAAATTGGGCAACCAGGAGGTTAACTTATTCCATAGTTCACTAAAACTCCATGAAAGATCATCTTTACTGATCTCATGTAGGATCCTTGTCTGCTTCCATATTTCTTCCAGGTCGGTAGAGATCCTTCCACTCTGATCTACATACATTCAACAACTTGTGTTTATTACTGTACAGACTCCCCCATGAGTGGCCAGTAACAAGTCTAGGGCCATCCGATTTTGTAATACTACCTGTGATAAACTAGATATCTCTTCTTGTTGAGCCTTTATAGCATCCAGAATTTTGTTTTCTAACTTCTCTATAATTGCAGAAATATTAACTATTGCCTTTTCCAATTCACTCACTCCTAACCATGGGATAAACCCTCGCACAAAACTATGAAAAGGGGTGTGTCTCTCTACCAATGGATTGTTAATTTTTCATCTGATTCTCCGGATATGATTTCTCAAGTAACCTCGAGGCACTACATCATGTACTGTCATATTGGGGACTACCGCTCCAAGAGTGCAAGTTCCCTTCCAATTCTCAGGCAAGACCTTACGGGCTGTATCATTGCATAGCCAATACCACCCTTTTCCTTCTGGAACCGTCCAGCTGGTTGAATTTGCCCAGCCGCTAGTCGTACTAATATCAATTGTTCAATTACAAGATGTCTGATTTCCCCCATAAGTAGTATCCGTATTTATACAATGCTGTTTTCCTATACCCTTAGGCGGGTTACACCTTTGTACACATACATAATAGGATTCTAACGGCATGAAGCTACTCACTTCTACTTCCAAAACTGCTTAATATTTTCGACCCCAAGACGTGTTTTCCCACAAATTAGTCCAAGATAAGTTTGCAGGCAAGGGAATCCCAATTAACGATACACCCTTATTCCCATGCTGTGGCAGATGGGTGCATACCCAACAGTTCGTCTTATTAGTTACTTGAGAAATTGTTTGTATTAAGGTCAGGTGTAAGTTCTCATCCCAAGTTGCCCACCCCAAATCCGAGAAGCGCACCCCTGCAATCATTAGGATCTGGAAAACCGTAATTTTGTTGGTCCAATTGGAGTGGTGGTCCATATCCTCGCCGGGGCCTTCTTCTCCCTTGAATTGTGGATCCAAGCTGCTTGCTTCTTAATCTTAATGGCGGTGTGTGTTGTCAGTAATACTTGGTATGGTCCCATCCACTTTCCTTCCATTTTTCCTGCACGGCTTGTCCTGAAAAAGTCTTTATATATATATAATCCCCGAGCTTCAAGGGGTGGATTGGTTGATCCAACCCTCTAGCCCTGGTCCCTAAAACAAATGTATGTACTTTATTTAATTGTTTCTGAAGTTCAGTTATATAAGCATATAAATATTCTGATCCTAACTGCGTTAGGTCCTCTCCACTAAATAGAAATTGCTATGGCCTTCCATATAAGATTTTGAAGGGACTCAAATTTCCTTTTATTCTAGGTTTAACTCTAATTCCAAGTAATGCTAAAGGGAGGGATTGAGGCCATGACAAATTAGCTTCTTATCCAATTTTAGCTATTTATTGTTTAATTCAATGGTTCATTTTTTCTACCTGTCCACTTGCCTGTGGTCTATAAGGAGTATGCAGTTGCCAATCTATCTTTAGAATCTTACTTATCTGTTCTACCACTTGTGCACAAAAATGTGAAACTCTATCAGAAGACATTGCTACTAGAATCCCAAAGCATGGTATTATTTCCTTTAACAAGACTTTAACCACTTCTCTTGCTTTGTTTGTTCGACAGGGAAAGGCTTCAGGCCTTCCTGAAAACGTGTCAGTCAGAACCAGTAAATAATGATACCCCCCTTTTCTAGGGAGTTCTGAAAAATCAATTTGCCACTGTTGCCCCGAATAATTTCCTTTACCGATTATTCCAAATTTTATTCTATTCTTGGTATTGGGGTTATTGTGTAAGCAAATGCTACATTGTTGAGTTACTTGTTTTATCATATCGTCCCACTAATGTCTGACTCAGGCTCTTATGCAGTGTGCCAGCTCCCCAGTGCGTTTTATTGTGTTCTGTAAGAACTATGGGCCATGTCAAACTAGAGGATATTACTATGTGATTATCTTTTAAATATACTCATCCATCTGGTTTCATTTTACCTTTCAAATCTTCAATTAATTTTAAGTCTTCTTTTGTATAATTTGGATATAGTTTGGATTTTACCGTCTCGTATCAAGGACAATGCCTTCACCTCAGTTATTTCAGCTGCCTGCTTAGCCTCTGCCAATCGATTTTCCAATTTCAAAATCGGTGTTCCCCTTTTGGTGTCCCTGACAATGCATGATAATGACAATGCTTTTCTGGTTGTTTTACAGCCTCTAACAATTTTAAAATTTCTTCAGCATACTTTGTGTTTTCACTGAGTGGTCAGCAATCCATGGTCTTTCCAAATTGCTCCATGAGCAATGTACCACGCCGAATGTATATTTAGAATCTGTCCAAATATTTACCCTTTTTCCCGCTGCCAGTTCCAATGCTCTCGTGAGAGCAACTATCTCCGCCTTTTGAGCTGATGTTCCAGGGGGTAAAGGCTTAGACTCGATTACCTGCTGAGTAGTTGTTATAGCATATCCAGCTTTACGTTGTCTTTGCGTAACAAAACTGCTCCCATCCGTGAACCAAGTTTCTTCCGCATCTTCCATGGGCTCCTCCTTAAGGTCTGGTCGGCTGGAATACACAGTCTCTATAGTTTCTAAACAATCGTGAATCACAGGTTGTGCCGGAGCATCACTAAGAAAAGAGGCTAGATTCACAATATGAATTATCACAATTTCCACGTCGTCCTGTTCTACCAATATTGCTTGATATTTCAAAATCATCAATTCTTGTTTAAGTTGTTTAAAGACTTTTTGTGCTTCTCCAGTCCAGACTAACTTTGACTGGTTAATCTTTATCAATTCACATAGAGGCTTTACCAATAGTCCATAATTATAAATCCAAAGGCGACACCAACCTGTCATTCCTTAAAAGGTTTGTAGCTCCTTTACCATTTGAGGTTCTGGAGTCCGGCAATGACTTCCTTATGTTCAGTTCCTAGTTCTCGTTGTCCTTCCGAAATGTCAAATCCCAGATAGGTCACACTTTGTTGAGCCAGCTGGACTTTCTGTCAAGAGACTTGATATCCATTTAAACCCAGAAAATTAAGACGACTTATAGTCCATTGAATCCAACTCCCTTTAGTCTCGGTAGCTATTAAGAGATCATCTACATATTGTAACAAAGCACCTTCAGTGTCCGGAGGTATCCATGTTTCGAGTTCCCTTGCTAATTGGTTTCCAAAAATAGTGGGGCTATTCTTGAATCCTTGAGGTAGTAATGTCCACGTAAGCTGCGTCTTTCTGCCTGAATCGGGATTTTCCCATTCAAAGGCGAATAGGTTTTGGCTTTCTGTGGCTAAGCCTAGGCAGAAGAAGGCATCTTTTAAATCCAGTACGGTAAACCAGACTTGACTATTCTTTAATTTAGTCAGCAAAGTATAAGGGTTTGCCACTACTGGATGTATATCCTCAGTGATTTTATTTATGGCCCTCAAATCCTGAACTAGCCTATAGCTTTTTCATCTGCCTTTTTAATTGGCAATATGGGTGCATTGTATTCTGATTCGCATTCAATCAATAATCCATACTGTAAAAATTGATCAATTATCTCTTTAATTCCTTTCCTATCTTCTATCCTCAAAGGATATTACTTAACCTTAACGGGTTTCTCTCCTGGCTTTAATTTAATAATTAGTAAGGTCACATTTTTAGCTCTTCCAGGGACTTCGGAAGCCCAAACTCCTGGACATACTTGATCTGTGATCTCTAAAGGTATTTCACTTTTAGGCTCAGTTTGTATTAGTGCCAAGCTTAACACATTTATTAGTTGTTCTTCTCCTGTTCTTAATTCCATTTTCCCTTTTTCAAAGACAATTTCTGCTCCTACTTGCTCTAATAAATCTCTACCTAAGAGTGCCCATGAGGAGCTAGGCATAGATAAAAATCTGTGTATGCCCCATTGTTTCCCTAACTTGTACTTCAAAGGTTCACAAAAATAAGCCTTTTCGGTTACACCTTGTCCTGGTTTCAGTTAGAACAGAGTTAATTTTCTTCCTAGTAGCTGGTAGAATGCTATGTTTTGGCTTAGGATGAGAAGAGTGCTGATAACACCCCGATGTTTTAATTGTTGCAGAGCAGTGCTTATACCAAGCCAAGGACATCTCAGCTTCTTGCTCTGTCCTGCCAACAGGCAGGCTGGGGGTGCAGTAAGAGCTGGGAGGGGACAGACCCAGGACAGGTGACCCAAACTAGCCAAAGGGGTATTCCATAGCATCTGACGTCAGGCTAAACAATACATAGAGGTGGCTAGCCAGGGGGAGGGGGCCAGACTGCTCGGGGTTAGGCTGGGCATCGGTCAGCGGGTGGTGAGCAATTGCATTGTGCATCACTTGTTTGTACACATTATTAGTAGTGGTACTATTATCATCATTGTATTATTATTATTATTATTATTATTATTATTATTATTATTATTATTATTTTGTCTTATTAATCTGTCTTTATCTCAACTCACGGGCTTCACTTTCCATTTCTCTCCCCCGTCCCAGAGAGGGAGGGGGAGGGGGAGCGAACAGCTGCGTGGTGTTTAGCTGCCGGCCGGGTTAAACCACGACACACCTTTTACCCTAACATAATAATTCTGTGAAGGCATTAATGCTTGATTTAGAACTGAATACGTTGCCCCATAGCAATAAGAAATTTCACTTCCATTCCTCCCCTAGCTTCATTATAACCAGTGGAGGATCCGCTAGGGTAGATTCCCCAGGTCCCCGTTATTCCTGTTGAAATCAGGGGTTGATTACCCTAGGAAAAGGCTAGTCAATTTGTCCTCCAAAGCCAGGTCCAAACCGTTTTGTTTATTTATTTATTTATTTATTTATTTATTTATGTATTTATTTTCATTACATTTCAGAGTTGGTCCAAAAATTCCATAGGGCTTTCTTTTAGACCTTGTTGGAAGCATATTCTCAATTCCCAATTCATCCAGGTTTTAGTATTTACTTAACCGTTCATAATTTTCAGGATGATTTGGGTCTTAGTGGGGGTCGGTCAGGGGAATGCAATTGTCCACAGTTCCCTGAACGGTCCCATCAGCAATCCGAGCTCGCACATGAACTCAGGTTGTTTTAAGAGTTGACCTCTTTTTTGTTTCTGTGACAACTCTCTCGGACCGGACCGATCATGGTCCCTTTGCCCTAAAGGGCTAACGCCCATGATTTTAAGATCTCTGCCTCGGGCAGAGGCAGAACTATTAACATTCCTACGTCCTCTTTCCCTGCTCATTCAACTTCAAACACCTTTAACACTTTCAACAACCCTTTTAACACTTCCTTTATCTTTCTCCAGCCTGTACTTCTCTAATGCCAACATCAAAGGTTCAGTCAGGGGCCAACTTAATTCCGTACCTTTTCCCACCAAGATGCTGAAACATCAGTATACAACATTTCATCCTGTTCTGCTTCTCAAAAAACAACATTAACTGTAGCAAAATATTATAGTTTAAAGTTCCATTTAGGGGCCACTTTTCTCCACATTCCAGCTTATAAAGCGGCCGCCACTGATTACGATATTTTATCAATGTTTTCCTGTTCACACTTCCACCGGCAGATCCTCCAATATCCTTCCAGTGACTTAAAACACATCCTAACACACTTTGCTTTAAAATTTCACTGCTTGTTTGCCCCCCCAGTTTCCAGTTTACACTTTCAGAATACACATGTTACTTACAAAAGCGTATCACAAAACGTATCACTCACAAAAATACAAAAATACGGGCACGCAATATCTTTCAGTAGCGATGTCACAAAACTACTATTACCAGCAATATTACCAAAATCACAGTAACAATAGTCAGAGTCAAATGCCACATGCGATAAGTCAGAAAACCGAACTGTGTAACACCGTAACGATATCTTTCTTATAACAATGCCACGAACCTACTATTACCACCAGGAAAATAGCCAAAATCGCAGTAACAATAACCAGAGTTAAATACCATACTCCATGAGTCAGAAAACCGAAATAGACAACACAATTCCAGATAGACCTTAAAGCGAGCTCCTTCCTTAAGGTCCCCAAACATATACTTATGGTGCTAACCACAAAGTATATACCAAACACTGCCTCGCAGAAGATCACCTTCTGACTTACAGACAGTTCCAGATGACCGGTCTAGCAGAAAACCAAACCAGAATAAAGAATATACTCACTTACAATGATGGGGTCCTTGTCTGCCTCCGCAGTGATCCGGTGAGTCGAGGAGTCCCTCCGGGAAATCCCGGGGGTACCCTAGGGAGTCCTGTTCCCAGCAGCTCCTGCAGTCCGGCAGAGAGGTTGTCCCATCTGGGTCGCCAAATTGATTCAAAGATCGAAGCCGAAATTCCTTTAAGTGGTATATTCTTTATTGCAGCGCTGGATGCACGGGGGATCTCTCCACCTATCGTGCATACCCAAAGCAGAAAGCAGTCTTGAATTTATACAATCAATCTATCAATATTCTACAAGCACCTATACATATGCATTACCTATCCCCGCCTTCCCTCGCTTCTCATGCTAATTAGCCTTTTGGCACCTTGCGCCTGCGCAGAGCCTTCCAAGAATTGTGGGCAGGGGTCTTTGGGACGTGGGCAGGGGTCTTTGGGAGGAAGACCCCGAGTCTTCCTCACAGTGTACTTTGCACCTTTGGTCAGGAATCTGCTGAATTGGCATGTTTCTTAATTGCAAGAGCTGGTTGTTGCTAATTCTCCCGTTTGTTGTATCTTTATAATGAATTCCAATGTCCAGTTTCGAGAGTTATAGTCCTTACATTCGTTTCTCTGTCCGCCTGCCGCTTCCTTATCATGAGTTCCAGTGTCTTGTTTCGAGATATACAGTCCTTGTCTGGGGATTGTCCTTGCCTCCCCAATACCTCCTTAATCAATCCCCCCTTTTCTTTTCCCATGCAAATTCTTTTGCATCAGATACTTTCATTATTTACAGTAACACAACAAAGCAGGCATCTAAACAACATGCACACAAATATTCCTAACACTACTAATACGATTAGAGCAATGAATACTTGTTTCAACCATTGGAAATTGGGCAACCAGGAGGTTAACTTATTCCATAGTTCACTAAAACTCCATGAAAGATCATCTTTACTGATCTCATGTAGGATCCTTGTCTGCTTCCATCTTTCTTCCACGTCGGTAGAGATCCTTCCACTCTGATCTACATACATTCAACAACTTGTGTTTATTACTGTACAGACTCCCCCATGAGTGGCCAGTAACAAGTCTAGGGCCATCCGATTTTGTAATACTACCTGTGATAAACTAGATATCTCTTCTTGTTGAGCCTTTATAGCATCCAGAATTTTGTTTTCTAACTTCTCTATAATTGCAGAAATATTAACTATTGCCTTTTCCAATTCACTCACTCCTAACCATGGGATAAACCCTCGCACAAAACTATGAAAAGGGGTGTGTCTCTCTACCAATGGATTGTTAATTTTTCATCTGATTCTCCGGATATGATTTCTCAAGTAACCTCGAGGCACTACATCATGTACTGTCATATTGGGGACTACCGCTCCAAGAGTGCAAGTTCCCTTCCAATTCTCAGGCAAGACCTTACGGGCTGTATCATTGCATAGCCAATACCACCCTTTTCCTTCTGGAACCGTCCAGCTGGTTGAATTTGCCCAGCCGCTAGTCGTACTAATATCAATTGTTCAATTACAAGATGTCTGATTTCCCCCATAAGTAGTATCCGTATTTATACAATGCTGTTTTCCTATACCCTTAGGCGGGTTACACCTTTGTACACATACATAATAGGATTCTAACGGCATGAAGCTACTCACTTCTACTTCCAAAACTGCTTAATATTTTCGACCCCAAGACGTGTTTTCCCACAAATTAGTCCAAGATAAGTTTGCAGGCAAGGGAATCCCAATTAACGATACACCCTTATTCCCATGCTGTGGCAGATGGGTGCATACCCAACAGTTCGTCTTATTAGTTACTTGAGAAATTGTTTGTATTAAGGTCAGGTGTAAGTTCTCATCCCAAGTTGCCCACCCCAAATCCGAGAAGCGCACCCCTGCAATCATTAGGATCTGGAAAACCGTAATTTTGTTGGTCCAATTGGAGTGGTGGTCCATATCCTCGCCGGGGCCTTCTTCTCCCTTGAATTGTGGATCCAAGCTGCTTGCTTCTTAATCTTAATGGCGGTGTGTGTTGTCAGTAATACTTGGTATGGTCCCATCCACTTTCCTTCCATTTTTCCTGCACGGCTTGTCCTGAAAAAGTCTTTATATATATATAATCCCCGAGCTTCAAGGGGTGGATTGGTTGATCCAACCCTCTAGCCCTGGTCCCTAAAACAAATGTATGTACTTTATTTAATTGTTTCTGAAGTTCAGTTATATAAGCATATAAATATTCTGATCCTAACTGCGTTAGGTCCTCTCCACTAAATAGAAATTGCTATGGCCTTCCATATAAGATTTTGAAGGGACTCAAATTTCCTTTTATTCTAGGTTTAACTCTAATTCCAAGTAATGCTAAAGGGAGGGATTGAGGCCATGACAAATTAGCTTCTTATCCAATTTTAGCTATTTATTGTTTAATTCAATGGTTCATTTTTTCTACCTGTCCACTTGCCTGTGGTCTATAAGGAGTATGCAGTTGCCAATCTATCTTTAGAATCTTACTTATCTGTTCTACCACTTGTGCACAAAAATGTGAAACTCTATCAGAAGACATTGCTACTAGAATCCCAAAGCATGGTATTATTTCCTTTAACAAGACTTTAACCACTTCTCTTGCTTTGTTTGTTCGACAGGGAAAGGCTTCAGGCCTTCCTGAAAACGTGTCAGTCAGAACCAGTAAATAATGATACCCCCCTTTTCTAGGGAGTTCTGAAAAATCAATTTGCCACTGTTGCCCCGAATAATTTCCTTTACCGATTATTCCAAATTTTATTCTATTCTTGGTATTGGGGTTATTGTGTAAGCAAATGCTACATTGTTGAGTTACTTGTTTTATCATATCGTCCCACTAATGTCTGACTCAGGCTCTTATGCAGTGTGCCAGCTCCCCAGTGCGTTTTATTGTGTTCTGTAAGAACTATGGGCCATGTCAAACTAGAGGGTATTACTATGTGGTTATCTTTTAAATATACTCATCCATCTGGTTTCATTTTACCTTTCAAATCTTCAATTAATTTTAAGTCTTCTTTTGTATAATTTGGATATAGTTTGGATTTTACCGTCTGGTATCAAGGACAATGCCTTCACCTCAGTTATTTCAGCTGCCTGCTTAGCCTCTGCCAATCGATTTTCCAATTTCAAAATCGGTGTTCCCCTTTTGGTGTCCCTGACAATGCATGATAGCTACCTTTTCTGGTTGTTTTACAGCCTCTAACAATTTTAAAATTTCTTCAGCATACTTTGTGTTTTCACTGAGCGGTCAGCAATCCATGGTCTTTCCAAATTGCTCCATGAGCAATGTACCACGCCGAATGTATATTTAGAATCTGTCCAAATATTTACCCTTTTTCCCGCTGCCAGTTCCAATGCTCTCGTGAGAGCAACTATCTCCGCCTTTTGAGCTGATGTTCCAGGGGGTAAAGGCTTAGACTCGATTACCTGCTGAGTAGTTGTTATAGCATATCCAGCTTTACGTTGTCTTTGCGTAACAAAACTGCTCCCATCCGTGAACCAAGTTTCTTCCGCATCTTCCATGGGCTCCTCCTTAAGGTCTGGTCGGCTGGAATACACAGTCTCTATAGTTTCTAAACAATCGTGAATCACAGGTTGTGCCGGAGCATCACTAAGAAAAGAGGCTAGATTCACAATATGAATTATCACAATTTCCACGTCGTCCTGTTCTACCAATATTGCTTGATATTTCAAAATCATCAATTCTTGTTTAAGTTGTTTAAAGACTTTTTGTGCTTCTCCAGTCCAGACTAACTTTGACTGGTTAATCTTTATCAATTCACATAGAGGCTTTACCAGTAGTCCATAATTATAAATCCAAAGGCGACACCAACCTGTCATTCCTAAAAAGCTTTGTAGCTCCTTTACCATTTGAGGTTCTGGAGTCCGGCAAATGACTTCCTTATGTTCAGTTCCTAGTTCTCGTTGTCCTTCCGAAATGTCAAATCCCAGATAGGTCACACTTTGTTGAGCCAGCTGGACTTTCTGTCAAGAGACTTGATATCCATTTAAACCCAGAAAATTAAGACGACTTATAGTCCATTGAATCCAACTCCCTTTAGTCTCGGTAGCTATTAAGAGATCATCTACATATTGTAACAAAGCACCTTCAGTGTCCGGAGGTATCCATGTTTCGAGTTCCCTTGCTAATTGGTTTCCAAAAATAGTGGGGCTATTCTTGAATCCTTGAGGTAGTAATGTCCACGTAAGCTGCGTCTTTCTGCCTGAATCGGGATTTTCCCATTCAAAGGCGAATAGGTTTTGGCTTTCTGTGGCTAAGCCTAGGCAGAAGAAGGCATCTTTTAAATCCAGTACGGTAAACCAGACTTGACTATTCTTTAATTTAGTCAGCAAAGTATAAGGGTTTGCCACTACTGGATGTATATCCTCAGTGATTTTATTTATGGCCCTCAAATCCTGAACTAGCCTATAGCTTTTTCATCTGCCTTTTTAATTGGCAATATGGGTGCATTGTATTCTGATTCGCATTCAATCAATAATCCATACTGTAAAAATTGATCAATTATCTCTTTAATTCCTTTCCTATCTTCTATCCTCAAAGGATATTACTTAACCTTAACGGGTTTCTCTCCTGGCTTTAATTTAATAATTAGTAAGGTCACATTTTTAGCTCTTCCAGGGACTTCGGAAGCCCAAACTCCTGGACATACTTGATCTGTGATCTCTAAAGGTATTTCACTTTTAGGCTCAGTTTGTATTAGTGCCAAGCTTAACACATTTATTAGTTGTTCTTCTCCTGTTCTTAATTCCATTTTCCCTTTTTCAAAGACAATTTCTGCTCCTACTTGCTCTAATAAATCTCTACCTAAGAGTGCCCATGAGGAGCTAGGCATAGATAAAAATCTGTGTATGCCCCATTGTTTCCCTAACTTGTACTTCAAAGGTTCACAAAAATAAGCCTTTTCGGTTACACCTTGTCCTGGTTTCAGTTAGAACAGAGTTAATTTTCTTCCTAGTAGCTGGTAGAATGCTATGTTTTGGCTTAGGATGAGAAGAGTGCTGATAACACCCCGATGTTTTAACTGTTGCAGAGCAGTGCTTATACCAGGCCAAGGACATCTCAGCTTCTTGCTCTGTCCTGACAACAGGCAGGCTGGGGGTGCAGTAAGAGCTGGGAGGGGACAGACCCAGGACAGGTGACCCAAACTAGCCAAAGGGGTATTCCATAGCATCTGACGTCAGGCTAAACAATACATAGAGGTGGCTAGCCAGGGGGAGGGGGCCAGACTGCTCGGGGTTAGGCTGGGCATCGGTCAGCGGGTGGTGAGCAATTGCATTGTGCATCACTTGTTTGTACACATTATTAGTAGTGGTACTATTATCATCATTGTATTATTATTATTATTATTATTATTATTATTATTATTATTATTATTTTGTCTTATTAATCTGTCTTTATCTCAACTCACGGGCTTCACTTTCCATTTCTCTCCCCCGTCCCAGAGAGGGAGGGGGAGGGGGAGCGAACAGCTGCGTGGTGTTTAGCTGCCGGCCGGGTTAAACCACGACACACCTTTTACCCTAACATAATAATTCTGTGAAGGCATTAATGCTTGATTTAGAACTGAATACGTTGCCCCATAGCAATAAGAAATTTCACTTCCATTCCTCCCCTAGCTTCATTATAACCAGTGGAGGATCCGCTAGGGTAGATTCCCCAGGTCCCCGTTATTCCTGTTGAAATCAGGGGTTGATTACCCTAGGAAAAGGCTAGTCAATTTGTCCTCCAAAGCCAGGTCCAAACCGTTTTGTTTGTTTATTTATTTATTTATTTATTTATTTATTTTCATTACATTTCAGAGTTGGTCCAAAAATTCCATAGGGCTTTCTTTTAGACCTTGTTGGAAGCATATTCTCAATTCCCAATTCATCCAGGTTTTAGTATTTACTTAACCGTTCATAATTTTCAGGATGATTTGGGTCTTAGTGGGGGTCGGTCAGGGGAATGCAATTGTCCACAGTTCCCTGAACGGTCCCATCAGCAATCCGAGCTCGCACATGAACTCAGGTTGTTTTAAGAGTTGACCTCTTTTTTGTTTCTGTGACAACTCTCTCGGACCGGACCGATCATGGTCCCTTTGCCCTAAAGGGCTAACGCCCATGATTTTAAGATCTCTGCCTCGGGCAGAGGCAGAACTATTAACATTCCTACGTCCTCTTTCCCTGCTCATTCAACTTCAAACACCTTTAACACTTTCAACAACCCTTTTAACACTTCCTTTATCTTTCTCCAGCCTGTACTTCTCTAATGCCAACATCAAAGGTTCAGTCAGGGGCCAACTTAATTCCGTACCTTTTCCCACCAAGATGCTGAAACATCAGTATACAACATTTCATCCTGTTCTGCTTCTCAAAAAACAACATTAACTGTAGCAAAATATTATAGTTTAAAGTTCCATTTAGGGGCCACTTTTCTCCACATTCCAGCTTATAAAGCGGCCGCCACTGATTACGATATTTTATCAATGTTTTCCTGTTCACACTTCCACCGGCAGATCCTCCAATATCCTTCCAGTGACTTAAAACACATCCTAACACACTTTGCTTTAAAATTTCACTGCTTGTTTGCCCCCCCAGTTTCCAGTTTACACTTTCAGAATACACATGTTACTTACAAAAGCGTATCACAAAACGTATCACTCACAAAAATACAAAAATACGGGCACGCAATATCTTTCAGTAGCGATGTCACAAAACTACTATTACCAGCAATATTACCAAAATCACAGTAACAATAGTCAGAGTCAAATGCCACATGCGATAAGTCAGAAAACCGAACTGTGTAACACCGTAACGATATCTTTCTTATAACAATGCCACGAACCTACTATTACCACCAGGAAAATAGCCAAAATCGCAGTAACAATAACCAGAGTTAAATACCATACTCCATGAGTCAGAAAACCGAAATAGACAACACAATTCCAGATAGACCTTAAAGCGAGCTCCTTCCTTAAGGTCCCCAAACATATACTTATGGTGCTAACCACAAAGTATATACCAAACACTGCCTCGCAGAAGATCACCTTCTGACTTACAGACAGTTCCAGATGACCGGTCTAGCAGAAAACCAAACCAGAATAAAGAATATACTCACTTACAATGATGGGGTCCTTGTCTGCCTCCGCAGTGATCCGGTGAGTCGAGGAGTCCCTCCGGGAAATCCCGGGGGTACCCTAGGGAGTCCTGTTCCCAGCAGCTCCTGCAGTCCGGCAGAGAGGTTGTCCCATCTGGGTCGCCAAATTGATTCAAAGATCGAAGCCGAAATTCCTTTAAGTGGTATATTCTTTATTGCAGCGCTGGATGCACGGGGGATCTCTCCACCTATCGTGCATACCCAAAGCAGAAAGCAGTCTTGAATTTATACAATCAATCTATCAATATTCTACAAGCACCTATACATATGCATTACCTATCCCCGCCTTCCCTCGCTTCTCATGCTAATTAGCCTTTTGGCACCTTGCGCCTGCGCAGAGCCTTCCAAGAATTGTGGGCAGGGGTCTTTGGGACGTGGGCAGGGGTCTTTGGGAGGAAGACCCCGAGTCTTCCTCACAGTGTACTTTGCACCTTTGGTCAGGAATCTGCTGAATTGGCATGTTTCTTAATTGCAAGAGCTGGTTGTTGCTAATTCTCCCGTTTGTTGTATCTTTATAATGAATTCCAATGTCCAGTTTCGAGAGTTATAGTCCTTACATTCGTTTCTCTGTCCGCCTGCCGCTTCCTTATCATGAGTTCCAGTGTCTTGTTTCGAGATATACAGTCCTTGTCTGGGGATTGTCCTTGCCTCCCCAATACCTCCTTAATCAATCCCCCCTTTTCTTTTCCCATGCAAATTCTTTTGCATCAGATACTTTCATTATTTACAGTAACACAACAAAGCAGGCATCTAAACAACATGCACACAAATATTCCTAACACTACTAATACGATTAGAGCAATGAATACTTGTTTCAACCATTGGAAATTGGGCAACCAGGAGGTTAACTTATTCCATAGTTCACTAAAACTCCATGAAAGATCATCTTTACTGATCTCATGTAGGATCCTTGTCTGCTTCCATATTTCTTCCAGGTCGGTAGAGATCCTTCCACTCTGATCTACATACATTCAACAACTTGTGTTTATTACTGTACAGACTCCCCCATGAGTGGCCAGTAACAAGTCTAGGGCCATCCGATTTTGTAATACTACCTGTGATAAACTAGATATCTCTTCTTGTTGAGCCTTTATAGCATCCAGAATTTTGTTTTCTAACTTCTCTATAATTGCAGAAATATTAACTATTGCCTTTTCCAATTCACTCACTCCTAACCATGGGATAAACCCTCGCACAAAACTATGAAAAGGGGTGTGTCTCTCTACCAATGGATTGTTAATTTTTCATCTGATTCTCCGGATATGATTTCTCAAGTAACCTCGAGGCACTACATCATGTACTGTCATATTGGGGACTACCGCTCCAAGAGTGCAAGTTCCCTTCCAATTCTCAGGCAAGACCTTACGGGCTGTATCATTGCATAGCCAATACCACCCTTTTCCTTCTGGAACCGTCCAGCTGGTTGAATTTGCCCAGCCGCTAGTCGTACTAATATCAATTGTTCAATTACAAGATGTCTGATTTCCCCCATAAGTAGTATCCGTATTTATACAATGCTGTTTTCCTATACCCTTAGGCGGGTTACACCTTTGTACACATACATAATAGGATTCTAACGGCATGAAGCTACTCACTTCTACTTCCAAAACTGCTTAATATTTTCGACCCCAAGACGTGTTTTCCCACAAATTAGTCCAAGATAAGTTTGCAGGCAAGGGAATCCCAATTAACGATACACCCTTATTCCCATGCTGTGGCAGATGGGTGCATACCCAACAGTTCGTCTTATTAGTTACTTGAGAAATTGTTTGTATTAAGGTCAGGTGTAAGTTCTCATCCCAAGTTGCCCACCCCAAATCCGAGAAGCGCACCCCTGCAATCATTAGGATCTGGAAAACCGTAATTTTGTTGGTCCAATTGGAGTGGTGGTCCATATCCTCGCCGGGGCCTTCTTCTCCCTTGAATTGTGGATCCAAGCTGCTTGCTTCTTAATCTTAATGGCGGTGTGTGTTGTCAGTAATACTTGGTATGGTCCCATCCACTTTCCTTCCATTTTTCCTGCACGGCTTGTCCTGAAAAAGTCTTTATATATATATAATCCCCGAGCTTCAAGGGGTGGATTGGTTGATCCAACCCTCTAGCCCTGGTCCCTAAAACAAATGTATGTACTTTATTTAATTGTTTCTGAAGTTCAGTTATATAAGCATATAAATATTCTGATCCTAACTGCGTTAGGTCCTCTCCACTAAATAGAAATTGCTATGGCCTTCCATATAAGATTTTGAAGGGACTCAAATTTCCTTTTATTCTAGGTTTAACTCTAATTCCAAGTAATGCTAAAGGGAGGGATTGAGGCCATGACAAATTAGCTTCTTATCCAATTTTAGCTATTTATTGTTTAATTCAATGGTTCATTTTTTCTACCTGTCCACTTGCCTGTGGTCTATAAGGAGTATGCAGTTGCCAATCTATCTTTAGAATCTTACTTATCTGTTCTACCACTTGTGCACAAAAATGTGAAACTCTATCAGAAGACATTGCTACTAGAATCCCAAAGCATGGTATTATTTCCTTTAACAAGACTTTAACCACTTCTCTTGCTTTGTTTGTTCGACAGGGAAAGGCTTCAGGCCTTCCTGAAAACGTGTCAGTCAGAACCAGTAAATAATGATACCCCCCTTTTCTAGGGAGTTCTGAAAAATCAATTTGCCACTGTTGCCCCGAATAATTTCCTTTACCGATTATTCCAAATTTTATTCTATTCTTGGTATTGGGGTTATTGTGTAAGCAAATGCTACATTGTTGAGTTACTTGTTTTATCATATCGTCCCACTAATGTCTGACTCAGGCTCTTATGCAGTGTGCCAGCTCCCCAGTGCGTTTTATTGTGTTCTGTAAGAACTATGGGCCATGTCAAACTAGAGGGTATTACTATGTGGTTATCTTTTAAATATACTCATCCATCTGGTTTCATTTTACCTTTCAAATCTTCAATTAATTTTAAGTCTTCTTTTGTATAATTTGGATATAGTTTGGATTTTACCGTCTGGTATCAAGGACAATGCCTTCACCTCAGTTATTTCAGCTGCCTGCTTAGCCTCTGCCAATCGATTTTCCAATTTCAAAATCGGTGTTCCCCTTTTGGTGTCCCTGACAATGCATGATAGCTACCTTTTCTGGTTGTTTTACAGCCTCTAACAATTTTAAAATTTCTTCAGCATACTTTGTGTTTTCACTGAGCGGTCAGCAATCCATGGTCTTTCCAAATTGCTCCATGAGCAATGTACCACGCCGAATGTATATTTAGAATCTGTCCAAATATTTACCCTTTTTCCCGCTGCCAGTTCCAATGCTCTCGTGAGAGCAACTATCTCCGCCTTTTGAGCTGATGTTCCAGGGGGTAAAGGCTTAGACTCGATTACCTGCTGAGTAGTTGTTATAGCATATCCAGCTTTACGTTGTCTTTGCGTAACAAAACTGCTCCCATCCGTGAACCAAGTTTCTTCCGCATCTTCCATGGGCTCCTCCTTAAGGTCTGGTCGGCTGGAATACACAGTCTCTATAGTTTCTAAACAATCGTGAATCACAGGTTGTGCCGGAGCATCACTAAGAAAAGAGGCTAGATTCACAATATGAATTATCACAATTTCCACGTCGTCCTGTTCTACCAATATTGCTTGATATTTCAAAATCATCAATTCTTGTTTAAGTTGTTTAAAGACTTTTTGTGCTTCTCCAGTCCAGACTAACTTTGACTGGTTAATCTTTATCAATTCACATAGAGGCTTTACCAGTAGTCCATAATTATAAATCCAAAGGCGACACCAACCTGTCATTCCTAAAAAGCTTTGTAGCTCCTTTACCCTTTGAGGTTCTGGAGTCCGGCAAATGACTTCCTTATGTTCAGTTCCTAGTTCTCGTTGTCCTTCCGAAATGTCAAATCCCAGATAGGTCACACTTTGTTGAGCCAGCTGGACTTTCTGTCAAGAGACTTGATATCCATTTAAACCCAGAAAATTAAGACGACTTATAGTCCATTGAATACAACTCCCTTTAGTCTCGGTAGCTATTAAGAGATCATCTACATATTGTAACAAAGCACCTTCAGTGTCCGGAGGTATCCATGTTTCGAGTTCCCTTGCTAATTGGTTTCCAAAAATAGTGGGGCTATTCTTGAATCCTTGAGGTAGTAATGTCCACGTAAGCTGCGTCTTTCTGCCTGAATCGGGATTTTCCCATTCAAAGGCGAATAGGTTTTGGCTTTCTGTGGCTAAGCCTAGGCAGAAGAAGGCATCTTTTAAATCCAGTACGGTAAACCAGACTTGACTATTCTTTAATTTAGTCAGCAAAGTATAAGGGTTTGCCACTACTGGATGTATATCCTCAGTGATTTTATTTATGGCCCTCAAATCCTGAACTAGCCTATAGCTTTTTCATCTGCCTTTTTAATTGGCAATATGGGTGCATTGTATTCTGATTCGCATTCAATCAATAATCCATACTGTAAAAATTGATCAATTATCTCTTTAATTCCTTTCCTATCTTCTATCCTCAAAGGATATTACTTAACCTTAATGGGTTTCTCTCCTGGCTTTAATTTAATAATTAGTAAGGTCACATTTTTAGCTCTTCCAGGGACTTCGGTAGCCCAAACTCCTGGACATACTTGATCTGTGATCTCTAAAGGTATTTCACTTTTAGGCTCAGTTTGTATTAGTGCCAAGCTTAACACATTTATTAGTTGTTCTTCTCCTGTTCTTAATTCCATTTTCCCTTTTTCAAAGACAATTTCTGCTCCTACTTGCTCTAATAAATCTCTACCTAAGAGTGCCCATGAGGAGCTAGGCATAGATAAAAATCTGTGTATGCCCCATTGTTTCCCTAACTTGTACTTCAAAGGTTCACAAAAATAAGCCTTTTCGGTTACACCTTGTCCTGGTTTCAGTTAGAACAGAGTTAATTTTCTCCCTAGTAGCTGGTAGAATGCTATGTTTTGGCTTAGGATGAGAAGAGTGCTGATAACACCCCGATGTTTTAATTGTTGCAGAGCAATGCTTATACCAAGCCAAGGACATCTCAGCTTCTTGCTCTGTCCTGCCAACAGGCAGGCTGGGGGTGCAGTAAGAGCTGGGAGGGGACAGACCCAGGACAGGTGACCCAAACTAGCCAAAGGGGTATTCCATAGCATCTGACGTCAGGCTAAACAATACATAGAGGTGGCTAGCCAGGGGGAGGGGGCCAGACTGCTCGGGGTTAGGCTGGGCATCGGTCAGCGGGTGGTGAGCAATTGCATTGTGCATCACTTGTTTGTACACATTATTAGTAGTGGTACTATTATCATCATTGTATTATTATTATTATTATTATTATTATTATTATTATTATTATTATTATTATTATTATTATTATTATTATTATTATTATTTTGTCTTATTAATCTGTCTTTATCTCAACTCACGGGCTTCACTTTCCATTTCTCTCCCCCGTCCCAGAGAGGGAGGGGGAGGGGGAGCGAACAGCTGCGTGGTGTTTAGCTGCTGGCCGGGTTAAACCACGACACACCTTTTACCCTAACATAATAATTCTGTGAAGGCATTAATGCTTGATTTAGAACTGAATACGTTGCCCCATAGCAATAAGAAATTTCACTTCCATTCCTCCCCTAGCTTCATTATAACCAGTGGAGGATCCGCTAGGGTAGATTCCCCAGGTCCCCGTTATTCCTGTTGAAATCAGGGGTTGATTACCCTAGGAAAAGGCTAGTCAATTTGTCCTCCAAAGCCAGGTCCAAACCGTTTTGTTTGTTTATTTATTTATTTATTTATTTATTTATTTTCATTACATTTCAGAGTTGGTCCAAAAATTCCATAGGGCTTTCTTTTAGACCTTGTTGGAAGCATATTCTCAATTCCCAATTCATCCAGGTTTTAGTATTTACTTAACCGTTCATAATTTTCAGGATGATTTGGGTCTTAGTGGGGGTCGGTCAGGGGAATGCAATTGTCCACAGTTCCCTGAACGGTCCCATCAGCAATCCGAGCTCGCACATGAACTCAGGTTGTTTTAAGAGTTGACCTCTTTTTTGTTTCTGTGACAACTCTCTCGGACCGGACCGATCATGGTCCCTTTGCCCTAAAGGGCTAACGCCCATGATTTTAAGATCTCTGCCTCGGGCAGAGGCAGAACTATTAACATTCCTACGTCCTCTTTCCCTGCTCATTCAACTTCAAACACCTTTAACACTTTCAACAACCCTTTTAACACTTCCTTTATCTTTCTCCAGCCTGTACTTCTCTAATGCCAACATCAAAGGTTCAGTCAGGGGCCAACTTAATTCCGTACCTTTTCCCACCAAGATGCTGAAACATCAGTATACAACATTTCATCCTGTTCTGCTTCTCAAAAAACAACATTAACTGTAGCAAAATATTATAGTTTAAAGTTCCATTTAGGGGCCACTTTTCTCCACATTCCAGCTTATAAAGCGGCCGCCACTGATTACGATATTTTATCAATGTTTTCCTGTTCACACTTCCACCGGCAGATCCTCCAATATCCTTCCAGTGACTTAAAACACATCCTAACACACTTTGCTTTAAAATTTCACTGCTTGTTTGCCCCCCCAGTTTCCAGTTTACACTTTCAGAATACACATGTTACTTACAAAAGCGTATCACAAAACGTATCACTCACAAAAATACAAAAATACGGGCACGCAATATCTTTCAGTAGCGATGTCACAAAACTACTATTACCAGCAATATTACCAAAATCACAGTAACAATAGTCAGAGTCAAATGCCACATGCGATAAGTCAGAAAACCGAACTGTGTAACACCGTAACGATATCTTTCTTATAACAATGCCACGAACCTACTATTACCACCAGGAAAATAGCCAAAATCGCAGTAACAATAACCAGAGTTAAATACCATACTCCATGAGTCAGAAAACCGAAATAGACAACACAATTCCAGATAGACCTTAAAGCGAGCTCCTTCCTTAAGGTCCCCAAACATATACTTATGGTGCTAACCACAAAGTATATACCAAACACTGCCTCGCAGAAGATCACCTTCTGACTTACAGACAGTTCCAGATGACCGGTCTAGCAGAAAACCAAACCAGAATAAAGAATATACTCACTTACAATGATGGGGTCCTTGTCTGCCTCCGCAGTGATCCGGTGAGTCGAGGAGTCCCTCCGGGAAATCCCGGGGGTACCCTAGGGAGTCCTGTTCCCAGCAGCTCCTGCAGTCCGGCAGAGAGGTTGTCCCATCTGGGTCGCCAAATTGATTCAAAGATCGAAGCCGAAATTCCTTTAAGTGGTATATTCTTTATTGCAGCGCTGGATGCACGGGGGATCTCTCCACCTATCGTGCATACCCAAAGCAGAAAGCAGTCTTGAATTTATACAATCAATCTATCAATATTCTACAAGCACCTATACATATGCATTACCTATCCCCGCCTTCCCTCGCTTCTCATGCTAATTAGCCTTTTGGCACCTTGCGCCTGCGCAGAGCCTTCCAAGAATTGTGGGCAGGGGTCTTTGGGACGTGGGCAGGGGTCTTTGGGAGGAAGACCCCGAGTCTTCCTCACAGTGTACTTTGCACCTTTGGTCAGGAATCTGCTGAATTGGCATGTTTCTTAATTGCAAGAGCTGGTTGTTGCTAATTCTCCCGTTTGTTGTATCTTTATAATGAATTCCAATGTCCAGTTTCGAGAGTTATAGTCCTTACATTCGTTTCTCTGTCCGCCTGCCGCTTCCTTATCATGAGTTCCAGTGTCTTGTTTCGAGATATACAGTCCTTGTCTGGGGATTGTCCTTGCCTCCCCAATACCTCCTTAATCAGCCTGCACACAATTATCTGAGAATGAAAGCTGCTTTCCAGTAATTCAGAAAGCCAAGTTACGTCTCAGCCTTGAGCATCTCGGGCTTCTGGGCCTGTCTGTAACATTTGGCACCAGCACTAATACTTTTTTTGGCATATGTTTAGCGTTTGGGGCCTGTGTCTTGGATTTGGGCCCTGTCTTGAACCAGTGGGGCTTTGTCCTGGGTTTTGGAGCCTGCCTCTAGAGTTCAGGGCCTGTGATTAGGCTTTTGGGGTCTGTGTCTGGGGGCCGGTATCTGGGGGCAAGGGGGGAGCTGCTTGTAGACCCTTGGGGCCAGCATTGAGGGGGTTGGGAGCTGACTCTACTCCTTTGGGGCCTGCTTCTGGGGGCGGGGGGAGGTTGAGACCAGCATCTGGGGGAGGGGTGGGAGCTCTTTGTATTCCTTTGGAGCCATTGTTGGGGGGGGGGAGGCGGGGGGCAGAAGGGGAGGGTTGGTTGGGAGCTGCTTGTACACTGTTGGAGCCTGGTTTGAGGGAGGAGGTTTGGAGCTGCTTCTACACCTTTGGGCCTGGCATCGGGGGTAGGGGGTTGGGTGCTGGTTGTAGGGGCTTGTGTTTGGGGGAGGGCTTGGGACCTGCGTCTGGGGGAGGGGTGGGAGCTGCTTGTACACCTTTGGGGCCTGCATCTGTGGGGGGTCAGGGCCTGTGTCTAGCGGGCTGGGAACTGCTTGTACAATGTAGGAATCTGTTTCTGCAGGGTGGCTGGGAGCTGTTTGTACAACTTTGGGGCCAGCATCTGGGGGTGGCTGGGAGCTGCCTGTACACTGTAGGGGCCTGTGTTTGTGGGGGGCTTGGGGGCCTCCCTCGGGGGGGCAGTGGGGGGGGGAGGATTGGGAGCTGCTTGTATAGAGTAGGGGGCCTGCCTGGCAGGGGTTGGGAGCTGCTTGTAGAATTTGGGTCCCTGTGTCTGGGGGGGGGTTGGGGCCTGTGTCTCAGGGGTGTTGGGAACTGGTTGTACACCTTTGGGTCCTGTCTCTGGGGGAGAGCTACTTGTACCCTTACCATAAGCCGTACTCTAACACATACTTCTACCAGTACCCTTACCGTAACCCTTACCTTTACCCTTACTCTTACCCTTACCAAAGCATTACCCTTACCCTTAACGTAAGCCTAAACCTTAACCTTATCCTTACACTTACACTTACCGTAACCCTTACCCTTTCTGCTACACTTACCCTTAGCCTAAATCTAAACCTTACACTTACCCTAACCCTAACACTTACCCTTACTATTACCCATATACTTACTCTTACCCTAACCCTAAATCTTACCCAAACACTTACCCTGACCCTTACATTAACCCTAAACCGTACCCTAAAACTTACACTTACTCTTAACCTTAACCTTACGCTTAACCTTAACCTACTACTTACCCTTTCTTATCCGTCACCCTACACCTAAAATTAACCCTAACCATTACCCTAACACTTACCCTTACCCTAACCCAAACCCTAATCCTAACTCTAAACCTTACCCTGACTTGTACACTTATCCTTATCCTTACACTTACCCTAACACTTATCCTTACACTTATCCTTATACATATAACTTACCCTTACCCTAAAACTTAACCTAAACCTAACTCTAAACCTAAACCTTACCTTAACCCTTACCCTGACCCTTACATTAACCCTTACCCTTACCCTAAAACTTACACTTACTCTTAACCTTAACCTTACCCTTAACCTTAACCTAATACTTACCCTTCCGTTTCCCTCACCCTAACCCTAAAATTAACCGTAACCATTACCCTAACACCTACCCTTACCCTAACCCTTACTCTAACCCTTACAATGACCCGTACCCTTACACATACACTTACACTTACTCTTACCCTAAACCTTACCCTTACCATAAGCCATATTCTAACAAATTCTACCCGTACCCTTACCCTTACCGTAATCCTTACCCTTTATGTTACCCTAAACCTTACCCTTACCCTAACACTTACCCTTATCGTAAACCTTACCCTTTCTGCTACATTTACCATTAGCCTAAATCTAAACCTTACACTTACCCTTACCTTAACCCAATACTTACCCTTACGTTTCCCTCACCCTAACCCTAAAATTAACCCTAACCATTATTCTAACACTTACCCTTACCCTAACCCTAACCCTTACTCTAACCCTTACCCTGACCCATACCCTTACACTCACCCTTACCCTTACATTACCCTAACTCTTACCCATACCATAACCCATACCCTAACACATATTTGTACCCTTAACCTTACCGTTACCCTTACCCTTACTCTATCCGTTACCCTTACGCTTACCCTTAACATAAACCTTACCATTAATCTTACCCTTACGCTAACCCTTACCCTTACCCTATCCCTTACACTTATCCTTATCCATACCCTTAACCTTACCCCAACCCTTCCCCTTAAGCTGAACCTAACCCTAAACCTTACCCCAAACCTTTCCCTGAACCTTACATTAACCCTAACCCTTAACCTAAACCTTACACTTACTCTTAACCTTAACCTTAACCTTACCCTTAACCTTAAGCTAGTACTTAACCTTACATTTTTCTCACCCTAATCCTAATATTAACCCTAACCATTACCCTAACACTTAACCGTTACACTTACCCTTATTCTATCCGTTACTCTTACACTTTCCCTTAACATAAACCTTACCCTTTACCTTACCCTTACCATAAGCCATACATCAACACTTACATGTACACTTACGCTTACACTTATCCTAGTAATTACTCGTACAATTACCCTTAACCTAACCATAAACATTAAGGATAAGCTTAAGGGTCACCCTTAAGGTTAACGTTATCCTAACACTTACACTTAAGTTCAGGGTAAGGGTTAGAGTAAGGGTAAGTGTTAGGGTAATGGTTAGGCTAATTTTAGGTTTAGGGTGAGGGAAACGGAAGGGTAAGTATTAGGTTAAGTTTAAGGATAAGGTTAAGAGTTATGGTAAGGGTTAGGTTTAATGTAAGGGTAAGGGTTTGGGAAATGTTTAGGATAAGGGTAAGAGAAGGGATAATGGTAAGGGTAAGGATGATGTTTAGTGTAAGGGTTAGATTTAGTTAAGGGTAAGGGTTAGTGTAAGTTTAAGAGTACGAGTAAGTGTAAGGGTATGTGTAAAAGTACGGGTAATTGTAAGGGTTTGAGTAAGGGTTAGGGTAAGGGTAAGTGTTAGGGTAATGGTTAGGGTTAATTTTAGGGTTAGGGTGAGGGAAACGTAAGAGTAAGTATTAGGTTACAGCTAAGGTTAAGGTTAAGAGTAAGTGTAAGGTTTAGTGTAAGGATTAGGGTTAATGTAAGGGTCAAGGTAAGGGTTGGGGTAAAGGTTTAGGTAAAGGGTAAAAATATGTATATTGTAAGGCTGAGGGGTTAGGGTAATGGTTAGATTTTAGTTAGATTTAGGTAAGGGTGAGGGTTCGGGTAAGGTTTAGAATTAGGCAAAGGGTAAGTGTAGCAGAAAGGGTAAGGTTTAGGATAAGGGTAAGTGTTAGGATAAGGGTAAGGTTTAGGGTTAGCTTAATAGTAAGGTTAAGGGTAATTGTATGAGTAATTGCTAGGGTAAGTGCAAGCGTAAGTGTACATGTAAGTGTTGTTGTATGGCTTATGGTAAGGGTAAGGTCAAGGGTAAGGTTTATGTTAAGGGTAAGCGTAAGGGTAACGGATAGAGTAAGGGTAAGGGTAAGGTTAAGGGTAACGGTAAGGTTAAGGGTACAAATATGTGTTAGGGTATGGGTTATGGTATGGGTAAGAATTAGGGTAAGTATAAGGGTAAGTGTTAGAGTAAGGGTTAGGGTTAGGGTTAGGGTAAGGTTAAGTGTTAGGGTAATGGTTAGGGTTAGTTTTAGGGTTAAAGTCAGGAAAACGTATGCGTAAGTATTAGGTTAATGTTAAGGGTAAGGTTAAGGTTAAAAGTAAGTTTAAGGTTTAGGGTAAGGGTTAGGGTTAATGTAAGGGTCAGGGTAAGGGTTGGGGTAAGGTTTAGGGTAAGGGTTAGGTTAAGGATAAGTGTTAGGGTAAGGGTAAGGTTAATGGTAACTGTAAGTGTAAAGGTAAGGGTTAGGGTAAGCGTAAGAATAAGGGTATGGGTAATGGTAAGGGCGAGGGTTAGGGTAAGGTTTAGAATTAGGCAAAGGGTAAGTGTAGCAGAAAGGGTAAGGTTTAGGATAAGGGTAAGTGTTAGGATAAGGGTAAGGTTTAGGGTTAGCTTAATAGTAAGGTTAAGGGTAATTGTACGAGTAATTGCTATGGTAAGTGCAAGCGTAAGTGTACATGTAAATGTTGTTGTATGGCTTATGATAAGGGTGTGAGGAATGTTTTAACAATTCGTGTCCATAAAGAACAATTCTGTTTGAATCCTTTCTGCCTCTGGGCCCTGCACTGGCAATTCAATTCTTGAACCTCAGCTGCAGTGTGTCCCAGTCTCCCCCTCATTCTAGTCAATTTATCACTCCTTAAATTTATGAACCTGTTTGCTTTTGTTATTCCGGACTTCTATTTCTAACACTGCTGTAGATGTATCTGTGAATGGCTGGGGAAGAATGTTTTAATTACTCGTGAAGCTGTTTGTGTTTGATGTCTGGGAGTTTCAGAACAACTGATAACAACTAGTGACTGTTATGGGATACTATGCGGATCTTTGGTATCTGGTTAGGGGGGCCGAGAGATTAAGAGGAAGGAAAAAGAAGCTGAAGGACGGCTGGGAGACAAGACTTGAAGAGAATGTTCTATAAACTTGGTATGGTGCCAAGTAAGTACAAAGGGGGAGAGGAAGACTACGAGCCTTCAGCATGAAAGACCCCTAGAGACCCCCAGAAGAGACCCCAGAGGAGACTGCGCATGCTCCAGTAGGAGGGACTGCACCCCGGAAGCTAATTTTAATAATCTATTTTTTTTAGAAGTAGTAATGAATATGTATTAGTCTAGGAGCATAAAAATCAGCTGCTTGATGTAACTGGTGTGCGTCCTGGTGGAGCGGAGACTCCCGGTGCACCCAGCGCTGTTTGCTTACCTCTATTCCTTTATATTCTTTCAATAAATCCTATTTTTTTATTTAATCCTAATTTGAATCCTGAGCCATTTATAACAATTTTGGGGCTCGTCCGGGATGGCTATAGTTCCTGAATTCTGATTTAATCTAGGAGAGGCGCCCCACCATTTGGTGGTTCCTGTTTGAGTCAGATCGGGACTAATGCCATCCTGAACCTGAATCAAGGTAAGCAAAGAATTTGTTTTGTTTTTTTTTTTGAGCTCCCTTGCTGGCTGTTTTTTGCCTGTAATTCTGCGCGCGAAGATCCGGACGAAGACGACAAGGTCATTTGGATACCGTTCGGTTGGATTCCGGTGTCCGGAATCGAACCGGATGAAGACGACAGTCGTTTGTGGATACCGTCTGGTTCGATCCCAGACGAAGACAGCAGAGATGCTTGTGGATACCGTCCAGTTGGATTCTGGATGAAGACGACTGATTCGTAAGATACCGTCCGGTTGGGTGAAGGTGCGGTTGCTAGTGTTTGTGTGTGAGAGTGTAACTGAGACTTCTAAAGTCCGTGTGGAGGTCTTTTTGTTTTCTCACCGGTTCTAATCTCCTGTCGGGGGCGCTGGGCTGGTGAAGAGAGGGATACGTGGGTGGGTGATAGGTCCTAAACCCCCTGCAAGACACTCTCACTAGGGGCAACCAAGGGCTGTGGGAATTGCCACTAGTAAAATTCCCGGATGAGTCAGATAAAATTGAAGACCAAGGACCAGAAAGGGAGCAAATTACCAGATATATGACCAAAAAGTCCATTACGAATAATGATTAGAAATTGGAACAATAGGGGCCCCAGAAAATTAAAGAGTAAATTAAAAATGATCCTGTATTATATGATAGAATGACCAAAAGAACTCTTAAGACCCCATGTATTTTGATCCACGGAGGACGGGGTCTGTCAGGCTTTGAACATTAATAGTAGAATACCCATGGATCCAGAAAAGAGCAAGCTGAAACATTGGAATTAGAAATTAGAGAGCAATTGATTAAGAATGAATATGTGCTACATTTGTGCCTGTGCTGCATTTATACCACCAGATAACAGGAGCCTCTCGGACCCCGAGAACCAGATCAAAAACAACCTCATGGTTCGGACTTTAATCAAGGGGTCTGAGATAAGGAGGACTGCTCACAAAGGGACAGGTTAGGAATATGTATATGTATAGGAATGTTCATGTATATGTAACTCTTTACTAGAGCAATTTGCCACGTTAGGCGTGCACGACTTTGGTGGGACTACCCGCCCCGCGCTGCATGGAACTGAGTAAACATACCTACTTTACAATCTTACTGATTGTGGAGTCAGCTTTCTGTGAGTCATTTTGGTGAGCCAGGCAGGAGACACTCTGCTCGGCTGCGGGATCGGCTGCAGCGCGGACGCCCCTAGGTGCACACTGAGCGTTTTTGCTCGGAGGGGACTCCACTCTCAGCTGCTCATCGCAGGAGCAAAGATCTCCTGAAACTGCAGACAAACGGTATGTTTTCAGCTGCTGGAGGGATACTAACTGGAGTGCTAATAATTGTATGTGTTTTTATGTATGTATTTTGTGTTGACATTTTGTATATTGTAATATTTGCATATTGTATGTATTTTGTGTTGAAAGTATTTGTGTAAATGTAAGGGTTTGAAACAAAGTGTTACAAGTCACTTCACGAAGAACACAGTCAGAGACAATACTTGTTTGGTTGGTTATCATTCTAAATTATATTCCTGTGGTATGAATGAGATGTGCTGGAGGCTGATTCAAAGATCGAAGCCGTAATTCCTTTAAGTGGTATATTCTTTATTGCAGCGCTGGATGCACGGGGGATCTCTCCACCTATCGTGCATACCCAAAGCAAAAAGCAGTCTTGAATTTATACAATCAATCTATCAATATTCTACAAGCACCTATACATATGCATTACCTATCCCCGCCTTCCCTCGCTTCTCATGCTAATTAGCCTTTTGGCACCTTGCGCCTGCGTAGAGCCTTCCAAGAATTGTGGGCAGGGGTCTCTGGGACGTGGGCAGGGGTCTCTGGGAGGAAGACCCCGAGTCTTCCTCACAGTGTACTTTTCACCTTTGGTCAAGAATCTGCTGAATTGGCATGTTTCTTAATTGCGAGAGCTGGTTGTTGCTAATTCTCCCGTTTGTTGTATCTTTATAATGAATTCCAATGTCCACTTTTGAGATTTATAGTCCTTACGTTTGTTTCTCTGTCCGTCTGCCGCTTCCTTATCATGAGTTTCAGTGTCTTGTTTCAGTCCATGTCTGGGGATTGTCCTTGCCTCCCCAATGCCTCCCCAATACCTCCTTAATCAATCCCCCCTTTTCTTTTCCCATGCAAATTCTTTTGCATCAGATACTTTCATTATTTACAGTAACACAACAAAGCAGGCATCTAAACAACATGCACACAAATATTCCTAACACTACTAATATGATTAGAGCAATGAACACTTGTCTCAACCATTGGAAATTGGGCAACCAGGAGGTTAACTTATTCCCTATTTCACTAAAACTCCATGAAAGATCATCTTTACTGATCTCATGTAGGACCCTTGTCTGCTTCCATATTTCTTCCAGGTCGGTAGAGATCCTTCCACTCTGATCTACATACACACAACAACTTGTATTTATTACTGCACAGACTCCCCCTTTTCTGGAAAATCTAGTAAATTCTTTTACTTAATATGGAAATTTTCTTTCCCAATCATTATGATATGTACCCCTCAATACCTTACCATGCGCATTTGTCAAGGAGGCTAACATGGACATTCGTTGTAACAATTTCCAATTCCAAACAAGTAATACAAAAGACAATATTAAACTTATACCAACTAATATCAATAAAACAATAATTGGGTGACTCAGTGTGTTCAAAATCCCAGTTGCAGTTGGCGACCATCCAAAAAGTGTATCCCACCAGTTGTGACTTGTGTCTCGTTTCACTCTTTGCAAAACTCTGCTTATTTCCTTTGTATCATGATGGACAGTAATTAGAGTCTTCTCTCCATTTTCCTGAATACCTTTTAAAATTCTAATCAGGTCTTGGTGTTTAACTAGTTGCTTCACTAGTGTGAGGTTCATCCCAATAGGTGTAGGTAGTAACTTATGATACATTGTGTTGTTAGACTTGATCAGCTGGTGGGATACCACTGGTGCCAAATATTGAAAATCACACCCGACGATTCTAACAAAGTTACAAATACAAAAATTAGAATGATTTTTGCTATGGAGAGTTATATTCTCCTTGTCTATTTCTACAAAATCACAAGCAGTTCTTAAACACACGCACCCTTTACCAACATATACAAGCACAGTCTTTTGACTAGTATTTGGATGAATTTCAAAGTGGCAGATACCTTGCTCCGTGTCAAAACATACGTCCTGAGCATCAATTGTATTACTTTCACAAATAAATCCTTGTTGTTCCCGGGTAACACATGATTCTAGATTTACGGACTGCCATTTCCCATTCTCCATTCGTGCCCATGTTCTATGCTCTGAAGGATAAAGCACTGTCTTCTCATGGTTTAATCCTAGTGCAAGGATTGGGTGTATAACATAAACTGTAGCATTACGTATAGTAAGCACGAAGGCAGTAGCCATGTTAACAACGGGATCATAAGTAAAATTCACCAGGGTCCACCAAGACTGGAACTTCTTCTCAAAATCATTGGCATTGTCCCAAACTGCCTTTCGGATTTCAGCTGGAAAAATGCCTTCACTTCCTTCCCTAATAATCAGGGCAGCCGTTGCCTGCAACCATAACTGTGCTTGCATACAACTAAGAGCTAAGGATACATTATCTTGAATCATACTAAGTGCATCTATTATTAGTTTGTGGTCTTGGTCTTCTGCATTTTCCCATTTCGGTAACACCTTTGAAACTTGCCATTGGCTAGTTCCCAATGCCAATAAGGATGATTGTAAGGGTTGTTTTAATTTTGTCAAATCACTTGTTGCTGTGGCTAGCTTATTCATTAATATTTCTGAATCAATTCCATTTAAAATTCCTAACCCTGTTCCTAGCATTCCAGTTAAGTCTCTTCGTGTCCTGCCCCTGAAGTGCACTTGCTTCTGTGACCATATTGTCCAGTCTTCAAATGATGTTCTTAAGAAAGGAGAACAGGCTGGTTGAACTGCCGAGATGTTGATTTGTATTAGCAACTCAACACGCTTGAGTGACCATTCTGGATTAAATAACAATTGCTGTTGGCCCGTGTTCCTTATTACATATGGGCCAGTTTCATAAATTTTGGGTTCCAGTTTGATTAGAGGTGGGGTGTGGGTTGTAGAGGGTCTCACTGTTGTAGGAAGTGCCGCATATATTGTAAAATTTAACATGAGGCCCTCACCATTATTGACTTTGGACTGTTGGCCATTATTATTATTCCAAAAACAGCTGATTTCTACATTCTCTGTTAATGTAAAATTATACCAGCAATCCAATTTACCTGGGCGAATACAACCCTCTTGTTGTCCATTTTTGGAAATCGGTTTAACCAGAATCCCCGTTGCTTTCTCGTCAGTCGTTCCATTAAACATTTGACACCCTATTTTAATTTCATCTCCTATGGTTCTTTGGTGTGTCCACCCTTCCCCTAATTTTTGCCATTCTGATGGTTTATATAAATAGTTAACATTTGTTCGCCAGATGACCATGACTGATAACCTTCCATTAAGATTCTTATCCTCTGTTGTTACGGCTTCAGTCCAAGGCCACCCACCATTCTCTATTATCACAGAGGCACCTTCTTGAATCACAATTACAAATATAAGCCATAAAAACAAAACAATTCTCTGAACAAATCTTCTGCCAACCATATTACCAAATACTCTCAACCTTAATGTCCTCATTTTGATCGACTAAGCTTTAGTTTCAGTTCATCGTCACCTGGTGTTACTTTCCAAGGAGCTCCTGGAGCCTTCTTCACTCGGGAATAGTGGATCCAAGCAGCTTGTTCTCTAATCTTGATATCAGTGTGAGTTGTCAGCAACACTTGATACGGTCCATTCCATTTTTCCTCTAGGGGTTGTCCTGAAAAAGTCTTTATATATACATAGTCCCCAGGCTTAAAGGGGTGGATTGGTTGATCCAACCCTCTAGCTCTGGTCCCTAACACAAATTTATGTACTTTATTTAATTGTTTTTGAAGTTCAGTTATATAAGTATATAAACATTCTGATCCCAGCTGCGTTAGATCCTCCCCACTAAATAGAAATTGATATGGCCTTCCATATAAAATTTCAAAGGGGCTCAAATTCTCTTTTACTCTAGGTTTAACTCTAATTCTGAGTAATGCTAAAGGGAGGGATTGAGGCCATGACAAATTAGCCTCTTGTCCGATTTTAGCTATTTGTTGTTTAATTAAATGGTTCATTTTTTCTACCTGTCCACTTGCCTGTGGTCTATAAGGAGTGTGAAGATGCCAATCTATCCCTAAAGCCTGGCTTATTCGCTGAACAATCTTTGCACCAAAATGCGAGCCTCTATCTGAGGAAATGGTTGCTGGGATCCCGAATCGGGGTATTATTTCATTCAATAATGCCTTAATTACCTCCTTAGCCTTATTAGTTCTGCAAGGGAAGACCTCGGGCCATCCCGAGAAGGTATCTGTTAAAACTAATAGGTACCGATACCCCCCTTTTCTTGGTAGTTCCGAGAAATCAATTTGCCAATGCTGCCCAGGATAGTTCCCTCTATCAATGACACCAAATGTCACCCTATTTCCTGTATTGGGATTATGACGCATACAGGTGTCACATTGTTGGGTTACCTGCCTTATTGTGGTATACAGATTTCTTGCTACCAAGACTCGATTTAATAGTTTATACAGGGCATCGGCTCCCCAGTGGGTTTTATTGTGTTCCCCCAAAACCATAGGCCACACCAAATTAGAGGGCATAACAACCCTGTTGTCCTTCAAATGAGCCCACCCATCAACATTCAGCTTCCCTTTTAGATCCTCGATCAACTTTAAATCTTCTTTTGAATATTTAGGAGCCTGTCCTTTCTCTAATGCCTGAATTTTACCGTCTGGTATTAAAGCAAGCACTTCCACTTGGCCTCTTTCCGCCACCCTTCTTGCCTCTTTATCAGCCAATCTGTTCCCAATCTCAAAGTCGGTGGATCCTCTTTGATGCCCTCGGCAATGCATAATAGCCACTTTTTCTGGTTGTTTTACAGCCTCTAACAATTTTAAAATTTCTTCAGCATGTTTTATCTGTTTTCCCTGAGCAGTCAGTAATCCACGTTCTTTCCAAATCGCTCCATGAGCATGTACCACGCCGAATGCATATTTAGAATCTGTCCAAATATTTACCCTTTTTCCAGCTGCCAGTTCCAATGCTCTCGTGAGAGCAACTATCTCCGCCTTTTGAGCTGATGTTCCAGGGGGTAAAGGCTTAGACTCGATTACCTGCTGAGTAGTTGTTATAGCATATCCAGCTTTACGTTGTCCTTGTGTAACAAAACTGCTCCCATCCGTGAACCAAGTTTCTTCCGCATCTTCCATGGGCTCCTCCTTAAGGTCTGGTCGGCTGGAATACACAGTCTCCATAGTTTCTAAACAATCGTGAATCACAGGTTGTGCCGGAGCATCACTAAGAAAAGAGGCTGGATTCACAATATTAGTTATCACAATTTCCACATCGTCCTGTTCTACCAATATTGCTTGATATTTCAAAAATCTCTGAGGAGATAACCAATGAGCCCCCTTTTGTTCTAAAACTGCTGACACAGTGTGTGAGACAAACACTGTTATCTTCTGCCCCATTGTAAATTTCCGGGCTTCTTGTATATTCATAATTACGGCTGCCACTGCTCGCAGGCAGCCTGGCCATCCTTTACTTACTTCATCCAATTGTTTAGAGAAATAAGCCACTGCCCTTTTGTAAGGTCCCAACTTTTGTGCTAGTACCCCTAAGGCCATACCCTGTCTTTCATAGGAGTATAACCAAAAGGGTTTAGACAAATCTGGTAAACCAAGAGCTGGGGCTCGCATCAACTCCATCTTAAGCTTCTTAAAGGCTGCTCGGGCTTCTCCTGTCCATATTAGTCTTATGCAGTTATCTTTAATTAAATCATACAAAGGCCTTACAATTAATCCATAATTGTTGATCCATAATCTGCACCAACCTGTCATTCCTAGGAAAGTTCGTAATTCTTTAACAGTCTGTGGTTCTGGGGTACGACAGATTGCTTCCTTGCGTTCCGTCCCCAATTCACGTTGTCCTCCTGAGATCTCAAATCCTAGGTACGTCACGTGGGTTTGAACCAATTGTGCCTTCTGTTGTGAAACCCGGTATCCATTCATTCCTAGGAAATTAAGGAGGCTCACCGTCCACTGTATGCAGCTTCCCCTGTCTTCGGTAGCAATCAAGAGATCATCAACATATTGCAGCAGGACCCCTGCAGAATTGGGGGCTTCCCAGGATTCAAGTTCCTTTGCAAGTTGATTACCAAAAATCGTAGGGCTATTTTTAAACCCCTGAGGAAGCACTGTCCATGTCAACTGGACTTTTCGTCCTGAGTCAGGATTTTCCCATTCAAAGGCAAAGAGGTTTCGGCTTTCTGGGGCCAAGGTTAAACAAAAGAAGGCATCCTTTAAATCCAGTACGGTAAACCAGACCAACTCGTCCCTTAACTTGGTCAATAGCGTATAAGGGTTTGCTACCACAGGGTGTATGTCTTCAGTGATCCTGTTTATTGCTCTCAAGTCCTGTACTAACCTATAACTCTTCCCATCCGGTTTCTTAATTGGTAAGATGGTATCAGTATTATATTCTGATTCACACTCGACCAGTAACCCATATTTCAAAAACTTATCTATTGTATCTTTTATTCCTCTTCTATCTTCTATTCTAAGGGGGTACTGCTTAACCTTTACTGGCTTCTCTCCTGGTTTTAATTTTACCACAATTGGTGCAGCATTCTTTGCTTTCCCAGGGACATCAGGTTCCCACACCCCTGGATAAACCTGATCCTGGATTTCCGGAAGGGTTTCATTAAAAGAATCAGTTTGGATCAATACCAAACTTAGTGCACTTATAAGTCGGTCTTCTTTTACTCTTAACTCTACCCTTCCCTTTTCAAAAACAATTTCAGCTTCTAATTGCTCTAATAAATCCCGTCCCAATAAAGATCTAGGAGATCCTGGCAAATACAAAAACCTATGTATTCCCATTTGCTTCCCCAATTCATATTCTAATGGCTTTAAAAAGAAAGCTTTTTCGTGCCTACCCGTTGCCCCCACCACTGTCACAAAATCTTTATCTTCTGGCATCAACTTCTGATTTAACACTGAATATGTAGCTCCTGTATCTACTAAAAATTCTACTTCCCGACCCAATTTCCCTAGCTTAATTTTAACCAGTGGATCTGCTAGGGTAGAGTCCCCCGGTCTCCTTCATTGTTTTGTAGCCATTAATAGCTTGTTTTCCTCTTGCCGCTTCAGGCATTCCCTTTTCCAGTGTCCTATCTCTTTACAGTAAGCACACTGTTCAGCCCGCAAGGGGAGTCGAATTACCTTCCCCCCCCTTCTCCTGCCTCGAAAAGATTCTTCCTGCTTTTGCAGGGCTGTCACAGTGGCTGCTGCAATCGTCTCACCTAACTTTTGCCTTTCATTCCCCTCACGATTTCTAAACACTCTCCAGGCTTCTTCTACTAATCTTTCCAAATCCCTTACGTCTGGTTCTTTCATTTTCTGAAGTTTTCGTCTAATATCTTCCGCCGATTGACCCAAAAATAGAGATACTAATTGAAGTTTACCCCCCTCAGAGGAAGGGTCTATAGTGGTAAACTTCTGCATTGCTGCCCTCAGCCTTTCAAGAAATTCGGATGGGGTTTCTGAGGTCCCCTGTTTTATTGTATATAGTCTTGACCAATTCACAGATTTAGGTATTGCATTTTCTAAAGCAATCCTAATCCATTCTTGATATCTTTTTAGCATTTTATAATCATTCTCATCATTATAATCCCAATTGGGGTCTGCCCTAGGCACATGTACTTCCACTGTGCCGGGCAGGGCTCCCGAGGCTACCTGGATTTGTACCTGCGTTCTAGCAGTTTTAACTATTAGCTGTTTCTCGGTTTCTGATAATGCAGCCAGCATTATCTCTATATCCTTCCAATCCGGGTCTAAGTTTTTCACAATCAATTCAAATCTTTTAGCCACCACCTCTGGATCATCTCGATACCCTTTCACCGCCTCCTTCCAGGCATCTAGTTCATTAGTTGTGAAGGGTACTTTAATTCTAGCAGGTCCATTAGCTCCCATAGCCTGACGCAGAGGGGCTTGGATTATTGGTCTTATTTTACTTCGTGTACAAGCAGTTATCGGAGTAAACCCCGTAGAGTCTATGTCATTTCCAGCGCCTTCAACTTCTATTCCAGCACCTACATCACCATTTATAGGTGGTAAAACATAATCTTCTATCCTTTCTTCTGGCTCATTTAATTTTAAACACCTCTGCCCAATGCTACATGTTGAACAACACCTCTTTAATTTCCCCACTCCATCCCTTCTCATATCCTTTTCTATCGATAAAATCAAAGGGTCTTGTGGGGCCAAATTAATGCCACACTCCTTCTGCCATTCTGGGTGGTTTCTTAGAGTAAAAAACATATCCGCATATGAAACTTCATCCCATTTCCCTTCCCTCCTTAAGAATAACATTAATTGCAATAGCGTGTTGTAATTCAAGGTCCCATTTTTGGGCCATTTTTCCCCTTCTTGTAATTTATAAAGGGGCCACCACTGATTACAATATTTTATCAGGGTTTTCTTATTTTCACTTCCACCCGGAGCCCCCCCTATATCCTTCCAATGACTCAAAATACAACCCAGCACACTTTTCTTAGGAATTTCACTGCTTACTCGCCCCCCCATTTTCCAGTTTACACTTTCAGAATACACGTGTTACTTACAAAAGTGTATCACAAAAATGTATCACTCACAAAATTACAGGCACGCAATATCTTTCAGTAGCGATGTCACAAAGCTACTATTACCAGCAATATTGCTAAAATCACAATAACAATAGTCAGTCAAATTCCACATGCGATAAGTCAGAAAACCGAACTGTGTAACACCGTAACGATATCTCTCTTATAACAATGCCACGAACCTACTATTACCACCAGAAAAATAGCCAAAATCACAGTAACAATAACCAAAGTTAAATACCATACTCCATGAGTCAGAAAACCGAAATAGACAACACAATTCCAGATGGACCTTAAAGCGAGCTCTTTCCTTAAGGTCCCCAAATATACTTATGGTGCTTACCACAAAGTATATACCAAACACTGCCTCGCAGAAGATCACCTTCTGACTTACAGACAGTTCCAGATACAGATGGACCCCAAGGTCCCCAGATATACTTGTGGTACTAACCACAAAGTATATACCAAATACTGTCCTGCAGAAGTCACCTTCCAACTTACTGGACAGTCCCAGATGACCGGTCTACCAGAAAACCAAACCAGAATAAAGAATATACTCACTTACAATGATGGGGTCCTTGTCTGCCTCCGCAGTGATCCGGTGAGTCGAGGAGTCCCTCCGGGAAATCCCGGGGGTACCCTAGGGAGTCCTGTCCCCAGCGGGTCCTGCGGTCCGGCAGAGAGGTCGTCCCATCTGGGGTGCCAGATTGATTCAAAGATCAAAGCCGTAATTCCTTTAAGTGGTATATTCTTTATTGCAGCGCTGGATGCACGGAGGATCTCTCCACCTATCGTGCATACCCAAAGCAAAAAGCAGTCTTGAATTTATACAATCAATCTATCAATATTCTACAAGCACCTATACATATGCATTACCTATCCCCGCCTTCCCTCGCTTCTCATGCTAATTAGCCTTTTGGCACCTTGCGCCTGCGTAGAGCCTTCCAAGAATTGTGGGCAGGGGTCTTTGGGACGTGGGCAGGGGTCTCTGGGAGGAAGACCCCGAGTCTTCCTCACAGTGTACTTTTCACCTTTGGTCAGGAATCTGCTGAATTGGCATGTTTCTTAATTGCGAGAGCTGGTTGTTGCCAATTCTTCCGTTTGTTGTATCTTTATAATGAATTCCAATGTCCACTTTTGAGATTTATAGTCCTTACGTTTGTTTCTCTGTCCGTCTGCCGCTTCCTTATCATGAGTTTCAGTGTCTTGTTTCGAGATATACAGTCCATGTCTGGGGATTGTCCTTGCCTCCCCAATGCCTCCCCAATACCTCCTTAATCAAGGCCTCCGTGTGCGATTGTGCTGTGTGAGTGAGACGCAGCGTTGCTGCAAAGCGAGTGCAGAGTTCCGATCCGTTGTTCCGTACTCTCCACAAGGGGAGTGGGCAGAGACGAACGAAGTGCTTGACAGACTGAAAAGAAGTGCTGTTTTATCCAAGTTTTGAGTGGTGGTGCCCAGTGTATCTTGTGTATCCTATTTTTGCTCTTAAATGTTTTGACTGTGACAAGAAAAAGGCAGGAGCATGATACGACATGCTTTCTGCAACATATGAGGCCTGCACAGGCCGAGACCTGGACTCGCTGAGACCTGAACAGGCCGAGAGACCGGAGCGGCGCCGAGAGACTGGAGTGGCGCTGGGAGACCCAAGACACTACGGAGGGACTACCGCTGGACGGAGAGAGCCCTGAGAGACGCTGCAGAGCCACGGACGGCTCTGAGAGACACAGAATAGACCGGACAGAAGCCGGAAAACGCGGGGAATTGAAGTAATTGCGGGACATCCGAGATCGAGTTGCTACGGGAGACCAGAGGCGTCAGTGGACACCGGTAGCCGACCCTCACCGTGTGGCCAGTCGGCACAGAGCAGAGGGGCGGACATCAGGACCCTGCAGCCTGTCTGACATAACCATGGAGGCAGTGGCAGCAGCGGCTGTGCTGCTTCACTCTAGCATTCTTTTTATAAAAGGTTTATCTTGCAATGCAAAAAAGACTATTAGTCCCCAGATCGGTGTTATAACTGTTACTAATGACGACTTAGCTCTATTGCAGGGCAGGAGTGCAGAGACGCAGATTACACTGCCAAATGACCACCAGCAGGCTCTTTCACAAACCTAAGGTTGCAGCTGGCACTGCCTGCTTTCTGCAACATATGAGGCCTGCACAGGCCGAGACCTGGACTCGCTGAGACCTGAACAGGCCGAGAGACCGGAGCGGTATAGCAGACATTACACTCTCTTTCCTAACTAGTAATCATGTGTCTCATCCATTTGTGGTGAATGCTCAGTGGGTCAGTGGCAAAAAGAAAAGGAGGATGCCACTGACACTAACAGCATGGGTAATAGGAGTAGTATAAGTGACACAGGTGATGGTGCGAGGCGAGGCGCTCTGCCTGCTGCTCGCCTTCGCCTGTCTGTGCACTGCTGCCGACGGTGCTAGAGTAAAATGTGAAGACTGCTCAGATGGCAGTGATGAGAGTGTTTGTGTGAAGAAGATGTGTGAAGAAGATGTGTGCTGAATCTGACTTTGTGTGCAACAGTGGTCAGTGTGTGCCAAACAGATGGCAGTGTGATGGGGATCTGGATTGTGAAGAATGTCTGACGAAAGTGCTGAGCTGTGTCATATGAGAACAGTGTCATGGAAATGTGATGGTGAAAAAGACTGTGACAGTGGAGAAGATGAAGAGAATTGTGGCGATGTGATAGAGATCCTTACTGTAAGGATGGAAGAGATGAAATTAACTGCCCTTCCTGGGCCTGTAGGCCAGACCAGTTCAGATGTGAACTGTGTCCATGGGAGTAGGCAGTGCAGTGGTGTGAGAGACTGTCTGGATGGCACTGATGAAGCAAACTGTAACAATGTTATTCAGTGCTCTGGACCTGGCAAATTCAAGTGCAGAAGTGGAGAATGCATAGATATCAATAAAGTGTGTAACCAGCAGAGAGACTGCAAGGACTGGGGTGATGAGCCCCTGAAGGAATGCAACATAAATGAATGTGACTGTCCAGCTGTGAAACTGTGGAGATAGTGATGAATGCCAAAACCCTGTAGTCAAATCTGTATCAACCTGAAAGGCTATCAGATGAATCCTGCTACAGGAACCTGGAAAGGGCCATACGGCAAAGCAAATTAAATAACTGTTATTTAACTTGTCAGAAGATAAAAAATAAAGTGTTTCAACAAGCAGCCACGGGAGGGAAGAATCACTGAACCCTCAATGTGAGGGACTGTACCTTGTTTTACTGACTACTGAAACAGCTGTGAGAACTGCAGAAAGGGACCCACGCATCCAGAATAAAAGGACCAATAACTACTGAAACTTGGAGGGTTGAGTCCGCTCCTGGGAAACTGAAACTCAAGCTAAGGGAGAACTAATATTCTGGCAACGAGGCTCTGCATGAATTAAGGATGCCAAATAAAGGGGACAAGCCTAAAGGGAGAAAAGGGAGAAGGCAAGACCGGGGCAGGACCCTCCACTGCGGTGTGTATGGTCTACAGAGGGAGGCAACCCCTATCGGTATTGACTGCCGAATGAGAGGGCCTCGACCGGACTTCTCCCACACTAAGATCAGGTTGTCCCGAGAAAATAACGTAAAAAACCTCTTTTTTAAACCTATATAAAATTGTGATTCGTTTTACAGGAGCTGGATCACCCTGACAGGCCGAACAGTAACACAAGCCTGAATCGACCCTGAAGGCGTTTGCCTATTATGATCCAGCTACATGGGCAGAAGACAGATCCTGGGGCTATAGGACCTCAGTATATATACTTAATAGAATAATTAGGTTATTAGCTGTAATAGAAATAGTTATAAATGATGAGAACTGATCTAAATGAGTTATAAAGATGAGAACTGCTTTGTATCAAAATTGCCTAGCTTTGGATTGTTTGCTAGCACAAGAAGGAGAAGTCTGTGGAAAATTTAACTTTAGTAATTACTGTTTAAAGATTGATGAAAAGGTGTTTCTTCCTAGTAACTGATAGAATGTTATGTTCTGGTTTAGGATGAGAAGAATGTTAATAATATGCTGATGTTTTAATTGTTTTTAATTGTTACAGAGCAGTGCTTACACCAAGCCAAGGACCAAGCCAAATTCAGCTTCTCACTGTCCTGCCAGCAGGCAGGCTGGGAGGAGGGCCGGACTGCTCGGGGTTAGGTTGGGCATCGGACAGCAGGTGGTGAGCAATTGCATTGTGCATCACTTGTTTCGTACACATTATTACTAGTAGTACTATTATCATCATTATTGTTATTATCTTCTTGTTTTTAACTCAACTCACAGGCTTCACTTTCCCATTTCTCTCTCCCACCCCAGAGAAGGAGGGGGGAGGTGAGCGAGCAAACACAAACCTGGAAGGATATGGAATGGGATTTATTTTCATGGCTGCCTGGTGGACCATGGGTCAAAAGAGTGTTATTTTTATTGTTATGTGGTGTAATTACGTTATTATTTGTACCTTGTATGATACCTTGTCTTACATTATTAATACACCGGGTGATAAATAGTACATTTGTAATAACTTCATTAAAAAAAGAAGGGAATATGTCAATTATGATGCTTAAGAATTGGACCCTCCAAGAACAAACTGATGAAATCCAATTATTAATAACAGAAGAGACACGAATTGGGGATGTTAAAAAGAAGATAAGGGATTGTGAGGAATGTTTTAACAATTCGTGTCCATAAAGAACAATTCTGTTTGAATCCTGTCTGCCTCTGGGCCCTGCACTGGCAATTTAATTCTTGAACCACAGCTGCAGTGTGTCCCAGTCTCCCCTTCATTCTAGTCAATTTATCACTCCTTAAATTTATGAACCTGTTTGCTTTTGTTATTCCGGACTTCTATTTCTAACACTGCTATAGATGTGTCTGTGAATGGCTGGGGAAGAATGTTTTAATTACTCGTGAAGCTGTTTGTGTTTGATGTCTGGGAGTTTCAGAACAACTGATAACAACTAGTGACTGTTATGGGATACTATGCGGATCTTTGGTATCTGGTTAGGGGGGCCGAGAGATTAAGAGGAAGGAAAAAGAAGCTGAAGGACGGCTGGGAGACAAGACTTGAAGAGAATGTTCTATAAACTTGGTATGGTGCCAAGTAAGTACAAAGGGGGAGAGGAAGACTACGAGCCTTCAGCATGAAAGACCCCTAGAGACCCCCAGAAGAGACCCCAGAGGAGACTGCGCATGCTCCAGTAGGAGGGACTGCACCCCGGAAGCTAATTTTAATAATCTATTTTTTTTAGAAGTAGTAATGAATATGTATTAGTCTAGGAGCATAAAAATCAGCTGCTTGATGTAACTGGTGTGCGTCCTGGTGGAGCGGAGACTCCCGGTGCACCCAGCGCTGTTTGCTTACCTCTATTCCTTTATATTCTTTCAATAAATCCTATTTTTTTATTTAATCCTAATTTGAATCCTGAGCCATTTATAAGAAGGGTTAGGTTAACTTTAAAGTTTATGGTAAGTGTAAGTGTAAGGGTAACGGAGACAGTAAAGGTAAGGGTAAGGGGAATGGTAAGGTTAAGGCTACAAGTACGTGTTAGGGTATGGGTTAATGGTAAGGGTAAGGGTTAGGGTAAGGGTAAGTGTTAGGGTAATGGTTAGGGTTAATTTTAGGGTTAGGGTGAGGGAAACATAAGGGTAAGTGTTAAGGTAATAGTTAAGGGTAAGGTTAAGGTTAAAAGTAAGTGTAAGGTTTAGGGTAAGGGTTAGGGTTAATGTAAGGGTCAGGGTAAGGGCTGGGGTAAGGTTTAGGGTTAGGGTTAGGTTAAGGGTAATGATTAGGGTAAGGGTATGGATAAGGATAAGAGTAAGTGTTAGG
This sequence comes from Aythya marila, assembly GCF_965140915.1. Lineage (NCBI taxonomy): Eukaryota > Metazoa > Chordata > Aves > Anseriformes > Anatidae > Aythya > Aythya marila. The sequence continues at coordinate 477,954 of NC_139049.1, forward strand.
GTAAGGGTAATGTTAAAGGTAACAGTAAGTGTAAGGAGAAGGGTTAGGGTAAGGGTAAGAGTAAGGGTATTGGCAACGGTAAGGGTGAGGGTTACAGTAGGGGTAAGTGTAAGGTTTAGATTTAGGCTAAGGGTAAGTGTAGCAGAAAGGGTAAGGTTTACTGTAAGGTTTAAGGTTTCGGCTTAGGTTAAGGGTAAGGGTAAGGGTAATTGTACGAGTAATTGCTAGGGTAAGTGCAAGCGTAAGTGTACATGTAAGTGTTGTTGTATGGCTTATGGTAAGGGTAAGGTCAAGGGTAAGGTTTATGTTAAGGGTAAGCGTAAGGGTAACGGATAGAGTAAGGGTAAGGGTAAGGTTAAGGGTACAAATATGTGTTAGGGTATGGGTTATGGTATGGGTAAGAATTAGGGTAAGTATAAGGGTAAGGGTAAGTGTAAGGGTACAGGTCAGGGTAAGGGTTAGAGTAAGGGTTAGGGTTAGGGTTAGGGTTAGGGTTAGGGTTAGGGTTAGGGTAAGGGTAAGGGTTAGGGTAAGGGTTAGTTTTAGGGTTAAAGTCAGGAAAACGTATGCGTAAGTATTAGGTTAATGTTAAGGGTAAGGTTAAGGTTAAAAGTAAGTTTAAGGTTTAGGGTAAGGGTTAGGGTTAATGTAAGGGTCAGGGTAAGGGTTGGGGTAAGGTTTAGGGTAAGGGTTAGGTTAAGGATAAGTGTTAGGGTAAGGGTAAGGTTAATGGTAACCGTAAGTGTAAGGGTAAGGGTTAGGGTAAGGGGAAGAGTAAGGGTAAGGGTAGGGGACGTCTAAGGTTATGGGTCAGGGTTAAAAGTTAGAGTAAGGGTTAGGGTTAGGGTTAGGTAAGGATAAGTGTTAGGGTAATGGTTACAGTTAATTTTAGGGTTATGTTGAGGGAACATAGCAACAGTGCGCGCAGTCGCAGAATATACCAGGATGTGCTGCGTAATCCCAGAATTAGCAAGGTATAAAAAGGGACCCTGGCAGGGGTGAGGTGCGTGCCGTTGGCGGAGCTGAGACTCCCCGGCTGCCCAGTGCTGTTTTGCTTGATGTTTGCTTACTCAATAAATTCCTTTCTATGATTAATACAATGCTCTCTGAAAATTAATTAAGGGGGCAACTTATAACACTTTGGACGCTCAAAACCCAAACCCAAAAACTTTGGACGCTCAAAACCCTATCCCGAAAACACTAGGACGCTCCAAACCCTATCCCGAAAACAGGACGCTCAAAGCCCTAACCCAAAAACATTAGGATGCTCCAAGCCCTAACCCAAAAACATTCGGACGCTCAAAACCCAAACCCAAAACATTAAGATGCTCCAAACCCTATCCGGAAAACATTAGGAAGCTCAAAGACCTATCCCAAAAACTTAGGACGCTCAAAACCCTATCCTGGAAACATTAAGATGCTCAAAACCCTATCCTGAAAACTGAGGATGCTCATTACCCAGACCCAAAATATTAAGATGCTCAAAACCCTAACCCAACTACTTAGGATGCTTGAAAGCCTATCCCAAAAAATTAGGGCACACAAAAGCCTAACCCCCAAAATTAAGATGCTCAAAATCCAAACCCCCAAAATTAGGATACTCAAAACCCTGGACCTGGAGAACCTAACCTGAAAAAAAAACAAACAAACAAACAAAAAAAGATCTTAAAACCCTAACCGTAAATAACTGACCAAAAATAAAACCTTAAGACTCTAACCCTAAAAAACATATCAACACTACAACCCAAAAAACTCTAATACCCTAACACGCTAACCCTGAAACCCTTAAAACCCTAACCCCCAAATTCTTAAAACCCTAACCGTTAAAACTCCAACCCTAAAAACCTTAAAATCCTAAACATAAACCCTGAAACCCCTTACCCTGAAACCCAACCCTAGTGCCCAATCCCTGAAACCTTAAAACCCTGAATCAATCTGTAGCAAATAGCATAGGCTGAGTCGAGGATCTCAGTACAGTCGCATTATTATTCGAGATTACAATGGCGGGTGTCCCACAAGCAGGAGGGTGCCTACTAATTCCATACACGGTTTATACACTTTTTTTTCTGCCGAGGACCGGGACCCTCCCCTGTTTCCCCTTTAACTGTGCTATTCAAGGTTCATAATCTAGCTGGTGCTTCACAGAAAATACACAGCTGCTGGCCTGTTACAAGTCACATTTCTTTTGAGGTTTTTACTCTTTGAGGTGGTAATGTTTCTCACGCCGTGATTTCCACCTAATTGCTGTAAGGATTCTGGTTGTCTGCGTTTTACAAGGTTGTCTGTTATAATAAATAAAAGTCCCAAATAGGATTACAATCAAAGTTTACAATTCACTGAGTGAATAGAGGTAAGCAAACAGTGCTGGGTACGCCGGGAGTCTCTGCTCCACCAAGACGCGCACCAGTTATACACCAGTTACCTCCCTTAAGGGATATAGAGAAGCCCTCTCAGATACGTCCGTCCTACTTCTCCTGCATGCGGCCGGAGGTCGGTCTAATTCTGGTGCTGTTGGTGGTGGAAGCTGGGGCAACGGTGGTACTGGTGGCGATACCACAGCCACCGGAGGGGGAGCCGCCGGGGGTGGATTGTTAGGATATGGAGGTGGTAGCTTATCCAACGGCTCACGTTTATCTTCTTTTTCTTTGTCATGTTCTTCTTGTTCTTCAAATTTCTTACCTGCTTTTAGTGTAAATATTGAGGCTGGAAAAGGACGTGAAGTCCTCCTGATCCATAATCCTGCATAATCACTTTCTTCCTGGCTAAAAGGTTCCTTTGAATTAACATGGATATTTAAGGCCTGGCAAATCCAGTCTTTGAAGGATCCAAAAACAGGCCAAAAGACATGTAGTCTTAAAGGCTCCTTTGGCCATTCTGTCACACAATACTGGACCATTTTTAATTTACTTTTTCCTTTTCTGGGGTCCCTATCATTCCAATTTCTAATCGTTATTCCTAATGGACTTTCTGGTGGTATGACTGGTAATTTGCTCCCTTTCTTCTGGTCTCTGGTCTTCGATTTTGTCTGACCCATCTAGGAATTTTACTATGGCAATTCCCACAGCCCTTGGTTACCTTAGTAAGAGTGTCTTGCAGGGGGTCGAGGACCTATCACACACCCACAAATCCTATAGGAATCCCTTCGGTCCTTCACCGGCCAAGTCCCTCGCGGGAGATTGGAACCGCGGTTAGAAGACCTCCACAATCGCTTCGGAACTAAGTTCCGTCTCAGTCACACTCTTACACACACAGGCAACCGAACCCCACCCAACCGAACGGTATACGCTTTAAATGCTTACGACTCCGTCATCTTCGATCGGATCTTCACACACACAATTACGGGCAAAATATAGTGCTGCAGCTGGCAAGGGAGCTGAAAAAAAGAATCAGAAACTTTGCTTACCTTTATTCAGGTTCAAGATGCCATTAGTTCCGACCTGACTCAAAGAGCAGCCACCAAATGCTGGGGGTGCCTCTCCTAGATCAAACCAGAAATCAGGAACCAAAGCCCTCCCGGACGAGCCCCCACTTGTAATAAATGACTGGGTCCCAAATAGGATTGCAATTGAAATTTACAATTTATTAAATGAATAGAGGTAAGCAAGCAGCGCTGGGTGCGCCAGGAGTCTCTGCTCCACCAAGACGCACACAAGTTACATCAGGCGGCTGGTTTTTATGCTGCTAGACTAATACATATTCATTACTACTTCTACAAAAGGCAGGGTTATTCTAATTAGTTCCCAGAATCCAAACCCTCCCACTGGTGCAGGCGTTATCAGTCTCCGGTGGTCCCTCTGGGGGCCGCTCGTACTGAAGGCTCGTAGTCTTCCTCCCAGGCTTTTCTCTTGTCCATCTCCTTTGTCCATCTTGGCTGGATGGCAGACACTTGCATAGTGTCCCATCAACAGTTGTAATAGTTAGCAGTTATTCTGAAACCCCTTTGTTCTCTTATCCCCTGTTGACCCGAATTGCTGGACCATTCCTTTGCAAGATACAAGAACTATATATATTAACCACTCTGGTTTTCTCAGACTTTTCATCATATCATGCGGCCCTAGCATTGTTCCATATTGACACGAATCAGATGAACTCATTTCACACTGTTAAGCTGTCTTATCACTGCAAGCATATCTCAATACCACCTTCCTTCCCTCTACGGGATGTAACTGCGCAAAAACAACATTTTTATTCCCACAATCTTGATCCCCTTACCCTGAAATCCTTATTCCCCTTAAACCTAACAACTCTAACCACAACCCTAACCCTTATTATCAACCCCCTAACGCTAATGACACTGACCTTAATCCAAACCCCAAACTGCCCCTAACCCCAGACAATCAACAACGAAACACACACACACAAAGATGGAAACTACAAAAAAGGCAAAACCCTGGATACAGGCCCCAAATCACAAATACGCAACCAAAATGATACAGAAAAGCCCCAGATGCAGGCCCCAAATGCTACTGCTAGGCCTCAAAAGCTCAAGATGCATCCCAAAGCAAAAATGCAGGCCCCAAACGTTACAGAAAAGCCCCCAAACCCAGGCTGCACAAGTCTACAAGCAGGCCCCAAACTGCCAACAGAAGCAGGCACCAACCACACCCAGATGCAGATCCCAACTGCCCACAAGCAGCTCCTACCCCACCACCCCCTCCCAAGAACTGGACTCCACCCAGACACTGGCCCAAGACCCGGACCCGACCCCCGCCAACCCCCCTACCCTTCCCCCGACACAGGTGTACAAGCAGCTCACAACCCGCCCCTTCAGAGACTGGTCCCGCTCCCCCCACTCCCCCCAAGACATGGGATGCGGAGGTGTACAACCAACTCCCAACTCCCTCCCCCTCAAAGGGAGGCCCCAAAGACCTCCAAATGGAGGCTCCTAGAGTGAACAAACACCTCCCAACTCCCCCAGGCACAGGCCCACCCCCCCCCCCCCAAACACAGGCCACAGAGGTGTATAAACAGCCCAGACCCCCCTCCAAGACCATGGCCCCTATAGTGCACAAGCAGCTCCCAACCACCCACAGATGCAGGCCCCAACACTTCTCAAAAGGGAGGCACCTAGAATGCATGAGCAACTCCCAACCAGCTTAAACATAGGTCCAAAAGTGCACAAGCAGCTCCCAACCACCCACAGATGCAGGCCCCAACACTTCTCAAAAGGGAGGCACCTAGAATGCATGAGCAACTCCCAACCAGCTTAAACATAGGTCCAAAAGTGCACAAGCAGCTCCCAACCCCCCTCAAATACAGACCCCAAAAGTGTACAAGTAGCTCCCCCCCAGAGACAGGACCCAAAGGTGTACAACCAGTTCCCAACACCCCTGAGACACAGGCCCCAACCCCCCCCCAGACACAGGGCCCCAAATTCTACAAGCAGCTCCCAACCCCTGCCAGGCAGGCCCCCTACCCTATACAAGCAGCTCCCACCCCTCCCCCAGACGCAGGTCCCAAGCCCCCCCCACAAACACAGGCCCCTACAACCAGCACCCAACCCCCTACCCCCAATGCCAGGCCCAAAGGTGTAGAAGCAGCTCCAAACCTCTTCCCTCAACCCAGGCTACAACAGTGTTCAAGCAGCTCCCAACCAACCCTCCCCTTCCCCTCTCCCCCCCCCCTCCCCGGACACAGGCTCCAAAGGAATACAAAGAGCTCCCACCCCTCCCCCAGATGCTGGTCTCAACCCCCCCCCCCCCCCCCCAGAAGCAGGCCCCAAAGGAGTAGAGTCAGCTCCCAACCCCCTCAATGCTGGTCCCAATGGTCTACAAGCAGCTCCCCCCTTGCCCCCAGATACCGGCCCCCAGACACAGACCCCAAAAGCCTAATCACAGGCCCTGAACTCTAGAGGCAGGCTCCAAAACCCAGGACAAAGCCCCACTGGTTCGAGACAGGGCCCAAATCCCAGACACAGGCCCCAAACGCTAAACATATGCCAAAAAAAGCATTAGTGCTGGTGCCAAATGTTACAGACAGGCCCAAAAGCCCGAGATGCTCAAGGCTGAGACGTAACTTGGCTTTCTGAATTACTGGAAAGCAGCTTTCATTCTCAGATAATCGTGTGCAGGCTAGATAGGATGGGGCTTCAGGCACCTCTTCACCTGAGGAAACACACTGCCATCAGGCACCGCTGTGCCAGACAAGCTTGTTCTGCTAGAACACCCTACTCAGATGCACTGTGGCATTCAAGTGAACTGCTTTCATGCAAATATAACGACTGATGTTACAACCCACCTTGCCTGTGGCACCTGATGAACAGAAGAGTAAGCCACCGCAGAGCTTCAAAACCATCCCTGCACGTGCCGCTCCTTGTCGCTCTCTGGCCTTATCTCATATCCTTATCCACTTCTGTGGAGAGCCTGCCACGGCACCTGCAAAGCAACACGGACACCTTTCATAGTCACCTTGTGCTACTTGGTCGTTCTGCTCCAACCCAGCTCATGACCAGCCCCTCTTCTTACACAGCTCTTCAGAGTGCAGTTTGCTCCTTTGAGCCTGTGCGAGACACCTGTGAAAGAAAAAGAAACGCATAGGCCGATGCAGCATCCAAAGACACAGCACAACTAGGTAAGTTACTCTCATCTGCTCCCTTACCTCTGCCGCTTACCAGCCCCCGAGGCAGACACTTCAATCTACCCTCTTCAAACAGCTACAACACCTCTAAAAGACAAAGAGGGGATGCTTAGAGGAACAGTGAGACCTACAACACAACAACTGCTACATCTGTTCCTCACTCACCTTGCCAGAGGCAGCTCTGCGTGTGACGTCCCAGGTTGTACACTGCGTTACCTAACCCTTACCGTAACCCTTACCCTAACCCTTCTCACCCTTACCATTACCCAAATCCTTACCTTTACTTTTTCCTTACCCTTACTCTTTCCTTTAACCATAACCTTACCCTTACCCTATACCTTACTCCAACCCTTCCCCTTACCTTCCCCTTCCCCTTACACTTAACCTAACCCTTACCCTTCTGCTTCCCCTAAAACATATCCTAACACTTTCCCTTACCCTTAAACTTACCCTAACCCTTTCTATTACCCTTACACTTACTCTTGCCCTAATCCTTGCTTGCACACTTACACTTATCCTAACCCTTACCCTTACCCTTATTCAAACCCTTACTCTAACCTTTACCCTGACCCGTACCCTTACCCTTACCCTTAACCTAAGCCTAAACCTTAAACCTTACCGTAAAGCTTACCCTTTCTGCTACACTTACCCTAAGCCTAAATCTAAACCTTACACTTACCCTTATCCTAACCCTTACCTAAATCTAACCATTAACCTAACCTTCACTCTTACCCTTACTATTATACTTACTTTTACCCTTAACCCTAACCCTAACCCAAACCCTTACTCTAACCCTAAGCCTTAACCTAAACCTTACACTTAATCTTAACTTTAACCTTACCCTTAAACTAATACATACCCTTACGTTTCCCTCACCATAACCCTAAAATTAACCGTAACCATTACCCTAACACTTATCCTTACCGAACCCTAACCCTAACCCTTACTCTAACTTTTACCCTGACCCGTACCCTTAGACTTCCCCTTCCCCTTCCCCTTACACTTAGGGTTACCATTAACCTTACCCTATCCCTTCCACTTATCCTTATCCATACAACTTATGCTTACCCTAACACTTAACCTTAACCTAACCCTAACCCTAAACCTTACCTGAACCCTTACCCTGACCCTTACATTAACCCTTACCCTAAAACTTACACTTAACCTTAACCTTACCCTTAACCTTAACCTAATACTTACCCTTACTTTTCCCTCACACTAACCCTAAAATTAACCCTAACCATTACACTTACCCTAACCCTTACTCTAACCCTTACCCTTAACATAACCCATACTCTAACACATACTTCTACCCGTACCCTTACATTACCGTAACCCTTACCCTTACTGTAACCCTTACCCTTACTGTAACCCTTACCCTTACCCTTACCCGATCCCATACCCTTAACCTAACCCTAAACCTTACCCTTACCCTAACACTTACCCTTACCGTAAACCTTACCCTTTCTGCTACACTTACCCTTAGCCTAAATCTAAACCTTACACTTACCCTTAGCCTAACCCTCCCCCTTACCATTACCCATACCCTTATTCTTACCCTTACCGTAACCCTTACCTTTATACTTACGGTTACCATTAACCTTACCCTTACCCTAACACTTATCCTTAACCTAACCCTTACCCTAAACCTTACACTTACTCTTAACCTTAACCTTACCCTTAACATTAACCTAATACTTACGCATACGTTTTCCTGACTTTAACCCTAAAACTAACCCTAACCATTACCCTAACACTTAACCTTACCCTAACCCTAACCGTAACCCTTACTCTAACACTTACCCTGACCTGTACCCTTACACTTACCCTTACCCTTATACTTACCCTAATTCTTACCCATACCATAACCCGTACCCTAACACATATTTGTACCCTTAACCTTACCGTTACCCTTAACCTTACCCTAACCCTTACTCTATCCGTTACCCTTACACTTACCCTTAACATAAACCTTACCCTTGACCTTACCCTTACCATAAGCCATACAACAACACTTACATGTACACTTACGCTTGCACTTACCCTAGCAATTACTCGTACAATTACCCTTAACCTTACTATTAAGCTAACCCTAAACCTTACCCTTATCCTAACACTTACCCTTGTCCTAAACCTTACCCTTTCTGCTACACTTACCCTAAGCCTAAATCTAAACCTTACCCTAACCCTCACCCTTACCTAAATCTAACCATTACCCTAACCTTCACTCTTACCCTTACCATTATACTTACTTTTACACTTAACCTAAACCTTACCCCAACCCTTACCCTGACCCTTACATTAACCCTAACCCTTACCCTAACCCTAACCCTTAACCTAAACCTTACACTTAATCTTAACTTTAACCTTACCCTTAAACTAATACATACCCTTACGTTTCCCTCACCATAACCCTAAAATTAACCGTAACCATTACCCTAACACTTATCCTTACCGAACCCTAACCCTAACCCTTACTCTAACTTTTACCCTGACCCGTACCCTTAGACTTCCCCTTCCCCTTCCCCTTCCCCTTACACTTACGGTTACCATTAATCTTACCCTTACCCTAACACTTATCCTTAACCTAACCCTTACCCTAAACCTTACCCCAACCCTTACCCTGACCCTTACATTAACCCTAACCCTTACCCTAAACCTTACACTTACTCTTAACCTTAACCTTACCCTTAACATTAACCTAATACTTACACATGCGTTTTCCTGACTTTAACCCTAAAACTAACCCTAACCATTACCCTAACACTTAACCTAACCCTAACACTAACAACCCTTACTCTAACCCTTACCCTGACCTTTACCCTTACACTTACCCTAATTCTTACCCATACCATAACCCATACCCTAACACATATTTGTACCCTTAACCTTACCGTTACCCTTAACCTTACCCTTACCCTTACTCTATCCGTTACCGTTACGCTTACCCTTAACATAAACCTTACCCTTGACCTTACCCTTACCATAAGCCATACAACAACACTTACATGTACACTTACGCTTGCACTTACCCTAGCAATTACTCGTCTTTGTGAGTAAGACCCCGAGTCTTCCTCACAGTGTACTTTTCACCTTTGGTCAGGAATCTGCTGAATTGGCATGTTTCTTAATTGCAGGACCTGGTTGTTGCTAATTCTCCTGTTTGTTGTACCTTTATAATGAATTCCAATGTCCAGTTTCGAGAGTTATAGTCCTTACATTCGTTTCTCTGTCCGCCTGCCACTTCCTTATCATGAGTTCCAGTGTCTTGTTTCGAGATATACAGTCCTTGTCTGGGGATTGTCCTTGCCTCCCCAATACCTCCTTAATCAATCCCCCCTTTTCTTTTCCCATGCAAATTCTTTTGCATCAGATACTTTCATTATTTACAGTAACACAACAAAGCAGGCATCTAAACAACATGCACAAAAATATTCCTAACACTACTAATACGATGAGAGCAATGAATACTTGTTTCAACCATTGGAAATTGGGCAACCAGGAGGTTAACTTATTCCATAGTTCACTAAAACTCCATGAAAGATCATCTTTACTGATCTCATGTAGGATCCTTGTCTGCTTCCATATTTCTTCCACGTCGGTAGAGATCCTTCCACTCTGATCTACATACATACAACAACTTGTGTTTATTACTGTACAGACTCCCCCTTGAGTGGCCAGTAACAAGTCTAGCGCCATCCGATTTTGTAATACTACCTGTGATAAACTAGATATCTCTTCTTGTTGAGCCTTTATAGCATCCAGAATTTTGTTTTCTAACTTCTCTATAATTGCAGAAATATTAACTATTGCCTTTTCCAACTCACTCACTCCTAACCATGGGATAAACCATCGCACAAAACTATGAAAAGGGGTGTGTCTCTCTACCAATGGATTGTTAATTTTTCATCTGATTCTCCGGATATGATTTCTCAAGTAACCTCGAGGCACTACATCATGTACTGTCATATTGGGGACTACCGCTCCAAGAGTGCAAGTTCCCTTCCAATTCTCAGGCAAGACCTTACGGGCTGTATCATTGCATAGCCAATACCACCCTTTTCCTTCTGGAACCGTCCAGCTGGTTGAATTTGCCCAGCCGCTAGTCGTACTAATATCAATTGTTCAATTACAAGATGTCTGATTTCCCCCATAAGTAGTATCCGTATTTATACAATGCTGTTTTCCTATACCCTTAGGCGGGTTACACCTTTGTACACATACATAATAGGATTCTAACGGCATGAAGCTACTCACTTCTACTTCCAAAACTGCTTAATATTTTCGACCCCAAGACGTGTTTTCCCACAAATTAGTCCAAGATAAGTTTGCAGGCAAGGGAATCCCAATTAACGATACACCCTTATTCCCATGCTGTGGCAGATGGGTGCATACCCAACAGTTCGTCTTATTAGTTACTTGAGAAATTGTTTGTATTAAGGTCAGGTGTAAGTTCTCATCCCAAGTTGCCCACCCCAAATCCGAGAAGCGCACCCCTGCAATCATTAGGATCTGGAAAACCGTAATTTTGTTGGTCCAATTGGAGTGGTGGTCCATATCCTCGCCGGGGCCTTCTTCACCCTTGAATTGTGGATCCAAGCTGCTTGCTTCTTAATCTTAATGGCGGTGTGTGTTGTCAGTAATACTTGGTATGGTCCCATCCACTTTCCTTCCATTTTTCCTGCACGGGTTGTCCTGAAAAAGTCTTTATATATATATAATCCCCGAGCGTAAAGGGGTGGATTGGTTGATCCAACCCTCTAGCCCTGGTCCCTAAAACAAATTTATGTACTTTATTTAATTGTTTCTGAAGTTCAGTTATATAAGCATATAAATATTCTGATCCTAACTGCGTTAGGTCCTCTCCACTAAATAGAAATTGCTATGGCCTTCCATATAAGATTTTGAAGGGACTCAAATTTCCTTTTATTCTAGGTTTAACTCTAATTCCAAGTAATGCTAAAGGGAGGGATTGAGGCCATGACAAATTAGCTTCTTATCCAATTTTAGCCATTTATTGTTTAATTTCATGGTTCATTTTTTCTACCTGTCCACTTGCCTGTGGTCTATAAGGAGTATGCAGTTGCCAATCTATCTTTAGAATCTTACTTATCTGTTCTACCACTTGTGCACAAAAATGTGAAACTCTATCAGAAGACATTGCTACTAGAATCCCAAAGCATGGTATTATTTCCTTTAACAAGACTTCAACCACTTCTCTTGCTTTGTTTGTTCGACAGGGAAAGGCTTCAGGCCTTCCTGAAAACGTGTCAGTCAGAACCAGTAAATAATGATACCCCCCTTTTCTAGGGAGTTCTGAAAAATCAATTTGCCACTGTTGCCCCGAATAATTTCCTTTACCGATTATTCCAAATTTTATTCTATTCTTGGTATTGGGGTTATTGTGTAAGCAAATGCTACATTGTTGAGTTACTTGTTTTATCATATCGTCCCACTAATGTCTGACTCAGGCTCTTATGCAGTGTGCCAGCTCCCCAGTGCGTTTTATTGTGTTCTGTAAGAACTATGGGCCATGTCAAACTAGAGGATATTACTATGTGATTATCTTTTAAATATACTCATCCATCTGGTTTCATTTTACCTTTCAAATCTTCAATTAATTTTAAGTCTTCTTTTGTATAATTTGGATATAGTTTGGATTTTACCGTCTGGTATCAAGGACAATGCCTTCACCTCAGTTATTTCAGCTGCCTGCTTAGCCTCTGCCAATCGATTTTCCAATTTCAAAATCGCTGTTCCCCTTTTGGTGTCCCTGACAATGCATGATAGCTACCTTTTCTGGTTGTTTTACAGCCTCTAACAATTTTAAAATTTCTTCAGCATACTTTGTGTTTTCACTGAGCGGTCAGCAATCCATGGTCTTTCCAAATTGCTCCATGAGCATGTACCACGCCGAATGTATATTTAGAATCTGTCCAAATATTTACCCTTTTTCCCGCTGCCAGTTCCAATGCTCTCGTGAGAGCAACTATCTCCGCCTTTTGAGCTGATGTTCCAGGGGGTAAAGGCTTAGACTCGATTACCTGCTGAGTAGTTGTTATAGCATATCCAGCTTTACGTTGTCTTTGCGTAACAAAACTGCTCCCATCCGTGAACCAAGTTTCTTCCGCATCTTCCATGGGCTCCTCCTTAAGGTCTGGTCAGCTGGAATACACAGTCTCTATAGTTTCTAAACAATCGTGAATCACAGGTTGTGCCGGAGCATCACTAAGAAAAGAGGCTAGATTCACAATATGAATTATCGCAATTTCCACGTCGTCCTGTTCTACCAATATTGCTTGATATTTCAAAATCATCAATTCTTGTTTAAGTTGTTTAAAGACTTTTTGTGCTTCTCCAGTCCAGACTAACTTTGACTGGTTAATCTTTATCAATTCACATAGAGGCTTTACCAATAGTCCATAATTATAAATCCAAAGGCGACACCAACCTGTCATTCCTAAAAAGCTTTGTAGCTCCTTTACCATTTGAGGTTCTGGAGTCCGGCAAATGACTTCCTTATGTTCAGTTCCTAGTTCTCGTTGTCCTTCCGAAATGTCAAATCCCAGATAGGTCACACTTTGTTGAGCCAGCTGGACTTTCTGTCAAGAGACTTGATATCCATTTAAACCCAGAAAATTAAGACGACTTATAGTCCATTGAATCCAACTCCCTTTAGTCTCGGTAGCTATTAAGAGATCATCTACATATTGTAACAAAGCACCTTCAGTGTCCGGAGGTATCCATGTTTCGAGTTCCCTTGCTAATTGGTTTCCAAAAATAGTGGGGCTATTCTTGAATCCTTGAGGTAGTAATGTCCACGTAAGCTGCGTCTTTCTGCCTGAATCGGGATTTTCCCATTCAAAGGCGAATAGGTTTTGGCTTTCTGTGGCTAAGCCTAGGCAGAAGAAGGCATCTTTTAAATCCAGTACGGTAAACCAGACTTGACTATTCTTTAATTTAGTCAGCAAAGTATAAGGGTTTGCCACTACTGGATGTATATCCTCAGTGATTTTATTTATGGCCCTCAAATCCTGAACTAGCCTATAGCTTTTTCATCTGCCTTTTTAATTGGCAATATGGGTGCACTGTATTCTGATTCGCATTCAATCAATAATCCATACTGTAAAAATTGATCAATTATCTCTTTAATTCCTTTCCTATCTTCTATCCTCAAAGGATATTACTTAACCTTAACGGGTTTCTCTCCTGGCTTTAATTTAATAATTAGTAAGGTCACATTTTTAGCTCTTCCAGGGACTTCGGAAGCCCAAACTCCTGGACATACTTGATCTGTGATCTCTAAAGGTATTTCACTTTTAGGCTCAGTTTGTATTAGTGCCAAGCTTAACACATTTATTAGTTGTTCTTCTCCTGTTCTTAATTCCATTTTCCCTTTTTCAAAGACAATTTCTGCTCCTACTTGCTCTAATAAATCTCTACCTAAGAGTGCCCATGAGGAGCTAGGCATAGATAAAAATCTGTGTATGCCCCATTGTTTCCCTAACTTGTACTTCAAAGGTTCACAAAAATAAGCCTTTTCGGTTACACCTTGTCCTGGTTTCAGTTAGAACAGAGTTAATTTTCTCCCTAGTAGCTGGTAGAATGCTATGTTTTGGCTTAGGATGAGAAGAGTGCTGATAACACCCCGATGTTTTAATTGTTGCAGAGCAATGCTTATACCAAGCCAAGGACATCTCAGCTTCTTGCTCTGTCCTGCCAACAGGCAGGCTGGGGGTGCAGTAAGAGCTGGGAGGGGACAGACCCAGGACAGGTGACCCAAACTAGCCAAAGGGGTATTCCATAGCATCTGACGTCAGGCTAAACAATACATAGAGGTGGCTAGCCAGGGGGAGGGGGCCAGACTGCTCGGGGTTAGGCTGGGCATCGGTCAGCGGGTGGTGAGCAATTGCATTGTGCATCACTTGTTTGTACACATTATTAGTAGTGGTACTATTATCATCATTGTATTATTATTATTATTATTATTATTATTATTATTATTATTATTATTATTATTATTATTATTTTGTCTTATTAATCTGTCTTTATCTCAACTCACGGGCTTCACTTTCCATTTCTCTCCCCCGTCCCAGAGAGGGAGGGGGAGGGGGAGCGAACAGCTGCGTGGTGTTTAGCTGCCGGCCGGGTTAAACCACGACACACCTTTTACCCTAACATAATAGCTCTGTGAAGGCATTAATGCTTGATTTAGAACTGAATACGTTGCCCCATAGCAATAAGAAATTTCACTTCCATTCCTCCCCTAGCTTCATTATAACCAGTGGAGGATCCGCTAGGGTAGATTCCCCAGGTCCCCGTTATTCCTGTTGAAATCAGGGGTTGATTACCCTAGGAAAAGGCTAGTCAATTTGTCCTCCAAAGCCAGGTCCAAACCGTTTTGATTTATTTATTTATTTATTTATTTATTTATTTATTTATTTATATTCATTACATTTCAGAGTTGGTCCAAAAATTCCATAGGGCTTTCTTTTAGACCTTGTTGGAAGCATATTCTCAATTCCCAATTCATCCAGGTTTTAGTATTTACTTAACCGTTCATAATTTTCAGGATGATTCGGGTCTTAGTGGGGGTCGGTCAGGGGAATGCAATTGTCCACAGTTCCCTGAACGGTCCCATCAGCAATCCGAGCTCGCACATGAACTCAGGTTGTTTTAAGAGTTGACCTCTTTTCTGTTTCTGTGACAACTCTCTCGGACCGGACCGATCATGGTCCCTTTGCCCTAAAGGGCTAACGCCCATGATTTTAAGATCTCTGCCTCGGGCAGAGGCAGAACTATTAACATTCCTACGTCCTCTTTCCCTGCTCATTCAACTTCAAACACCTTTAACACTTTCAACAACCCTTTTAACACTTCCTTTATCTTTCTCCAGCCTGTACTTCTCTAATGCCAACATCAAAGGTTCAGTCAGGGGCCAACTTAATTCCGTACCTTTTCCCACCAAGATGCTGAAACATCAGTATACAACATTTCATCCTGTTCTGCTTCTCAAAAAACAACATTAACTGTAGCAAAATATTATAGTTTAAAGTTCCATTTAGGGGCCACTTTTCTCCACATTCCAGCTTATAAAGCGGCCGCCACTGATTACGATATTTTATCAATGTTTTCCTGTTCACACTTCCACCGGCAGATCCTCCAATATCCTTCCAGTGACTTAAAACACATCCTAACACACTTTGCTTTAAAATTTCACTGCTTGTTTGCCCCCCCAGTTTCCAGTTTACACTTTCAGAATACACATGTTACTTACAAAAGCGTATCACAAAACGTATCACTCACAAAAATACGGGCACGCAATATCTTTCAGTAGCGATGTCACAAAACTACTATTACCAGCAATATTGCCAAAATCACAGTAACAATAGTCAGAGTCAAATGCCACATGCGATAAGTCAGAAAACCGAACTGTGTAACACCGTAACGATATCTTTCTTATAACAATGCCACGAACCTACTATTACCACCAGGAAAATAGCCAAAATCGCAGTAAAAATAACCAGAGTTAAATACCATACTCCATGAGTCAGAAAACCAAAATAGACAACACAATTCCAGATGGACCTTAAAGCGAGCTCCTTCCTTAAGGTCCCCAAACATGTACTTATGGTGCTAACCACAAAGTATATACCAAACACTGCCTCGCAGAAGATCACCTTCTGACTTACAGACAGTTCCAGATGACCGGTCTACCAGAAAACCAAACCAGAATAAAGACTATACTCACTTACAATGATGGGGTCCTTGTCTGCCTCCGCAGTGATCCGGTGAGTCGAGGAGTCCCTCCGGGAAATCCCGGGGGTACCCTAGGGAGTCCTGTTCCCAGCAGCTCCTGCAGTCCGGCAGAGAGGTTGTCCCATCTGTGTCGCCAAATTGATTCAAAGATTGAAGCCGAAATTCCTTTAAGTGGTATATTCTTTATTGCAGCGCTGGATGCACGGGGGATCTCTCCACCTATCGTGCATACCCAAAGCAGAAAGCAGTCTTGAATTTATACAATCAATCTATCAATATTCTACAAGCACCTATACATATGCATTACCTATCCCCGCCTTCCCTCGCTTCTCATGCTAATTAGCCTTTTGGCACCTTGCGCCTGCGCAGAGCCTTCCAAGAATTGTGGGCAGGGGTCTTTGGGACGTGGGCAGGGGTCTTTGGGAGGAAGACCCCGAGTCTTCCTCACAGTGTACTTTTCACCTTTGGTCAGGAATCTGCTGAATTGGCATGTTTCTTAATTGCAAGAGCTGGTTGTTGCTAATTCTCCCGTTTGTTGTATCTTTATAATGAATTCCAATGTCCAGTTTCGAGAGTTATAGTCCTTACATTCGTTTCTCTGTCCGCCTGCCGCTTCCTTATCATGAGTTCCAGTGTCTTGTTTCGAGATATACAGTCCTTGTCTGGGGATTGTCCTTGCCTCCCCAATACCTCCTTAATCAGCCTGCACACAATTATCTGAGAATGAAAGCTGCTTTCCAGTAATTCAGAAAGCCAAGTTACGTCTCAGCCTTGAGCATCTCGGGCTTCTGGGCCTGTCTGTAACATTTGGCACCAGCACTAATACTTTTTTTGGCATATGTTTAGCGTTTGGGGCCTGTGTCTTGGATTTGGGCCCTGTCTTGAACCAGTGGGGCTTTGTCCTGGGTTTTGGAGCCTGCCTCTAGAGTTCAGGGCCTGTGATTAGGCTTTTGGGGTCTGTGTCTGGGGGCCGGTATCTGGGGGCAAGGGGGGAGCTGCTTGTAGACCCTTGGGGCCAGCATTGAGGGGGTTGGGAGCTGACTCTACTCCTTTGGGGCCTGCTTCTGGGGGCGGGGGGAGGTTGAGACCAGCATCTGGGGGAGGGGTGGGAGCTCTTTGTATTCCTTTGGAGCCATTGTTGGGGGGGGGGAGGCGGGGGGCAGAAGGGGAGGGTTGGTTGGGAGCTGCTTGTACACTGTTGGAGCCTGGTTTGAGGGAGGAGGTTTGGAGCTGCTTCTACACCTTTGGGCCTGGCATCGGGGGTAGGGGGTTGGGTGCTGGTTGTAGGGGCTTGTGTTTGGGGGAGGGCTTGGGACCTGCGTCTTGGGGAGGGGTGGGAGCTGCTTGTACACCTTTGGGGCCTGCATCTGTGGGGGGTCAGGGCCTGTATCTAGCGGGCTGGGAACTGCTTGTACAATGTAGGAATCTGTTTCTGCAGGGTGGCTGGGAGCTGTTTGTACAACTTTGGGGCCAGCATCTGGGGGTGGCTGGGAGCTGCCTGTACACTGTAGGGGCCTGTGTTTGTGGGGGGCTTGGGGGCCTCCCTCGGGGGGGCGGTGGGGGGGGGGAGGATTGGGAGCTGCTTGTATAGAGTAGGGGACCTGCCTGGCAGGGGTTGGGAGCTGCTTGTAGAATTTGGGTCCCTGTGTCTGGGGGGGGGTTGGGGCCTGTGTCTCAGGGGTGTTGGGAACTGGTTGTACACTTTTGGGTCCTGTCTCTGGGGGGGAGCTACTTGTACACTTTTGGGGTCTGTATTTGAGGGGGGTTGGGAGCTGCTTGTGCACTTTTGGACCTATGTTTAGGGGGGTTGGGAGTTGCTCATGCACTCTAGGTGCCTCCCTTTTGAGAAGGGTTGGGGCCTGCATCTGTGGGTGGTTGGGAGCTGCTTGTACACTATAGGGTCCATGATCTATGAGGGGGGTCTGGGCTGTTTATACACCTTTGTGGCCTGTGTTTGGGGGGGGGTTGGGGCCTGTGTCTCAGGGGTGTTGGGAACTGGTTGTACACCTTTGGGTCCTGTCTCTGGGGGAGAGCTACTTGTACCCTTACCATAAGCCGTACTCTAACACATACTTCTACCAGTACCCTTACCGTAACCCTTACCTTTACCCTTACTCTTACCCTTACCAAAGCATTACCCTTACCCTTAACGTAAGCCTAAACCTTAACCTTATCCTTACACTTACACTTACCGTAACCCTTACCCTTTCTGCTACACTTACCCTTAGCCTAAATCTAAACCTTACACTTACCCTAACCCTAACACTTACCCTTACTATTACCCATATACTTACTCTTACCCTAACCCTAAATCTTACCCAAACACTTACCCTGACCCTTACATTAACCCTAAACCGTACCCTAAAACTTACACTTACTCTTAACCTTAACCTTACGCTTAACCTTAACCTACTACTTACCCTTTCTTATCCGTCACCCTACACCTAAAATTAACCCTAACCATTACCCTAACACTTACCCTTACCCTAACCCAAACCCTAATCCTAACTCTAAACCTTACCCTGACTTGTACACTTATCCTTATCCTTACACTTACCCTAACACTTATCCTTACACTTATCCTTATACATATAACTTACCCTTACCCTAAAACTTAACCTAAACCTAACTCTAAACCTAAACCTTACCTTAACCCTTACCCTGACCCTTACATTAACCCTTACCCTTACCCTAAAACTTACACTTACTCTTAACCTTAACCTTACCCTTAACCTTAACCTAATACTTACCCTTCCGTTTCCCTCACCCTAACCCTAAAATTAACCGTAACCATTACCCTAACACCTACCCTTACCCTAACCCTTACTCTAACCCTTACAATGACCCGTACCCTTACACATACACTTACACTTACTCTTACCCTAAACCTTACCCTTACCATAAGCCATATTCTAACAAATTCTACCCGTACCCTTACCCTTACCGTAATCCTTACCCTTTATGTTACCCTAAACCTTACCCTTACCCTAACACTTACCCTTATCGTAAACCTTACCCTTTCTGCTACATTTACCATTAGCCTAAATCTAAACCTTACACTTACCCTTACCTTAACCCAATACTTACCCTTACGTTTCCCTCACCCTAACCCTAAAATTAACCCTAACCATTATTCTAACACTTACCCTTACCCTAACCCTAACCCTTACTCTAACCCTTACCCTGACCCATACCCTTACACTCACCCTTACCCTTACATTACCCTAACTCTTACCCATACCATAACCCATACCCTAACACATATTTGTACCCTTAACCTTACCGTTACCCTTACCCTTACTCTATCCGTTACCCTTACGCTTACCCTTAACATAAACCTTACCATTAATCTTACCCTTACGCTAACCCTTACCCTTACCCTATCCCTTACACTTATCCTTATCCATACCCTTAACCTTACCCCAACCCTTCCCCTTAAGCTGAACCTAACCCTAAACCTTACCCCAAACCTTTCCCTGAACCTTACATTAACCCTAACCCTTAACCTAAACCTTACACTTACTCTTAACCTTAACCTTAACCTTACCCTTAACCTTAAGCTAGTACTTAACCTTACATTTTTCTCACCCTAATCCTAATATTAACCCTAACCATTACCCTAACACTTAACCGTTACACTTACCCTTATTCTATCCGTTACTCTTACACTTTCCCTTAACATAAACCTTACCCTTTACCTTACCCTTACCATAAGCCATACATCAACACTTACATGTACACTTACGCTTACACTTATCCTAGTAATTACTCGTACAATTACCCTTAACCTAACCATAAACATTAAGGATAAGCTTAAGGGTCACCCTTAAGGTTAACGTTATCCTAACACTTACACTTAAGTTCAGGGTAAGGGTTAGAGTAAGGGTAAGTGTTAGGGTAATGGTTAGGCTAATTTTAGGTTTAGGGTGAGGGAAACGGAAGGGTAAGTATTAGGTTAAGTTTAAGGATAAGGTTAAGAGTTATGGTAAGGGTTAGGTTTAATGTAAGGGTAAGGGTTTGGGAAATGTTTAGGATAAGGGTAAGAGAAGGGATAATGGTAAGGGTAAGGATGATGTTTAGTGTAAGGGTTAGATTTAGTTAAGGGTAAGGGTTAGTGTAAGTTTAAGAGTACGAGTAAGTGTAAGGGTATGTGTAAAAGTACGGGTAATTGTAAGGGTTTGAGTAAGGGTTAGGGTAAGGGTAAGTGTTAGGGTAATGGTTAGGGTTAATTTTAGGGTTAGGGTGAGGGAAACGTAAGAGTAAGTATTAGGTTACAGCTAAGGTTAAGGTTAAGAGTAAGTGTAAGGTTTAGTGTAAGGATTAGGGTTAATGTAAGGGTCAAGGTAAGGGTTGGGGTAAAGGTTTAGGTAAAGGGTAAAAATATGTATATTGTAAGGCTGAGGGGTTAGGGTAATGGTTAGATTTTAGTTAGATTTAGGTAAGGGTGAGGGTTCGGGTAAGGTTTAGAATTAGGCAAAGGGTAAGTGTAGCAGAAAGGGTAAGGTTTAGGATAAGGGTAAGTGTTAGGATAAGGGTAAGGTTTAGGGTTAGCTTAATAGTAAGGTTAAGGGTAATTGTATGAGTAATTGCTAGGGTAAGTGCAAGCGTAAGTGTACATGTAAGTGTTGTTGTATGGCTTATGGTAAGGGTAAGGTCAAGGGTAAGGTTTATGTTAAGGGTAAGCGTAAGGGTAACGGATAGAGTAAGGGTAAGGGTAAGATTAAGGGTAACGGTAAGGTTAAGGGTACAAATATGTGTTAGGGTATGGGTTATGGTATGGGTAAGAATTAGGGTAAGTATAAGGGTAAGGGTAAGGGTAAGGGTACAGGTCAGGGTAAGGGTTAGAGTAAGGGTTAGGTTTAGGGTAAGGTTAAGTGTTAGGGTAATGGTTAGGGTTAGTTTTAGGGTTAAAGTCAGGAAAACGTATGCGTAAGTATTAGGTGAATGTTAAGGGTAAGGTTAAGGTTAAGAGTAAGTGTAAGTTTTAGGGTAAGGGTTAGGGTTAATGTAAGGGTCAGGGTAAGGGTTGGGGTAAGGTTTAGGGTAAGGGTTAGGTTAAGGATAAGTGTTAGGGTAAGGGTAAGGTTAATGGTAACCGTAAGTGTAAAGGCAAGGGTTAGGGTAAGGGTAAGAGTAAGGGTATTGGCAACGGTAAGGGTGAGGGTTACAGTAAGGGTAAGTGTAAGGTTTAGATTTAGGCTAAGGGTAAGTGTAGCAGGAAGGGTAAGCTTTACAGTAAGGTTTAAGGTTTAGGGTTATGTTAAGGGTAAGGGTAAGGGTACGGGTCAGGGTAAAGGTTAGAGTAAGGGTTTGAGTATGGGTAAGGGTTAGGATAAGTGTAAGGGTGCAAGCAAGGATTAGGGCAAGAGTAAGTGTAAGGGTAATAGAAAGGGTTAGGGTAAGTTTAAGGGTAAGGGAAAGTGTTAGGATATGTTTTAGGGGAAGCAGAAGGGTAAGGGTTAGGTTAAGTGTAAGGGGAAGGGGAAGGTAAGGGGAAGGGTTGGAGTAAGGTATAGGGTAAGGGTAAGGTTATGGTTAAAGGAAAGAGTAAGGGTAAGGAAAAAGTAAAGGTAAGGATTTGGGTAATGGTAAGGGTGAGAAGGGTTAGGGTAAGGGTTACGGTAAGGGTTAGGTAACGCAGTGTACAACCTGGGACGTCACACGCAGAGCTGCCTCTGGCAAGGTGAGTGAGGAACAGATGTAGCAGTTGTTGTGTTGTAGGTCTCACTGTTCCTCTAAGCATCCCCTCTTTGTCTTTTAGAGGTGTTGTAGCTGTTTGAAGAGGGTAGATTGAAGCCTCTGCCTCGGGGGCTGGTAAGCGGCAGAGGTAAGGGAGCAGATGAGAGTAACTTACCTAGTTGTGCTGTGTCTTTGGATGCTGCATCGGCCTATGCGTTTCTTTTTCTTTCACAGGTGTCTCGCACAGGCTCAAAGGAGCAAACTGCACTCTGAAGAGCTGTGTAAGAAGAGGGGCTGGTCATGAGCTGGGTTGGAGCAGAACGACCAAGTAGCACAAGGTGACTATGAAAGGTGTCCGTCTTGCTTTGCAGGTGCCGTGGCAGGCTCTCCACAGAAGTGGATAAGGATATGAGATAAGGCCAGAGAGCGACAAGGAGTGGCACGTGCAGGGATGGTTTTGAAGCGCTGCGGTGGCTTACTCTTCTGTTCATCAGGTGCCACAGGCAAGGTGGGTTGTAACATCAGTCGTTATATTTGCATGAAAGCAGTTCACTTGAATGCCACAGTGCATCTGAGTAGGGTGTTCTAGCAGAACAAGCTTGTCTGGCACAGCGGTGCCTGATGGCAGTGTGTTTCCTCAGGTGAAGAGGTGCCTGAAGCCCCATCCTATCTAGCCTGCACACGATTATCTGAGAATGAAAGCTGCTTTCCAGTAATTCAGAAAGCCAAGTTACGTCTCAGCCTTGAGCATCTCGGGCTTTTGGGCTTTTTTTTTTTTACAGACACTGTAACATTTGGCACCAGCACTAATACTTTTTTTGGCATATGTTTAGCGTTTGGGGCCTGTGTCTGGGATTTGGGCCCTGTCTCGAACCAGTGGGGCTTTGTCCTGGGTTTTGGAGCCTGCCTCTAGAGTTCAGGGCCTGTGATTAGGCTTTTGGGGTCTGTGTCTGGGGGCCGGTATCTGGGGGCAAGGGGGGAGCTGCTTGTAGACCCTTGGGGCCAGCATTGAGGGGGTTGGGAGCTGACTCTACACCTTTGGGGCCTGCTTCTGGGGGCGGGGGGAGGTTGAGACCAGCATCTGGGGGAGGGGTGGGAGCTCTTTGTATTCCTTTGGAGCCATTGTCGGGGGGGGGGGGGGGGGGAGGCGGGGGGCGGAAGGGGAGGGTTGGTTGGGAGCTGCTTGTACACTGTTGGAGCCTGGTTTGAGGGAGGAGGTTTGGAGCTGCTTCTACACCTTTGGGCCTGGCATCGGGGGTAGGGGGTTGGGTGCTGGTTGTAGGGGCTTGTGTTTGTGGGGGGGGCTTGGGACCTGCGTCTGGGGGAGGGGTGGGAGCTGCTTGTACACCTTTGGGGCCTGCATCTGTGGGGGGTCAGGGCCTGTATCTAGCGGGCTGGGAACTGCTTGTACAATGTAGGAATCTGTTTCTGCAGGGTGGCTGGGAGCTGTTTGTACAACTTTGGGGCCAGCATCTGGGGGTGGCTGGGAGCTGCCTGTACACTGTAGGGGCCTGTGTTTGTGGGGGGCTTGGGGGCCTCCCTCGGGGGGGCGGTGGGGGGGGGGAGGATTGGGAGCTGCTTGTATAGAGTAGGGGACCTGCCTGGCAGGGGTTGGGAGCTGCTTGTAGAATTTGGGTCCCTGTGTCTGGGGGGGGGTTGGGGCCTGTGTCTCAGGGGTGTTGGGAACTGGTTGTACACTTTTGGGTCCTGTCTCTGGGGGGGAGCTACTTGTACACTTTTGGGGTCTGTATTTGAGGGGGGTTGGGAGCTGCTTGTGCACTTTTGGACCTATGTTTAGGGGGGTTGGGAGTTGCTCATGCACTCTAGGTGCCTCCCTTTTGAGAAGGGTTGGGGCCTGCATCTGTGGGTGGTTGGGAGCTGCTTGTACACTATAGGGTCCATGATCTATGAGGGGGGTCTGGGCTGTTTATACACCTTTGTGGCCTGTGTTTGGGGGGGGGGCGGGTGGGCCTGTGCCTACGGGAGTTGGGAGGTGCTTGTTCACTCTAGGAGCCTCCATTTGGGGGTCTTTGGGGCCTCCCTTTGAGGGGGAGGGAGTTGGGAGTTGGTTGTACACCTCCGCATCCCATGTCTTGGGGGAGGTGTGGGGAGTGGGACCGGTCTCTGAAGGGGCGGGTTGTGAGCTGCTTGTACACCTGTGTCGGGGGGAGGGTAGGGGGGTTGGCGGGGGTCGGGTCCGGGTCTTGGGCCAGTGTCTGGGTGGAGTCCAGTTCTTGGGAGGGGGTGGTGGGGTAGGAGCTGCTTGTGGGCAGTTGGGGTCTGCATCTGGCTGTGGTTGGTGCCTGCTTCTGTTGGCAGTTTGGGGCCTGCTTGTAGACTTGTGCAGCCTGGGTTTGGGGGCTTTTCTGTAACGTTTGGGGTCTGCATTTTTGCTTTGGGATGCATCTTGAGCTTTTGAGGCCTAGCAGTAGCATTTGGGGCCTGCATCTGGGGCTTTTCTGTAGCATTTTGGTTGCTTGTTTGTGATTTGGGGCCTGTATCCAGGGTTTTGCCTTTTTTGTAGTTTCCATCTTTGTGTGTGTGTGTTTCGTTGTTGGTTGTCTGGGGTTAGGGGCAGTTTGGGGTTTGGATTAAGGTCAGTGTCATTAGCGTTAGGGGGTTGATAATAAGGGTTAGGGTTGTGGTTAGAGTTGTTAGGTTTAAGGGGAATAAGGATTTCAGGGTAAGGGGATCAAGGTTGTGGGAATAAAAATGTTGTTTTTGCGCAGTTACATCCTGTAGAGGGAAGGAAGGTGGTATTGAGATATGCTTGCAGTGATAAGACAGCTTAACAGTGTGAAATGAGTTTATCTGATTCGTGTCAATATGGAACAATGCTAGGGCCGCATGATATGATGAAAAGTCTGAGAAAACCAGAGTGGTTAATATATATAGTTCTTGTATCTTGCAAAGGAATGGTCCAGCAATTCGGGTCAATAGGGGATAAGAGAACAAAGAGGTTTCAGAATAACTGCTAACTATTACAACTGTTGCATGGGACACTATGCAAGTGTCTGCCATCCAGCCAAGATGGACAAAGGAGATGGACAAGAGAAAAGCCTGGGAGGAAGACTACGAGCCTTCAGTACGAGCGGCCCCCAGAGGGACCACCGGAGACTGATAACGCCTGCACCAGTGGGAGGGTTTGGATTCTGGGAACTAATTAGAATAACCCTGCCTTTTTTAGAAGTAGTAATGAATATGTATTAGCCTAGCAGCATAAAAACCAGCCGCCTGATGTAACTTGTGTGTGTCTTGGTGGAGCAGAGACTCCTGGCGCACCCAGCGCTGCTTGCTTACCTCTATTCATTTAATAAACTGTAAATTTCAATTGCAGTCTTATTTGGGACCCAGTCATTTATTACAAGTGGGGGCTCGTCCGGGAGGGCTTTGGTTCCTGATTTCTGGTTTGATCTAGGAGAGGCACCCCCAGCATTTGGTGGCTGCTCTTTGAGTCAGGTCGGAACTAATGGCATCTTGAACCTGAATAAAGGTAAGCAAAGTTTCTGATTCTTTTTTTCAGCTCCCTTGCCAGCTGCAGCACTATATTTTGCCCGTAATTGTGTGTGTGAAGATCCGATCGAAGATGACGGAGTCGTAAGCATTTAAAGCGTATACCGTTCGGTTGGGTGGGGTTCGGTTTCCTGTGTGTGTAAGAGTGTGACTGAGATGGAACTTAGTTCCGAAGCGATTGTGGAGGTCTTCTAACCGCGGTTCCAATCTCCCGCGAGGGACTTGGCCGGTGAAGGACCGAAGGGATTCCTATAGGATTTGTGGGTGTGTGATAGGTCCTCGACCCCCTGCAAGACACTCTTACTAAGGTAACCAAGGGCTGTGGGAATTGCCATAGTAAAATTCCTAGATGGGTCAGACAAAATCGAAGACCAGAGACCAGAAGAAAGGGAGCAAATTACCAGTCATACCACCAGAAAGTCCATTAGGAATAACGATTAGAAATTGGAATGATAGGGACCCCAGAAAAGGAAAAAGTAAATTAAAAATGGTCCAGTATTGTGTGACAGAATGGCCAAAGGAGCCTTTAAGACTACATGTCTTTTGGCCTGTTTTTGGATCCTTCAAAGACTGGATTTGCCAGGCCTTAAATATCCATGTTAATTCAAAGGAAGCTTTTAGCCAGGAAGAAAGTGATTATGCAGGATTATGGATCAGGAGGACTTCACGTCCTTTTCCAGCCTCAATATTTACACTAAAAGCAGGTAAGAAATTTGAAGAACAAGAAGAACATGACAAAGAAAAAGAAGATAAACGTGAGCCGTTGGATAAGCTACCACCTCCATATCCTAACAATCCACCCCCGGCGGCTCCCCCTCCGGTGGCTGTGGTATCGCCACCAGTACCACCGTTGCCCCAGCTTCCACCACCAACAGCACCAGAATTAGACCGACCTCCGGCCGCATGCAGGAGAAGTAGGACGGACGTATCTGAGAGGGCTTCTCTATATCCCTTAAGGGAGGTAACTGGTGTATAACAGGTGCGCGTCTTGGTGGAGCAGAGACTCCCGGCGTACCCAGCACTGTTTGCTTACCTCTATTCATTCAGTGAATTGTAAACTTTGATTGTAATCCTATTTGGGACTTTTATTTATTATAACAGACAACCTTGTAAAACGCAGACAACCAGAATCCTTACAGCAATTAGGTGGAAATCACGGCGTGAGAAACATTACCACCTCAAAGAGTAAAAACCTCAAAAGAAATGTGACTTGTAACAGGCCAGCAGCTGTGTATTTTCTGTGAAGCACCAGCTAGATTATGAACCTTGAATAGCACAGTTAAAGGGGAAACAGGGGAGGGTCCCGGTCCTCGGCAGAAAAAAAAGTGTATAAACCGTGTATGGAATTAGTAGGCACCCTCCTGCTTGTGGGACACCCGCCATTGTAATCTCGAATAATAATGCGACTGTACTGAGATCCTCGACTCAGCCTATGCTATTTGCTACAGATTGATTCAGGGTTTTAAGGTTTCAGGGATTGGGCACTAGGGTTGGGTTTCAGGGTAAGGGGTTTCAGGGTTTATGTTTAGGATTTTAAGGTTTTTAGGGTTGGAGTTTTAACGGTTAGGGTTTTAAGAATTTGGGGGTTAGGGTTTTAAGGGTTTCAGGGTTAGCGTGTTAGGGTATTAGAGTTTTTTGGGTTGTAGTGTTGATATGTTTTTTAGGGTTAGAGTCTTAAGGTTTTATTTTTGGTCAGTTATTTACGGTTAGGGTTTTAAGATCTTTTTTTGTTTGTTTGTTTGTTTTTTTTTCAGGTTAGGTTCTCCAGGTCCAGGGTTTTGAGTATCCTAATTTTGGGGGTTTGGATTTTGAGCATCTTAATTTTGGGGGTTAGGCTTTTGTGTGCCCTAATTTTTTGGGATAGGCTTTCAAGCATCCTAAGTAGTTGGGTTAGGGTTTTGAGCATCTTAATATTTTGGGTCTGGGTAATGAGCATCCTCAGTTTTCAGGATAGGGTTTTGAGCATCTTAATGTTTCCAGGATAGGGTTTTGAGCGTCCTAAGTTTTTGGGATAGGTCTTTGAGCTTCCTAATGTTTTCCGGATAGGGTTTGGAGCATCTTAATGTTTTGGGTTTGGGTTTTGAGCGTCCGAATGTTTTTGGGTTAGGGCTTGGAGCATCCTAATGTTTTTGGGTTAGGGCTTTGAGCGTCCTGTTTTCGGGATAGGGTTTGGAGCGTCCTAGTGTTTTCGGGATAGGGTTTTGAGCGTCCAAAGTTTTTGGGTTTGGGTTTTGAGCGTCCAAAGTGTTATAAGTTGCCCCCTTAATTAATTTTCAGAGAGCATTGTATTAATCATAGAAAGGAATTTATTGAGTAAGCAAACATCAAGCAAAACAGCACTGGGCAGCCGGGGAGTCTCAGCTCCGCCAACGGCACGCACCTCACCCCTGCCAGGGTCCCTTTTTATACCTTGCTAATTCTGGGATTACGCAGCACATCCTGGTATATTCTGCGACTGCGCGCACTGTTGCTATGTTCCCTCAACATAACCCTAAAATTAACTGTAACCATTACCCTAACACTTATCCTTACCTAACCCTAACCCTAACCCTTACTCTAACTTTTAACCCTGACCCATAACCTTAGACGTCCCCTACCCTTACCCTTACTCTTCCCCTTACCCTAACCCTTACCCTTACACTTACGGTTACCATTAACCTTACCCTTACCCTAACACTTATCCTTAACCTAACCCTTACCCTAAACCTTACCCCAACCCTTACCCTGACCCTTACATTAACCCTAACCCTTACCCTAAACCTTAAACTTACTTTTAACCTTAACCTTACCCTTAACATTAACCTAATACTTACGCATACGTTTTCCTGACTTTAACCCTAAAACTAACCCTTACCCTAACCCTTACCCTTACCCTAACCCTAACCCTAACCCTAACCCTAACCCTTACTCTAACCCTTACCCTGACCTGTACCCTTACACTTACCCTTACCCTTATACTTACCCTAATTCTTACCCATACCATAACCCATACCCTAACACATATTTGTACCCTTAACCTTACCCTTACCCTTACTCTATCCGTTACCCTTACGCTTACCCTTAACATAAACCTTACCCTTGACCTTACCCTTACCATAAGCCATACAACAACACTTACATGTACACTTACGCTTGCACTTACCCTAGCAATTACTCGTACAATTACCCTTACCCTTACCCTTAACCTAAGCCGAAACCTTAAACCTTACAGTAAACCTTACCCTTTCTGCTACACTTACCCTTAGCCTAAATCTAAACCTTACACTTACCCCTACTGTAACCCTCACCCTTACCGTTGCCAATACCCTTACTCTTACCCTTACCCTAACCCTTCTCCTTACACTTACTGTTACCTTTAACATTACCCTTACCCTAACACTTACTCTTATCCTTATCCATACCCTTACCCTAATCATTACCCTTAACCTAACCCTAACCCTAAACCTTACCCCAGCCCTTACCCTGACCCTTACATTAACCCTAACCCTTACCCTAAACCTTACACTTACTTTTAACCTTAACCTTACCCTTAACTATTACCTTAACACTTACCCTTATGTTTCCCTCACCCTAACCCTAAAATTAACCCTAACCATTACCCTAACACTTACCCTTACCCTAACCCTTACCCTTACCATTAACCCATACCCTAACACGTACTTGTAGCCTTAACCTTACCATTCCCCTTACCCTTACCTTTACTGTCTCCGTTACCCTTACACTTACACTTACCATAAACTTTAAAGTTAACCTAACCCTTCTTATAAATGGCTCAGGATTCAAATTAGGATTAAATAAAAAAATAGGATTTATTGAAAGAATATAAAGGAATAGAGGTAAGCAAACAGCGCTGGGTGCACCGGGAGTCTCCGCTCCACCAGGACGCACACCAGTTACATCAAGCAGCTGATTTTTATGCTCCTAGACTAATACATATTCATTACTACTTCTAAAAAAAATAGATTATTAAAATTAGCTTCCGGGGTGCAGTCCCTCCTACTGGAGCATGCGCAGTCTCCTCTGGGGTCTCTTCTGGGGGTCTCTAGGGGTCTTTCATGCTGAAGGCTCGTAGTCTTCCTCTCCCCCTTTGTACTTACTTGGCACCATACCAAGTTTATAGAACATTCTCTTCAAGTCTTGTCTCCCAGCCGTCCTTCAGCTTCTTTTTCCTTCCTCTTAATCTCTCGGCCCCCCTAACCAGATACCAAAGATCCGCATAGTATCCCATAACAGTCACTAGTTGTTATCAGTTGTTCTGAAACTCCCAGACATCAAACACAAACAGCTTCACGAGTAATTAAAACATTCTTCCCCAGCCATTCACAGACACATCTATAGCAGTGTTAGAAATAGAAGTCCGGAATAACAAAAGCAAACAGGTTCATAAATTTAAGGAGTGATAAATTGACTAGAATGAAGGGGAGACTGGGACACACTGCAGCTGTGGTTCAAGAATTAAATTGCCAGTGCAGGGCCCAGAGGCAGACAGGATTCAAACAGAATTGTTCTTTATGGACACGAATTGTTAAAACATTCCTCACAATCCCTTATCTTCTTTTTAACATCCCCAATTCGTGTCTCTTCTGTTATTAATAATTGGATTTCATCAGTTTGTTCTTGGAGGGTCCAATTCTTAAGCATCATAATTGACATATTCCCTTCTTTTTTTAATGAAGTTATTACAAATGTACTATTTATCACCCGGTGTATTAATAATGTAAGACAAGGTATCATACAAGGTACAAATAATAACGTAATTACACCACATAACAATAAAAATAACACTCTTT
Source organism: Aythya marila (assembly GCF_965140915.1). Lineage (NCBI taxonomy): Eukaryota > Metazoa > Chordata > Aves > Anseriformes > Anatidae > Aythya > Aythya marila. The sequence goes on from NC_139049.1 coordinate 508,271, forward strand.
TGACCCATGGTCCACCAGGCAGCCATGAAAATAAATCCCATTCCATATCCTTCCAGGTTTGTGTTTGCTCGCTCACCTCCCCCCTCCTTCTCTGGGGTGGGAGAGAGAAATGGGAAAGTGAAGCCTGTGAGTTGAGTTAAAAACAAGAAGATAATAACAATAATGATGATAATAGTACTACTAGTAATAATGTGTACGAAACAAGTGATGCACAATGCAATTGCTCACCACCTGCTGTCCGATGCCCAACCTAACCCCGAGCAGTCCGGCCCTCCTCCCAGCCTGCCTGCTGGCAGGACAGTGAGAAGCTGAATTTGGCTTGGTCCTTGGCTTGGTGTAAGCACTGCTCTGTAACAATTAAAAACAATTAAAACATCAGCATATTATTAACATTCTTCTCATCCTAAACCAGAACATAACATTCTATCAGTTACTAGGAAGAAACACCTTTTCATCAATCTTTAAACAGTAATTACTAAAGTTAAATTTTCCACAGACTTCTCCTTCTTGTGCTAGCAAACAATCCAAAGCTAGGCAATTTTGATACAAAGCAGTTCTCATCTTTATAACTCATTTAGATCAGTTCTCATCATTTATAACTATTTCTATTACAGCTAATAACCTAATTATTCTATTAAGTATATATACTGAGGTCCTATAGCCCCAGGATCTGTCTTCTGCCCATGTAGCTGGATCATAATAGGCAAACGCCTTCAGGGTCGATTCAGGCTTGTGTTACTGTTCGGCCTGTCAGGGTGATCCAGCTCCTGTAAAACGAATCACAATTTTATATAGGTTTAAAAAAGAGGTTTTTTACGTTATTTTCTCGGGACAACCTGATCTTAGTGTGGGAGAAGTCCGGTCGAGGCCCTCTCATTCGGCAGTCAATACCGATAGGGGTTGCCTCCCTCTGTAGACCATACACACCGCAGTGGAGGGTCCTGCCCCGGTCTTGCCTTCTCCCTTTTCTCCCTTTAGGCTTGTCCCCTTTATTTGGCATCCTTAATTCATGCAGAGCCTCGTTGCCAGAATATTAGTTCTCCCTTAGCTTGAGTTTCAGTTTCCCAGGAGCGGACTCAACCCTCCAAGTTTCAGTAGTTATTGGTCCTTTTATTCTGGATGCGTGGGTCCCTTTCTGCAGTTCTCACAGCTGTTTCAGTAGTCAGTAAAACAAGGTACAGTCCCTCACATTGAGGGTTCAGTGATTCTTCCCTCCCGTGGCTGCTTGTTGAAACACTTTATTTTTTATCTTCTGACAAGTTAAATAACAGTTATTTAATTTGCTTTGCCGTATGGCCCTTTCCAGGTTCCTGTAGCAGGATTCATCTGATAGCCTTTCAGGTTGATACAGATTTGACTACAGGGTTTTGGCATTCATCACTATCTCCACAGTTTCACAGCTGGACAGTCACATTCATTTATGTTGCATTCCTTCAGGGGCTCATCACCCCAGTCCTTGCAGTCTCTCTGCTGGTTACACACTTTATTGATATCTATGCATTCTCCACTTCTGCACTTGAATTTGCCAGGTCCAGAGCACTGAATAACATTGTTACAGTTTGCTTCATCAGTGCCATCCAGACAGTCTCTCACACCACTGCACTGCCTACTCCCATGGACACAGTTCACATCTGAACTGGTCTGGCCTACAGGCCCAGGAAGGGCAGTTAATTTCATCTCTTCCATCCTTACAGTAAGGATCTCTATCACATCGCCACAATTCTCTTCATCTTCTCCACTGTCACAGTCTTTTTCACCATCACATTTCCATGACACTGTTCTCATATGACACAGCTCAGCACTTTCGTCAGACATTCTTCACAATCCAGATCCCCATCACACTGCCATCTGTTTGGCACACACTGACCACTGTTGCACACAAAGTCAGATTCAGCACACATCTTCTTCACACATCTTCTTCACACAAACACTCTCATCACTGCCATCTGAGCAGTCTTCACATTTTACTCTAGCACCGTCGGCAGCAGTGCACAGACAGGCGAAGGCGAGCAGCAGGCAGAGCGCCTCGCCTCGCACCATCACCTGTGTCACTTATACTACTCCTATTACCCATGCTGTTAGTGTCAGTGGCATCCTCCTTTTCTTTTTGCCACTGACCCACTGAGCATTCACCACAAATGGATGAGACACATGATTACTAGTTAGGAAAGAGAGTGTAATGTCTGCTATACCGCTCCGGTCTCTCGGCCTGTTCAGGTCTCAGCGAGTCCAGGTCTCGGCCTGTGCAGGCCTCATATGTTGCAGAAAGCAGGCAGTGCCAGCTGCAACCTTAGGTTTGTGAAAGAGCCTGCTGGTGGTCATTTGGCAGTGTAATCTGCGTCTCTGCACTCCTGCCCTGCAATAGAGCTAAGTCGTCATTAGTAACAGTTATAACACCGATCTGGGGACTAATAGTCTTTTTTGCATTGCAAGATAAACCTTTTATAAAAAGAATGCTAGAGTGAAGCAGCACAGCCGCTGCTGCCACTGCCTCCATGGTTATGTCAGACAGGCTGCAGGGTCCTGATGTCCGCCCCTCTGCTCTGTGCCGACTGGCCACACGGTGAGGGTCGGCTACCGGTGTCCACTGACGCCTCTGGTCTCCCGTAGCAACTCGATCTCGGATGTCCCGCAATTACTTCAATTCCCCGCGTTTTCCGGCTTCTGTCCGGTCTATTCTGTGTCTCTCAGAGCCGTCCGTGGCTCTGCAGCGTCTCTCAGGGCTCTCTCCGTCCAGCGGTAGTCCCTCCGTAGTGTCTTGGGTCTCCCAGCGCCACTCCAGTCTCTCGGCGCCGCTCCGGTCTCTCGGCCTGTTCAGGTCTCAGCGAGTCCAGGTCTCGGCCTGTGCAGGCCTCATATGTTGCAGAAAGCATGTCGTATCATGCTCCTGCCTTTTTCTTGTCACAGTCAAAACATTTAAGAGCAAAAATAGGATACACAAGATACACTGGGCACCACCACTCAAAACTTGGATAAAACAGCACTTCTTTTCAGTCTGTCAAGCACTTCGTTCGTCTCTGCCCACTCCCCTTGTGGAGAGTACGGAACAACGGATCGGAACTCTGCACTCGCTTTGCAGCAACGCTGCGTCTCACTCACACAGCACAATCGCACACGGAGGCCTTGATTAAGGAGGTATTGGGGAGGCATTGGGGAGGCAAGGACAATCCCCAGACATGGACTGTATATCTCGAAACAAGACACTGAAACTCATGATAAGGAAGCGGCAGACGGACAGAGAAACAAACGTAAGGACTATAAATCTCAAAAGTGGACATTGGAATTCATTATAAAGATACAACAAACGGAAGAATTGGCAACAACCAGCTCTCGCAATTAAGAAACATGCCAATTCAGCAGATTCCTGACCAAAGGTGAAAAGTACACTGTGAGGAAGACTCGGGGTCTTCCTCCCAGAGACCCCTGCCCACGTCCCAAAGACCCCTGCCCACAATTCTTGGAAGGCTCTACGCAGGCGCAAGGTGCCAAAAGGCTAATTAGCATGAGAAGCGAGGGAAGGCGGGGATAGGTAATGCATATGTATAGGTGCTTGTAGAATATTGATAGATTGATTGTATAAATTCAAGACTGCTTTTTGCTTTGGGTATGCACGATAGGTGGAGAGATCCCCCGTGCATCCAGCGCTGCAATAAAGAATATACCACTTAAAGGAATTACGGCTTTGATCTTTGAATCAATCTGGCACCCCAGATGGGACGACCTCTCTGCCGGACCGCAGGACCCGCTGGGGACAGGACTCCCTAGGGTACCCCCGGGATTTCCCGGAGGGACTCCTCGACTCACCGGATCACTGCGGAGGCAGACAAGGACCCCATCATTGTAAGTGAGTATATTCTTTATTCTGGTTTGGTTTTCTGGTAGACCGGTCATCTGGGACTGTCCAGTAAGTTGGAAGGTGACTTCTGCAGGACAGTATTTGGTATATACTTTGTGGTTAGTACCACAAGTATATCTGGGGACCTTGGGGTCCATCTGTATCTGGAACTGTCTGTAAGTCAGAAGGTGATCTTCTGCGAGGCAGTGTTTGGTATATACTTTGTGGTAAGCACCATAAGTATATTTGGGGACCTTAAGGAAAGAGCTCGCTTTAAGGTCCATCTGGAATTGTGTTGTCTATTTCGGTTTTCTGACTCATGGAGTATGGTATTTAACTTTGGTTATTGTTACTGTGATTTTGGCTATTTTTCTGGTGGTAATAGTAGGTTCGTGGCATTGTTATAAGAGAGATATCGTTACGGTGTTACACAGTTCGGTTTTCTGACTTATCGCATGTGGAATTTGACTGACTATTGTTATTGTGATTTTAGCAATATTGCTGGTAATAGTAGCTTTGTGACATCGCTACTGAAAGATATTGCGTGCCTGTAATTTTGTGAGTGATACATTTTTGTGATACACTTTTGTAAGTAACACGTGTATTCTGAAAGTGTAAACTGGAAAATGGGGGGGCGAGTAAGCAGTGAAATTCCTAAGAAAAGTGTGCTGGGTTGTATTTTGAGTCATTGGAAGGATATAGGGGGGGCTCCGGGTGGAAGTGAAAATAAGAAAACCCTGATAAAATATTGTAATCAGTGGTGGCCCCTTTATAAATTACAAGAAGGGGAAAAATGGCCCAAAAATGGGACCTTGAATTACAACACGCTATTGCAATTAATGTTATTCTTAAGGAGGGAAGGGAAATGGGATGAAGTTTCATATGCGGATATGTTTTTTACTCTAAGAAACCACCCAGAATGGCAGAAGGAGTGTGGCATTAATTTGGCCCCACAAGACCCTTTGATTTTATCGATAGAAAAGGATATGAGAAGGGATGGAGTGGGGAAATTAAAGAGGTGTTGTTCAACATGTAGCATTGGGCAGAGGTGTTTAAAATTAAATGAGCCAGAAGAAAGGATAGAAGATTATGTTTTACCACCTATAAATGGTGATGTAGGTGCTGGAATAGAAGTTGAAGGCGCTGGAAATGACATAGACTCTACGGGGTTTACTCCGATAACTGCTCGTACACGAAGTAAAATAAGACCAATAATCCAAGCCCCTCTGCGTCAGGCTATGGGAGCTAATGGACCTGCTAGAATTAAAGTACCCTTCACAACTAATGAACTAGATGCCTGGAAGGAGGCGGTGAAAGGGTATCGAGATGATCCAGAGGTGGTGGCTAAAAGATTTGAATTGATTGTGAAAAACTTAGACCCGGATTGGAAGGATATAGAGATAATGCTGGCTGCATTATCAGAAACCGAGAAACAGCTAATAGTTAAAACTGCTAGAACGCAGGTACAAATCCAGGTAGCCTCGGGAGCCCTGCCCGGCACAGTGGAAGTACATGTGCCTAGGGCAGACCCCAATTGGGATTATAATGATGAGAATGATTATAAAATGCTAAAAAGATATCAAGAATGGATTAGGATTGCTTTAGAAAATGCAATACCTAAATCTGTGAATTGGTCAAGACTATATACAATAAAACAGGGGACCTCAGAAACCCCATCCGAATTTCTTGAAAGGCTGAGGGCAGCAATGCAGAAGTTTACCACTATAGACCCTTCCTCTGAGGGGGGTAAACTTCAATTAGTATCTCTATTTTTGGGTCAATCGGCGGAAGATATTAGACGAAAACTTCAGAAAATGAAAGAACCAGACGTAAGGGATTTGGAAAGATTAGTAGAAGAAGCCTGGAGAGTGTTTAGAAATCGTGAGGGGAATGAAAGGCAAAAGTTAGGTGAGACGATTGCAGCAGCCACTGTGACAGCCCTGCAAAAGCAGGAAGAATCTTTTCGAGGCAGGAGAAGGGGGGGGAAGGTAATTCGACTCCCCTTGCGGGCTGAACAGTGTGCTTACTGTAAAGAGATAGGACACTGGAAAAGGGAATGCCTGAAGCGGCAAGAGGAAAACAAGCTATTAATGGCTACAAAACAATGAAGGAGACCGGGGGACTCTACCCTAGCAGATCCACTGGTTAAAATTAAGCTAGGGAAATTGGGTCGGGAAGTAGAATTTTTAGTAGATACAGGAGCTACATATTCAGTGTTAAATCAGAAGTTGATGCCAGAAGATAAAGATTTTGTGACAGTGGTGGGGGCAACGGGTAGGCACGAAAAAGCTTTCTTTTTAAAGCCATTAGAATATGAATTGGGGAAGCAAATGGGAATACATAGGTTTTTGTATTTGCCAGGATCTCCTAGATCTTTATTGGGACGGGATTTATTAGAGCAATTAGAAGCTGAAATTGTTTTTGAAAAGGGAAGGGTAGAGTTAAGAGTAAAAGAAGACCGACTTATAAGTGCACTAAGTTTGGTATTGATCCAAACTGATTCTTTTAATGAAACCCTTCCGGAAATCCAGGATCAGGTTTATCCAGGGGTGTGGGAACCTGATGTCCCTGGGAAAGCAAAGAATGCTGCACCAATTGTGGTAAAATTAAAACCAGGAGAGAAGCCAGTAAAGGTTAAGCAGTACCCCCTTAGAATAGAAGATAGAAGAGGAATAAAAGATACAATAGATAAGTTTTTGAAATATGGGTTACTGGTCGAGTGTGAATCAGAATATAATACTGATACCATCTTACCAATTAAGAAACCGGATGGGAAGAGTTATAGGTTAGTACAGGACTTGAGAGCAATAAACAGGATCACTGAAGACATACACCCTGTGGTAGCAAACCCTTATACGCTATTGACCAAGTTAAGGGACGAGTTGGTCTGGTTTACCGTACTGGATTTAAAGGATGCCTTCTTTTGTTTAACCTTGGCCCCAGAAAGCCGAAACCTCTTTGCCTTTGAATGGGAAAATCCTGACTCAGGACGAAAAGTCCAGTTGACATGGACAGTGCTTCCTCAGGGGTTTAAAAATAGCCCTACGATTTTTGGTAATCAACTTGCAAAGGAACTTGAATCCTGGGAAGCCCCCAATTCTGCAGGGGTCCTGCTGCAATATGTTGATGATCTCTTGATTGCTACCGAAGACAGGGGAAGCTGCATACAGTGGACGGTGAGCCTCCTTAATTTCCTAGGAATGAATGGATACCGGGTTTCACAACAGAAGGCACAATTGGTTCAAACCCACGTGACGTACCTAGGATTTGAGATCTCAGGAGGACAACGTGAATTGGGGACGGAACGCAAGGAAGCAATCTGTCGTACCCCAGAACCACAGACTGTTAAAGAATTACGAACTTTCCTAGGAATGACAGGTTGGTGCAGATTATGGATCAACAATTATGGATTAATTGTAAGGCCTTTGTATGATTTAATTAAAGATAACTGCATAAGACTAATATGGACAGGAGAAGCCCGAGCAGCCTTTAAGAAACTTAAGATGGAGTTGATGCGAGCCCCAGCTCTTGGTTTACCAGATTTGTCTAAACCCTTTTGGTTATACTCCTATGAAAGACAGGGTATGGCCTTAGGGGTACTAGCACAAAAGTTGGGACCTTACAAAAGGGCAGTGGCTTATTTCTCTAAACAATTGGATGAAGTAAGTAAAGGATGGCCAGGCTGCCTGCGAGCAGTGGCAGCCGTAATTATGAATATACAAGAAGCCCGGAAATTTACAATGGGGCAGAAGATAACAGTGTTTGTCTCACACACTGTGTCAGCAGTTTTAGAACAAAAGGGGGCTCATTGGTTATCTCCTCAGAGATTTTTGAAATATCAAGCAATATTGGTAGAACAGGACGATGTGGAAATTGTGATAACTAATATTGTGAATCCAGCCTCTTTTCTTAGTGATGCTCCGGCACAACCTGTGATTCACGATTGTTTAGAAACTATGGAGACTGTGTATTCCAGCCGACCAGACCTTAAGGAGGAGCCCATGGAAGATGCGGAAGAAACTTGGTTCACGGATGGGAGCAGTTTTGTTACACAAGGACAACGTAAAGCTGGATATGCTATAACAACTACTCAGCAGGTAATCGAGTCTAAGCCTTTACCCCCTGGAACATCAGCTCAAAAGGCGGAGATAGTTGCTCTCACGAGAGCATTGGAACTGGCAGCTGGAAAAAGGGTAAATATTTGGACAGATTCTAAATATGCATTCGGCGTGGTACATGCTCATGGAGCGATTTGGAAAGAACGTGGATTACTGACTGCTCAGGGAAAACAGATAAAACATGCTGAAGAAATTTTAAAATTGTTAGAGGCTGTAAAACAACCAGAAAAAGTGGCTATTATGCATTGCCGAGGGCATCAAAGAGCCCTCATATCATATCTAATGATATCATTTCTATCTAATGATATCATTTCTAATCATAGAAAGGAATTTATTGAGTAAGCAAACATCAAGCAAAACAGCACTGGGCAGCCGGGGAGTCTCAGCTCCGCCAACGGCACGCACCTCACCCCCGCCAAGGTCCCTTTTTATATCTTGCTAATTCCGGGATTACGCAGCACATCCTGGTATATTCTGCGACTGCGCGCACTGTTGCGCGCAAAAGAATTTTTAAGAATTTAAATCTCTTTAAAAAGAAAATTAAGCAAAAGAATTTTCATAGTGTCTAGGCAAGCATTATGCAGCTCCTTACTTCAGCAGGGAGCTTTCGCAACTCCCGCTCCTCAAACAGAACTCCTTGTTTTTATAATACAAAAGACAATGAACAAACATTTATGGTGTATTACCCTAAGTTTTTGGGTTAGGGTTTTTTGCGTCTTAATGTTTTGGGGTTAGGGTTTGGTTTGGGGTTAGGGTTAGGTTTTTGGGCTAGGGCTTTGAGCATTCCTAACGTTTTGGGTTGGGTTTGGGTTTTGAGCATCCTAAGATTTTGGGTTAGGGGTTTTAGGCATAGGTCTTCAGGGGTTTAGTGTGGTAAATAGTTTGGGTTAGGTCTGTAGGGGTTTCGAGGTTTTTTGGATGTTCGGGCTTGAGGCTTTTTTTGTAAGGGCGGTGAGGGTTCCAGTGAATGCTGGTAAATGCAGTTCTCGAGCACTCGGCCTGTGATTGGCCATGCTGGCTGTGCGGGGAATGCTGGTAGGAGTAGTTTTCCGGCACTGGGAGGCCATGTTGTGTGCCCAGAGCATGCCGGGAGATGTAGTTCTCGGGACTCCGGACTTCCGGGAGGCCATGTTGCGTACCCATGGTATGCCGGGAAATGTAGTTGTCGGATTCGGGACTTCCGGGAGGCCATGTTGAATGCCCAGAGCATACCGGGAGATGTAGTTCTCGGGAACTAGGGTTAGGGGCTAGGGCTGGGGCTAGAGTTAGGGTTTCGGGTGAGGGTTGGGGTTGGGGGTTATTGTTAGGGTTAGTGGTTTAGGGTTCGGCTTAGAGGGTTATGGTTAGGGATAGGTTAGGGGTAGGTTTAGAGGGTTAGGGTAAGGGTTAGGGGTTGGGACTGTGGTTAGGCTTAGGGTAAGGGTTAGGGTGAGAGTATTAGGGTTAGGGTTCGGGTTCAGATTAGGGTAAGGGTAAGGGTTAGGGCAAAGGTAAGTGTTAGGGTAAGGCTAAGGGTAAGGCTTAGGGTGAGGATAAGGTTTAGGGAAAGGGTTAGGTTTAGGGTAAGGGTTGGGGTAAGGGTTAGGGTAAGGGTAAGAGTTAGGGTAAAGGATAGAGTAATGGTAAGTATAAGGGTAGGGTAAGGATTAGGGTAAGGGTAAGGATTAGGGTTAGGTTTAGGGTAAGAATAAGGGTAAGCTAATGGTTAGGATAAGGGTAAGGGTTAGGGTAAAGGTTTTCATTTGTTAAAGCTGAAACGCAGTATGCAATCTGGGACGTCACAGCCAGAGCTGCCTATGGCAAGGTGAGAGAGGAAAAGATGGAGCAGATGTTCTACTCCTAGTTTTTTCTTTATACGTAAATAAAAGGTTGAGCTAATTCCAGTTGGAAGAGTTCCAATTACTTGCTTGGTCATAATGTCTTTTAATATTGAAAGCTGCAGCAAAAGCATGGGGATTTTTGCTTCTAGAAACACCCTAGTTCTCTTGTCTGCACTATGCATGCTTTTGAGCTAAAACTGATTAAAAAATAAAAAGAAAAATCAGACACACAAAAAAAAATATGTACAAACGCAGCTGCTGCTGCTCTCTTCCTACTTCCTTGTGCTTTGCCCCTACCCTTCCCAGGTGATTGGGTTTGGGTGCTAGTCGGGGCCAAATGGTATATGAGTCCCAGGCATCCCCTCAGAGAGCTCATTCTGCTTGGGCTGCTCTTTGGGGTGTTTGTTTTTCCTTCGGTCAGTTGCAGGCTTCTTCAGGTGGATGAGAGTTTATGGACTGATGCGTTTGCAAGTAGCGAGGGGTACGCACATCTTTTTGAGGTAACAGCTAGTAGGATCTGTTAGAATGAACTAATGTAGTATTGATGCCTTTATTGCATGCCGTTCTTTATCAGGTGAGTAACTGTTGCGAGTAACTGAAGTCAATGTTACTTGGTGTGTTTGCTATGCAGTGCCTGTGCGGACTATTGCACGAGACACAGCTTTCTGACATCTGGCCCAGCAACTACTAAATAAGGGGAGGGGAGAAGCTGAAGAACGACCAAAGGACAAAGCCTGGGAGGAAGACGACGAGCCTTCAGTACGAGCGGCCCCCAGAGGGACCACCGGAGACTGATAACGCCTGCACCAGTGGGAGGGTTCGGATTCTGGGAACTAATTAGAATAACCCTGCCTTTTGTAGAAGTAGTAATGAATATGTATTAGCCTAGCAGCATAAAAACCAGCCACCTGATGTAACTTGTGTGCGTCTTGGTGGAGCAGAGACTCCTGGCGCACCCAGCGCTGCTTGCTTACCTCTATTCCTTTAATAAATTGTAAACATTAATTGTAAGCCTATTTGGGACTCGGTCATTTATTACAAGTGGGACCTCCCGATGGGTGGAAGCTGTCGGGATAGCTCGGGATGCTGAGGCGTGGTGCTGCAAGGAGGTTGGTGGTCGGTGGCGCCCTGGGCAGGCCGAATTGGGAGGGGGCGAGGCGGCGGGTGGTCGGTGGCTTCTGTGGAAAAGGCGCTTGTATGGGGGGCTGCGCGTTCAGAGGAACCTTGACAGGCTGCAGATAGGGGCAGGCAGGAACCTTTTGAAGATCAGGAGAGGGAAATGCCAAGCCCTACCCCTAGGGAGAAACACCTCTGTTTACCAGCACTGTCTAGCTCGATACTGAATAAGCATTTCTTCATGGAAGGGGTGCTTTGCTATTAGAACAGGCTGCCCGGGGAAGTGGTAAGAGACCCGATCCTTAAAAGTATTGAAGAGACATGTGGACATAGCCCGGGAGTCCGGCCTCCGGCAGGGCGGGAGCTGGCTCTTCCGAGCCCCTGTGCTCCGGTCTTGTGCGACGCGTTTGCAAGCAGCACCGGGTGCCGGGTCCGACATCGGACGGTTCGGGGACGGCGATTCCGGGGCCGTCGGCTAGCGGGGGCCGGCTATGTCGTGTCCCGGGGATCCGACTTCAGGGGGCGTGGGGGCCGGCCGTGCAGTGAAGCGGGGGGCTGGCGTCCGCCGTCCTCCCAGAGAGCGGGCTTTCGGTCCCGTGCGGTTCGGTGGCCGGCCGTCCCGAAAGCCTGGGCACCGGTCTTGTGCTAGACTCAGCGGGGTCCGGGGCCGAACTCGGCTTCTCGGGGCCGGCGGTCGCGGTGTCCAGGTGTCCCGCCTCGGGCGGCGCGGGGCCGGCTGTCCCTAGCAGCTGGGCTCCCAAGAGCTTCTGGGCTCCCAAGCGTCGCCCAAGACCGGATCGCAGAGAATCGGGACGGCCGGCCACACCGCTGCGACTAGCACAAGCGTCTCCCGACAACGGAGCCCAGGGGCTTGCGAGGGTCAGATCCCGCGCCCCGGGATAGAGAAACGGGGAGCGCGGGTCGGCCGGCCGCAGCTTCGCACGGGACCGAACCCCCTGTCTCCGGCACGGCCAGACCCCGAGCCGGCAGACAGCAGCCTCCCGCTTCACGGCACAGTCGGCCCCCAACCCGCCCGAGTTCTGATCGCCGGGACACGGGACAGCCGGCCGCGCCGCCCGAGGCCGGACACCTGGAGCCCGGGACCGCCGTCCCTGACAAAGCCAAAGTCGGACCCGGACCCCGGTGCTGCTAGCACACGCGTCACCCAGGACCGCAGCCCAGGACCTCGGGACGGTCGCATCCCGCGCCTCCGGCAGGAGCTACCCGGGAGGGCAGGACTGCCTTTCGCAGCTCCGCAAGAGACCGAACCTGCTGGATTCCGGGACGGCCAGAGCCCGAGCCGGTGGGCAGCAGCCTCCCGCTTCACGGCTCGGCAGGCACCCACGTCGCCCGACTTCGGACCCACGGGACAGCCGGCACCCGCGCCGCCGGAGGCCGGACACACGGGCCTCGGGATCGCCGTCCCCGAGCCTCCCGAGGTCGGACCCGGACCCCGTGTGTTGGGGCTGTCTGAGCTGGAGTCACCTTTTCCCTGCAGCAGCCCGCACAGTGCTGTACTCTGCACTCGTAGCTGGAACAGCACTGATATCACTCCAGTGTTGTGGCTGCATAGTGCTGGCACAGCATCAGGACTCCTTCCAAGCCTCCAAGAGCTAGCAGGCTAGGGGTGGGCAAGTGATGGGAAGGGGACGTTGTCGGGCCAGCTGACCTAAACGAACCAAAAGGATATTCTGTAACACCCGATGTTCTGTAACACACAGCAATAAAATGGGGAGCTCTCGTGGGGAGGGGGCTCTTCCTCCTGAACATCCACTACGCGTTTGAGGCCCTGCTTCCCAGGACGTGGCCGAACACCGCTCGCTGATGGGAAGTAGAGAATAATTTTTTCTCTCTCTGTGCTTCCATGCGGACTTATTGTTTCTTTTGTTTCTTTTTCTCCCCATTCCCTTTCCCATTAATTATACCTTTCTTATTTCAAACCTCGAGTTCTCTGTGTTGTATTTTCTCCCCCTTCCTCTTTGAGGAGAGGGGGAGTGATAGAGCGGTTGTGGTGGAGCTCGGCTGCCCACCTGAGTAAAACCACCACAGTCCTTTTTGGCGCCCAACGTGGGGCTCGTAGGTTGAGATAACAATAGTGTTGATTGAGGTATTTACAACTAACATATTGGTTGTCATAATGCTCGGTTTTCTGGTAATACTTTTCTGTGTGGATATGTTGTATGTAGCCCACTCTCTGTTTTCTTTTTTCCTTTACATCCGATCGGAGAAAATGTTGAAGTCTGTGCTTGTTTTTTTTATCATGTTGTGCTGTAACATTCTGGCCTTCAGTTTTATTTGGTGTTCAAGCCCGGCATTGTTATCCTCCTGGTCTCCTGGAGATTATCTTATTGAAAATATTAAGAATTACAGTGCCTTCTTTTTTGCCCCCAGCAGTCAATCAGTGAATAATATCGGGTGTGGTGCCTTCTACTTTTCTCCCTGTGGGCTAATTACAGCAGCCTTTCAGTATCTCGGATACCCCTGGTGAGATATTATCCTCCTATTACTAGGTCTAGTGTTTCTTTCTTCCCCAAGGCAAAGCAGTTTATTAAGAATGTTATCCAAGGACCTGTCCCCAAACAAAGTTGTGGGTGGCAAGGTGTGTGGGGGGATTTGGGCAGGTACCTATCACGGTTTTCTCCTCCAATGGTTCTAAATTTCACCCCTGAACAAGTACAAAGCCCAAGAAAACTGGTAGAATGTTTGAAAGATGTATGCCCTGACCCTGGCAATACTAGAGAACTCCACCAGCTGGCTGCACTCTGCTGGGGTCTGGCTTACGCCTATCAGATGTCAATTAACATTGCCCAGCACCCTCAAGGGGATAGGGAGGTTCTTGAATTTGATGATGAGACAGCACACGCTGTGACCACCCCAGAGGACCGACCATCTTTGGTATCAGTCGCCCCCGTAGTAAAGACAAAACAGTGGAAACGGAGATCAGGTCGTTTAGTAAGGGAAGGAGCGCCTCCTATGGATGAGGGAGAAGAGGAAAAGGCAAGCGGCTCTAAAGCAGCGTTATCACGGCAACATCACGAAGAAGAGACTGAAATCATAGATGAATCAGAAACTACTCGGTCTCTATCCTTGAGTGAGCTGCGAGAAATACGAAAAGACTTCAGTCGCCGTCCAGGTGAGCACATCCTCACTTGGCTGCTTCGACGCTGGGATAGTGGGGCCAATACCCAACAGCTAGAAGGCAACGAAGCCAAGCAGCTGGGATCTCTTTCTAGAGAAAGGCTCATTGACAGAGTAATTGGAAGAGAGGCACAAGTTATCAGCCTCTGGAGGTGAATCCTAACAGCTATGAAAAAAAGGTATGCCCACAAAGAGGGTATTGTCTCCCAAGTAAACAAATGGACCACTATAGGGACCAGTATGGATATGGATAAGATTCCAGCAGCTGCGGGAATTAGCTGTGCTGGAGATGCTTTATAGTGATTTAAACAACGCCCAGGCACCTAAAGACCCCGATGAAGTCCAATGCACAGCGTCCATGTGGCGGAAGTTTGTACGGGCTGCACCCCCAACACATGCCAGCACACTGGCAGTCATGGGTTGGGACGAGGGGATGGGGCCAACTGTGGACAACGTGTCCAATCACCTTCATAAATATGAAGAAAATCTCTCTGCCCCAGTACGGGGCTGCATTTCAGCTGTGGAGAGACTGTCCCAACGGTTAGATGAACACATAGCTTCGTCCTCACCTAGACAGAAAAATCTTTCGGCCTTCAAGCGCCAGCAGTCCCCGGCTCAAACAAGGGAGAATCCGGGACGCACACCGCGAGGTACCTTGTGCTTTTATTTACGTGACCACGGGGAAGATATGAGGAAGCGGGACGGTGAACCGACGTCGGCCCTAGCTGCTCGGCTACGTGAGCTACGGAAAGATACAGCAGCAACAAAGAGGGCTGTCAGTGCCAGACATGCTAGAACTCCAGTACGAACTAGAGTCAAAGGCAGCCAAGTGGAATGCTACTATCGATACTGCTAATGCATTTTTCTCTATCCGTCTAGCAGCAGCATGCACGCCACAATTTGCTTTCACTTGGAGGGGCATTCAGTACACTTGGAATCGACTGCCCCAGGGGTGGAAACACAGCCCTGCCATCTGCCATGGACTGATCCAGACGACACTGGAACAGGGGAACGCTCCTGAACACCTGCAGTATATCGATGATATCATCGTATGGGGTAACACAGCAGAAGAAGTTTTTGGGAAAGGGAAGACAATAATTCCAATTCTCCTGAAAGCTGGATTTGCCATTAAACAGAATAAGGTCAAGGGACCTGCACAGGAAATCCAGTTCTTGGGGGTAAAATGGCAGGATGGACATCGCCACATTCCGACGGATGTGATCAACAAAATAACAGTTCTGTCTCCGCCAACCAGCAAAAAAGAAACAGACGCGTTCCTAGGTCTTGTGGGATTTTGGAGAATGCATATGCCAGGCTATAGTCATCTTGTGAGTCCTCTATATTGAGTGACTCGAAAGAGGAATTGACCATTGAGGCCATCACACAGGTTACCCATCAGTGTGAGACCTGTGCTGCAATCAAACGAGCCATGAGGGTAAAGTCTCCCTGGAATAGGGGGAGATGGCTTGGATTTCGATATGGTGAGGCCTGGCAGATTGATTACATCAGACCACTTCCACAAACCCGCCAAGGCAAAAGGTACATACTCACCATGGAAGAAGCAACTACTGGGTGGCTGGAAACATACCCTGTAAACCATGCCATGGCCCGAAACACTATCTTGGGCCTGGAAAGACAAGTGCTGTGGCAACATGGTCCACCAGAAAGAATTGAGTCCGACAACGGGAATCACCTCCGAAACAATTTGATCACTTCCTGGGCCAAGAAACATGGCATTGAATGGGTGTATTATATCCCTTATCACCCACAAGTCTCTGGGAAGGTTGAGAGGTACAATGGACTGTTAAAAACTATGCTGCGAGCATTGGGTGCTGCGACATGGAAACATTGGGATATAAATCTACCAGAGGCCACTTGGCTAGTTAACAACAGGGGGTCTGAAAGCCGTCCTGGTCCTGCAGAAACAAAACCCCTACAAACTGTGGGAGAAGCTAAAGTCCCTGTAGTGCATGTGGGGAAGTGGGTGGGGAAGGCGGTGTGGTTTTCCCCTGCCATGGGAAAAGGCAAACCCACTCGTGGGATTGTCTTTGCCCAAGGTCCAGGGTATACCTGGTGGGTGATGCAGAAAGATGGGGATATCAAGTGTGTGCCTCAAGGAGATTTAACACTGGGAGAAAATTAATCTTAAAGAGAAGTACAGACATAAAAATGCTTCAATGGACAGAAAACTATGGTGATGAGACCATCTATATACTAAACTGACCTAATTGTGACACAAATGTTATGGAATAAGGGGTGGAAGTTGTGTTGGGTCTGTCTGAGCTGGAGAGTCACCTTTTCCCTGCAGCAGCCCGCACAGTGCTGCACTCTGCACTCGTAGCTGGAACAACACTGAAATCACTCCAGTGTTGTGTCTATTGCTGCATAGTGCTGGCACAGCATCAGGACTCCTTCCAAGTCCCCAAGAGCCAGGAACGGGTGCCGGCTGTCCCGTGTCCCGTGGGTCCGAACTCGGGCTGCGTGGGGTCCGGCCATCACGCTTCCCAGGGCTCCGGTCTTTGGCGACGCATGTGTCAACCGCACCGGGTTCCCGGTCCGACCTCGGGCGGCGCGGGGCTGGCTGAGCCTATAATCTGGGCTCCGGTCTTTGCGATGCGTGTGCTGGACGCACCGGAGACCGTGTGTGACTTCGTGCGGTTCGGGGACGGCGATGCCGAGGCCCGTGTGTCCGGCCTCCGGCGGCGCGGGTGCCGGCTGTCCCGTGGGTCCGAAGTCGGGCGACGTGGGTGCCTGCCGAGCCGTGAAGCGGGAGGCTGCTGCCCACCGGCTCGGGCTGGAATCCAGCAGGTTCGGTCTCTTGCGGAGCTGCGAAAGGCAGTCCTGCCCTCCCGGGTAGCTCCTGCCGGAGGCGCGGGATGCGACCGTCCCGAGGTCCTGGGCTGCGGTCCTGGGTGACGCGTGTGCTAGCCGCAGCGGGGTCCGGGTCCGACTTTGGCTTTGTCAGGGACGGCGGTCCCGGGCTCCAGGTGTCCGGCCTCGGGCGGCGCGGCCGGCTGTCCCGTGTCCCGGCGATCAGAACTCGGGCGGGTTGGGGGCCGACTGTGCCGTGAAGCGGGAGGCTGCTGTCTGCCGGCTCGGGGTCTGGCCGTGCCGGAGACAGGGGGTTCGGTCCCGTGCGAAGCTGCGGCCGGCCGACCCGCGCTCCCCGTTTCTCTATCCCGGGGCACGGGATCTGACCCTCGCAAGCCCCTGGGCTCCGTTGTCGGGAGACGCTTGTGCTAGTCGCACCCGTGTGGCCGGCCGTCCCGATTCTCTGCGATCCGGTCTTGGGCGACGCTTGGGAGCCCAGAAGCTCTTGGGAGCCCAGCTTCTAGGGACAGCCGGCCCCGCGCCGCCCGAGGCGGGACACCTGGACACTGGGACCGCCGGCCCCGAGAAGCCGAGTTCGGCCCAGGAGCCCGCTGAGTCTAGCACAAGACCGGTGCCCAGGCTTTCGGGACGGCCGACCACCGAACCGCACGGGACCAAAAGCCCGCTCTCTGGGAGGACGGCGGATGCCAGCCCCCCGCTTCACTGCACGGCCGGCCCCCACGCCCCCTGAATTTGGATCCCCGGGACACGACATAGCCGGCCCCCGCTAGCCGACGGCCCCGGAATCACCGACACCAAACCGTCCGATGTCGGACCCGGCACCCGGTGCTGCTTGCAAACGCGTCGCACAAGACCGGAGCACAGGGGCTCGGAAGAGCCAGCTCCCGCCCTGCCGGAGGCCAGACTCCCGGGCTATGTCCACATGTCTCTTCAATACTTTTAAGGATCGGGTCTCTTACCGCTTCCCCGGGCAGCCTGTTCTAATAGCAAAGCACCCCTTCCATGAAGAAATGCTTATTCAGTATCGAGATATCCAGTGCTGGTGAACAGAGGTGTTTCTCCCTAGGGGTAGGGCTTGGCATTTCCCTCTCCTGATCTTCAAAAGGTTCCTGCCTGCCCCTATCTGCAGCCTGTCAAGGTTCCTCTGAACGCGCAGCCCCCCATACAAGCGCCTTTTCCACAGAAGCCACCGACCACCCGCAGCCTCGCCCCCTCCCAATTCGGCCTGCCCAGGGCGCCACCGACCACCAACCTCCTTGCAGCACCACGCCTCAGCATCCCGAGCTATCCCGACAGCTTCCACCCATTGGGAGGTCCCACTTGTAATAAATGACTGAGTCCCAAATAGGCTTACAATTAATGTTTATGATTTATTAAACGAATAGAGGTAAGCAAACAGCGCTGGGTGCGCCAGGAGTCTCTGCTCCACCAAGACGCACACAAGTTACATCAGGCGGCTGGTTTTTATGCTGCTAGGCTAATACATATTCATTACTACTTCTACAAAAGGCAGGGTTATTCTAATTAGTTCCCAGAATCCGAACCCTCCCACTGGTGCAGGCGTTATCAGTCTCCGGTGGTCCCTCTGGGGGCCGCTCGTACTGAAGGCTCCTAGTCTTCCTCCCAGGCTTTGTCCTTTGGTCTTTCTTCAGCTTCTTCCCTCCCCTTATTTAGTAGTTGCTGGGCCAGATGTCAGAAAGCTGTGTCTCGTGCAATAGTCCGCACAGGCACTGCATAGCAAACACACCAAGTAACATTGACTTCAGTTACTCGCAACAGTTACTCACCTGATGCAATAAAGGCATCAATACTACATTAGTTTATTCTAACAGATCCTACTAGCTGTTACCTCAAAAAGATGTGCGTACCCCTCGCTACTTGCAAACGCATCAGTCCATAAACTCTCATCCACCTGAAGAAGCCTGCAACTGACTGAAGGAAAAACAAACACCCCAAAGAGCAGCCCAAGCAGAATGAGCTCTCTGAGGGGATGCCTGGGACTCATATACCATTTGGCCCCGACTAGCACCCAAACCCAATCACCTGGGAAAGGGTAGGGGCAAAGCACAAGGAAGTAGGAAGAGAGCAGCAGCAGCTGTGGTGTGTTTTTTTTTTTTTTTTTTTTTTTTGTGTGTGTTTTTTCTTTTTATTTTTTAATCAGTTTTAGCTCAAAAGCATGCATAGTGCAGACAAGAGAACTAGGGTGTTTCTAGAAGCAAAAATCCCCAAGCTTTCAATATTAAAAGACATTATGACCAAGCAAGTAATTGGAACTCTTCCAACTGGAATTAGCTCAATCTTTTATTTACGTATAAAGAAAAAACTAGGAGTAGAACATCTGCTCCATCTTTTCCTCTCTCACCTTGCCATAGGCAGCTCTGGCTGTGACGTCCCAGATTGCATACTGCGTTTCAGCTTTAACAAATGAAAACCTTTACCCTAACCCTTACCCTTATCCTAACCATTAGCTTACCCTTATTCTTACCCTAAACCTAACCCTAATCCTTACCCTTACCCTAATCCTTACCCTACCCTTATACTTACCATTACTCTATCCTTTACCCCAACTCTTACCCTTACCCTAACCCTTACCCCAACCCTTACCCTAAACCTAACCCTTTCCCTAAACCTTATCCTCACCCTAAGCCTTACCCTTAGCCTTACCCTAACACTTACCTTTGCCCTAACCCTTACCCTTACCCTAATCTGAACCCGAACCCTAACCCTAATACTCTCACCCTAACCCTTACCCTAAGCCTAACCACAGTCCCAACCCCTAACCCTTACCCTAACCCTCTAAACCTACCCCTAACCCTATCCCTAACCATAACCCTCTAAGCCGAACCCTAAACCACTAACCCTAACAATAACCCCCAACCCTCACCCGAAACCCTAACTCTAGCCCCAGCCCTAGCCCCTAACCCTAGTTCCCGAGAACTACATCTCCCGGTATGCTCTGGGCATTCAACATGGCCTCCCGGAAGTCCCGAATCCGACAACTACATTTCCCGGCATACCATGGGTACGCAACATGGCCTCCCGGAAGTCCGGAGTCCCGAGAACTACATCTCCCGGCATGCTCTGGGCACACAACATGGCCTCCCAGTGCCGGAAAACTACTCCTACCAGCATTCCCCGCACAGCCAGCATGGCCAATCACAGGCCGAGTGCTCGAGAACTGCATTTACCAGCACTCACTGGAACCCTCACCGCCCTTACAAAAAAAGCCTCAAGCCCGAACATCCAAAAAACCTCGAAACCCCTACAGACCTAACCCAAACTATTTACCACACTAAACCCCTGAAGACCTATGCCTAAAACCCCTAACCCAAAATCTTAGGATGCTCAAAACCCAAACCCAACCCAAAACGTTAGGAATGCTCAAAGCCCTAGCCCAAAAACCTAACCCTAACCCCAAACCAAACCCTAACCCCAAAACATTAAGACGCAAAAAACCCTAACCCAAAAACTTAGGGTAATACACCATAAATGTTTGTTCATTGTCTTTTGTATTATAAAAACAAGGAGTTCTGTTTGAGGAGCGGGAGTTGCGAAAGCTCCCTGCTGAAGTAAGGAGCTGCATAATGCTTGCCTAGACACTATGAAAATTCTTTTGCTTAATTTTCTTTTTAAAGAGATTTAAATTCTTAAAAATTCTTTTGCGCGCAACAGTGCGCGCAGTCGCAGAATATACCAGGATGTGCTGCGTAATCCCGGAATTAGCAAGATATAAAAAGGGACCTTGGCGGGGGTGAGGTGCAGAGCACCGTTGGCGGAGCTGAGACTCCCCGGCTGCCCAGTGCTGTTTTGCTTGATGTTTGCTTACTCAATAAATTCCTTTCTATGATTAATACAATGCTCTCTGAAAATTAATTAAGGGGGCAACTTATAACACTTTGGACGCTCAAAACCCAAACCCAAAAACTTTGGACGCTCAAAACCCTATCCCGAAAACACTAGGACGCTCCAAACCCTATCCCGAAAACAGGACGCTCAAAGCCCTAACCCAAAAACATTAGGATGCTCCAAGCCCTAACCCAAAAACATTCGGACGCTCAAAACCCAAACCCAAAACATTAAGATGCTCCAAACCCTATCCGGAAAACATTAGGAAGCTCAAAGACCTATCCCAAAAACTTAGGACGCTCAAAACCCTATCCTGGAAACACTGAGATGCTCAGAACCCTATCCTGAAAATTTAGGACGCTCCAAACCCTAACCCAAAAACATTAGGACGCTCAAAGCCCCAACCCAAAACATTAGGACGCTCCAAACCCTATCCTGGAAACATTAAGATGCTCAAAACCCTATCCTGAAAACTGAGGATGCTCATTACCCAGACCCAAAATATTAAGATGCTCAAAACCCTAACCCAACTACTTAGGATGCTTGAAAGCCTATCCCAAAAAATTAGGGCACACAAAAGCCTAACCCCCAAAATTAAGATGCTCAAAATCCAAACCCCCAAAATTAGGATACTCAAAACCCTGGACCTGGAGAACCTAACCTGAAAAAAACAAACAAACAAACAAACAAAAAAAGATCTTAAAACCCTAACCGTAAATAACTGACCAAAAATAAAACCTTAAGACTCTAACCCTAAAAAACATATCAACACTACAACCCAAAAAACTCTAATACCCTAACACGCTAACCCTGAAACCCTTAAAACCCTAACCCCCAAATTCTTAAAACCCTAACCGTTAAAACTCCAACCCTAAAAACCTTAAAATCCTAAACATAAACCCTGAAACCCCTTACCCTGAAACCCAACCCTAGTGCCCAATCCCTGAAACCTTAAAACCCTGAATCAATCTGTAGCAAATAGCATAGGCTGAGTCGAGGATCTCAGTACAGTCGCATTATTATTCGAGATTACAATGGCGGGTGTCCCACAAGCAGGAGGGTGCCTACTAATTCCATACACGGTTTATACACTTTTTTTTCTGCCGAGGACCGGGACACTCCCCTGTTTCCCCTTTAACTGTGCTATTCAAGGTTCATAATCTAGCTGGTGCTTCACAGAAAATACACAGCTGCTGGCCTGTTACAAGTCATATTTCTTTTGAGTTTTTTACTCTTTGAGGTGGTAATGTTTCTCACGCCGTGATTTCCACCTAATTGCT
Organism: Aythya marila; assembly: GCF_965140915.1. Classification (NCBI taxonomy): domain Eukaryota; kingdom Metazoa; phylum Chordata; class Aves; order Anseriformes; family Anatidae; genus Aythya; species Aythya marila. The sequence continues at coordinate 530,256 of NC_139049.1, forward strand.
GTAAGGATTCTGGTTGTCTGCGTTTTACAAGGTTGTCTGTTATAATAAATAAAAGTCCCAAATAGGATTACAATCAAAGTTTACAATTCACTGAATGAATAGAGGTAAGCAAACAGTGCTGGGTACGCTGGGAGTCTCTGCTCCACCAAGACGCGCACCAGTTATACGCCAGTTACCTCCCTTAAGGGATATAGAGAAGCTCTCTCAGATACGTCTGTCCTACTTCTCGTGCATGCGGCCGGAGGTCGGTCTAATTCTGGTGCTGTTGGTGGTGGAAGCTGGGGCAACGGTGGTACTGGTGGCGATACCACAGCCACCGGAGGGGGAGCCGCCGGGGGTGTATTGTTAGGATATGGAGGTGGTAGCTTATCCAACGGCTCACGTTTATCTTCTTTTTCTTTTTCATGTTCTTCTTGTTCTTCAAATTTCTTACCTGCTTTTAGTGTAAATATTGAGGCTGGAAAAGGACCTGAAGTCCTCCTGATCCATAATCCTGCATAATCACTTTCTTCCTGGCTAAAAGGTTCCTTTGAATTAACATGGATATTTAAGGCCTGGCAAATCCAGTCTTCGAAGGATCCAAAAACAGGCCAAAAGACATGTAGTCTTAAAGGCTCCTTTGGCCATTCTGTCACACAATACTGGACCATTTTTAATTTACTTTTTCCTTTTCTGGGGTCCCTATCATTCCAATTTCTAATCGTTATTCCTAATGGACTTTCTGGTGGTATGACTGGTAATTTGCTCCCTTTCTTCTGGTCTCTGGTCTTCGATTTTGTCTGACCCATCTAGGAATTTTACTATGGCAATTCCCACAGCCCTTGGTTACCTTAGTAAGAGTGTCTTGCAGGGGGTCGAGGACCTATCACACACCCACAAATCCTATAGGAATCCCTTCGGTCCTTCACCGGCCAAGTCCCTCGCGGGAGATTGGAACCGCGGTTAGAAGACCTCCACAATCGCTTCAGAACTAAGTTCCATCTCAGTCACACTCTTACACACACAGGCAACCGAACCCCACCCAACCGAACGGTATACGCTTTAAATGCTTACGACTCCGTCATCTTTGTTCGGATCTTCACACACACAATTACGGGCAAAATATAGTGCTGCAGCTGGCAAGGGAGCTGAAAAAAAGAATCAGAAACTTTGCTTACCTTTATTCAGGTTCAAGATGCCATTAGTTCCGACCTGACTCAAACAGCAGCCACCAAATGGTGGGGGTGCCTCTCCTAGATCAAACCAGAAATCAGGAACCAAAGCCCTCCCGGACGAGCCCCCACTTGTAATAAGTGACTGGGTCCCAAATAGGATTGCAATTGAAATTTACAGTTTATTAAATTAATAGAGGTAAGCAAGCAGCGCTGGGTGCACCAGGAGTCTCTGCTCCACCAAGACGCACACAAGTTACATCAGGCGGCTGGTTTTTATGCTGCTAGGCTAATACATATTCATTACTACTTCTACAAAAGGCAGGGTTATTCTAATTAGTTCCCAGAATCCGAACCCTCCCACTGGTGCAGGCGTTATCAGTCTCCGGTGGTCCCTCTGGGGGCCGCTCATACTGAAGGCTCGTAGTCTTCGTCCCAGGCTTTTCTCTTGTCCTTCTCCTTTGTCCATCTTGGCTGGATGGCAGACACTTGCATAGTGTCCCATGCAACAGTTGTAATAGTTAGCAGTTATTCTGAAACCCCTTTGTTCTCTTATCCCCTATTGACCCGAATTGCTGGACCGTTCCTTTGCAAGATAAAAGAACTATATATATTAACCACTCTGGTTTTCTCAGACTTTTCATCATCTCATGCGGCCCTAGCATTGTTCCATATTGACACGAATCAGATGAACTCATTTCACACTGTTAAGCTGTTTTATCACTGCAAGCATATCTCAATACCACCTTCCTTCCCTCTACAGGATGTAACTGCGCAAAAACAACATTTTTATTCCCACAACCTTGATCCCCTTACCCTGAAGTCCTTATTCCCCTTAAACCTAACAACTCTAACCACAACCCTAACCCTTATTATCAACCCCCTAACGCTAATGACACTGACCTTAATCCAAACCCCAAACTGCCCCTAACCCCAGACAACCAACAACGAAACACACACACACAAAGATGGAAACTACAAAAAAGGCAAAACCCTGGATACAGGCCCCAAATCACAAATACGCAACCAAAACGCTACAGAAAAACCCCAGATGCAGGCCCCAAATACTACTGCTAGGCCTCAAAAGCTCAAGATGCATCCCAAAGCAAAAATGCAGACCCCAAACGTTACAGAAAAGCCCCCAAACCCAGGCTGCACAAGTCTACAAGCAGGCCCCAAACTGCCAACAGAAGCAGGCACCAACCACACCCAGATGCAGACCCCAACTGCCCACAAGCAGCTCCTACCCCACCACCCCCTCCCAAGAACTGGACTCCACCCAGACACTGGCCCAAGACCCGGGCCCGCCCCCCGCCACCCCCCCTACCCTCCCCCCGACTCAGGTGTACAAGCAGCTCACAACCCGCCCCTTCAGAGACCGGTCCCACTCCCCCCACTCCCCCCAAGACATGGGATGCGGAGGTGTACAACCAACTCCCAACTCCCTCCCCCTCAAAGGGAGGCCCCAAAGACCCCCAAATGGAGGCTCCTAGAGTGAACAAACACCTCCCAACTCCCCCAGGCACAGGCCCCCCCCCCCCCCCCCCCCCCCCCAAACACAGGCCACAAAGGTGTATAAACAGCCCAGACCCCCCTCCAAGACCATGGCCCCTATAGTGTACAAGCAGCTCCCAACCACCCAGAGATGCAGGCCCCAACCCTTCTCAAAAGGGAGGCACCTAGAATGCATGAGCAACTCCCAACCCCCCTAAACATAGGTCCAAAAGTGCACAAGCAGCTCCCAACGCCCCTCAAATACAGACCCCAAAAGTGTACAAGTAGCTCCCCCCAGAGACAGGACCCAAAGGTGTACAACCAGTTCCCAACACCCCTGAGACACAGGCCCCAACCCCCCCCCAGACACAGGGACCCAAATTCTACAAGCAGCTCCCAACCCCTGCCAGGCAGGCCCCCTACCCTATACAAGCAGCTCCCAATCCTCCCCCCCCCCCCCCCCCGAGGGAGGCCCCCAAGCCCCCCACAAACACAGGCCCCTACAGTGTACAAACAGCTCCCAGCCACCCTGCAGAAACAGATTCCTACATTGTACAAGCAGTTCCCAGCCCGCTAGACACAGGCCCTGACCCCCCACACATGCAGGCCCCAAAGGTGTACAAGCAGCTCCCACCCCTCCCCCAGACGCAGGTCCCAAGCCCTCCCCCAAACACAAGCCCCTACAACCAGCACCCAACCCCCTACCCCCGATGCCAGGCCCAAAGGTGTAGAAGCAGCTCCAAACCTCCTCCCTCAACCCAGGCTCCAACAGTGTACAAGCAGCTCCCAACCAACCCCCCCCTTCCCCCCCCCCGACACAGGCTCCAAAGGAATACAAAGAGCTCCCACCCCTCCCCCAGATGCTGGTCTCAACCCCCCCTCCCCCAGAAGCTGGCCCCAAAGGTGTAGAGTCAGCTCCCAACCCCCTCAATGCTGGCCCCAAGGGTCTACAAGCAGCTCCCCCCTTGCCCCCAGATACCGGCCCCCAGACACAGACCCCAAAAGCCTAATCACAGGCCTTGAACTCTAGAGGCAGGCTCCAAAACCCAGGACAAAGCCCCACTGGTTCGAGACAGGGCCCAAATCCCAGACACAGGCCCCAAACGCTAAAAATATGCCAAAAAAAGTATTAGTGCTGGTGCCAAATGTTACAGACAGGCCCAAAAGCCCGAGATGCTCAAGGCTGAGACGTAACTTGGCTTTCTGAATTACTGGAAAGCAGCTTTCATTCTCAGATAATTGTGTGCAGGCTAGATAGGATGGGGCTTCAGGCACCTCTTCACCTGAGGAAACACACTGCCATCAGGCATCGCTGTGCCAGACAAGCTTGTTCTGCTAGAACACCCTACTCAGATGCACTGTGGCATTCAAGTGAACTGCTTTCATGCAAATATAACGACTGATGTTACAACCCACCTTGCCTGTGGCACCTGATGAACAGAAGAGTAAGCCACCGCAGCGCTTCAAAACCATCCCTGCACGTGCCACTCCTTGTCGCTCTCTGGCCTTATCTCATATCCTTAGTCACTTCTGTGGAGAGTTTGCCACGGCACCTGCAAAGCAAGACGGACACCTTTCATAGTCACCTTGTGCTACTTGGTCTTTCTGCTCCAACCCAGCTCATGACCAGCCCCTCTTCTTACACAGCTCTTCAGAGTGCAGTTTGCTCCTTTGAGCCTGTGCGAGACACCTGTGAAAGAAAAAGAAACGCATAGGCCGATGCAGCATCTAAAGACACAGCACAACTAGGTAAGTTACTCTCATCTGCTCCCTTACCTCTGCCGCTTACCAGCCCCCGAGGCAGATGCTTCAATCTACCCTCTTCAAACAGCTACAACACCTCTAAAAGACAAAGAGGGGATGCTTAGAGGAACAGTGAGACCTACAACACAACAACTGCTACATCTGTTCCTCACTCACCTTGCCAGAGGCAGCTCTGCGTGTGACGTCCCAGGTTGTACACTGCGTTACCTAACCCTTACCGTAACCCTTACCCTAACCCTTCTCACCCTAACCATTACCCAAATCCTTACCTTTACTTTTTCCTTACCCTTACTCTTTCCTTTAACCATAATCTTACCCTTACCCTCTACCTTACTCCAACCCTTCCCCTTACCTTCCCCTTCCCCTTACACTTAACCTAACCCTTACCCTTCCGCTTCCCCTAAACCATATCCTAACACTTTCCCATACCCTTACACTTACCCTAACCCTTACTATTACCCTTACAATTACTCTTGCCCTAATCCTTGCTTGCACCCTTACACTTATCCTAACCCTTACCCTTACCCTTACACAAACCCTTACTCTAACCCTTACCCTGACCCGTACCCTTACCCTTAACTTTAACCTAAAACTAAACATTAAACCTTAATGTAAACCTTACTCTTTCTGCTACACTTACCCTTAGCCTAAATCTAAACCTTACACTTACCCCTACTGTAACCCTCACCCTTGTCATTACCAATACCCTTACTCTTACCCTTACCCTAACCCTTCTCCTTACACTTACTGTTACCTTTAACATTAACTTTACCTGAACACTTACAAATATCCTTATCCATACCTTACCCTTACCCTAATCCTTACCCTTAACCTAACCCTAACCCTAAACCTTACCCCAGCCCTTACCCTGACCCTTACATTAACCCTAACCCTTACCCTAAAACTTACACTTACTCTTAACCTTAACCTTACCCTTAACCATTACCCTAACACTTACCCTTACCCTAACCCTAACCGTAACCCTTACTCTAACCCTTACCCTGACCCGTACCCTTACACTTACCCTTACCCTAACCCTTACCCTTACCATAACCCATACCCTAACACGTACTTGTAGCCTTAACCTTACCGTTCCGCTTACCCTTACCTTTACTGTCTCCGTTACCCTTACACTTACACTTAACATAAACCTTAACCTTAACCTAACCCTTATCATAAGCCATACAACAACTGTTGCATGTACACTTACGCTTGCACTTACCCTAGCAATTACTCGTACAATTACCCTTAACCTTACTATTAAGCTAACCCTAAACCTTACCCTAATCCTAACATTTACCCTTTGCCTAATTGTAAACCTTACCCTAACCCTCACCCTTACCAAAATCTAACCATTACCCTAACCCTCACCCTTACCCTTACCATTATACATAATTTTACCCTTAACCTAAACCTTACCCCAACCCTTACCCTGACCCTTACATTAACCCTAACCCTAACCCTAACCCTAACCCTAACCCTAACCCTAACCCTAACCCTAACCCTAACCCTAACCCTAACCCTAACCCTAACCCTAACCCTAACCCTAACCCTAACCCTAACCCTAACCCTAACCCTTACTCTAACCCTAACCCTAACCCTAACCCTTACTCTAACCCTAACCCTTAACCTAAACCTTACACTTAATCTTAACTTTAACCTTACCCTTAAACTAATACATACCCTTACGTTTCCCGCACCATAACCCTAAAATTAACCGTAACCATTACCCTAACACTTATCCTTACCTAACCCTTACTCTAACCCTTCCAATGACCCATACACTTACACATACCCTTACCCTTACTCTTACCCTTACCCTTACCCTTACCCTTACCCTTACCCTAGCCCTTACCCTTACACTTACGGTTACCATTAACCTTACCATTACCCTAACACCCTTACCCTATCCCTTACACTTATCCTTATCCATACAACTTACGCTTACCCTAACACTTAACCTTAACCTAACCCTAACCCTAAACCTTACCTGAACCCTTACCCTGACCCTTACATTAACCCTTACCCTAAAACTTACACTTAACCTTAACCTTACCCTTAACCTTAACCTAATACTTACCATTACTTTTCCCTCACACTAACCCTAAAATTAACCCTAACCATTACCGCAACACTTACCCTTACCCTAACCCTTACTCTAACCCTTACCCTTACCATGACCCATACTCTAACACATACTTCTACCCGTACCCTTACCCTTACCGTAACCCTTACCCTTACCCTTACCGTAACCCTTACCCTTACTGTTACCCTTACCCTTACCCTTACCGTAACCCTTACCCTTACCCTTACCCTTACCCTTACCCTTACCCTTACCCTTACCCTTACCCTTACCCTTACCCTTACCCTTACCCTTACCCTTACCCTATCCCTATCCCTATCCCTATCCCTATCCCTATCCCTATCGCTATCCCTATCACTTACCCTTAACCTAACCCTAAAACTTACCCTTACCCTAACACTTACCCTTACCGTAAACCTTGACCTTTCTGCTACACTTACCCTTAGCCTAAATCTAAACCTTACACTTACCCTTAGCCTAACCCTCACCCTTACCATTACCCATACCCTTATTCTTACCCTTACCCTAACCCTTACCCTTAACCTAAACCTAAACCTTAAACCTTACAGGAAACCTTACCCTTTCTGCTACACTTACCCTTAGCCTAAATCTAAACCTTACACTTACCCTTAGCCTAACCCTCACCCTTATCATTACCAATACACTTACTCTTACCCTTACCCTAACCCTTCTCCTTACACTTACTGTTACCTTTAACATTACCTTTACCCTAACACTTACACTTATCCTTATCCATACCCTTACCCTTACTGTAACTGTTACCCTGACCCGGACCCTTAGACTTCCCCTTCCCCTTACCCTTACTCTTACCCTTACCCTAACCCTTACCCTTACACTTACGGTTACCATTAACCTTACCCTTACCCTAACACCCTTACCCTATCCCTTACACTTATCCTTATCCATACAACTTACGCTTACCCTAATAATTAACCTTAACCAAACCCTAACTCTAAACCTTACCTGAACCCTTACCCTGACCCTTACATTAACCCTTACCCTAAAACTTACACTTAACCTTAACCTAATACTTACCCTTACTTTTCCCTCACTCTAACCCTAAAATTAACCCTAACCATTACCCCAACACTTACCCTTACCCTAACCCTTACTCTAACCCTTACCCTTACCATAACCCATACTCTAACACATACTTCTACCCGTACCCTTACCCTTACCGTAACCCTTACCCTTACTGTTACCCTTACTGTTACCCTTACTGTTACCCTTACTGTTACCCTTACCCTTACCCTTACCCTTACCCTTACCCTTACCCTTACCCTTACCCTTACCCTTACCCTTACCCTTACCCTTACCCTTACCCTATCCCTATCCCTATCCCTATCCCTATCCCTATCCCTATCCCTATCCCTATCCCTATCCCTATCCCTATCCCTATCCCTATCCCTATCCCTATCAATTACCCTTAACCTAACCCTAAAACTTACCCTTATCCTAACACTTACCCTTACCGTAAACCTTGACCTTTCGGCTACACTTGCCCTTAGCGTAAATCTAAACCTTACGCTTACCCTTAGCCTAACCCTCGCCCTTACCATTACCCATACCCTTATTCTTACCCTTACCCTAACCCTTACCTTTACACTTACGGTTACCATTAACCTTACCCTTACCCTAACACTTATCCTTAACCTAACCCTTTCCCTAAACCTTACCCCATCCCTTACCCTGACCCTTACATTAACCCTAACCCTTACCCTTAACCTTACACTTACTCTTAACCTTAACCTTACCCTTAACATTAACCTAATACTTACGCATATGTTTTCCTGACTTTAACCCTAAAACTAACCCTAACCATTACCCTAACACTTAAGCTTACCCTAACCCTAATCCTAACCCTTACTCTAACCCTTACCCTGACCCCGTACCCTTACCCTTACCCTTATACTTACCCTAATTCTTACCCATACCATAACCCATTCCCTAACACATATTTGTACCCTTAACCTTACCGTTACTCTTAACCTTACCCTTACACTTACCCTTACTCTATCCGTTACCCTTATGCTTACCCTTAACATAAACCTTACCCTTGACCTTACCCTTACCATAAGCCATTCAACAACACTTACATGTACACTTACGCTTGCACTTACCCTAGCAATTACTCGTACAATTACCCTTACCCTTACCCTTAACCTAAGCCGAAACCTTAAACCTTACAGTAAACCTTACCCTTTCTGCTACACTTACCCTTAGCCTAAATCTAAACCTTACACTTACCCCTACTGTAACCCTCACCCTTACCATTTTCAATACCCTTACTCTTACCCTTACCCTAACCCTTCTCCTTACACTTACTGTTACCTTTAACATTACCTTTACCCTAACACTTACAAATATCCTTATCCATACACTTACCCTTACCCTAATCCTTACCCTTAACCTAACCCTAACCCTAAATCTTACCCCAGCCCTTACCCTGACCCTTACATTAACCCTAACCCTTACCCTAAAACTTACACTTACTCTTAACCTTAACCTTACCCTTAAACCATTACCCTAACACTTACCCTTACTTTTCCCTCACCGTAACCCTAAAATTAACCCTAACCATTACCGCAACACTTACCCTTACCCAAACCCTTACCCTTACCCTTACCCTAACCCTTACCCTTACCATAACACATACTTTAACACATACTTCTACCCATACCCTTACCCTTACCGTAACCCTTACCCTTACTGTTACCGTTACCCTTACTGTTACCATTACCCTTACCCTATCCCTATCACTTACCCTTAACCTAACCCTAAACCTTACCCTTATCCTAACACTTACCCTTACCGTAAACCTTGACCTTTCGGCTACACTTACCCTTAGCGTAAATCTAAACCTTACGCTTACCCTTAGCCTAACCCTCGCCCTTACCATTACCCATACCCTTATTCTTACCCTTACCCTAACCCTTCTCCTTACACTTACTGTTACCTTTAACATTACCTTTACCCTAACACTTACACTTATCCTTATCCATACCCTTACCCTTACCCTAATCCTTACCCTTAACCTAACCCTAACCCTAAACCTTACCCCAGCCCTTACCCTGACCCTTACATTAACCCTAACCCTTACCCTAAAACTTACACTTACCCTTAACCATTACCCTAACACTTACCCTTACGTTTCCCTCACCCTAACCCTAAAACTAACCCTAACCATTACCCTAACACTTACCCTTACCCTAACCCTAACCGTAACTCTAACCCTTACTCTAACCCTTACCCTGACCCGTACCGTTACACTTACCCTTACCCTAACCCTTACCCTTACCATAATCCATACCCTAACACGTACTTGTAGCCTTAACCTTACCGTTCCCCTTAACCTTACCTTTACTGTCTCCGTTACCCTTACACTTACACTTACACTTAACATAAACCTTAACCTTAACCTTACCCTTATCATAAGCCATACAAAAACTCTTACATGTACACTTACGCTTGCACTTACCCTAGCAATTACTCGTACAATTACCCTTAACCTTACTATTAAGCTAACCCTAAACCTTACCCTAATCCTAACACTTACCCTTATCCTAAACCTTACCCTTTCTGCTACACTTACCCTTTGCCTAATTCTAAACCTTACCCTAACCCTCACCCTTACCCTTACCATTATACTTACTTTTACCCTTAACCTAAACCTTACCCCAACCCTTACCCTGACCCTTACATTAACCCTAACCCTTACCCTAACCCTAACTCTAATCCTAACCCTTAACCTAAACCTTACACTTAATCTTAACTTTAACCTTACCCTTAAACTAATACATACTCTTACGTTTCCCTCACCATAACCCTAAAATTAACCGTAACCATTACCCTAACACTTATCCTTACCGAACCCTTACCCTAACCCTTACTCTAACTTTTACCCTGACCCGTACCCTTAGACTTCCCCTTCCCCTTCCCCTTCCCCTTACTCTTACCCTTACCCTTACCCTTACCCTTACCCTAGCCCTTACCCTTACACTTACGGTTACCATTAACCTTACCCTTACCCTAACCCTTACTCTAACCCTTACCCTTACCATAACCCATACTCTAACACATAATTCTACCCGTACACTTACCCTTACAATAATCCCTACCCTTACTGTTATCGTTACCCTTACCCCTACCCTTACCCTTACCCCTACCCTTACCCTTACCCTTACCCTTACCCTTACCCTTACCCTTACCCTTACCCTTACCCTTACCCTTACCCTTACCCTTACCCTTACCCTTACCCTTACCCTTACCCTTACCCTTACCCTTACCCTATTCCTTACCCTTCACCTAACCCTAAATTTTACCCTTATCCTAACACTTACCCTTACCGTAAACCTTACTCTTTTTGCTACACTTACCCTTAGCCTAAATCTAAACCTTACACTTACCCTTAGCTTAACCCTCCCCCTTACTATTACCCATACCCTTATTCTTACCCTTACCCTAACCCTTACCTTTACACTTACGGTTACCATTAACCTTACCCTTACTCTAACACTTATCCTTAACCTAACCCTTACCCTAAACCTTACCCCAACCCTTACCCTGACCCTTACATTAACCCTAAGCCTTACCCTAAACCTTACACTTACTCTTAACCTTAACCTTACCCTTAACATTAACCTAATACTTACGCATACGTTTTCCTGACTTTAACCCTAAAACTAACCCTAACCATTACCCTAACACTTAAGCTTACCCTAACCCTAATCCTAACCGTTACTCTAACCCTTACCCTGACCTGTACCCTTACCCTTACCCTTACCCTTATACTTACCCTAATTCTTACCCATACCATAACCCATACCCTAACACATATTTGTACCCTTAACCTTACCGTTACCCTTACCCTTACCCTTACTCTATCCGTTACCGTTACGCTTACCCTTAACATAAACCTTACCCATGACCTTACCCTTTCCATAAGCCATACAACAACACTTATATGTACACATACGCTTATACTTACCCTAGCAATTACTCGTACTATTATCCTTACCCTTAACCTAAGCTGAAACCTTAAACCTTACAGTAAACCTTACCCTTTCTGCTACACTTACCCTTATCCTAAGTCTAAACCTTACACTTACCCCTACTGTAACCCTCACCCTTACCATTACCAATACCCTTACCCTTACCCTAACCCTTCTCCTTACACTTACTGTTACCTTTAACATTACCCTTACCCTACATTAACACTTATACTACTCCATACCCTAACCCTTACCCTAATCCTTACCCTTAACCTAACCCTAACCCTAAATCTTACCCCAGCCCTTACCCTGACCCTTACATTAACCCTAACCCTTACCCTAAAACTTACACTTACTCTTAACCTTAACCTTACCCTTAACCATTACCCTAACACTTACCCTTACTTTTCCCTCACCGTAACCCTAAAATTAACCCTAACCATTACCCTAACACTTACCCTTACCCTAACCCTTACTCTAACCCTTACAATGACCCCTACCCTTACACATATCCTTACCCTTACTCTTACCCTGCCCTTACCCTTACCATAGCCCATACCCTAACACGTACTTATACCCTTAACCTTACTGTTACCCTTACTCTATCTGTTACTCTTACGCTTACTCTTAACATATACCTTACTCTTCACCTTACCCTTACCATAAGCCATAGAACCACACTTACATGTTCACTTACGTTTACACTTACACTAGCAATTACTCGTATAATTACCCTTACCCTTACCCTTAGCAAACCATTACCCTTACCCTTAACCTAACCGTCAACCTTACTCTTATCATAACACTTACCCTTACCGTAACCCTTACCCTTTCTGCTACACTTACCCTTTGCCTAATTCTAAACCCTACCCTAACCCTCACCCTTGCCCTTATCATTATGCTTACTTTAACCCTTAACCTAAACCTTACCCCAACCCTTACCCTGACCCTTACATTAATCCTAGCCTTAACCTAAACCTTACACTTACTCTTAACCTTAGATGTAACCTAATACTTACTCTTACATTTCCCTCACCCTAACCCTATAATTAACCCTAACCATTACCCTAACACTTACCCTTACCTTGACCCTTTCTCTAACCCTTACAATGACCCGTACCCTTACACATACCCTTGCCCTTTCTCTTAACCTAACCCTTACCCTTACCATAACCCATAGCCTAACACATACTTCTACATCTACCCTTACCCTTAATCTTACCCTTACCCTTAACCTAAGCCTAAACCTTAACCTTATCATAACACACTTACCGTAACCCTTTCCCTTTCTGCTACACTTACCCTTAGCCTAAATCTAAACCTTACACTTACCCATACCATAACCCTCAACATTACCATTACACATACCCTTACTCTTACCCTTACCCTATCCCTTACACTTATCCTTATATATACAACTTACCCTTTCCCTAACCCTTACCCTTAACCTAACCCTAACCCTAAATCTTACCTGAACCCTTACCCTGACCCTTACATTAACCCTTACTCTTACCCTAAACCTTACACTTACTCTTAACCTTAACCTTACCCTTAACCTTAACCTAATACTTACCCTTACGTTTCCCTCACCGTAATCCTAAAATTAACCCTAAACATTACCCCAACACTTACCCTTACCATAACACTTACCCTAACCCTAACCCTAACCTTAATCCTAACCCTAAAATACAATTAATTGATTATATAGTAGCTATTGATTTGCTCCTAAAGCCAATAAAGATGATTTTTATTGGTTGTTACAGTTTCTGTACTCAGAAACTAACCCTAACCCTAACCCGAACCCAAACCCTAAACCTAACCCGAACCCGAACCCGAACCCTAACCCTAACCCTAACACTAACCCTAACCCTAACCCTAATCCTAACCCTAACCTGAACCCTAACCCGAACCCTAATCTGAACCCGAACAGTAACCCTATCCCTAACCCTATCCCTAACCATAACCCTTACCTGAACCCAAACCTGAACCCTAACCCGAACCCTAACCCTAAACCTAACCCTAAACTGAACCCGAATCCGAACCCTCACCCTAACCCTAACCCGAATCCGAACCCTAACCTGAACCCGGATCCAAACCCTAACCCTAACCCTAACCCTTAACTGACCCTAAAACTAACCCTAACCCTAACCTGAACCCGAATCCGAACCCTCACCCTAACCCTAACCCGAATCCGAACCCTAACCTGAACCCGGATCCAAACCCTAACCCTAACCCTAACCCTTAACTGACCCTAAAACTAACCCTAACCCTAACCTGAACCCGAATCCGAACCCTAACCCTAACCCTAACCCTTAACTGACCCTAAAACTAACCCTAACCCTAAACCAACCCTAACCCTAACCTGAACCCGAATCCGAACCCTCACCCTAACCCTAAACCAACCCTAACCCTAACCCGAACCCTAACCCTAAGACCCTAACCCTAAGACCCTAATCCTAACCCTAACCCTAACCCTAAACCAACCCTAACCCTAATCCTAACTGTAACCTAACCCTTAACCTAACCCTAATCCTAACACTAACCCAACCCTAACCCTAAACCAACCCTAACCCTAATCCTAACCCTAACCCTAACCCGAACCCTAACCCTAAACCAAACCCGAACCCGAACCCTAACCCTAACCCTGTAGACTGTGGTCTCTGTTTATCAGCACTGGCATATTTGCCTTCCTGAAGCCCCCCTCCATCTCATTCCCATCCATGGATCTTGTTGTGGCAGTTCTGTATTCAGTGGTACCTCCAGTAGTGAACGCCCTCATCTACAGCATGAGGAACCAGGAGCTCAAGGATGCAGTAAGGAAACTCTTTGGAAACCTGCTTTTTTGGAATCAAAAATGACTGTGAGTTCCCTGATTATTTCAGGAACTGCAAAGGAAAAATAATTGTTCCATTTCTCTAAAATATTTTCTTCAAATTATTTCTTTTGATTTAAATAATGTTATCCTTAACCTGCTACCTGATTTTTTTTTCATTTAAAATACCCAATCTTCTAATTACCTAAAGAAGCAGGCTTACCATGTAGAGAAACACACAGAAAAAGAAAAACTAAAACAAAAACAAACATCAGAACCACATTGTTATCAGTTACCATCTCTTCCCATCTCCTCTGGAGCTGGGGGAGCAGCCCCAGCATTCAGGAGGGGCTCTGGACCAGGAGCCCTGTTGTCACATGGAGGTTGGGTCAGGGCTGCTGCTTCCCTGGAGCCAGGGCCATGGCCAGCAGAAGAACGTGGCCTTTTCAGTGCTACTCTCTTTTGGTCTCCACATTTTTTTCCTTTTGTCTTTTATTTGGATAAGCCATCAGATCTCGTGTACCTTGGTGACAGTCCTGTTGTCTCTACAGTGGCATCCCTGGGGCTGCAGGAAGCAGCAAGTACAGTGCAGCCCTGGGTCACAGCTGGCCTCCCTGCTAGCACCACAGTAACAAGAGGGCCTTGCTCAGGGCAAACCCAGAAGCCCAGACGCCTCTTCCAAAGCTGCTGCCAGGAACACAGCCAAGGGGCTGAGATCATCTTAGATCATTTTCAGCATCCACATTTTTTTCTCATGAATCAAGACTCCACGCTTTCATTTTACCCAGAACAAGCAGTAATAAACTGGGTATGTTTTGACTCACGATTGGAAACTAAGTCTGCGTTTATATTCACCACTTTTTATCAGCCTGTTCTTTTTAATAACATGCATCTGTTTTTGGGCTGCTGCTGCTGTTTGCTATCAACACCCCCAACTTGGGTGAAACCCTGCAGTGAATTTTTAGATGTATTTCCTAGGCTTGTCTCTGTTCCTAAGCTTTCACAGATTTTGGAGCCAATCTTCTCTTTCTGGGGCATCTCCACAGCAGAACCTCTCAGGTGATTCAGGCCATGGGAACGTGAGCCAGGAAGGCCCCTGGGCACCATGAGGATCAGTTTTACCAAATGAGTGTGAGAAGTGCTACCCTCTTTTAAGTTGAACCATGAACGACTACCACTGCTCTACCCCTGTGAAGGACAGGCCCTAGGCTACTTTCTTAGGCACTTGTCCTGAGGAAGTGCCTTATACTGTGAGAGGCCCAGTTCCTCTGCCGCCCCTCCCCGTGGGTTTCAGTGGGCAGCCACCAGCTTTGTTGTTTATCTGTCTCCGCTGACGCATTTTGCTTATCACTGCAGAACCTGCCTGCCGCGCTAAAGCCGCCGCGACCACAAGGCCCAGCATAGCATGCACAGTCATTTCCTTCCTGCATCCCCTGCAGCAAAGGGGAGCCGTGGCTGCCTGCTTACATGGGGCCAGCACAGGCCCCATGCAACCACCCTTGCACCCCTGGAGCTCTGCCCCAAACCTGGCCGGGGTGCCAGTCCTTGCTGGCCATGTGTGTGCGTGCTGCAGGGGTGCCTTCCAGCCTGCCAGCTGGTTGTTTTTTACGCTGCTCCCCTCCTACGCCGCAGCCTGTTGGGGCCACCTGTTTCTTTCATATCCTTGTCCTGTTTTCATGCACCGATACAAGGGAGGAGACTGGTGGAGGTTTGGCAGCCCTGAAGTCTTCTCTCTTTCTCTTTCATGCCTGGGAAGGGATAGAGGAATGGCTCTCAGTGTGGTCAATGCTTCGTGAGTATGCCAGTGATGGGGAATCCGGAGCTCTGAAGAGACCAGGGCAGCAGAGCTGATTTATGAACAAGGCCAGGCCTGAACGCAGTAATACCCTGCCTCTGGCAGCCTATGCCAGAGGCTCAGACACCATAACAAACCTCCTGGGCCTCAGGTTCGTCTCCCACCCTGAGATCCCCCAGTGCTGCAGGGGTCTTCAGCCTGCTCCTGCCACACCGGGCCTCCCCTTGCAAGCTCCTCAGCTGGGATGGCAGCCCACAGAGGTGCAGGCTGTGCCTCACAGGCTGGTTTAGGTTACATCTATTGATCACCTAGTTGTGGTTAGGTGAGATCCATATTGTGTCCTGCTGGGATCATAAATGCCGGGGCTTTCTCTCCATACATAGCAATGGCCAGTCCTTCAGGCCATGGTCCGTACCATGAGCATATCTCAATTCATGTACTAAGTGCAATTTCTTTACAAAGTTTACCAGGGATTCAGCAAAAGCATCTATTATTTAATTTATTTTTTGTTTAAGGCTAAGATGAAGAGATTTACTTTTTATCAGGCAGGGAAGTGAAGCATGTTTCTAAAGCAACTGCAAGCAACTCATTGCATCCTCCTACTCGTCTAACATTTCTTCCTACTCCTCTAGCTTTCACTGCCAAGACTGCTTAAGACTTCACTGTGGTTAGCACATCCTGGACTTTGCAGCAGGGAAGCTCAGATGCAGCTGGTACCCTGGAACATTTAGAGCATACACATGAGGGGGCAGACTTCTGGTGCTTTGGCAAATCCAGGTCCAACATCTACCTCTCACAGAGATCTCACGGATCTCAGCATCTCGCATCTGTCTTCTTTATGTAACCTCTCACCCAAATTATATCCAGGCTGACAGTAAAACTCACAGATATAAGCCAGGAAAAATATGAATCAACATTTATTGACGATATGTACAGAAGAGGTACAACACTTACAATCTTCCAATTGGTCACTTTTAAGAGGGGGAAGGAGTATCAGGAGCAGGCAGTGCACAGTCCCACAGCATGTGATTCACAATGAAACATCGTAGGAGGACTCACCGAGAAGGATACTTCCCATGCTTTAAGGCCTAATTTTGATCTTTTTCCACTTACGGGGGATGAACATATATATTTATGAGAACCAGGCTCAGGTTCCCTGGGCATGATCCAGATTTTTTTTTCTTGCTGTCTCAAAATCTTTCAGAACCACCTTCAGTTTTTGCCCACAAAAAAAAGTAATTTTCTTACAGATTATAGCCCTGATTTCAGAATAATTTTGCCACTGAATACGTATGTCTGTTTTATTATCTATTTTATGATAAGACATACTTCTTGTATATAACAGGCGTCCTGGACATCAACTACAGTAGCTTGAGAAGCACTTAGCTTTACACTTAATTTCCAGTAGCTGTCAATATCCTCTTCTAACAATGTCAGAAGCCCATGAGTCTGTGCATTTTCCTTACAGTCTGTTCCTACCAAGGGGACACAGCAGGGGCTGGTGCTCCAGAGAGGACAGGCAGACCCTTGCTGCCCGCAGCATGCAGCACGCTGCGCAAGTAGCAGACAGGGTATCCAGCATAAGGCAGCTAGATTGATTTCCCCCTTGCTCATTGTGCTAATTTAAGCAGTGACTTACTGAACTTCTGGTGGTAGAGTCCCAACGCATCAGACAAACAAGATATAAAACAAAACATAAACTAATCATTCTGTGTGTGCATTAATTTTTAGTGTCATAACAAATGTACTCATGAGGAACACATCTATGCTGGCATCACTTTCGCTCACTGCCAGGGACGCACACCCATGCAGGTACTAGCACGTACCATGCTGGTTAGAGACCTGAAAACTAAAACCAATGTATTTACAGTAACTTGACTGAATACATTATTCTGAATGTTATCAGAACAGGATAGCCCATAATTGAAAGATAAAGCAGTTACTAAACTACGTAATTGACTCAGTTGAATGGCCAGAAGGAAAACAAACTCAGACAAAAGAACAAAATCCAAAAGTAGAACAGAATTTTAAAAGATGGCCTAATTTTATGCTATGGTTCAATACACACCAACGAGTAAAATTAAATTAAAGCACCACTACCCATACTGTATACACCATTTCACTGAAATTACACATTGATAGCTACATTATCTACACTAAGTGCAGAGAGGCACTGGACATCATGCTTCAACAAAATGTCAAAACTGGTATAAATAAGGTTTTACAAATATTAGTGACTCACTTAACTCTATTCTACCTGCAGTTCCTATTAAGATAATACCTGGTAAAACTGATTTAAAATACAAGAAAGAGATTAAAATACAAGGGTACATCAACACACTTCCTACATGTATATCTACCAGAAATTTAGTCTCCAAAACCTCAGCAGAATAACACACACCACAGATTTCTGAATAGGTGAAGAGATGCCCAGTCACACTGGGATAGCAATATTTGCTGTTCAATATTTTCTTCATTTTTAATCATGATCAAGGAACTTGTTGACCATAAGGGAACCTTTCTGTGATGTAAGTGTTATTAATATTTATATTAAGTCATGTTTATTCCTCTCCAAACAGTACTTTGTTCATTAAATAAAATTATTATAGCCATGGCCTTAATGCCAACAGGTATTTGCTTAATGGGAACAGACGACCATAAAAGAGAAGCAACCTTTACTTGTCCTGGTCAAAAAAATAGTCTTTGATCTCTTTAAAATACATAAGAATGCAGGAGGTATTTGTACAGATGCTACCCAATTGCAGTGGTCCCATGGTGGTTCTGTTGGTCCCCTTTCAAGAAGGCAAAGCTTGGTGGCCAAGTCATGAAGTCTTTCTGCAGGCTAAACTCAAGTACATTACATTATAGCAAGATGGACTAGGTAAATGACAACCTATGTTTTACCTACCCAGATCTCCAATTTTCTTTCATCAGCAGTCTGAGTGAGTCAATTACACATGATCAGGTCCTAAGAAAGAACTGCAAGATTTGGCAAAGGTAATACCAGGAAAAATGACAAAAATGAGGGGCAATTGCCCAAGACAGTCAATCTAGAAGATTGTTCAGGTTATTATAACATTGTTCTATAATGAACTGCAGCATTTAATGACATCTTGAAATTCTTATTTACTTCTTGCGTTTTGTGCTTTGTTTATAATTCATCACTAAACATAACACAGAAACATTTCATTGATCCTAAATGCTATGAGAAAACTGGTTTTGTTCTAAGGTACAGATCACCTTTAAAGGCCTATCCCCCTATCTTATATGGTCAAATAGAAAATATTGTATGAAAATATGAGTGTCTGTAAATTACAGATACTAGGCAATTTAGTTCAGTCTAAACTGTAGTTTCCAGAGAATAAGTACAACCCCCTAAAACCTATATTAATAACTACATCAGGATTGAGCATATCATATTTATATTAATTTATGTGCAGTGTTTTCTCATGCATTCTACAAGCTACAGCTCACACTGGACCATGGGAAATGGGATATATTTAAGAAGGGCACAGGATATGTTGGATGGAAGCGTATACAATTGTTTTTATGAAGGAAGGACAACCTGTAACACACAAGGACTCACAAGCCCATACAAAACACCAAAATGGACATGCGATAATCTACAATACTGACAGCAAAACCAATTTGTAAACACAGTTTGCATACAGTCTTTGAAAAACTGTAGAAAAGAAATAGGAAAGAACAATACAAAAATCCGTGCAAACTCTTCTATTTATGTACAAAACACTGTACAGGTACTAGACAACCCAGGTTGTGTGATGCTGCCTATGGCACTTTCCCTTCGCGTAAAAGTGTATGCCACAAAGCATCATTAAAAACAATTGTGGGGATCCTGAATTTTGAAAAATCAAACTAGAAGGATTTGACACTCCAGCATCAATCAGCATTGGCTCTGCAGCAGAACACAGACATAAAAGGGGATCAAAGGTTGGTTGAGAAATCTCACTGGTCTTTATGCCTTCCCAAATCCTGCCTTAGCTTAGTTATTTCCATCCTGGACCAGCAGAGACCCATTCGATGGCTCACTCATATGCTCTAGGTTTTTTTCAAAAAAAAAAAAAAAACTAGCTGCAAAAGCACAACCACCTTATCAGCTTGGTAGTGGGAAGCCACCAGGCTTCCCCAAAACATGGAAGAAGTCTCTGGGATGGTGGGCAACACAACCCCATGGTTACAATGGGAACACAACCCCATGGTTGCCATGGCAACACTGTAATGGTCCCTATAGCAATATGGCCTTGTGTTGCCATAGCAACAATGGCGTGTTAACATGGGGTGGTGACACCGTAGTGCCATAGGGAACACAAGGCCATGTTACTATAGGAAGTGTAAGATTGTTGCCATGGCAACCATGGGGTTGTGTTGCCATGGCAACCATGGGGTGTTGCCATAAACACCATGGGGGTGAGTTGCAATGGCAACCATTGTATTGTGTTGCCATGGAAACCATAGGGGTTGTGTTGCCATGGTAACCATGGGTTTGTGTTGCCATGGCAACCATGAGCTTGTGTTGCCATGGCAACCATGGGGTTGTGTTGCCATGGTAACCACGGGGTGCTGCAATGCGGTGGTGACACCGTACTGCCATAGGCAACACAAGGCCATGTTACAATAGGAAGTGTAATATTGTTGCCATGGCAATGATATGGTTCTGTTGCCATGGTAACCATAGGGTTGTGTTGCCATGGCGACGATTGGGTGTTGCCATGGGATGGTGACACCGTGGTTCAATAGGAAATACAAGGACACATTGCTACAGGGAACATTATAGTGTTGCCATGGCCGCCATGGGATAGTGTTGCCATGGTAACCATGGAGTTCTGTTGTCATGGCAACCTTTTGCATGTGTTCCCATGGTCACAATGGGGTTATGTTGCCATGGCAACCATGGGGTTCTGTTGCCATGGTAAGGATGGGGTTGTGTTGCCAGGGCAACCATGGCGTTGCGGTGCCATGGTAACTACGGAGTTGTGTTGCCATGGCGACCATGGGGTTGTGTTGCCATGGCAACCATGGGGTGTTGAGATGGGGTGGTGACACCGCAGTGCCATAGGCAACACAAGGCCATGTTACTGTAGGAAGTGTAAGACAGTTGCCATGGTAACCGTGTGGTTGTCTTGCCATGGCAACCATAGTGTTATGCTGCCATGGCAAACATGCGATTGTGTTGCCATGGAAACCATGCGGTTGTGTTGCGATGGCAACCATTGGGTGGTGTTGCCATGGTAACCATGGAGTTGGGTTTCCATGGACACAATGGGGTTGTGTTGCTACGGTAATCATGGGGTTAGGTTGCAATGGCAACCATGGGGTTGTGTTGCCATGGAAAAAATTTCGTTGTGTTGCCATGGCAACCATGGGGTTGTGTTGTCATGGCAACCATGCGGATGTGTTGCCATGGTAACCATGGAGTTTCGTTGCCATGGAAACCAAGGGGTTGCGTTGCCATGGTAACCATGGTGTTCTGCTGCCATGGCAACCATGGGGTTGTGTTGCCATGGTAACCATGGGGTTGGATTGCCATGGAAACCATTTGGTTGTGTTGCCATGGCAACAATGGGGTTGTGTTGTCATGGCAACCATCGGGTGGTGTTGCCATGGCAACCATGGCTTTCTGTTGCCATGGTAACCATGGGGTTGTGTTGGCATGGTAACCATGGGGTTGGATTGCCATGGCAAACATGGGGTGGTGTTGCCATGGTAACCATGCGGTTGGGTTGCTATGGTAACCATGTGATTGTGTTGCCATGGTAACAATGGGGTTGTGTTTCAGTGGCAACCATGCGGTTGTGTTGCAATGATAACCACGGGGCTGTGTTGCCATGGCAACCATGGAGCTTTGTTGCCATGGTAACCATGGGGTTGTGTTGCCATGGTAACCACGGGGTTTTGTTGCCATGGCAACCATGACGTTTTTGTTGCCATGTTAACCATATGGTTGTGTTGCCATGGTAACCATGCGGTTGTGTTGCCATGGTAACCAAGCGGTTTTGTTGCCATGTCAATGATGGGGTTGTATTGCCATGGTAATCATGCGGTTGAGTTGCCATTGCAACCATGGAATTGGGTTGCCATGGCAACCATTGGGTGGTGTTACCATGGCAACCATGGTTTTCTGTTGCCATGGTAACCATTTGGTTGTGTTGCCATGGCAACCATGGGGTTGTGCTACCATGGCAACAATGTGGTTGGGTTGCTATGGTAACCATGTGATTTTGTTGCCATGGTAACAATGGGGTTGTGTTTCAATGGCAACCATGTGGTTGTGTAGCAATGGTAAGCACGGGGCTGTGTTGCCATGGCAACCATATAGCTTTGTTGCCATGGTAACCATGGGGTTGTGTTGCCATAGTAACCATGGAGTTGTGTTGCCATTGCAACCATGCAGTTGGGTTGTTATAATAACTATGGGATTGTGTTGCCATGGTAACCACTGGGTTGTGTTGCCATGGTAACCATGGTGTTGTGTTGCCATGGAAACCATTAGTTGTTGTTGCCATGGTAATCATGGAGTTGGGTTGCCATGGCAACCATGGGGTGGTGTTGTCATGGTAACCATGGGGTTGGGTTGCCACGGCAACCATCGGGTGGTGTTTCCATGGCAACCATGCTTTTCTTTGGCCAAGGTAACAAAGGGGTTTGTTGCCATGGAAACCATGGGGTTGTGTTTCCATGGCAACCATGGAATTGGGTTGCCATGGCAACCATTGGGTGGTGTTGCCATGGCAACCATGGTTTTATGTTTCCATGGTAACAATGGTGTTGTATTGCCATGGGAACCATGGGGTAGTGTTGCCATGCCAACCATGCGGTTGGGTTGGTATGGTAACTATGTGGTTGTGTTGCCATGGCAACGATGGGGTTGTGTTGCCATGGTAACCATGCTGTTGGGTTGCCACGGTAACCATGCGGTTGTGTTGCCATTGTAACCCTTGAGTTCTGTTGCAATGGAAACCATGGGGTTGTGTTGCCATGTTAACCATGGGGATGGGTTGCCATGGCAACCATGGGGTTGGGTTGCCATGGCAAACATGTGGTTGTGTTGCCATGTCAGCCATGGGGTTGTGTTTCCATGGCAACCATGGTTTTCTGTTGACATGGTAACCATGGTGTTGTATTGCCATGGCAATAATGGGGTGGTGTTGCCATGGTAACCATGGGGTTGGGTTTCCATGGGAACCATGGGGTTTTGTTGCCATGGCAACCATTTGGTTCTGTTGCCATGGTAACCATGGTGTTGCGTTGCCATGGCAACCAAGTGGTTGTGTTGCCATGGTAACCAAGGGGTTGTCTTGCCATGGTAAATATTTGCTTGATTTGCCATGGCAACCATCGTGTGATGTTGCCATGGCAACCATGGTTTTCTGTTTCCATGGTAACCATGGCGATGTATTGCCATAGCAACCATGGGGTGGTGTTGCCATGGTAACCATGGTGTTGGGGTGCCATTGCAACCATGGTGTTTTGTTACCATGGCAACCATGGGATTGTGTTTCCATGGTAACCATGGGGTTGTGTTGCCATGGCAACCAAGGGGTTGTTTTACCGTGGTAACCATGGGGTTGGTTTGCCATGGCATCCATGGGGTTGGGTTTCCATGGAACCATGGGGTTGTGTTTCCATGGTAACCATGGGGTTGCGTTGCCATGGAAACCATTTGGTTGTGTTGCCATGGCAAGCATGGTGTTGGGTTGCCATAACAACCATCCGGTGGTTTTGCCATGGCAACCATGGTTTTCTGTTGCCATGGTAACCATGGGGTTGTGTTGGCATGGTAACCATGGGGTTGGATTGCTATGGCAACCATGGGGTGGTGTTGCCATGGTAACCATGAGGTTGAATTGCCATGGCAACCATGGGGTTTTGTTGCTATGGCAAGGATCGGGTTGTGTTGCCATGGCAACCAATGTGTTGTGTTGCCATGTTAACCATTGGGTTGAGTTTCCATGGTAACCATTTTATTGGGTTGCCATGGAAACAATGGGGTTGGGTTGCCATGGCAACTATCGGGTGGTGTTGCCATGGCAACCATGGCTTTCTGTTGCCATGGTAAGCATGGGGTTTTGTTCCTGTGGCAACCATGGTTTTGTATTACCATGGTAACCATGCGGATGTGTTGCTATGGCAACCATGCGGTTTTTTTGGAATGGTAACAATGGGGTTGTGTTGTAATGGCAACCATGGGGTGGTGTTGCCATGGTAACCATGGGGTATCTGTTGCCCTGATAACCATAAGGTTTGGTTGCTATAGTAACCATGCGGTTGTGTTTCCATGGTAACAATGAAGTTGTGTTGCAATGGTAAGCATGGGGTTGTGTTACCGTGGTAACCACGGGGTTTTGTTGCCATGATAACCAAGGGGTTTTGTTGCCATGTCAACGATGGGGTTGTATTGCCATGGTAACCATGCGTTTGTGTTGCCATGGTAACCATGGTGTTGTGTTGCCATGGCAACTATGGGGTTGTGTTGCCATGGAAAGCATCGGGTGGCGTTGCCATGGCAACCATGGTTTTCTGTTGCCATGGTAACCATGGGGTTGTGTTGGCATGGTAACCATGGGGTTGGATTGCTATGGCAACCATGGTTTTGTGTTGCCATGGTAACCATGCGGATGTGTTGCTATGGCAACCATGCGTTTTTTTTGCTATGGTAACAATGGGGTTGTGTTGTAATGGCAACCATGGGGTGGTGTTGCCATGGTAACCATGTTGTGGTGTGCCATGGTAACCATGGGGTTTTGTTGCCATGGTAACCATGGGGTTGGATTGCCATGGAAACCATTTGGTTGTGTTGATATGGCAAGCAAGGGGTTGGGTTGCCATGGCATCCATCGCGTGGTGTTGCCATGGCAACCATGGCTTTCTGTTGCCATGGTAACCATGGGGTTGTGTTGGCATGGTAACCATGGGGTTGGATTGCCATGGCAACCATGGGGTGGTGTTGCCATGGTAACCATGCGGTTGGGTTGTTATGGCAACCATGGGGTGGTGTTGCCATGGTAACCATGGGGTTGTGTTGCCAGGGTAACCACGGGGTTGTGTTTCCATGGCAGCCATGGCCTTTTTTTACTATGGCAACCATGGGGTTGAGTTGCCATATTAACCGTGGTTTTCTGTTGCCATGGACACCCTGGGGTGTTGCCATGTTGTGGTGACATTGTCGTCCGATAGGCAACACAAGGTCATGTCACTGTAGGAAGTGTAAGATTGTTGCCATGGTAACCATGGGGTTGTGTTGCCATGGCAACCAAGGGGTTGTGTTGCCATGGTAACAATGCGGTTGGGTTGCTATGGTAAGCATGCTGTTGTGTTTCCATGGTAACCCGGGAATTTTGTTGCCATGGAAACCATTTGGTTGTGTTGCCATGGAAACCGTGGGTTTTGTGTTTCCATGGTAACCATTTGGTTGTGTTGCCATGGCAACCATCGGGTAGTGTTTCCATGGCAACCATAATTTTCTGTTTCCATGGTAACCATGGTGTTTTGTTGCCATGGCAACCAAGGCGTTGTGTTTCCATGGCAGCCATGGGGTTTTGTTGCCATGGCAACTATCGCGTGGTGTTGCCATGGCAACCATGGTTTTCGGTTGCCATGGTAACGATGGTGTTGTATTGCCATGGAAACCATGAGGTGGTGTTGCCATGGTAACCATGGGGTTGGGTTTCCACGGTAACTATCGGGTGGTTTTTCCATGGCAACCATGGTTTTCTGTTGCAATGGTAACCAAGGGGATTTGTTGCCATGGCAACCATGGGGTTGTGTTGTCATGGTAACCATGGGGTTGGGTTTCCATGGCAAAAATGGGGTTTGGTTGCCATGGTAACCATGGGGTTGTGCTGCCGTTGCAACCATGGAGTTCTTTTGCCATGGCAACCATGATTTGGTGTTTCCATCGTAACCATGGTGTTTGTTGCCATGGCAAGCAAGGGGTTGTGTTGCCATGGTAACCATGGTATTCTGTTGCCATGGTAACCATGGGGTTGTGTTGCCATGGTAACCATGGGGTTGGGTTGCAATGGCAACCATAGAATTTTGTTACCATGGCAACCATGGAATTTTGTTGCCATGGCAACCATGGGTTTGTGTTTCTATGGTAATCATTGTGTTGTGTTGCCATGGCAAGCAAGGGGTTGTGTTGCCATGGTAACCATGGGTTTGTGTTGCAATGGCAACCATGGAATTTTGTTGCCATGGCAACCATGGGTTTGTGTTTCGATGGTAACCATGGGGTGGTGTTGCCATGGTAACCATGGGGTTTTGTTTTCATGGGAAACATGGGGTTGGGTTGCCATGGCAACCATGGGGTTGGGTTGCCACGGCAACCATCGGGTGGTGTTGCCATGGCAACCATGGTTTTCTGTTGCCATGGTAACCATTTGGTTGGGTTGCCATGGCAACCATGGGGTTGTGTTACCATGGCAACCATGGGGTTGTGTTGCCATGGCAACCAAGGGGTTGTGTTGCCATGGTAACCATGGGTTCGGGTTGCCATGGTAACCATTTGGTTTTGTTGCCATGGCAACCATGGGGTTGGGTTGCCATGACAACCATCGGGTGGAGATTCTATGGCAACCATGGTTTTCTGTTTCCATGGTAACCATGGGGTTGTGTTGGCAGGGTAACCATGGGGTTGTATTGCCATGGCAACCATGGGGTGGTGTTGCCATGGTAACCACGGGGATGTGTTGCCATGGCTACCATGGAGCTTTGTTGCTATGTTAACCATGCGGTTGTGTTGCCGTGGCAACCATAAGGTGGTGTTGCCATGGTAATAATGGGGTTGTGTTGCCATTGCATGGATGTTAGGAAGAACTTCTTCACTGAAAGGGTTGTGAGGCATTGGAACAGGCTGCCCAGGGAAGTGGTGGAGTCACCATCCCTGGAAGTCTTCAAAAGACATTTAGATGTAGAGCTTAGGGATATGGTTTAGTGGGGACTGCTAGCATTAGGCCAGAGATTGGACTCGATGATCTTGAGGTCTCTTCCAACCTAGAAATTCTGTGATTCTGTGATTCTGTGATGGTAACCACGGGGTTGTGTTGCCAGGGCAACCATGGCGTTTTGTTGCCATGTTAACCATATGGTTGTGTTGCCATGGAAACCATGGGGTTGTGTTGCCATGGTAACCATGGGGTTTTGTTGCCATGGGAACCATGGGGTTGAGTTGCCATGGTAACCAAGATTTTCTGTTGCCATGGACACCCTGGGGTGTTGCCATGTTGTGGTGACATAGTAGTCCAATAGGCAACACAAGGTCATGTTACTGTAGGAAGTGTAAGATTGTTGCCATGGTAACCATGGCTTTTTGTTGCCATGGCAACCAGGGTTTTGTGTTGCCATGGTAACCATGGTGTTGTGGTTTTCATGGTAACCATTGGATTCTTTTGCCATGGTAACCATGGGGTTGTGTTGCCACGGCAACGATGGGGTTGTGTTGCCATGGTAACGATGCGGTTAGGTTGTTATGGTAACCATGCTATTGTGTTACCATGGTAACAATGGGGTTGTGTTGCCATGGAAACCACGGGGTGGTGTTTCCACGGTAACCACGTGGTTGTGTTGCCATGGCAACCATGGCTTTTTGTTGCCATGGGAACCATGCGGTTGGGTTGCCATGGTAACCTTGCGGTTGTTTTGACATGGAAACCATAGGGTTGTATTGCCATGGCAACCATGGGGTTGTGTTTCCATGGTAACCATGGGGTTGTGTTTCAATGGCAAACATGGGGTTGTGTTGCGATGGTAACCATGGGGTTGTGTTGCCATGGTAACAACAGGGATGTTTTTCCATGGCAACCATGGGGTTGTGTTGCCTTCTAACCATGCGGTTGTGTTGCGATGCCAACCACTGGGTGGTGTTGCCATGGTAACCATGGAGTTGTGTTGTCATGGCAACCATGGGGTTGTGTTGCCATGGTAACCATGGGGTTGTGTTGCCATGGTAAACATTTGGTTGTGTTGCCATGGTAACCATGCAGTTGTGTTGCCATGGCAACCATGAGGTGGTGTTGCCATGGTAACCATGGGGTTGGGTTCCCATGGCAACCATGGGGTTTTCTTACCATGGCAACCATGGGGTAGTGTTTCCATGGTAACCATGGTGTTGTGTTGCAATTGCAACCATAGAATTTTGTTGCCATGGCAACCATGGGTTTGTGTTTCGATGGTAACCATGGGGTTGTGTTGCCATAGCAACCAAAGGGTTTTGTTTCCATGTCAACGATGGGGTTGTGTTGCCATGGTAACCATGGAATTTGGATGCCATTGTAACTATCGGGTGGTGTTGCCATGGCAGCCACGGTTTTCTGTTGCCATGGTAACCATTTGGTTGTGTTGCCATGGCAACCATGGTGTTGTGTTACCATGGCAACCATGCAGTTGTGTTGCTATGGTAACCATGTGATTGTGTTGCCATGGTAACAATGGGGTTGTGTTTCAATGGCAACCATGCGGTTGTGTTGCAATGGTAACCACGGGGCTGTGTTGCCATGGCATCCATGGAGCTTTGTTGCCATGGTAACCATGGCGTTGAATTGCCATGGCAACCATGGGGTTTTGTTGCTATGGCAACCATCGAGTTGTGTTGCCATGGCAACCAAGGTGTTGTGTTGCCATGTTAACCATTGGGTTGGGTTTCCATGGTAAATATTTGGTTGGGTTGCCATGTAAATCATGGGGTTGGGTTGCCATGGCAACATTCGGGTGGTGTTGCCATGGCAACCATGGCTTTCTGTTGCTGTGGTAACCATGTTATTTTTTTCCTGTTGCAATCATGGTGTTGTGTTGCCATGGTAACCATGCGGTTGGTTGCTATGGCAACCATGCGGTTGTGTTGCCATGGTAACCATGGGGTTGGGTTGCCATGGTAACCAGGGGGTTGTGTTGCCATGGTAACCATGGAGTTGGGTTGCTATGACAACCATGGGGTTGTGTTGCCATTGTAATCATGGGGTTGTGTTGCAATGGCAACCATGGTGTTTTGTTGCCATGGTAACAATGGGGTTGTGTTTCAATGGCAACTATCGAGTGTTGTTGCCATGGCAACCATGGTTTTCTATTGCCATGGTAACCATTTGGTTGTGTTGCCATGGCAACCATGGGGTTGTGTTACTATGGCAACCATGCGGTTTTGTTGCTATGGTAACCATGTGATTGTGTTGCCATGGTAACAATGGGGTTGTGTTTCCATGGCAACCATGCGGTTGTGTTGCTATGGTAACTACGGGGTTAGGTGTCCATGGTAACCACGGGGATGTGTTGCCATGGAAACCATGAGTTGGTGTTGCCATGGTAACCAAGGGGGTTGGGTTGCCACGGCACCCATCGGGTGTTGTTTCCATGGCAACCATGCTTTTCTTTGGCCATTGTAACCAAGGGGTTTTGTTGCCATGGAAACCATGGGGTTGTGTTTCCATGGCAACCATGGTTTTTTTTTGCCATGGTAACCATGGGGTTGGGTTTCCATGGCAACAATGGGGTTTGTTTGCCATGGAACCATGGGGTTGCGTTGCCATGGTAACCATGGTGTTGTGCTGCCATGGAAGCATTGGGTTGTGTTACCATGGTAACCATGGGGTTGGGTTTCCATGGAAACCATTTGATTCTGTTGCCATGGCAACCATGGAATTGGGTTGCCATGGCAACCATCGGGTGGTGTTGCCATGGCAACCATTGTTTTCTGTTGCCATGGTAACTATTTGGTCGTGTTGCCATGGCAAATTTGGGGTTGTGTTGCCATGGCAACCATGCAGTTGGGTTGCCATGGTAACCTTGCAGTTGTTTTGACATGGTAACCATGGGGTGGAATTGCCATGGCAACCATGGGGTTGTGTTGCGATGGTTAGCATGTGGTTGGGTTGCCATGGCAACCATGGGGATTTTTTTCCATGGCAACCATGGAGTTTTGTTGCCATGGTAAACATGGGGTTGGGTTGCCATGGTAAACATTTGGTTGTGTTGCCATGCCAACCATCGGGTGGCGATGCCATGGCAACCATGGTTTTTTGTTGCCATGGTAACCATGGGGTATTGTTGGCAGGGTAACCATGGGGTTGTATTGCCATGGAAACCACGGGGTGGTGTTGCCATGGTAACCATGGGGTTAGGTTGCCATGGCAATCATGGGGTTTTGTTGCTAATGAAACCATGGAGTTGTGTTGCCATGGAAACCATAGGGTTGTGTTGCAATGGAAACCATGGAATTTTGTTGCCATGGCAACCATGGTTTTGTGTTTCCATGGTAACCATGGGGTTGTGTTGCCATGGTAAGCAAGGGGTTTTGTTGCCATGTCAACGATGGGGTTGTGTTGCCATGGTAACCATTTGGTTGTGTTGCCATGGTAACCATGGAGTTGTGTTAACATGGGAACCATGGGGTTAGGTTGCTATGGTAACCATGTGATTGTGTTGCCATGTTAACAATAGGGTTGTGTTTCAATGGCAACCATGCGATTGTGTTGCAATGGTAACCACGGGGCTGTGTTGCCATTGCAACCATAGAGCTTTGTTGCCATGGTAACCCTGAGGGTGTGTTGCCATTGTAACCATGGGGTTGTGTTTCCATTGCAACCATGGAGTTGTGTTGCCATGGCAACCATGGGGTGGTGTTGCTATGGTAACCATGGGGTTGGGTTGCCATGGCAACAATGGCCTTTTGTTGCCATGTTAACCATGCGGATGGGTTGCCATGGTAACCTTGCAGTTGTTTTGACATGGTAACCATGGGGTTTAATTACCATGGAAACCCTGGGGTTGTGTTGCCATGGTAAGAATGTGGTTGGGATGCCATGACAACCATGGGGTTGTGTTTCCTTGGTAACCATGGGGTTGTGTTTCAATGGCAAACATGGGGTTGTGTTGCGATGGTAACCATGGGGTTGTGTTGCCATGGTAACCACGGGGATGTTTTTCCATGGCAACCATGGAGTTTTGTTTCCATGGTAACCATGCGGTTGTTTTGCCATTGTAACCTTGAATTGTGGTGCCATGGAAACCATGGGGTTGTGTTGCCATGGTAAGCATGGGGTTGATTGCCATGGCAACCATGCGGTTCTGTTGCCATGGCAACCATAAGTTGGTGTTGCCATGGTAACCATGGGGTTGTGCTGCCATGGCAACCATGGTGTTTTGTTGCCATGGTAACCATGGGGTTGTTTTGCCATGGCAACCATGGGGTTGTGTTGCCATGGTAACAATTTGGTTGTGTTGCCATGGCTACCATGGAGTTGTGTTGCCATGCAACCATGCGGTTGTGTTGCCATGGTAACCACGGGGTTCGGGGGCCCATGGCAACCATGGGGTTTTGTTACCATGGCAACCATGGGGTTGTGTTTCCATGGTAACCATGGTGTTGTGTTGCCATGGCAACCATGGGGTTTTGTTGCCATGGCAACCGTGGGGTTGCATTGCCATGGTAACCACGGGGTTGTGTTGCCATGGCAACCATCGCGTTTTGTTGCCATGGTAACCATATGGTTGTGTTTCCATGGTAACCATGCGTTTGTGTTGCCATGGTAACCATGGGGTTGTGTTGCCATGGTAACCAAGTGGTTCTGTTGCCATGTCAACGATGGGGTTGTGTTGCCATGGCAGCCATGGGTATGTGTTGTCATGGCAACCATGCGGTTGGGATGCTATGTTAACTTTGCGATTGTGTTGCCATGGTAACAATGGGGTTGTGTTTCAATGGCAACCATGTGGTTGTGTTGCCATGGTAACCACGGGGATGTGTTGCCATTGCATGGATGTTAGGAAGAACTTCTTTACTGAAAGGGTTTTTAGGCATTGGAACAGGCTGCCCAGGGAAGTGGTGGAGTCACCATCCCTGGAGGTCTTTAAAAGACGTTTAGATGTAGAGCTTAGGGAAATGGTTTAGTGGGGACTGTTAGCGTTAGGTCAGAGGTTGGACTCGATGACCTTGAGGTCTCTTCCAACCTAGAAAATTCTGTGATTCTGTGATTCTGTGAAAACGCCATGGTTGCCATGGCAACACAACCCCGTGGTTACCATCACAGAATTTCTAGGTTGGAAGAGACCTCAAGATCATCGAGTCCAACCTCTGACCTAACGCTAGCAGTCCCCACTAAACCATATCCCTAAGCTCTACATCTAAACGTCTTTTGAAGACCTCCAGGGATGGTGACTCCACCACTTCCCTGGGCAGCCTGTTCCAGTGCCTCACAACCCTTTCAGTGAAGAAGTTCTTCCTAACATCTAACCTAAAACTCCCCTGGCTCAACTTAAGCCCATTCCCCCTCATCCTGTCACCAGGCACGTGGGAGAACAGGCCAACCCCCACCTCGCTACAGCCTCCCTTGAAGTACCTATAAAGAGCGATAAGGTCGCCCCTGAGCCTCCTCTTCTCCAGGCTGAACAAGCCCAGCTCCATCAGCCGCTCCTCGTAGGACTTGTTCTCCAGGCCCTTCACCAGCTTTGTCGCCCTTCTCTGCACCCGCTCAAGCACCTCCATGTCCTTCTTGTAGCGAGGGGCCCAAAACTGAACACAGTACTCGAGGTGCGGCCTCACCAGAGCTGAGTACAGGGGGACGATCACCTCCCTAGCCCTGCTGGTCACACCGTTCCTGATACAAGCCAGGATGCCGTTGGCCTTCTTGGCCACCTGAGCACACTGCTGGCTCATATTCAGCCGACTATCCACCATCACTCCCAGGTCCTTCTCTGCCTGGCAGCTCTCCAACCATTCCTCTCCCAGCCTGTAGCTCTGCTTGGGGTTATTGTGTCCCAGGTGCAGGACCCGGCACTTGGCCTTGTTGAACTTCATGCAGTTGACCTCAGCCCATCGGTGCAGCCTATCCAGATCCTCCTGCAGAGCTTTCCTACCCTCAAGCAGATCGACACACGCACCTAACTTGGTGTCATCTGCGAACTTACTGAGGGTGCACTCGATGCCCTCGTCCAGATCATCGATGAAGATATTAAAGAGGACCGGCCCCAGCACCGAGCCCTGGGGAACGCCACTAGTGACTGGCCTCCAACTGGACTTGGCTCCATTCACCACGACTCTTTGGGCCCGGCTATCCAGCCAGTTTCTAACCCAACGAAGCGTGCGCCAGTCCAAGCCAAGAGCAGCCAGTTTCTTGAGGAGAATGCTGTGGGAGACGGTGTCAAAAGCCTTGCTGAAGTCAAGGTAAACTACATCCACAGCCTTTCCCTCATCCACCCAGCGCGTCACTCTGTCATAGAAGGAGATCAGGTTCGTCAGGCATGACCTGCCTTTCATAAAGCCATGCTGACTGGGCCTGATCGCCTGCTTCCCCTGCAAGTGCTGCATGATGACTCTCAGGAGGATCTGCTCCATGAGCTTCCCTGGCACTGAGGTCAAACTGACAGGCCTGTAGTTTCCCGGGTCTGCCCTCCGGCCCTTCTTGTAGATGGGCGTCACGTTTGCTAGCCGCCAGTCGATTGGGACCTCCCCTGATAGCCAGGACTGCTGATAAATGATGGATAGTGGCTTGGCCAGCTCCTCTGCCAGTTCCCTCAGTACCCTTGGGTGGATCCCATCCGGCCCCATCGACTTGTGCACATCTAACCATATGGTTGTGTTGCCATGGTAACCATGGGGTTTTGTTGCCATGGGAACCATGGGGTTGAGTTGCCATAGTAACCATGGAGCTTTGTTGCCATGGTAACCATGGGGTTGTGTTGCGATTGTAACCACGTGGTTGTGTTGCCATGGCAACCATGGCGTTTTGTTGCCATGGGAACCATGGTGTTCTGTTGCCATGGTAACCATGGGGTTGTATTACCATGACAACTATGGGGTTCGGTTGCCATGGAACCATGGGTTTGCGTTGCCATGGTAAGCATGGGGATGTGTTGCCATGGTAACCATAAGTTTGGGTTGCTATGGTAACCATGGTGTTGTGTTGCCATGTTAACAATGAAGTTGTTTTGCTATGGTAAGCATGGGGTTGTGTTGTCATGGTAACCATAAGGTTGTGCTGCCATGGCAACCATAAGGTTGTGTTGCCATAGTAACTATGCTGTTGTGTTGCTGTGGCAACCATAAGGTGGTGTTGCCATGGTAAGAATGGGGTTGTGTTGCCATGGCAACCATGGGGTTGTGTTTCAATGGTAACCATGGGGTTGTGTTGCCATGGTAACCACGGTGTTTTCTTGCCATGGTAACCAAGGGATTTTGTTGCCATGTCAACGATGGGGTTGTATTGCCATGGTAACCATGCGGTTGTGCTGCCATGGTAACCATGGAATTTCGTTGCCATGGCAAGCATCGTGTGGTGTTCCCTGGCAATCATGGTTTTCTGTTGCCATGGTAACCATTTGGTTTTGTTGCCATGGCAACCATGGGTATGTGTTGCCATGGCAACCATGCGTTTGGGTTGCTATGGTAACCATGCTATTGTGTTGCCATGCTAACAATGGGGTTGTGTTTCAATGGCAACCATGTTGTTGGTTTGCCATGGTAACCACGGGGATGTGTTGCCATGGTAACCATGGAGTTGTGATGCCATGGGAACCATGGGGTGGTGCTGCCATGGTAACCATGTTGTGGTGTGCCATAGTAACCATGGAGTTGTGTTGCAATGGGAACCATGGGGTTGTGTTGCCATGGAAACCATTTGGTTGTGTTGACATGGCAAGCATGGGGTTGGGTTGCCGTGGAAACCATTTGGTTGTGTTGATATGGAAAGCATGGGGTTGGGTTGCCATGGCAACCATCGGGTGGTGTTGCCATGGCAACCATGGCTTTCTGTTGCCATGGTAACGCTGGAGTTGTGTTGGCATGGTAACCATGGGGTTGAATTGCCATGCCAACTATGGGGTGGTGTTGCCATGGCAACCATGCAGTTGGGTTGTTATGGCAACCATGCAGTTGTGTTGCCATGATAACCATGGGGTTGTGTTGCAATGGCAACCATGGGGTGGTGTTTCCATGATAACCATGGGGTTATGTTGCCAGGGTAACCATGGGGTTTTGTTGCCATGGCAACCATGGGGTTGAGTTGCCATGGTAACCATGTGTTTGTGTTGCCATGGAAACCCTGGTGTTTTGCCATGTTGTGGTGACATTGTAGTCCCATAGGCAACACAAGGTCATGTCACTGTAGGAAGTGTAAGATTGTTGCCATGGCAACCAGGGTTTTGTGTTGCCATGGTAACTATGGTGTTGTGGTTTTCAGGGTAACCATGGTGTTGTGTTTCCATGGTGACCGTGGGATTCTGTTGTCATGGTAACCATGGGGTTGTGTTGCCACGGCAAGGATAGGGTTGTGTTGCCATGGTAACAATGAGGTTGGGTCGCTATGGTAACCATGGGGTTGTGTTGCCATGGGAACCGTGCGGTTCGGTTGCCATGGTAACCATGCGGTTGTTTTGACATGGTAACCATGGGGATGTATTGCCATGGCAACCATGGGGTTGTGTTGTCATGGTAAGCATGCGGTTGGGTTGCCATGGCAACCATGGGGTTGTGTTACCATTGTAACCCTGGAGTTTTGTTGCCATGGAAACCATGGGGTTGTGTTGCCATGGGAACCATGGGGTTGTGTTGCCATGGCAACCATTGGGTTGTGTTGCCATGGTAACCATGTGGTTGGGATACCATGGTATCCATGGGGTTGGGTTGCAATGCTAACCATTAGGTGGTGTTGCCATGGTAACCATGGGGTTTATTTGCCATGGCAACCATGCGTTTGGATTGCCATGGTAACCATGCCGTATGGTTGCTATGGTAACCATGCGGTTGTGTTGCCATGGTAACAATAGGGTTGTTTTGCAACGGTAACTGTGGGGTTGTGTTTACATGGTAACCACGGGGTTCTGTTGCCATGGCAACCATGGCGTTTTGTTGCCATGGCAACCATGCTGTTGGTTTGCCATGGTAACCATGGGGTTGTGTTGCCATTGTAACCATGGAGTTCTGTTGCCATGGTAACCATAGGATGGTGTTGCCATGGTAAGCATTTGGTTGTGTTGCCATGGCAACCATGGGGTTGGGTTGCCATGGCAACCATCGGGTGGTGTTGCCATGGCAACTATGGTTTTCCGTTGCCATGATAACCATGGGGTTGGGTTGCCATGGTAACCATGCGGTAGTGTTGCCGTAGTAACCATGCGGTTGTGTTGCCATGGATACCATAACGTCGTGTTGCCATGGTAACCATGGGGTTGTGTTGCCATGGTTACCATGGTGTGGTGTTGCCATGGTAACCATAGGGTTGTCTTGCCATGGCAACCGTGGGGATATATTGCCATGGTAATGATGGGGTTGGGTTGCCATGGAAACCATGTGGTTTTGTTGCTATGGCAACCATGGGGTTGTGTTGCCATGGTAACCATGGGGTTGGGTTGCCTTATCAACCATTGGTTTGTGTTGCCATGATATCCATTTGTTTGTGTTGCCATGACAACCATGGGGTTTTGTAGCAATGGCAACCGTGCGGTTGTGTTGCCATGGTAACCATCTCGTTGTGTTGCAATGGCAACCATGGGGTAGTGTTTCCATGGCAAACATGGGTTTGTGTTGCCATGGTAACCATAGAATTGTGTTGCCATGGCAAGCATGCGGTTGTGTTGCCATGGCAACCATGTGGTTTTGCTTCCATGGCAACCATGGGGTTGTCTTGCCCTGGTAACCATGGGGTTGTTTTTCAATGGTAACCATGGGGTGGTGTTGCCATGGTAACATTTGTGTTGTGTTTCAATGGTAACCATGGGGTGGTGTTGCCACGGTAACAATGGGGTTGTGTTTCAATGGTTACCATGTGGTTGTGTTGGCATGGCAACCATGGCGTTTTGTTTCCATGGAAACCATGCGGTTTGGTTACCATGGTAACCATGGGGTTGTGTTGCCATGGCAAACATGGTGTATTGTTGCCATGGTATCCATGGGGTTGGGTTGCCATGGAAACAATGGTTTTTTTTTGGCTTGGTAACCATGGGATTGTTTTGCCATGGTAACCATGGTTTTTTGTTGCTATGGCAAACATGGGGTTGTGTTGCCATGGCAACCATCGGGTGGTGTTGCCATGGCAACCATGGTTTTCTGTTGTCATGGTAACCATGGGGTTAGGTTTCCATGGTAACCATGCGGTTGTGTTGCCATAGTAACCATGCGGTTGTGTTGCCATGGTAACCATAAGGTTGTGTTGCCATGGGAACCATGGGGTTGTGTAGCCAAGGTAAACATGGGGTTGTGTTAACATGGTAACTATGGGGATGGGTTGCCATGGCAACCATGGGGTTTTGTTGTCATGGCAACCATGGGGTTGTTTTGCCATGGGAACCATGGGGTTGTGTTGTCATGGTAAGCATGCGGTTGGGTTGCCATGGCAACCATGGGGTTGTGTTACCATTGTAACCCTGGAGTTTTGTTGCCATGGAAACCATGGGGTTGTGTTGCCATGGGAACCATGGGGTTGTGTTGCCATGGCAACCATTGGGTTTTGTTGCCATGGTAACCATGTGGTTGGGATACCATGGTATCCATGGGGTTGGGTTGCAATGCTAACCATTAGGTGGTGTTGCCATGGTAACCATAGGATGGTGTTGCCATGGTAAGCATTTGGTTGTGTTGCCATGGCAACCATGGGGTTGGGTTGCCATGGCAACCATCGGGTGGTGTTGCCATGGCAACTATGGTTTTCCGTTGCCATGATAACCATGGGGTTGGGTTGCCATGGTAACCATAACGTGGTGTTGCCATGGTAACCATGGGGTTGTGTTGCCATGGTTACCATGGTGTGGTGTTGCCATGGTAACCATAGGGTTGTCTTGCCATGGCAACCGTGGGGATATATTGCCATGGTAATGATGGGGTTGGGTTGCCATGGAAACCATGTGGTTTTGTTGCTATGGCAACCATGGGGTTGTGTTGCCATGGTAACCATGGGGTTGGGTTGCCTTATCAACCATTGGTTTGTGTTGCCATGATATCCATTTGTTTGTGTTGCCATGACAACCATGGGGTTTTGTAGCAATGGCAACCGTGCGGTTGTGTTGCCATGGTAACCATCTCGTTGTGTTGCAATGGCAACCATGGGGTAGTGTTTCCATGGCAAACATGGGTTTGTGTTGCCATGGTAACCATAGAATTGTGTAGCCATGGCAAGCATGCGGTTGTGTTGCCATGGCAACCATGGGGTGGTGTTTCCATAGTAACCATGGGGTTGGGTTGCCATGGCAACTATGTGGTTTTGCTTCCATGGCAACCATGGGGTTGTCTTGCCCTGGTAACCATGGGGTTGTCTTGCCCTGGTAACCATGGGGTTGTTTTTCAATGGTAACCATGGGGTGGTGTTGCCATGGTAACATTTGTGTTGTGTTTCAATGGTAACCATGGGGTGGTGTTGCCATGGTAACAATGGGGTTGTGTTTCAATGGTTACCATGTGGTTGTGTTGGCATGGCAACCATGGCGTTTTGTTTCCATGGAAACCATGCGGTTTGGTTACCATGGTAACCATGGGGTTGTGTTGCCATGGCAAACATGGTGTATTGTTGCCATGGTATCCATGGGGTTGGGTTGCCATGGTAACCATGCGGTTGTGTTGCCATAGTAACCATGCGGTTGTGTTGCCATGGGAACCATGGGGTTGTGTAGCCAAGGTAAACATGGGGTTGTGTTAACATGGTAACTATGGGGATGGGTTGCCATGGCAACCATGGGGTTTTGTTGTCATGGCAACCATGGGGTTGTTTTGCCATGGGAACCATGGGGTGTTGCCATGGGGTGG
This sequence comes from Aythya marila, assembly GCF_965140915.1. Classification (NCBI taxonomy): domain Eukaryota; kingdom Metazoa; phylum Chordata; class Aves; order Anseriformes; family Anatidae; genus Aythya; species Aythya marila. The sequence continues at coordinate 569,105 of NC_139049.1, forward strand.
TGACACCGTGGTGCAATAGGCAATAGAAGGCCACATAGTTACAGGGACCATTATAGGGTTGCCATAGCCACCATGCGGTTTTGTTGCCATGGTACCATGGGGTTGTGTTGCCATGGCAAACATGGGGTTTTGTTGCCATGGTTACCATGGTGTTGTGTTGCCATGGCAACCATCGGGTGGTGTTGCCATGGCAACCATGGTTTTCTGTTGCCATGGTAAACATGGGGTTGGGTTGCCATGGTAACCGTGCGGTTGTGTTGCCATAGTAACCATGCGATTGTGTTGCCATGGTAACCATAAGTTGGTGTTGCCATGGTAACCACGGGGTTGTGTTGCCATGGCAACCATTGTGTTGTGTTGCCATGGTATCCATGGGGTTGTTTTACCATGGCAACCATCGGGTAGTTTTGCCATGGTAACCATAGGGTTGTGTTGCCATGGCAACCATGGGGATATGTTGCCACGGTAACGATGGGGTTGGGTTACCATGACAACCATGGGGTGGTGTTGCCATGGCAACAGTGCGCTTGGGTTGCCATGGTAACCATGCTGTTTGTTGCCATGGCAAACATGGGGTGGTGTTTCCATGGCAACCATGGGTTTGGGTTACCATGGCAACCATGGGGTTTTGCTGCCATGGCAACCATGGGGTTGTATTCCCCTGGTAACCATGGGGTTGTGTTGCCATGGCAAACATGGTGTATTGTTGCCATGGTAACCATGGGGTTGGGTTGCCATGGAAACAATGGGGTTGTTTTGGCTTGGTAACCATGGGGTTGTGTTGCCATGGTAACCATGGTTTTTTGTTGCTATGGCAACCATGTGGTTGTGTTGCCATGGCAACCATCGGGTGGTGTTGCCATGGCAACCTTGGTTTTCTGTTGCCATGGTAACCATGGGGTTAGGTTTCCATGGTAACCATGCGGTTGTGTTGCCATAGTAACCATGCGGTTGTGTTGCCAAGGCAACCATAAGGTTGTGTTGCCATAGGAACCATGGGGTTGGGTTGCCATGGTAACCATGGTGTTTTGTTTCCATGGCTACCGTGGTGTTTTGTTGCCATGGTAACCATGGAATTATGTTGCCATGGTAACTATTAGGTTGGGTTGCCATGGTAACCATGCTGTTGTGTTGCCATTGTAGCCATGGAGTTGTGTTGACATTGTAAGGATGGGGTTGTGTTGCCATGGTTACCATGGGGTTGCGTTGCTATGGTAAGGATGGGGTTGTGTTGCCAGGGCAACTAGGGCGTTGGGTTGCCATGGTAACTATGGCGTTGTGATGCTATGGCAAACTTGGGGTTGGGTTGCCATGGCAACCATGGTTTTTTGGTTTTCATGGTAATCATTGTGTTGTGTTTCCATGGTAACCATGTGGTTCTGTTGCCATAGTAAGGATGGGGTTGTGTTGCCATGGCAACCATGGGGTTGTGTTGCCATGGTAAGGATGGGGTTGTTTTGCCATGGCAACCATGGTTTTTTGGTTTTCATGGTAACTATGGAGTTGTGTTGCCATGGCAACCTTGGGGTTGTGTTGCCATGGTAAACATGGGGTGGTGTTGCCATGGCGACCATGGGGTTCTGTTACCATGGCGATTTTTGGGTGTTGCCATGGGGTGGTGACACTGTGGTTCTATAGGCAATACAAGGACAGATTGCTACACGGAACATTATAGTGTTGCCCTGGCCGCCATGGGATATTGTTGCCATGATAACCATAGGGTTGTGTTGTTATGGCAACCATTTGCATGTGTTGCCATTACAACAATGGGGTTGTGTTGCCATGGCGACCGTGGGGTTGTGTTGCCATGGTAAGGATGGGCTTGTGTTGCCAGGGCAACTATGGCGCTGGGTTGCCATGGTAACTATGGGGTTGTGTTGCCATGGCAACCATGGCGTAGTGTTGCTATGGTAACCATGGTGTTGTGGTTACCATGGTAAACATGGTGTTGTGTTGCCATGGAAACCATGGGGTTGTGTTACCATGGTAACTATGGGGATGGGTTGCCATGGCAACCATGGGGTTTTGTTGTTCTGGCAACCATGGAGTTGTTTTGCCATGGGAACCAAGGGGTGTTGCCATGGGGTGGTGACACCGTGGTGCAATAGGCAATAGAAGGCCACATTGTTATAGGGACCATTATAGGGTTGCCATGGCCACCATGGGGTTCTGTTGCCATGGTTACCATGGTGTTGTGTTGCCATGGCAACCATGGCGTTGTGTTGCCATGGCAAACATGGGGTTATGTTGCCATGGTAACCATGCTGTATGGATGCCTTGGTATCCATGGGGTTTGGTTGCCATCGTACCCATTTGGTTGTGTTGCCTTGGCAATCATGGTGTAGGGTTGCCATGCTAACCATTGGGTGGTGTTGCCATGGCAACTATGGTTTTCTGTTGCGATGGTAACCATGGGGATTTGTTGCCATGGAAACCATAAGGTTGGGTTGGTATGGTAACCATGCGGTTGTGTTGCCATGGTAACAATTGGGTTGTGTTTCAATGGTAACCATGGGTTTGTGTTGCCATCGTAACAATGGGGTTGTTTTTCAATGGTAACCATGGGGTTGTGTTGCCATGGACAACATAAGGTGGTGTTGCCATGGTAACCATGGAGTTGGTTTGCCATGGTAACCTTGCGGTTGTGTTGCCATTGTTACCATGGAGTTGTGTTGCCATGGTAACCATGGGGTTGCGTTTCCAAGGTAACCATGATGTTGTCCTGCCATGGCAAACATAAGGTTGGGTTGCCATGGCAACCATGGTTTTATGTTGCCATGGCAACCATTGGGTTGGGCTGTCATGGCAACAATGGGGTTTGGTTGCCATGGTAACCATGGTGCTGTGCTGCAATGGTAACCATGCAATTTGTGTTGCCATGGTTACCATGGGGTTGAGTATCCATGGTAACCATTTGGTTGTGTTGCCATGGCAACCATCGGGTATTGTTGCCATAGCAACTGTGGGGTTGTGTTTCCATTGTAACAATGGTGTTGTGTTGCCATGGTAACCATGGTGTGGTGTTTCCATGGCAACCATGCCATGGTAACGATTGGGTTAGGTTGCCATGGCAACCGTGGGGTTTTGTTGCTCTTGCAACCAAGGGGTTGTGTTGCCATGGCAACCATCGAATTATGTTGCCATGGTAACCATGTGGTTGGGTTGCCATGCTAACCATGCGGTTGTGTTGCCATTGTAGCCATGGAGTTGTGTTGCCATGGTAACCATGGGGTGGTGTTGCCATGGTAACCATTTGGTTGTGTTGCCATTGCAAACATGGCGTTGGGTTACCATGGCAATCATTGGGTGGTGTTTCCATGGCAACCATGGTTTTCTGTTGCCATGGTAACCATCGGGTTTTGTTCCCATGGTAACCATAGGACTGTGTTGCCATGGCAACCATAGGGTTTTTTTGCCATGGCAACCATGCAGTTTGATTGCCATGGTAACCATGCGGTATGGTTGCTATGGTAACCATGCGGTTGTGTTTCCATGGTAACAATGGGGTTGTTTTGCAACGGTAACCATGGGGTGGTGTTGCCATGGTAACCATGGGGTTGTGTTGCCCTGGTAACCATAGGGTGGGGATACAATGGTATTCATGGGGTTGGGTTGCCATGGTAACAATTTGGTTGTGTTGCCTTGGTAACCATGGGGTTGGTTTGCCATGCTAACCATTAGGTGGTGTTACCATGGTAACTATATTTTTCTGTTGTCATGGTAACCATTCCGTTGTGTTGCTATGGTAACCGTCTGGTTGTGTTGCCATGGAAACCATGGGGTGGTGTTTCCATGGCAACAATGTGGTTGTGTTGCCATGGCAACCATGGGGTGGTGTTGCCATGGTACCCATGGGGTTGGGTTGCCATGGCAACCATCGGGTGTTGTTGCCATGGCAACCATGGGTTTGTGTTGCCAGGGCAACAATGTGGTTGTGTTTCAATGGCAACCATGGTGTTGTGTTGCCATGGTAACCATGGGGTTGTGTTGCCATGGCAACCATTTGTTTTTTTTGCCATGGAAACCATGGGGTTGGGTTGCCATGGCAACTATGGTGTTGCGTTGCTAAGGTAACCATGGTGTTGTGCTGCCATGGCAAACATGGGGTTGTGTTGCCACGGATACCATGGGGTGGTGTTGCCATGGTAACCATGGGGTTGGATTGCCACGGCAAGCATCGGGTGGTGTTGCTATGGCAACCATGTTTTTCTGTTTCCATGGTAACCATGGGGTTGGGTTGTCATGGCAACCATGGGGTTGTGTTGCCATGGTAACCATGAGGTGGTGTTGCCATGGCAACCATGGGGTTTCGTTCCCATGGCAACCATGGGGTTTGGTTGCCATGGTAACCATGCTGTGTGGATACCATGGTATCCATGGGGTTTGGTTGCCATGGTAACCATGGGGTTATGTTGCCTTGGCAATCATGGTGTAGGGTTGCCATGCTAAACATTGGGTGGTGTTGCCATGGCAACTATGGTTTTCTGTTGCCATGGTAACCATGGGGTTGGGTTGCCATGGTAACCATGCGGTTGTGTTGCCGTGGTAACCATTTGGTTGTGTTGCCATGGCAACCATAGCGTTGGGTTGCCATGGCAACCATCGGGTGTTGTTGCCATGGCAACCATGGTTTTCTGTTGCCATGGTAACCATGGGGTTTGGTTGCCATGTTGACCATGGGGTTGTGTTGCCATAGTAACCATGCGGTTGTGTTGCCATGGCAACCATAAGGTGGTGTTGCCATGGTAATGATGGGGTTGCGTTGCCATGGCAACCATGGGGTGGTGTTGCCATGGCAACAGTGCGCTTGTGTTGCCATGGTAACCATGCAGTGTGTTGCCATGGCTACCATGGGGTTGCGTTGTCATGGTAACCACGGGGTTGGGTTTTCATGGCAAGCATGGGGTTTATTTGCCATGCAATCCATAGAATTGTGATGCCATGGTAAGCAGGGGGTTGTGTTGCCGTGGCGACAATGGGATTGTGTTGCCATGGTATCCATGGTTTGGGTTGCCATGGCAAGCATGGGGTTCTGTTTGCCATGGTAACCATGGGTTTGTGTTGCCAGGGCAACAATGTGGTTGTGTTTCAATGGCAACCATGGCGTTGTGTTGCCATGGTAACCATGGGGTTGTGTTGCCATGGCAACCATTTGTTTTTTTTTGCCATGGAAACCATGGGGTTGGGTTGCCATGGCAACTATGGTGTTGCGTTGCTAAGGTAATCATGGTGTTGTGCTGCCATGGCAAACATGGGGTTGTGTTGCCATGGATACCATGGGGTGGTGTTGCCATGGTAACCATGGGGTTGGATTGCCACGGCAAGCATCGGGTGGTGTTGCTATGGCAACCATGTTTTTCTGTTTCCATGGTAACCATGGGGTTGGGTTGTCATGGCAACCATGGGGTGGTGTTTCCATTAACCATGAGGTATGGGTTGCCATGGCAATCATGGGGTTTTGCTGCCATGGCAACCATGGGGTTGTGTTGCCATGGTAACCATGGGGTTGTGTTGCCATGGCAAACATGGTGTTGTGTTGTCCTGGCAACCATGTGGTGGTGTTGCCATGGTAACCATGGGGTTGGGTTGCCATGGCAACCATGGTTTTTTTTTGCCATGGCAACCATGGGGTTGTCTTGCCATGGTAATCACGCGGTGAGGATTCCACGGTATCCATGGGGCTTGGTTGCCATGGTAACCATTTGATTGTGTTGTTTTGGCAATCATGGGATAGGGTTGCCATACTAACCATTGGGTGGTTTTGCCATGGCGACTAGGGTTTTCTGTTGCCATGGTAACCATGGGGATTTGTTGCCATGGTAACCATAAGGTTGGGTTGCTATGGTAACCATGCGGTTGTGTTGCCATGGAAAAAATTGGGTTGTGTTTCAATGGTAACCATGGGGTGGTGTTGCCATGGTTACCATGGGGTTTTGTTGCCATGGTAATCATGGCGTTGTGTTGACATGGCAACCATGAAGTTTTATTACCATGGAAACCATGCGGCTTGGTTGCCATGGTAACCATGGGGTTGTGTTCACATGGGAAACATGGGGTTGTGTTGTCATGGCAACCATGGGGTGGTGTTGCCATGGTAACCATGGGGTTGGGTTGCCATGGCAACCATGGGGTTTTGCTACCATGGCAACCATGGGGTTGTGTTGCCCTGGTAACCATGGGGTTGTGTTGCCATGGCAACCGTGCGGTTGTGTTGCCATGGGAACCATGCGGTTGTGTTGCCATGGCAAACATAGGGTTGTGTTGTCATGGCAACCATGGTGTTGTGCTGCCATGGTAACCATGCGGGTTGTGTTGCCATGGTAATCAGTGGGTTGTGTTTCCATGGTATCAATTTGGTTGTGTTGCCATGGCAACCATGGAAATTCGGTTGCCGTGGCAACCATCGGTTGGTGTTGCCATGGCAACCATGGTTTTCTGTTGCCATGGTAACCATGGTGTTGAGTTGCCATGGCAACCATGGGGTTGTGTTGCCATGGTAACCATGGGGTTGAGTTGCCATGGCAACCATGGGGTTTTGTTGCCATAGAAACCGTGGGGTTGTGTTTCCATGGTAACCATGGTGTTGTGTTGCAATGGCAAACAAGGGGTGGAGTTTCCATGGTAACCATGGGGTTGGGTTGCCATGGCAACCATGTGGTTGTGTTCACATGGCAAACATGGTGTGTTGTTGCCATGGTAACTATGGGGTTGGTTTGTCTTGGCAACCATGTGGTTGTGTTGCCATGGCAAACATGGGGTTGTGTTGTGATGGCAACCATAGGGTGGTGTTGCCATGGCAACCATGGGGTTTTGCTACCATGACAACCATGGGGTTGTGTTGCGCTGGTAACCATGGGGTTGTGTTGCCATGGCAACCATGGTGTGGTGTTGCCATGGTAACCATGGGGTTGGGCTGCCATGGCAACCATGGGGTTGTGTTGCCATGGAAACCGTGCGCTTGAGTTTTCCATGGTAACCATGCGTTTGTGTTGCAATGGCAACCGTGGGGTGGTGTTTCCATGGCAACCATGGGGTATTGGTGCCATGGCAACCATGGGGTTGGGTTGCCATGGCAACCATGTATTTTTTTTGCCATGGTAACCATGTGGTTGTCTTGCCATGGTAATCACGCGGTTGGGATTCCACGGTATCCATGAGGTTTGGTTGCCATGGTAACCATTTGATTGTATTGTTTTGGCAATCATGGGATAGGTTTGCCATGCTAAGCATTGGGTGGTTTTGCCATGGCAACTAGGGTTTTCTGTATCCATGGTAACCATGGGGATTTTCCATGGTAACCATAAGGTTGGGTTGCTATGGTAACAATGGGGTTGTGTTTCAATGGTAACCATGGGGTGGTGTTGCCATGGTTACCATGGGGTTTTGTTGCCATGGTAACCATGGGGTTGTGTTCACATGGCAACCATGGTGTGTTGTTGCCATGGTAACTATAGCGTTGGTTTGCCATGGCAACCGTGCGGTTGTGTTGCCATGGGAACCATGCGGTTGTGTTGCCATGGCAATCATGGGGTTGTGTTGCCATGGTAACCATGGGGTTGGGTTGCCATGGCAACCATGGGGTTGTGTTGCCATGGTAACCATGGAGTTGGGTTGCCATGGCAACCATGGGGTTGTGTTGCCATGGTAACCATTTGGTTATGTTGACTTGGTAACCATGCGTTAGTGTTGCTATGGTAACCATGCGGTTGTGTTGCCATTGCAACCATGGGGTGATGTTTCCATTAACCATGGGGTTGGGTTGCAATGGCAACCATGGGATTTTTCTGCCATGGTAACCATGGGGTTGTGTTGCTATGGTTACCATGCGGTTGTGTTGCCATGGCAACCGTGGGGTGGTGTTTTCATTAACCATGGGGTGGTGTTTTCGTGGCAAACATGGGGTTGTGTTGTCATGGCAACCATGGGGTGGTGTTGCCTTGGTAACCATGGGGTTGGGTTGCCATGGCAACCATGGTTTTTTTTTGCCATTGCAATCATTGGGTTGTCTTGCCATGGTAATCACGCGGTTGGGATTCCATGGTATCCATGGGGTTTGCTTGCTATGGTAACCATTTTGGCAATCATGGGATAGGTTTGCCATGCTAAACATTGGGTGGTGTTGCCATGACAAATATGGTTTTCTGTGTCCATGGCAACCATGGGGTTGTGTTGCCATGGTAACCATGGGGTCGTGTTGCCATGGTAACCATGGGGTCGTGTTGCCATGGTAACCATGGGGTTGTGTTGCCCTGGTAACATGGGGTTGTGTTGCCATGGCAAACACGGGGTTGTGTTGTCATGGCAACCATGGGGTGGTGTTGCCATGGTAACCATGGCGTTTTGTTGCCATAGCAACCGTGCGCTTAAGTTTTCCATGGTAACCATGCGGTTGTGTTGCAATGGCAACAATGGGGTGGCGTTTCCATTGCAACCATGGGGTTGGGTTCCATGGCAACCATGGGGTTTTGTTTCCATGGCAACCATGGGATTGTGTTCCCCTGGTAACCATTTGGTTGTGTTGTCATGGCAACTATGGGGTTGTGTTGCCATGGCAACCGTGCGGTTGTGTTGCCCTGGTAACCATTTGGTTGTGTTGCCATGGTAGCCATGTGATTGTGTTGCCATGGCAACCATCGTTTTCTGTTACCATGCGGTTGTGTTGCCATGGCAACGATGGGGTTGCGTTGTCATGGTAACCACGGGGTTGGGTTGTCATGGCAAGCATGGGGATTATTTGCCATGGTAACCATAGAATTGTGGTGCCATGGTAAGAAGGGGGTTGTGTTGCCGTGGCAAAAATGGGGTGGTGTTGCCATGGTAACTATGGGGTTGGGTTGGCATGGCAACCATGGGGTTTTATTGCCATGGCAATCATGGGGTTGTGTTTCCATAGGAACCATGGTGTTGTGTTGCTATGGTAACCATGGCATTTTGTTGCCATGTTAACCATATTGTTGTGTTGCCATGGTAACCATGGTGCTGTATTGCCATGGCAAACATGGTGTGCTGTTGCCATGGTAACTATGGGTTTTGTTTGCCATGGGAACCATGGTGTTGTGTTATCCTGGCAACCATGTGGTGGTGTTGCCATGGTAACCATGGTGTTGTGTTGCCATGGCAACCGTGGGGTTGTGTTGCCATAGTAACCATGAGGTTGTGTTGCCATGGCAATTATGTGTTGCCATGGTAACCATGGGGTTGGGTTGCCATGGAAACAGTGGGGTTGTTTTGCCTTGGTAACTATGGGGTTTTGTTGCCATGGAAACCATGGTGTTGTGTTGCCATGGCAACCATGGGGTTGTGTTGCCATGGTAACCATGGGGTGGTGTTCCCATGGTAACCATTTGGTTCTGTTGCCATGGCAACCCAGGGGTTGGGTTGCCATGGCAGCCATCGGGTGGTGTTGCCACGGCAACCATGGGGTCGCGTTGTCATGGTAACCACGGGGTTGGGTTCTCATGGCAAGCATGGGGATTATTTGCCATGGTAACCATAGAATTGTGGTGCCATGGTAAGCAGGTGGTTGTGATGCCGTGTCAATAACGGGGTGGTGTTGCCATTGTAACCAGGGGTTGGGTTGCCATGGCAACCATTTAGTTGTGTTGCCATGGTAACTATGGGGTTGTGTTGCAATGGTAACCATGCGGTTGGGATACCATGGTATCCATGGGGTTTTGTTGCCATGGTAACCATTTGGTTGTGTTGTGCTGGCAAGCATGGGGTAGGGTTGCCATGCTAACCATTGGGTTGTGTTATCATGGCAACTATGGTTTTCTGTTGCTATGGTAACAATGGGGTTTTGTTGCCATGGTAACCATTTGGTTGTGTTGTGCTGGCAAGCATGGGGTAGGGTTGCCATGCTAACCATTGGGTTGTGTTATCATGGCAACTATGGTTTTCTGTTGCTATGGTAACAATGGGGATTTGTTGCCATGGTAACCATAAGGTTGGGTTTGTATGGTAACCATGCGGTTTTGTTGCCATGGTAACAATGGTGTTAAGTTGCTATGGTAACCATGGGGTGGTCTTGCCATGGTATCCATGGGGTTTTGTTGCCATGGTAACCATGGGGTAGTGTTGCCATGGCAATCTTGGCGTTTTCTTGCAATGGAAACCATGTTGTTTAGTTGCCATGGTAACCATGGGGTTGTGTTTCCATGGAAAACATGGTGTGTTGTTGCCATGGTAACTATGGGGTTGGTTTGCTATGGCAACCATGGGGTTTTGTTGCCATGGGAACCATGGGGTTGTGTTTCCATGGAAACCATGGGGTTGGGTTGCCATGGCAACCATGGGGTTGCGTTGTCAAGGTAACCATGGGGTTGTGCTGCCATGGTAAACGTGGTGTTGTGTTGCCATGGCAACCATGGTGTTTTGTTCCATGGTAACCATGGGGTTGTGTTGCCATGGGAACCACGGGGTTATGTTGCCAAGTTAACGATGGGGTTGCGTTGCCATGGTAACCATTTGGGTGGGTGGCCATGGCAACCAGGGGGTTTGGTTTGCCATTGCAACCATCGGGTGGTGTTCCCATGGCAACCATGTTTTTCTGTTGCCATGGTAACCATCGATTAGTGTTGCTATGGTAACCATGCATTTGGGTTGCCATGGCAACCGTTGGGTTTTGTTGCCATGTCAACCCTAGGGTTTGGTTGCCATGGCAACCATCGAGTTGTGTTGTCATGGCAAGCATGGGGTTGGGTTGCCATGGCAACCATGGTTTTCTCTTGCCATGGTAACCATGGGGTTGTGTTGCCATGGCAACCATGGAGTGGTTTTTCCATGGTATCCATGGGGTTGGGTTGCCATGGCAACCATGGGGTTTTGCTGCCATGGCAACCCTGGGGTTGTGTTGCCATGGCAAACATGGTGTTGTGTTGCCATGGCAATCATGGGGTAGCCTTGCCATGGTAACCATGTGCTTGGGATGCCATGGTATCCATTGGGTTGGGTTGCCATGGAAACCATATGGTTGTGTTGACTTGGCAATCATGGGGTAGGGTTGCCATGCTAACCATAGGGTAGTGTTGCCATGGCAACTATGTTTTTCTATTGCCATGGTAACCATGGGGATGTGTTGCCATGGTAACAATGGGGTTGTTTTGCAATGGCACAAATGGAGTGGTGTTGCCATGGAAACCATGTGGTTGGGTTGCCATGGTAACCATGGCGTTGGGTTGCCATGGTAACCATGGGGTTGGGTTGCAATGGAAACCATGAGGTTGTTTTGCCATGGTAACAATGCTATTGTGTTGCCATGGTAACCATGGGGTAGTGTTGCCATGGTAACCATGGTTTTTGTTTGCCATATCAACCATGGGGTTGTCTTGACATGGTAACCATGCGGTTGGGATACCATGGTATCCATGGGGTTGTGTTGCCATGGTAACCATTTGGTTGTGTCGCCTTCGCAATCATGGGGTAGAATTGCCATGCTAACCATTGCGTTGTGTTGCCATGGCAACTATGGTTTTCTGTTGCCATGGTAACCATGGGGATTTGTTGCCATGGTAACCATAAGGTTGGGTTGCTATGGTAACCATGGTTTTCTCTTGCCATGGTAACCATGGGGTTGTGTTGCCATGGCAACCATGGAGTGGTTTTTCCATGGTATCCATGGGGTTGGGTTGCCATGGCAACCATGGGGTTTTGCTGCCATGGCAACCCTGGGGTTGTGTTGCCATGGCAAACATGGTGTTGTGTTGCCATGGCAATCATGGGGTAGCCTTGCCATGGTAACCATGTGCTTGGGATGCCATGGTATCCATTGGGTTGGGTTGCCATGGAAACCATATGGTTGTGTTGACTTGGCAATCATGGGGTAGGGTTGCCATGCTAACCATAGGGTAGTGTTGCCATGGCAACTATGTTTTTCTATTGCCATGGTAACCATGGGGATGTGTTGCCATGGTAACAATGGGGTTGTTTTGCAATGGCACAAATGGAGTGGTGTTGCCATGGAAACCATGTGGTTGGGTTGCCATGGTAACCATGGCGTTGGGTTGCCATGGTAACCATGGGGTTGGGTTGCAATGGAAACCATGAGGTTGTTTTGCCATGGTAACAATGCTATTGTGTTGCCATGGTAACCATGGGGTAGTGTTGCCATGGTAACCATGGTTTTTGTTTGCCATATCAACCATGGGGTTGTCTTGACATGGTAACCATGCGGTTGGGATACCATGGTATCCATGGGGTTGTGTTGCCATGGTAACCATTTGGTTGTGTCGCCTTCGCAATCATGGGGTAGAATTGCCATGCTAACCATTGCGTTGTGTTGCCATGGCAACTATGGTTTTCTGTTGCCATGGTAACCATGGGGATTTGTTGCCATGGTAACCATAAGGTTGGGTTGCTATGGTAACCATGCGGTTGTGTTGCCATGGCAACAATGTGGTTGTTTTTCAATGGCAACCATGGTGTTGTGTTCCCATGGCAATCATGGTGTTGTGTTTCTATTGCAATCATGAGGTTGTTTTGCCATGGTAACCACTGGGTTGTGTTGCCATGGTAACTATGCGGTTGGGTTGCCATGGTAACCATGGTGTTCTGTTGCCATGGCAACCATGGGGTTGTTTTGCCATGGTAAACATGGGGTTGTGTTGCCATGGTAAACATGGGGTTGTGTTGCCTTGGCAACCATGGGTTTTTGTTGCCATAATAACCATGGGGTTGTGTTGCCATGGCAACCGTGGCGTTGTGTTGCCATGTTAAGCATGCGATTGGGTTCCCATGGCAACCATCGTTTTCTGTTGCGATGGTTACCATGCAGTTATGTTGCCATAGCAACCATGGGGTTGCGTTGTCATGGTAACGATGGGGTTGGGTTGCCATGGTAAGCATTTGGTTGTGTACCATGACGACCATGGGGTTGGGTTGCCATGGCATACATCGGTTGGTATTGCCATGGCAACCATGGTTTTCTGTTGCCATGGTTACAATGGGCTATTTTTGCCATGGTAACCTTGGGGTTGCGTTGCCATGGCAACCATTGTGTTTTGTTGCCATGCCAACAATGGAGTTCGATTGCCATGACAACCATGGCGTTTGGTTGCCATGGCAACCGTGGGGTTGTGTTGCCATGGTAACCATGGGGATTGGTTGCCAAGGAAAACATGAGGTTTTTTTGCCATGGAAACCAAGGGGTTGTGTTGCCATGGTAACCATTTGGTTCTGTTGCCATGGAAACCAAGGGGTAGAGTTGCCGTGGTATCCATGGGCATGGGTTCCCATGGACACCATGGGGTTTTGTTGCCATTGAAACCAAGGAGTTGTTTTGCCATGGTAACCATGGGGATGGGTTGCCATGGTAACCATTTGGTTTTGTTGCCATGGCAAAAATGGGGTGGGTTGCCATGGTAACCATGGGGTTCTGTTCCCATGGCAAACATGGGGTATTGTTTCCATGGCAACCATGTGGTTTGGTTGCCATGGTAACCATGGGGCTGGGTTGCCATGGCAACCATGGGGTTGTCTTGCCATGGTATCCATGGTTTTGTGTTGCCATGGCAACCATGGCGTTGTGTTTCCATGGTAACCATGGGGATGAGTTGCAAAGGAAAACATGGGGTTTTTGATGCAAATGGCAAAGGTAAGTGTTAGGGTAAGGGTAAGGTTAATGGTAACCTTAAGTGTAAGGGTAAGGGTTAGGGTAAGGGTAAGAGTAAGGGTATGAGTAATGGCAATGGTGAGGGTTAGGGTAAGGGTAACGGTAAGGGGAAGTCTAAGTGTACAAGTCAGGGTAACAGTTATAGTAAGGGTTAGGGTTAGGGTTAGGTAAGGATAAGTGTTAAGGTAATGGTTACGGTTAATTTTAGGGTTATGGTGAGGGAAACGTAAGGGTATGTATTAGTTTAAGGGTAAGGTTAAAGTTAAGATTAAGTGTTAGGTTTATGTTAAGGGTTAGGGTTAGAGTAAGGGTTAGGATTAGGGTTAGGGTTAGGGTAAGGTTTAGGGTAAGGGTAAGTGTTGGGGTAATGTTTAGGGTTAATTTTAGTATTACGATGAGGGAAACGTAAGGGTAAGTATTAGGTTAAGGTTAAGGGTAAGGTTAAGGTTAAGAGTAAGTGTAAGGTTTAGGTCAAGAGTAAGGGTTAATGTAAGGCTCAGGGTAAGGGTTCAGGTAACGTTTAGGGTTAGGGTTAGGTTAAGGGTAAGGGTTAGGGAAAGGGTAAGTTGTATGTATAAGGATAAGTGTAAGGGATAGGGTAAGGGTAAGGGTTAGGGTGAGGGTAAGAGTAAGGTTATGGGTAATGGTAAGGTTGAGGGTTAGGGTATGGGTAAGTGTAAGGTTTAGATTTAGGCTAAGGGTAAGTGTAGCAGAAAGGGAAAGGGTTACGGTAAGTGTAAGTGTTAGGATAAGGTTAAGGTTAAAGCTTAGGTTAAGGGTAAGGGTTAGGGTAAGAGTAAGGGCAAGGGTATGTGTAAGGGTACAGGTCATTGTAAGGGTTAGAGTAAGGGTTAGGGTAAGGGTAAATGTTAGGGTAATGGTTAGGGTTAATTATAGGGTTAGGGTGAGGGAAACGTAAGGGTAAGTGTTAGGTTATAGCTAAGGTTAACGTTAAGAGTAAGTGTAAGGTTTAGTTTAAGGGTTAGGGTTAATTTAAGGGTCAGGGTAAGGGCTGGGGTAAGGTTTAGGGTTAGGGTTAGGTTAAGGGTATGGATTAGGGTAAGGGTAAGGGTAAGGGTATGGATAAGGATAAGTGTAAGTGTTAGGGTAAGGGTAATGTTAAAGGTAACAGTAAGTGTAAGGAGAAGAGTTAGGGTAAGGGTAAGGGTAAGAGTAAGGGTATTGGTAATGATAAGGGTGAGGGTTAAAGTAGGGGTAAGTGTAAGATTTAGATTTAGGCTAAGGGTAAGTGTAGCAGAAAGGGTAAGGTTTACTGTAAGGTTTAAGGTTTAGGCTTAGGTTGAGGGTAAGGGTAAGGGTAAGGGTAAGGGTAATTGTACGATGTCCTGGTTTCAGTTAGAACAGAATTAATTTTCTTCCTAGTAGCTGGTGGAATGCTGTGTTTTGGCTTAGGATGAGAAGAGTGCTGATAACACCCTGATGTTTTAATTGTTGCAGAGCAATGCTTATACCAAGCCAAGGACATCTCAGCCTTTTGCTCTGTCCTGCCAACAGGCAGGCTGGGGGTGCAGTAAGAGCTGGGAGGGGACAGACCCAGGACAGGTGACCCAAACTAGCCAAAGGGGTATTCCATAGCATCTGACGTCAGGCTAAACAATACATAGGGGTGGCTAGCTGGGGGGAGGGCGCCGGACTGCTCGGGGTTAGGCTGGGCATCGGTCAGCGGGTGGTGAGCAATTGCATTGTGCATCACTTGTTTGTACATATTATTATTACTTTCCTATTATCACCATTGTAACATTATTATTATTATTGTTATTATTATTTTGTTATTATTATTTTCCTGTCTTATTAAACTGTCTTTATCTCAACTCACGGGCTTCACTTTCCATTTCTCTCCCCCGTCCCAGAGAGGGAGGGGGGAGGGTGAGCGAACGGCTGCGTGGTATTTAGCTGCCAGCCGGGTTAAACCACGACATACGAGTAATTGCTAGGGTAAGTGTAAGCGTAAGTGTACATGTAAGTGTTGTTGTATGGCTTATGGTAAGGGTAAGGTCAAGGGTAAGGTTTATGTTAAGGGTAAGCGTAACGGTAACGGATAGAGTACGGGTAAGGGTAAGGTTAAGGGTAACGGTAAGGTTAAGGGTACAACTATATGTTAGGATATGGGTTATGGTAAGGGTAAGAATTAGGGTAAGTATAAGGGTAAGGTTAAGGGTACGGGTCAGGGTAAGGGTTAGAGTAAGGGTTAGGATTAGGGTTAGGGTAAGGTTAAGTGTTAGGGTAATGGTTAGGGTTAGTTTTAGGGTTAAAGTCAGGAAAACGTATGCGTAAGTATTAGGTTAATGTTAAGGGTAAGGTTAAGGTTAAGAATAAGTGTAAGGTTTAGGGTAAGGGTTAGGGTTAATGTAAGGGTCAGGGTAAGGGTTGGGGTAAGGTTTAGGGTAAGAGTTATGTTAAGGATAAGTGTTAGGGTAAGGTTAATGGTAACCGTAAGTGTAAAGGTAAGGGTTAGGGTAAGGGTTAGGGTAAGGGTAAGAATAAGGGTATGGGTAATGGTAAGGGGGAGGGTTAGGCTAAGGGGAAGTGTAAGGTTTAGATTAAGGCTAAGGGTAAGTGTAGCAGAAAGGGTAAGGTTTATGGTAAGGGTAAGTGTTAGGATAAGGGTAAGGTTTAGGGTTAGGTTAAGGGTAAGGGTAATGGTATAGGTAAGGGTAAGGGTAAGGGTAAAGGGAAAGGTTAACTGTACGAGTAATTGCTAGGGTAAGTGTAAGCGTAAGTGTTGTTGTATGGCTTATGGTAAGGGTAAGGTTTATGTTAAGGGTAAGCATAAGCGTAACGGATAGAGTAAGGCTAAGGGTAAGGGTAATGGTAAGGTTAAGGGTACAAGTATATGTTAGGGTATGAGTTATGGTAAGGGTAAGGGTCAGGGTAAGTGTAAGGGTAAGTGTAAGGGTACGGGTCACAGTAAGGGTTAGAGTTAGGGTTAGGGTAAGGGTAAGGTTAACGGTAACGGTAAGTGTAAGGGCAAGGGTTAGGGTAAGGGTAAGTGTAAGGATATGGGTAATGGTAAGGGTGAGGGTAAGGGTAAGTGTAAGGTTTAGATTTAGGAAAAGGGTAAGTGTAGCAGAAAGGTTAAGGGTTAGGGTAAGGGTAAGTGTTAGGATAAGGGTAAGGTTAAGGGTAAGGGTAATGGTATGGATAAGGGTTAGGGTAAGTTTAAGGGTACGGGTCAGGTGTAATAGTAAGTGTAAGGGTACGGGTCATGGTAAGGGTTAGTGTAAGGGTTTGAGTAAGGGTAAGGGTAAGGGTTAGGATAAGTGTAAGGGTGCAAGAAAGGATTAGGGCAAGAGTAAGTATAAGGGTAATAGTAAGGGTTAGGTTAAGTGTAAGGGGAAGGGGAAGGTAAGGGGAAGGGTTGGAGTAAGGTGTAGGGTAAGGGTAAGTTTATGGTTAAAGGAAAGAGTGAGGGTAAGGAAAAAGTAAAGGTAAGGATTTGGGCAATGGTAAGGGTGAGAAGGGTTAGGGTAAGGGTTACGGTAAGGGTTAGGTAACGCAGTGTACAACCTGGGATGTCACACGCAGAGCTGCCTCTGGCAAGGTGAGTGAGGAACAGATGTAGCAGTTGTTGTGCTGTAGGTCTCACTGTTCCTCTAAGCATCCCCTCTTTGTCTTTTAGAGGTGTTGTAGCTGTTTGAAGAGGGTAGATTGAAGCATCTGCCTCGGGGGCTGGTAAGCGGCAGAGGTAAGGGAGCAGATGAGAGTAACTTACCTAGTTGTGCTGTGTCTTTGGATGCTGCATTGGCCTATGCGTTTCTTTTTCTTTCACAGGTGTCTCGCACAGGCTCAAAGGAGCAAACTGCACTCTGAAGAGCTGTGTAAGAAGAGGGGCTGGTCATGAGCTGGGTTGGAGCAGAACGACCAAGTAGCAAAAGGTGACTATGAAAGGTGTCCGTCTTGCTTTGCAGGTGCCGTGGCAGGCTCTCCACAGAAGTGACTAAGGATATGAGATAAGGCCAGAGAGCGACAAGGAGCGGCACGTGCAGGGATGGTTTTGAAGCGCTGCGGTGGCTTACTCTTCTGTTCATCAGGTGCCACAGGCAAGGTGGGTTGTAACATCAGTCGTTATGATTAAGGAGGTATTGGGGAGGTATTGGGGAGGCAAGGACAATCCCCAGACATGGACTGTATATCTCGAAACAAGACACTGGAACTCATGATAAGGAAGCGGC
This sequence comes from Aythya marila, assembly GCF_965140915.1. Lineage (NCBI taxonomy): Eukaryota > Metazoa > Chordata > Aves > Anseriformes > Anatidae > Aythya > Aythya marila. The sequence continues at coordinate 586,907 of NC_139049.1, forward strand.
AGACGGACAGAGAAACGAATGTAAGGACTATAAATCTCGAAACTGGACATTGGAATTCATTATAAAGATACAACAAACGGGAGAATTAGCAACAACCAGCTCTTGCAATTAAGAAACATGCCAATTCAGCAGATTCCTGACCAAAGATGAAAAGTACACTGTGAGGAAGACTCGGGGTCTTCCTCCCAAAGACCCCAGCCCACGTCCCAAAGACCCCTGCCCACAATTCTTGGAAGGCTCTACGCAGGCGCAAGGTGCCAAAAGGCTAATTAGCATGAGAAGCGAGGGAAGGCGGGGATAGGTAATGCATATGTATAGGTGCTTGTAGAATATTGATAGATTGATTGTATAAATTCAAGACTGCTTTCTGCTTTGGGTATGCACGATAGGTGGAGAGATCCCCCGTGCATCCAGCGCTGCAATAAAGAATATACCACTTAAAGGAATTTCGGCTTCGATCTTTGAATCGGTTATATTTGCATGAAAGCAGTTCACTTGAATGCCACAGTGCATCTGAGTAGGGTGTTCTAGCAGAAAAAGTTTATCTGGCACAGCGGTGCCTGATGGCAGTGTGTTTCCTCAGGTGAAGAGGTGCCTGAAGCCCCATCCTATCTAGCCTGCACACAATTATCTGAGAATGAAAGCTGCTTTCCAGTAATTCAGAAAGCCAAGTTACGTCTCAGCCTTGAGCATCTCGGGCTTTTGGGCCTGTCTGTAACATTTGGCACCAGCACTAATACTTTTTTTGGCATATGATTAGCGTTTGGGGCCTGTGTCTGGGATTTGGGCCCTGTCTCAAACCAGTGGGGCTTTGTCCTGGGTTTTGGAGCCTGCCTCTAGAGTTCAGGGCCTGTGATTAGGCTTTTGGGGTCTGTGTCTGGGGGCTGGTATCTGGGGGCAAGGGGGGAGCTGCTTGTAGACCCTTGGGGCCAGCATTGAGGTGGTTGGGAGCTGACTGTACACCTTTGGGGCCTGCTTCTGGGGGGGGGGGTTGAGACCTGCATCTGGGGGAGGGGTGGGAGCTCTTTGTATTCCTTTGGAGCCTGTGTCGGGGTGGCGGAGGGGGGGTGGGGGGGAGGGGGAAGGGGAGGGTTGGATGGGAGCTGCTTGTACACTGTTGGAGCCTGGGTTGAGGGAGGAGGTTTGGAGCTTGATTAAGGAGGTATTGGGGAGGTATTGGGGAGGCAAGGACAATCCCCAGACATGGACTGTATATCTCGAAACAAGACACTGAAACTCATGATAAGGAAGCGGCAGACGGACAGAGAAACAAACGTAAGGACTATAAATCTCAAAACTGGACATTGGAATTCATTATAAAGATACAACAAACGGGAGAATTAGCAACAACCAGCTCTTGCAATTAAGAAACCTGCCAATTCAGCAGATTCCTGACCAAAGGTGAAAAGTACACTGTGAGGAAGACTCGGGGTCTTCCTCCCAAAGACCCCTGCCCACGTCCCAAAGACCCCTGCCCACAATTCTTGGAAGGCTCTACGCAGGCGCAAGGTGCCAAAAGGCTAATTAGCATGAGAAGCGAGGGAAGGCGGGGATAGGTAATGAATATGTATAGGTGCTTGTAGAATATTGATAGATTGATTGTATAAATTCAAGACTGCTTTCCGCTTTGGGTATGCACGATAGGTGGAGAGATCCCCCGTGCATCCAGCGCTGCAATAAAGAATATACCACTTAAAGGAATTTCGGCTTCGATCTTTGAATCAATCTGGCACCCCAGATGGGACGACCTCTCTGCCGGACCGCAGGACCCGCTGGGGACAGGACTCCCTAGGGTACCCCCGGGATTTCCCGGAGGGACTCCTCGACTCACCGGATCACTGCGGAGGCAGACAAGGACCCCATCATTGTAAGTGAGTATATTCTTTATTCTGGTTTGGTTTTCTGGTAGACCGGTCATCTGGGACTGTCCAGTAAGTCGGAAGGTGACTTCTGCAGGACAGTATTTGGTATATACTTTGTGGTTAGTGCCACAAGTATATCTGGGGACCTTGGGGTCCATCTGTATCTGGAACTGTCTGTAAGTCAGAAGGTGATCTTCTGCGAGGCAGTGTTTGGTATATACTTTGTGGTAAGCACCATAAGTATATTTGGGGACCTTAAGGAAAGAGCTCGCTTTAAGGTCCATCTGGAATTGTGTTGTCTATTTCGGTTTTCTGACTCATGGAGTATGGTATTTAACTTTGGTTATTGTTACTGTGATTTTGGCTATTTTTCTGGTGGTAATAGTAGGTTCGTGGCATTGTTATAAGAAAGATATCGTTACGGTGTTACACAGTTCGGTTTTCTGACTTATCGCATGTGGAATTTGACTCTGACTATTCTTATTGTGATTTTGGCAATATTGCTGGTAATAGTAGTTTTGTGACATCGCTACTGAAAGATATTGCGTGCCCGTATTTTTGTGAGTGATACGTTTTGTGATACGCTTTTGCAAGTAACATGTGTATTCTGAAAGTGTAAACTGGAAAATGGGGGGGCAAACAAGCAGTGAAATTTTAAAGAAAAGTGTGTTAGGATGTGTTTTAAGTCACTGGAAGGATATTGGAGGATCTGCCGGTGGAAGTGTGAACAGGAAAACATTGATAAAATATCGTAATCAGTGGTGGCCGCTTTATAAGCTGGAATGTGGAGAAAAGTGGCCCCTAAATGGAACTTTAAACTATAATATTTTGCTACAGTTAATGTTGTTTTTTTGAGAAGCAGAACAGGATGAAATGTTGTATACTGATGTTTCAGCATCTTGGTGGGAAAAGGTACGGAATTAAGTTGGCCCCTGACTGAGCCTTTGATGATGGCATTAGAGAAGTACAGGCTGGAGAAAGATAAAGGAAGTGTTAAAAGGGTTGTTGAAAGTGTTAAAGGTGTTTGAAGTTGAATGAGCAGGGAAAGAGGATGTAGGAATGTTAATAGTTCTGCCTCTGCCCGAGGCAGAGATCTTAAAATCAGGGGTGTTAGCCCTTTAGGGCAAAGGGACCATGATGGGTCCGAGAGAGTTGTCACAGAAACAGAAAACCAGTTAACTCTTAAAACAACCTGAGTTCATGTGCGAGCTCAGATTGCCGATGGGACCGCTCAGGGAACTGTGGACAATTGCATTCCCCTGACCGACCCCCACTAAGACCCAAATCATCCTGAAAATTATGAACGGTTAAGTAAATACTAAAACCTGGATGAATTGGGAATTGAGAATATGCTTCCAACAAGGTCTAAAAGAAAGCCCTATGGAATTTTTGGACCAACTCTGAAATGTAATGAAAATAAATAAATAAATAAATAAATAAATAAAACAAAACGGTTTGGACCTGGCTTTGGAGGACAAATTGACTAGCCTTTTCCTAGGGTAATCGACCCCTGATTTCAACAGGAATAATGGGGACTTGGTGAATCTACCCTAGCGGATCCTCCACTGGTTATAATGAAGCTAGGGGAGGAATGGAAGTGAAATTTCTTATTGATATGGGGCAACATATTCAGTTCTAAATCAAGCATTAATGCCTTCACAGAATTATTATGTTAGGGTAAAAGGCGTGTCGTGGTTTAACCCGGCCAGCAGCTAAACACCACACAGCCGTTTGCTCATCCTCCCCCTCCCTCTCTGGGACGGGGGAGAGAAATAGAAAGTGAAGCCTGTGAGTTGAGATAAAGACAGTTTAATAAGACAAAATAATAATAATAATAATAATAATAATATGATGATGATGATGATGATAATAGTACTACTAATAATAATGTGTACAAACAAGTGATGCACAATGCAATTGCTCACCACCCGCTGACCGATGCCCAGCCTAACCCCGAGCAGTCCGCCCCCCCCCCCCCCCGGCTAGCCACCCCTATATATTGTTTAGCATGACGTCAGATGGTATGGAATACCCCTTTGGCTAGTTTGGGTCACCTGTCCTGGGTCTGTCCCCTCCCAGCTCTTACTGCACCCCCAGCCTGCCTGTTGGCAGGACAGGGCAAAAGGCTGAGATGTCCTTGGCTTGGTATAAGCACTGCTCTGCAACAATTAAAACATCGGGGTGTTATCAGCACTCTTCTCATCCTAAGCCAAAACACAGCATTGTACCAGCTACTAGGAAGAAAATTAACTCTGTTCTAACTGAAACCAGGACAAGGTGTAACTGAAAAGGCTTATTTTTGTGAACCTTTGAAGTACAAGTTAGGGAAACAATGGGGCATACACAGATTTTTATATATGCCTAACTCCTCATGGGCACTCTTAGGTAGAGATTTATTAGAGCAAGTAGGAGCAGAAATTGTCTTTGAAAAAGGGAAAATGGAATTAAGAATAGGAGAAGAACAACTAACAAATGTGTTAAGCTTGGCACTAATACAAACTGACCCTAAAAGTGAAATACCTTTAGAGATCACAGATCAAGTATGTCCAGGAGTTTGGGCTACTGAAACCCCTGAAAGAGCTAAAAATGTGACCTTAATAATTATTAAATTAAAGCCAGGACAGAAACCCGTTAAGGTTAAGTAATATCCTTTGAGGATAGAAGATAGGAAAGGAATTAAAGAGATAATTGATAAATTTTTACAGTATGGATTATTGATTGAACGTGAATCAGAATACAATACACCCATATTGCCAATTAAAAAGGCAGATGAAAAAGCTATAGGCTAGTTCAGGATTTGAGAGCCATAAATAAAATCACTGAGGATATACATCCAGTAGTGGCAAACCCTTATACTTTGCTGACTAAATTAAAGAATAGTCAAGTCTGGTTTACCGTACTGGATTTAAAAGACGCCTTCTTCTGCCTAGGCTTAGCCACAGAAAGCCAAAACCTATTCGCCTTTGAATGGGAAAATCCCGATTCAGGCAGAAAGACGCAGCTTACGTGGACATTACTACCTCAAGGATTCAAGAATAGCCCCACTATTTTTGGAAACCAATTAGCAAGGGAACTCGAAACATGGATGCCTCCGGACACTGAAGGTGCTTTGTTACAATATGTAGATGATCTCTTAATAGCTACCGAGACTAAAGGGAGTTGTATTCAATGGACTATAAGTCGTCTTAATTTTCTGGGTTTAAATGGATATCAAGTCTCTTGACAGAAAGTCCAGCTGGCTCAACAAAGTGTGACCTATCTGGGATTTGAAATTTCGGAAGGACAACGAGAACTAGGAACTGAACATAAGGAAGTCATTTGCCAGACTCCAGAACCTCAAATGGTAAAGGAGCTACAAACCTTTTTAGGAATGACAGGTTGGTGTCGCCTTTGGATTTATAATTATGGACTATTGGTAAAGCCTCTATGTGAATTGATAAAAGATTAACCAGTCAAAGTTAGTCTGGACTGGAGAAGCACAAAAAGTCTTTAAACAACTTAAACAAGAATTGATGATTTTGAAATATCAAGCAATATTGGTAGAACAGGACAACGTGGAAATTGTGATAACTAATATTGTGAATCTAGCCTCTTTTCTTAGTGATGCTCCAGCACAACCTGTGATTCACGATTGTTTAGAAACTATAGAGACTGTGTATTCCAGCCGACCAGACCTTAAGGAGGAGCCCATGGAAGATGCGGAAGAAACTTGGTTCACGGATGGGAGCAGTTTTGTTATGCAAAGACAACGTAAAGCTGGATATGCTATAACAACTACTCAGCAGGTAATTGAGTCTAAGCCTTTACCCCCTGGAACATCAGCTCAAAAGGCGGAGATAGTCGCACTCACGAGAGCATTGGAACTGGCAGCTGGAAAAAGGGTAAATATTTGGACAGATTCTAAATATGCATTCGGCGTGGTACATGCTCATGGAGCGATTTGGAAGGAACGTGGATTACTGACTGCTCAGGGAAAACAGATAAAACATGCTGAAGAAATTTTAAAATTGTTAGAGGCTGTAAAACAACCAGAAAAGGTAACTATCATGCATTGTCAGGGACACCAAAAGGGGAACACCGATTTTGAAATTGGAAATCGATTGGCAGAGGCTAAGCAGGCAGCTGAAATAACTGAGGTGAAGGCATTGTCTTTGATACCAGACGGTAAAATCCAAACTATATCCAAATTATACAAAAGAAGACTTAAAATTAATTGAAGATTTGAAAGGTAAAATGAAACCAGATGGATGAGTATATTTAAAAGATAACCACATAGTAATACCCTCTAGTTTGACATGGCCCATAGTTCTTACAGAACACAATAAAACGTATTGGGGAGCTGGCACACTGCATAAGAGCCTGAGTCAGACATTAGTGGGACGATATGATAAAACAAGTAACTCAACAATGTAGCATTTGTTTATACAATAACCCCAATACCAAGAATAGAATAAAGTTTGGAATAATCGGTAAAGGAAATTATTCGGGGCAACAGTGGCAAATTGATTTTTCAGAACTCCCTAGAAAAGGGGGATATCATTATTACTGGTTCTGACTGACACGTTTTCAGGAAGGCCTGAAGCCTTTCCCTGTCGAACAAACAAAGCAAGAGAAGTGGTTAAAGTCTTGTTAAATGAAATAATACCATGCTTTGGGATTCTAGTAGCAATGTCTTCTGATAGAGTTTCACATTTTTGTGCACAAGTGGTAGAACAGATAAGTAAGATTCTAAAGATAGATTGGCAACTGCATACCCCTTATAGACCACAGTCAAGTGGACAGGTAGAAAAAATGAACCATTTAATTAAACAATAAATAGCTAAAATTGGATAAGAAGCTAATTTGTAAACCTAGAATAAAAGGAAATTTGAGTCCCTTCAAAATCTTATATGGAAGGCCATAGCAATTTCTATTTAGTGGAGAGGACCTAACGCAGTTAGGATCAGAATATTTATATGCTTATATAACTGAACTTCAGAAACAATTAAATAAAGTACATAAATTTGTTTTAGGGACCAAGGCTAGAGGGTTGGATCAACCAATCCACCCCTTTAAGCTCGGGAATTATATATATATAAAGACTTTTTCAGGACAACCCCTACAGGAAAAATGGAAGGAAAGTGGATGGGACCATACCAAGTATTTCTGACAACACACACCGCCATTAAGATTAAGAAGCAGCAGCTTGGATCCACAATTCAAGGGTGAAGAAGGTCCCGGCGAGGATATAGACCACCACTCCAATTGGACCAACAAAATTACGGTTTTCCAGATCCTAATGATTGCAGGGGTGCGGTTCTCGGATTCGGGGTGGGCAACTTGGGATGAGAACTTACACCTGACCTTAATACAAACAGTTTCTCAAGTAACTAATAAGACGAACTGTTGGGTATGCACCCATCTGCCACAGCATGGGAATAAGGGTATATCGTTAATCGGGATTCCCTTGCCTGCAAACTTATCTTGGACTAATTTGTGGGAAAACACATCTTGGGGTCGAAAATATGAAGAAGTTTTGGAACTAGAAGTGAGTAGCTTCATGCCGTTAGAATCCTATTATGTATGTGTACAAAGGTGTAACCCGCCTAAGGGTATAGGAAAACAGCATTGTATAAATACAGATACTACTTATGTGGGAAATCAGACATCTTGTAATTGAACAATTGATATTAGTACGACTAGCGGCTGGGCAAATTCAACCAGCTGGACGGTTCCAGAAGGAAAAGGGTGGTATTGGCTATGCAATGATACAGCCCGTAAGGTCTTGCCTGAGAATTGGAAGGGAACTTGCACTCTTGGAGCGGTAGTCCCCAGTATGACAGTACATGATGTAGTGCCTCGAGGTTACTTGAGAAATCATATGCGGAGAATCAGACAAAAAAATTAACAATCCATTGATAGAGAGACACACCGCTTTTCATAGTTTTGTTTGATGGTTTATCCCATGGTTAGGAGTGAGTGAATTGGAAAAGGCAATAGTTAATATTTCTGCAATTATAGAGAAGTTAGAAAACAAAATTCTGGATGCTATAAAGGCTCAACAAGAAGAGATATCTAGTTTATCACAGGTAGTATTACAAAATCGGATGACCCTAGACTTGTTACTGGCCACTCAAGGGGGAGTCTGTACAGTAATAAACACAAGTTGTTGAATGTATGTAGATCAGAGTGGAAGGATCTCTACCGACCTGGAAGAAATATGGAAGCAGACCAGGATCCTACATGAGATCAGTAAAGATGATCTTTCATGGAGTTTTAGTGAACTATGGAATAAGTTAACCTCCTGGTTGCCCAATTTCCAATGGTTGAAACAAGTATTCATTGCTCTAATCGTATTAGTAGTGTTAGGAATATTTGTGTGCATGTTGTTTAGATGCCTGCTTTGTTGTGTTACTGTAAATAATGAAAGTATCTGATGCAAAAGAATTTGCATGGGAAAAGAAAAGGGGGGATTGATTAAGGAGGTATTGGGGAGGTATTGGGGAGGCAAGGACAATCCCCAGACATGGACTGTATATCTCGAAACAAGACACTGAAACTCATGATAAGGAAGCGGCAGACGGACAGAGAAACAAACGTAAGGACTATAAATCTCAAAACTGGACATTGGAATTCATTATAAAGATACAACAAACGGGAGAATTAGCAACAACCAGCTCTTGCAATTAAGAAACATGCCAATTCAGCAGATTCCTGACCAAAGGTGAAAAGTACACTGTGAGGAAGACTCGGGGTCTTCCTCCCAAAGACCCCTGCCCACGTCCCAAAGACCCCTGCCCACAATTCTTGGAAGGCTCTACGCAGGCGCAAGGTGCCAAAAGGCTAATTAGCATGAGAAGCGAGGGAAGGCGGGGATAGGTAATGAATATGTATAGGTGCTTGTAGAATATTGATAGATTGATTGTATAAATTCAAGACTGCTTTCCGCTTTGGGTATGCACGATAGGTGGAGAGATCCCCCGTGCATCCAGCGCTGCAATAAAGAATATACCACTTAAAGGAATTTCGGCTTCGATCTTTGAATCAAGCTGCTTCTACACCTTTGGGCCTGGCATCGAGGGTAGGGGGTTGGGTGCTGGTTGTAGGGGCCTGTGTTTTGGGGGGAGGGCTTGGGGCCTGCGTCTGGGGGAAGGGTGGGAGCTGCTTGTACACCTTTGGGGCCTGCATCTGTGGGGGGTCAGGGTCTGTGTCTAGGGGGCTGGGAACTGCTTGTACAATGTAGGAATCTGTTTCTGCAGGGTGGCTGGGAGCTGTTTGTACAACTTTGGGGCCAGCATCTGGGGGTGGCTGGGAGCTGCCTGTACACTGTAGGGGCCTGTGTTTGGGGGGGCTTGGGGGCCTCCCTCGGGGGGGGGGGGGAGGGTTGGGAGCTGCTTGTATAGGGTAGGGGGCCTGCCTGGCAGGGGTTGGGAGCTGCTTGTAGAATTTGGGGCCCTGTGTCTGGGGGGCGGGGTTGGGGCCTGTGTCTCAGGGGTGTTGGGAACTGGTTGTACACCTTTAGGTCCTGTCTCTGGGGGGGAGCTACTTGTACACTTTTGGGGTCTGTATTTGAGGGGGGTTGGGAGCTGCTTGTGCACTTTTGGACCTATGTTTAGGGGGGCTGGGAGCTGCTCATGCATTCTAGGTGCCTCCCTTTTGAGAAGGGTTAGGGCCTGCATCTGTGGGTGGTTGGGAGCTGCTTGTACACTATAGGGGCCATGGTCTTGGAGGGGGGTCTGGGCTGTTTATACACCTTTGTGGCCTGTGTTTGGGGAGGGGGTGGGCCTGTGCCTACGGGAGTTGGGAGGTGTTTGTTCACTCTAGGAGCCTCCATTTGGGGGTCTTTGGGGCCTCCCTTTGAGGGGGAGGGAGTTGGGAGTTGGTTGTACACCTCCTCATCCCATGTCTTGGGGGGGGGGGGTGGGGGGGGGGACCAGTCTCTGAAGGGGCGGGTTGTGAGCTGCTTGTACACCTGAGTCGGGGGGAGGGTAGGGGGGGTGGCGGGGGGCGGGCCCGGGTCTTGGGCCAGTGTCTGGGTGGAGTCCAGTTCTTGGGAGGGGGTGGTTGGGTAGGAGCTGCTTGTGGGCAGTTGGGGTCTGCATCTGGGTGTGGTTGGTGCCTGCTTCTGTTGGCAGTTTGGGGCCTGCTTGTAGACTTGTGCAGCCTGGGTTTGGGGGCTTTTCTGTAATGTTTGGGGTCTGCATTTTTGCTTTGGGATGCATCTTGAGCTTTTGAGGCCTAGCAGTAGCATTTGGGGCCTGCATCTGGGGCTTTTCTGTAGCATTTTGGTTGCGTATTTGTGATTTGGGGCCTGTATCCAGGGTTTTGCGTTTTTTGTAGTTTCCATCTTTGTGTGTGTGTGTTTCGTTGTTGGTTGTGTGGGATTAGGGGCAGTTTGGGGTTTGGATTAAGGTCAGTGTCATTAGCGTTAGGGGGTTGATAATAAGGGTTAGGGTTGTGGTTAGAGTTGTTAGGTTTAAGGGGAATAAGGATTTCAGGGTAAGGGGATCAAGGTTGTGGGAATAAAAATGTTGTTTTTGCACAAACAACAGGATGTTTTTACATCCTGTAGAGGGAAGGAAGGTGGTATTGAGATATGCTTGCAGTGATAAGACAGCTTAACAGTGTGAAATGAGTTCATCTGATTCGTGTCAATATGGAACAATGCTAGGGCCGCATGATATGATGAAATGTGACCTTCTGTCTTACATACCCTTGTATAACCACAAGTCTGAGAAAACCAGAGTGGTTAATATATATAGTTCTTGTATCTTGCAAAGGAATGGTCCAGCAATTCGGGTCAATAGGGGATAAGAGAACAAAGGGGTTTCAGAATAACTGCTAACTATTACAACTGTTGATGGGACACTATGCAAGTGTCTGCCATCCAGCCAAGATGGCCAAAGGAGAAGGACAAGAGAAAAGCCTGGGACGAAGACTACGAGCCTTCAGTATGAGCGGCCCCCAGAGGGACCACCGGAGACTGATAACGCCTGCACCAGTGGGAGGGTTTGGATTCTGGGAACTAATTAGAATAACCCTGCCTTTTGTAGAAGTAGTAATGAATGTGTATTAGCCTAGCAGCATAAAAACCAGCCACCTGATGTAACTTGTGTGCGTCTTGGTGGAGCAGAGACTCCTGGTGCACCCAGTGCTGCTTGCTTACCTCTATTCATTTAATAAATTGTAAATTTCAATTGCAATCCTATTTGGGACCCAGTCATTTATTACAAGTGGGGGCTCGTCCGGGAGGGCTTTGGTTCCTGATTTCTGGTTTGATCTAGGAGAGGCACCCCCACCATTTGGTGGCTGCTCTTTGAGTCAGGTCGGAACTAATGGCATCTTGAACCTGAATAAAGGTAAGCAAAGTTTCTGATTCTTTTTTTCAGCTCCCTTGCCAGCTGCAGCACTATATTTTGCCCGTAATTGTGTGTGTGAAGATCCGAACGAAGACGATGGAGTTGTAAGCATTTAAAGCGTATACCGTTCGGTTGGGTGGGGTTCGGTTGCCTGTGTGTGTAAGAGTGTGACTGAGATGGAACTTAGTTCCGAAGCGATTGTGGAGGTCTTCTAACCCCGGTTCCAATCTCCCGCGAGGGACTTGGCCAGTGAAGGACTGAAGCGATTCCTATAGGATTTGTGGGTGTGTGATAGGTCCTAAACCCCCTGCAAGACACTCTTACTAAGGTAACCAAGGGCTGTGGGAATTGCCATAGTAAAATTCCTAGATGGGTCAGACAAAATCGAAGACCAGAGACCAGAAGAAAGGGAGCAAATTACCAGTCATACCACCAGAAAGTCCATTAGGAATAACAGTTAAAAATTGGAACGATAGGGACCCCAGAAAAGGAAAAAGTAAATTAAAAATGGTCCAGTATTGTGTGATAGAATGGCCAAAGGAGCCTTTAAGACTACATGTCTTTTGGCCTGTTTTTGGATCCTTCGAAGACTGGATTTGCCAGGCCTTAAATATCCATGTTAATTCAAAGGAACCTTTTAGCCAGGAAGAAAGTGATTATGCAGGATTATGGATCAGGAGGACTTCATGTCCTTTTCCAGCCTCAATATTTACACTAAAAGCAGGTAAGAAATTTGAAGAACAAGAAGAACATGACAAAGAAAAAGAAGATAAACGTGAGCCGTTGGATAAGCTACCACCTCCATGTCCTAACAATCCACCCCCGGCGGCTCCCCCTCCGGTGGCTGTGGTATCGCCACCAGTACCACCGTTGCCCCAGCTTCCACCACCAACAGCACCAGAATTAGACCGACCTCCGGCTGCATGCACGAGGACTGCCGTATCTGAGAGAGCTTCTCTATATCCCTTAAGGGAGGTAACTGGTGTATAACTGGTGCGCGTCTTGGTGGAGCAGAGACTCCCGGCGTACCCAGCACTGTTTGCTTACCTCTATTCATTCAGTGAATTGTAAACTTTGATTGTAATCCTATTTGGGACTTTTATTTATTATAACAGACAACCTTGTAAAACGCAGACAACCAGAATCCTTACAGCAATTAGGTGGAAATCACGGCGTAAGAAACATTACCACCTCAAAGAGTAAAAACCTCAAAAGAAATGTGAATTGTAACAGGCCAGCAGCTGTGTATTTTCTGTGAAGCACCAGCTAGATTATGACCCTTAAATAGCACAGTTAATGGGGAAACAGGGGAGGGTCCCGGTCCTCGGCAGAAAAAAAAAGTGTATAAACTGTGTACGGAATTAGTAGGCACCCTCCTGCTTGTGGGACACCCGCCATTGTAATCTCGAATAATAATGCTACTGTACTGAGATCCTCGACTCAGCCTATGCTATTTGCTACAGATTGATTCAGGGTTTTAAGGTTTCAGGGATTGGGCACTAGGGTTGGGTTTCAGGGTAAGGGGTTTCAGGGTTTATGTTTAGGATTTTAAGGTTTTTAGGGTTGGAGTTTTAACGGTTAGGATTTTAAGGATTTGGGGGTTAGGGTTTTAAAGGTTTCAGGGTTAGCGTGTTAGGGTATTAGAGTTTTTTGGGTTGTAGTGTTGATATGTTTTTTAGGGTTAGAGTCTTAAGGTTTTATTTCTGGGGTCAGTTATTTACGGTTAGGGTTTTAAGATCTTTTTTTTTTTTTTTTTAGGTTAGGTTCTCCAGGGCCAGGGTTTTGAGTATCCTAATTTTGGGGGTTTGGATTTTGAGCATCTTAATTTTTGGGGTTAGGCTTTTGTGTGCCCTAATTTTTTGGGATAGGCTTTTAAGCATCCTAAGTAGTTGGGTTAGGGTTTTGAACATTTTAATGGTTTGGGTATTGAGCATCCTAAGTTTTCAGGATAGGGTTTTGAGCATCTCAATGTTTCCAGGATAGGTCTTTGAGCGTCCTAAGTTTTCGGGATAGGTCTTTGAGCGTCCTAATGTTTTTGGGTTAGGGCTTTGAGCGTCCTAATATTTTTGGGTTAGGGCTTTGAGCGTCCTAATATTTTCGGGATAGGGTTTGGAGTGTCCTAGTGTTTTCGGGATAGGGTTTGGAGTGTCCTAGTGTTTTCGGGATAGGGTTTTGAGCGTCCAAAGTTTTTGGGTTTGGGTTTTGAGCGTCCAAAGTGTTATAAGTTGCCCCCTTAATTAATTTTCATAGAGCATTGTATTAATCATAGAAAGGAATTTATTGAGTGAGCAAACATCAAGCAAAACAGCATTGGGCAGCCGGGGAGTCTAAGCTCTGCCAACGGCACGCACCTCACCCCCGCCAGGGTCCCTTTTTATATCTTGGTAATTCCGGGATTACGCAGCACATCCTGGTATATTCTGCAACTGCACGCACTGTTGCGCGCAAAATAATTTTTAAGAATTTAAATCTCTTTAAAAAGAAAATTAAGCAAAAGAATTTTCATAGTGTCTAGGCAAGCATTATGCAGCTCCTTACTTCAGCAGGGAGCTTTCGCAACTCCCGCTCCTCAAACAGAAGTCCTTGTTTTTATAATACAAAAGACAATGAACAAACATTTATGGTGTATTACACTAAGTTTTTGGGTTAAGGTTTTGTGCATCTTAATGCTTTGGGGTTAGGGTTTGGAGCATCCTAAGATTTTGGGTTAGGGGTTTTAGGCATAGGTCTTCAGGGGTTTAGTGTGGTAAATAGTTTGGGTTAGGCCTGTAGGGGTTTCGAGTTTTTTTTTGATGTTAGGGCTTGAGGCTTTTTTTGTAAGGGCGGTGAGGGTTCCAGTGAGTGCTGGTAAATGCAGTTCTCGAGCACTCGGCCTGTGATTGGCCATGCTGGCTGTCCGGGGAATGCTGGTAGGTGTAGTTTTCCGGCACTGGGAGGCCATGTTGAATGCCCAGAGCATACCGGGAGATGTAGTTCTCGGGAACTAGGGTTAGGGTTAGGGGCTAGGGCTGGGGCTAGAGTTAGGGTTTCGGGTGAGGGTTGGGGGTTATTGTTAGGCTTAGAGGGTTAGGGGTAGGCTTAGAGGGTTAGGGGTAGGTTTAGAGGGTTAGGGTAAGGGTTAGGGGTTAGGGGTTGGGGGTTGGGGTTGTGGTTAGGGTTAGGATAAGGCTTAGGGTGAGAGTATTAGGGTTAGGGTTAGGATTCGGGTTCAGATTAGGGTAAGGGTAAGTATTAGGGTGAGGATAAGGTTTAGGGAAAGGGAAAGGGTTAGGTTTAGGGTAAGGGTTGGGGTAAGGGTTAGGGTAAGGGTAAGAGTTAGGGTAAAGGATAGAGTAATGGTAAGGGTAAGGGTAGGGTAAGGATTAGGGTAAGGGTAAAGGTTAGGGTTAGGGTAAGAATAAGGGTAAGCTAATGGTTAGGATAAGGGTAAGGGTTAGGGTAAAGGTTTTCATTTGTTAAAGCTGAAACGCAGTATGCAATCTGGGACGTCACAGCCAGAGCTGCCTATGGCAAGGTGAGAGAGGAAAAGATGGAGCAGATGTTCTACTCCTAGTTTTTTCTTTATACGTAAATAAAAGTTTGAGCTAATTCCAGTTGGAAGAGTTCCAATTACTTGCTTGGTCATAATGCCTTTTAATATTGAAAGCTGCAGCAAAAGCATGGGGATTTTTGCTTCTAGAAACACCCTAGTTCTCTTGTCTGCACTATGCATGCTGTTGAGCTAAAACTGATTAAAAAATAAAAAGAAAAATCACACACACACACAAAAAAAAAAAAAAAAAAAAAACACACCACAGCTGCTGCTGCTCTCTTCCTACTTCCTTGTGCTTTGCCCCTACCCTTCCCAGGTGATTGGGTTTGGGTGCTAGGCAGGGCCAAATGGTATATGAGTCCCAGGCATCCCCTCAGAGAGCTCATTCTGCTTGGGCTGCTCTTTGGGGTGTTTGTTTTTCCTTCGGTCAGTTGCAGGCTTCTTCAGGTGGATGAGAGTTTATGGACTGATGCGTTTGCAAGTAGCGAGGGGTACGCACATCTTTTTGAGGTAACAGCTAGTAGGATCTGTTAGAATAAACTGATGTAGTACTTGGTGCCTTTATTGCATGCAGTTCTTTATCAGGTGAGTAACTGTTGTGAGTAACTGAAGTCAATGTTACTTGGTGTGTTTGCTATGCAGTGCCTGTGCGGACTATTGCACGAGACACAGCTTTCTGACATCTGGCCCAGCAACTACTAAATAAGGGGAGGGGAGAAGCTGAAGAACGACCAAAGGACAAAGCCTGGGAGGAAGACTACGAGCCTTCAGTACGAGCGGCCCCCAGAGGGACCACTGGAGACTGATAACGCATGCACCAGTGGGAGGGTTCGGATTCTGGGAACTAATTAGAATAACCCTGCCTTTTGTAGAAGTAGTAATGAATATGTATTAGTCTAGCAGCATAAAAACTAGCCTCCTGATGTAAATGGTGTGCGTCTTGGTGGAGCAGAGACTCCTGGCGCACCCAGCGCTGTTTGCTTACCTCTATTCCTTTAATAAATCGTAAACATTAATTGCAACCCTATTTGGGACTCGGTCATTTATTACAACTGGGACCTCCCGATGGGTGGAAGCTGTCGGGATAGCTCGGGATGCTGAGGCGTGGTGCTGCAAGGAGGTTGGTGGTCGGTGGTGCCCTGGGGCAGGCCGAATTGGGAGGGGGCGAGGCGGCGGGTGGTCGGTGGCTTCTGTGGAAAAGGCCACAGAATGTATGGGGGGCTGTGCATTCAGAGGAACCTTGACAGGCTGCAGATAGGGGCAGGCAGGAACCTTTTGAAGTTCAGGAGAGGGAAATGCCAAGCCCTACCCCTAGGGAGAAACACCTCTGTTCACCAGCACTGGATATCTCGATACTAAATAAGCATTTCTTCATGGAAGGGGTGGTTTGCTATTAGAACAGGCTGCCCGGGGAAGTGGTAAGAGACCCGATCCTTAAAAGTATTTAAGAGACATGTGGACATAGCCCGGGAGTCTGGCCTCCGGCAGGGCGGGAGCTGGCTCTTCCGAGCCCCTGTGCTCCGGTCTTGTGCGACGCGTTTGCAAGCAGCACCGGGTTCCGGGTCCGACATCGGACGGTTTGGTGTCGGTGATTCCGGGGCCGTCGGATAGCGGGGGCCGGCTATGTCGTGTCCCGGGGATCCAAATTCAGGGGGCATGGGGGCCGGCCGTGCAGTGAAGCAGGGGGCTGGCGTCCACCAGCTTCCCAGAGAGCAGGCTTTTGGTCCCGTGCGGTTCGGTGGCCGGCCGTCCCGAAACCCTGGGCACCGGTCTTGTGCTAGACTCAGTGGGGTCTGGGACTGAACTCGGCTTCTTGGGGACGGCGGTCCCAGTGTCCAGGTGTCCCGCCTCGGGTGGCGCGGGGCCAGCTGTCCTTAGCAGCTAGGCTCCCAAGAGCTTCTGGGCTCCCAAGCGTCGCCCAAGACCGGATCCCAGAGAATCGGGACAGCCGGCCACACGGGTGCGACTAGCACAAGCGTCTCCCGACAACGGAGCCCAGGGGCCTGGGAGGGTCAGATCCCGTGCCCCGGGATAGAGAAACGGGGAGCGCGGGTCGGCCGGCCGCAGCTTCGCATGGGACCGAACCCCCTGTCTCCGGGACGGCCGGACCCCGAGCCGGCAGACAGCAGCCTCCCGCTCCACGGCACAGTCGGCCCCCAACTCGCCCGAGTTCTGATCCCCGGGACACGGGACAGCCGGCCGCGCTGCCAGAGGCCAGACACCTGGACCCCGGGACCGCCGTCCCTGAGAAACCCAAAGTCGGACCTGGACCCCGGTGCGGCTAGCACACGCGTCGCCCAGGACCGCAGCCCAGGACCTCGGGACGGTCGCATCCCGCGCCTCCGGCAGGAGCTACCCGGGAGGGCAGGACGGCCTGCCGCAGCTCTGCAAAAGACCGTACCTGCTGGATTCCTGGATGGCCAGAGCCCGAGCCGGTGGACAGCAGCCTCCCGCTTCACGGCTCGGCAGGCACCCACGTCGCCTGACTTCAGACCCACGGGACAGGCGGTTCCGCGCCGCCGGAGGCCAGACACACGGGCCTCGGTATCGCCATCCCCGAGCTGCCCAAAGTCACACACGGTCTCCAGTGTGTCCAGCACACGCATCGCAAAGACCAGAGCCCAGCTGCTAGGGACAGCCGGCCCCGCACCGCCTGAGGTGGGACACCTGGACACCGGGACCGCCATCCCCGAGAAGCCGAGTTCGGCCCCGGACCCCGCTGAGTCTAGCACAAGACCGGTGCCCAGGGTTTCGGGCCGGCCGGCCACCGAACCGCATGGGACCGAAAGCCCGCTCTCTGGGATGCCAATCCCAGAGCCGGCGGACGTCAGCCCCCCGCTTCACTGCACTGGCAGCCCCCGCGCCTCCAGAGAACGGATTCCCACGACTCGGGACAGACAGCACCCGAGCTGTCTGTCCCTAGAACCTGTGCTCCGGTCTTGGGCGATTCGTGTGCAAATCGCAGCGAGGTCCAGAGCTGAGTTCAGGCAGTTCGGGGAAAGTGATCCCGGGGCACAGGATTCTGTCCTCCGGCGACGTGGGTGCCTGTAGTCCCGAGTCCCGGAGGTCCGACCTCCGTAGACTTGGATACTGTCTGCCCCGACTCGTGGTGTTCCTTCCTCGGGTGGTGTGGTGGCCGGCCGCCCTGAGTCCCTGTAGTGGGTTTACGTGGCAAGGTTTTGGTAGCAGGGAGCCATAGGGGTGGTTTCTGTGAGAAAGATCTAGAAGCTGCCCCATGTTTGGGAAGGGCCCCATTGTTTTCCAGATCCGAGCCAATAAGCGATGTTGTTTTGCGCCTCTGTGAGAGCATATTTAAGACAGGGAAAAAACGCTGCGCCACACAGCAGCCGGGAGAGTCAAGGGAGTGGGAGAACAGCCTTGCACCAAGGTCAGTGTAGAAGGAGGGGGAGAGGTGCTCCAGGCGCCGGAGCAGAAGTCCCCTGCGGCCTGTGGTGAGGACCATGGTGAAGCAGGATGTCCCCCTGCAGCCCATGGAGTACCACGGTGGAGCAGGGTTCCACGCTGCAGCCCGTGGAGGAGACCACGGTGGAGCAGGTGGCCCTGCACCGACGGAGGCTGCCGCCTGTGGAAGACCCCTGCCGGAGCAGATTCCGGGCCGGACCTGTAGCCCGTGGAGAGGAGACCACGCAGGAGCAGGTGATCTGGCAGGAGCTGCTGCCCGTAGGGGAGCCAGGTTGGAGCAGTTTTCTCCTGAGGGATGGACCCCGTGGTACGGACCCATATCTGGAGCAGTTCTGGAAGAGCTGCTGCCTTTGGGAAGCCCACGCCGGATCAGTTCATCAAGGACTGCATCCCGTGGGTGGGACCCCACAGCACAGGGGACGAGAGTGACCGAGAAGGAGCGGCAGAGAAGAAGTGCCGTAGACTGACCAAAACCCCCATTCCCCGTTCCCCTGCGCCGCTCGGGGGGAGGAGGTGGAAAAGGGTGGATGGGGGGGGAAGGTGCTTTTGTTTTTTTTTTCCTTTGTTTTCTCACTTCTCTCGCTTGTTAGTTGTAGGCAATAAATCTTACTATCTCCTTATGCCGAGTCTGTTTTGCCCGTTACAATAATTATTGCGTGATTTTCTCGTCCTTATCTCAATCCTTGAGCCCTTTTCACATATTTTCTCCCCATTCCTCTTTGAGGAGGGGGAGTGAGAGAGCGGCTGTGGTGGAGCTCGGCTGCCCACTCGAGCGGAACCACGACAGTCCCTGGGCTCCGGTCTTGGGCCACGCATGTGGTAGTTACACCGGGGTGTGGTGGTTTTACTCAGGTGGGCAGCCGAGCTCCACCACAACCGCTCTCTCACTCCCCCTCTCCTCAAAGAGGAAGGGGGAGAAAATACAACACAGAGAACTCGAGGTTTGAGATAAGAAAGGATGCCTTCCCCGTCCACTTCCCCACATGGAGATCAAGAAAGGATCCCCATAAAGATGCCTTCCCCATCCGCTTCCCCACATGCACTACAGGGACTTTAGCTTCTCCCACAGTGTGTAGGGGTTTTGTTTCAGCAGGACCAGGACGGCTTTCAGACCCCCTGTTGTTAACTAGCCAAGTGGCCTCTGGTAGATTTATATCCCAATGTTTCCATGTCCCAGCACCCAACGCTTGCAGCATAGTTTTTAACAGTCCATTGTACCTCTCAACCTTCCCAGAGGCTTGTGGGTGATAAGGGATGTGATACACCCATTCAATGCCATGTCTCTTGGCCCAGGAAGTGATCAAATTGTTTCGGAAGTGACTCCCATTGTCAGACTCAATTCTTTCTGGTGTACCATGTCGCCACAGCACTTGTCTTTCCAGGCCCAAGATAGTGTTTCGGGCCATGGCATGGTTTACAGGGTATGCTTCCAGCCACCCAGTAGTTGCTTCTACCATGGTGAGTATGTACCCTTTGCCTTGGCAGGTTTGTGGAAGTGGTCTGATGTAGTCAATCTGCCAGGCCTCACCATATCGAAATCCAAGCCATCTCCCCCTATTCCAGGGAGACTTTACCCTCATGGCTAGTTTGATTGCAGCACAGGTCTCACACTGATGGGTAACCTGTGTGAAGGCCTCAATGGTCAGGTCCACCCCTCGATCACGAGCCCATCTGTATGTGGCATCCCTCCCCAGATGTCCTGATGTTTAATGAGCCCAACGAGCTACAAACAGCTCACCCTTACGTCCCCAGTCCAGGTTCACCTGAGCTATTTCAATTTTTGAAGCTCGATCTACTTCTTCATTGTTCTGATGTTCTTCGGTAGCACGATTCTTAGACATATGGGCATCTACATGACGTACCTTTACAGCCAGGTTTTCTACCCGGGCAGCAATATCTTGCCACAGGGTAGCAGCCCAGATAGGTTTACCTCTGCGCTGCCAGTTGTTCTGTTTCCATTGTCGTAGCCACCCCCATAGCGCATTTGCCACCATCCATGAGTCAGTGTAGAGATACAGTACCGGTCACTTTTCTCTTTCAGCTATTTCTAGGGCCAGTTGTATAGCTTTCACTTCTGCATACTGACTTGACTCACCTTCCCCTTCCATGGCCTCCACAACTTGTCGTGTGGGACTCCACACAGCAGCTTTCCACTTCCGATGGCTCCCTGCCACACGGCAGGATCCATCAGTAAACAACACATACTGCTTTCTGTCTTCCGGCAACTCATTGTATGGTGGTGCCTCTTCAGCATGAGTTACTTCTTCTGTCGGTGCTCCGAAATCCCTGCCCTCTGGCCAGTCCATAATCTCTTCCAGGATTCCCGGGCGGTTGGGTTTCCCCATTCGAGCCCGCTGTGTAATTAACGCTACCCATTTACTCCACGTAGCATCGGTTGCATGATGTGTAGTGGGGATTTTCTCTTTGAACATCCAATGTAACACAGGTAGCCGTGGGGCCAAGAGAAGTTGTGCTTCTGTACCAACAACTCTGAAGCGGCTCGAATCCCCTCATATGCTGTTAGCTCTTGGGATCCCCCCGTCACTCTGGAGATAGAGATGGGTTCTGCCCCTTGGTGGCCTGATGGCATTAGGGTACACTGTGCGCCTGTGTCCACTAAAGCTTTATATTTTTGCGGTTCCGGTGTGCCAGGCCATCGAATCCACACAGTCCAGTAAATCCGGTTGTCCCTCTCCTCTACCTGGCCAGAGGCAGGGCCCCACTAGTCCTGGTTGGAGTATCTATCAATTATTTCTTCCAAACGTGAATCAGAAATCTCTTCAGCAGGGTCAGGAGTAATACTATTCCTTCTACTGCCTCTGGGGGACTGTTCAACAGAAACTGGGGCAGCAATCCTCCTAGGGGCCCTCTTTGTTGCTGCTGTATCTTTCCATAGCTCACGTAGCCGAGCAGCTAGGGCCGAAGTCGGTTCACCATCCCACTTCCTCATATCTTCCCCGTGGTTACGTAAATAAAACCACAAGGTACCTCGCGGTGTGCGTCCCAGATTCTCCCTTGTTTGAGCCGGGGACTGCTGGCGCTTGATGGCCGAAAGATTTTTCCGTCTAGGTGAGGACGAAGCTATGTGTTCATCTAACCATTGGGACAGTCTCTCCACAGCTGAAATGCAGCCCCGTACTGGGGCAGAGAGATTTTCTTCATATTTATGAAGTTGATTGGACACGTTGTCCACAGTTGGCCCCATCCCCTCGTCCCAACCATGACTGCCAGTGTGCTGGCATGTGTTGGGGGTGCAGCCCGTACAAACTTCCGCCACATGGACGCTGTGCATTGGACTTCATCGGGGTCTTTAGGTGCCTGGGCGTTGTTTAAATCACTATAAAGCATCTCCAGCACAGCTAATTCCCGCAGCTGCTGGAGGCCCTTATCCATAGTGGTCCGTTTGTTTACTTGGGAGACAATATCCTCTTTGTGGGGATACCTTTTTTTCATAGCTGTTAGGATTCACCTCCAGAGGCTGATAACTTGTGCCTTTCTTCCAATTACTCTGTCAATGAGCCTTTCTCTAGAAAGGGATCCCAGCTGCTTGGCTTCATTGCCTTCTAGCTGTTGGGTATTAGCCCCACTATCCCAGCATCGAAGCAGCCAAGTGAGGATGTGCTCACCTGGATGGCGACTGAAGTCTTTTCGTATTTCTCGCAGCTCACTCAAGGATAGAGACCGAGTAGTTTCTGATTCATCTATGATTTCAGTCTCTTCTTCGTGATGTTGCCGTGATAACGCTGCTTTAGAGCCGCTTGCCTTTTCCTCTTCTCCCTCATCCGTAGGAGGAGTTTCTTCCCTTACTAAACGACCTGATCTCTGTTTCCACTGTTTCGTCTTTACTACAGGGGCGACTGATACCATAGATGGTCAGTCCTTTGGGGTGGTCACAGCGTATGCTGTCTCATCATCAAATTCAAGAACCTCTCTATCCCCTTGAGGGTGCTGGGCAATGTTAATTGACATCTGATAGGCGTAAGCCAGACCCCAGCAGAGTGCAGCCAGCTGGTGGAGTTCTCTAGTA
This sequence comes from Aythya marila, assembly GCF_965140915.1. Classification (NCBI taxonomy): domain Eukaryota; kingdom Metazoa; phylum Chordata; class Aves; order Anseriformes; family Anatidae; genus Aythya; species Aythya marila. The sequence continues at coordinate 609,089 of NC_139049.1, forward strand.
TTGCCAGGGTCAGGGCATACATCTTTCAAACATTCTACCAGTTTTCTTGGGCTTTGTACTTGTTCAGGGGTGAAATTTAGAACCATTGGAGGAGAAAACTGTGATAGGTACCTGCCCAAATCCCCCCCCACACCTTGCCACCCACAACTTTGTTTGGGGACAGGTCCTTGGATAATATTCTTAATAAATTGCTTTACCTTGGGGAAGAAGACAAACACTAGACCTAGTAATAGGAGGATAATATCTGACCAGGGGTATCCGAGATACTGAAAGGCTGCTGTAATTAGCCCACAGGGAGAAAAGTAGAAGGCACCACACCCGATATTATTCACTGATTGACTGCTGGGGGCAAAAAAGAAGGCACTGTAATTCTTAATATTTTCAATAAGATAATCTCCAGGAGACCAGGAGGATAACAATGCCGGGCTTGAATACCAAACAAAACTGAAGGCCAGTATGTTACAGCACAACACGATAAAAAAAAAAAAAAAAAACAAGCACAGACTTCAACGCTTTCTCCGATCGGATATCAAGGAAAAAAGAAAACAGAGAGTGGGCTACATACAACATATCCACACAGAAAAATATTACCAGAAAACCGAGCGTTATGACTACCAATATGTTAGTTGTAAATACTTCAATCAATGCTATTGTTATCTCAACCCTCGAGCCCCACGTTGGGTGCCAAAAAGGACTGTGGTGGTTTTACTCAGGTGGGCAGCCGAGCTCCACCACAACCGCTCTCTCACTCCCCCTCTCCTCAAAGAGGAAGGGGGAGAAAATACAACACAGAGAACTCGAGGTTTGAGATAAGAAAGGTTTAATTAAAGGGAAAGGGAATGGGGAGGAAAAAACAGAGACAAAAGAAGCAATAAGTCCGCGCGGAAGCACAGAGAGAGAAAAAAATTATTCTCTACTTCCCATCAGCGAGCCGTGTTCGGCCACGTCCTGGGAAGCAGGGCCTCAAATGCGTAGTGGTTGTTCAGGAGGAACAGCCCCCTCCCCCACGAGAGCCCCCCCTTTTATTGCCGAGTGTGACATCAGGTGTTATGGAATATCCCTTTGATTGGTTTAGGTCAGCTGCCCCAGCAATGTCCCCTCCCCATCACTTGCCCACCCCCAGCCTGCTGGCTCTTGGGGGCTTGGAAGGAGTCCTGATGCTGTGCCAGCACTATGCAGCAATAGACACAACACTGGAGTGATAACAGTGCTGTTCCACCAAGGAGTGCAGAGTACAGCACTGTGCGGGCTGCCGCAGGGAAAAGGTGACTCCAGCTCAGACAGCCCCAACACATGGGGTCCAGATCTGACCTTGGGAGGCTCGGGGACGGTGGTCCCGGGGCCCGCGTGACTGGCCGCCGTCGGCGTGGGTGCCGGCTGTCCCGTGTCCCCGAACTCGGGCTGCATGAGGCATGGCCATCCTGCACCCCTGGGCGCCGTTCTTGGGCGACGCATGTGCCAACCGCACCGGGTTCCCGGTCCGACCGCGGGCGGCTTGGGGCTGGCTGAGCCTATAATCTGGGCTCCGGTCTTTGCGATGCGTGTGCTGGACGCACCGGAGAGCGTGTGTGACTTTGGGCAGTTCGGGGATGGCGATACCGAGGCCCGTGTGTCCGGCCTCCGGCGGCGCGGAACCGCCTGTCCCGTGGGTCCGAAGTCAGGCGACGTGGGTGCCTGCCAAGCCGTGAAGCGGGAGGCTGCTGTCCACCGGCTCGGGGTCTGGCCGTCCTGGAATCCAGCAGGTTCGGTCTCTTGCAGAGCTGCGGCAGGCCGTCCTGCCCTCCCGGGTAGCTCCTGCCGGAGGCGCGGGATGCGACCGTCCCGAGGTCCTGGGCTGCGGTCCTGGGCGACGCGTGTGCTAGCCGCACCGGGGTCCAGGTCCGACTTTGGGTTTCTCAGGGACGGCGGTCCCGGGGTCCAGGTGTCTGGCCTCTGGCAGCGCGGCCGGCTGTCCCGTGTCCCGGGGATCAGAACTCGGGCGAGTTGGGGGCCGACTGTGCCGTGGAGCGGGAGGCTGCTGTCTGCCGGCTCGGGGTCCGGCCGTCCCGGAGACAGGGGGTTCGGTCCCATGCGAAGCTGCGGCCGGCCGACCCGCGCTCCCCGTTTCTCTATCCCGGGGCACGGGATCTGACCCTCCCAGGCCCCTGGGCTCCGTTGTCGGGAGACGCTTGTGCTAGTCGCACCCGTGTGGCCGGCTGTCCCGATTCTCTGGGATCCGGTCTTGGGCGACGCTTGGGAGCCCAGAAGCTCTTGGGAGCCTAGCTGCTAAGGACAGCTGGCCCCGCGCCACCCGAGGCGGGACACCTGGACACTGGGACCGCCGTCCCCAAGAAGCCGAGTTCAGTCCCAGACCCCACTGAGTCTAGCACAAGACCGGTGCCCAGGGTTTCGGGACGGCCGGCCACCGAACCGCACGGGACCAAAAGCCTGCTCTCTGGGAAGCTGGTGGACGCCAGCCCCCTGCTTCACTGCACGGCCGGCCCCCATGCCCCCTGAATTTGGATCCCCGGGACACGACATAGCCGGCCCCCGCTATCCGACGGCCCCGGAATCACCGACACCAAACCGTCCGATGTCGGACCCGGAACCCGGTGCTGCTTGCAAACGCGTCGCACAAGACCGGAGCACAGGGGCTCGGAAGAGCCAGCTCCCGCCCTGCCGGAGGCCAGACTCCCGGGCTATGTCCACATGTCTCTTAAATACTTTTAAGGATCGGGTCTCTTACCACTTCCCCGGGCAGCCTGTTCTAATAGCAAACCACCCCTTCCATGAAGAAATGCTTATTTAGTATCGAGATATCCAGTGCTGGTGAACAGAGGTGTTTCTCCCTAGGGGTAGGGCTTGGCATTTCCCTCTCCTGAACTTCAAAAGGTTCCTGCCTGCCCCTATCTGCAGCCTGTCAAGGTTCCTCTGAATGCACAGCCCCCCATACATTCTGTGGCCTTTTCCACAGAAGCCACCGACCACCCGCCGCCTCGCCCCCTCCCAATTCGGCCTGCCCCAGGGCACCACCGACCACCAACCTCCTTGCAGCACCACGCCTCAGCATCCCGAGCTATCCCGACAGCTTCCACCCATCGGGAGGTCCCAGTTGTAATAAATGACCGAGTCCCAAATAGGGTTGCAATTAATGTTTACGATTTATTAAAGGAATAGAGGTAAGCAAACAGCGCTGGGTGCGCCAGGAGTCTCTGCTCCACCAAGACGCACACCATTTACATCAGGAGGCTAGTTTTTATGCTGCTAGACTAATACATATTCATTACTACTTCTACAAAAGGCAGGGTTATTCTAATTAGTTCCCAGAATCCGAACCCTCCCACTGGTGCATGCGTTATCAGTCTCCAGTGGTCCCTCTGGGGGCCGCTCGTACTGAAGGCTCGTAGTCTTCCTCCCAGGCTTTGTCCTTTGGTCGTTCTTCAGCTTCTCCCCTCCCCTTATTTAGTAGTTGCTGGGCCAGATGTCAGAAAGCTGTGTCTCGTGCAATAGTCCGCACAGGCACTGCATAGCAAACACACCAAGTAACATTGACTTCAGTTACTCACAACAGTTACTCACCTGATAAAGAACTGCATGCAATAAAGGCACCAAGTACTACATCAGTTTATTCTAACAGATCCTACTAGCTGTTACCTCAAAAAGATGTGCGTACCCCTCGCTACTTGCAAACGCATCAGTCCATAAACTCTCATCCACCTGAAGAAGCCTGCAACTGACCGAAGGAAAAACAAACACCCCAAAGAGCAGCCCAAGCAGAATGAGCTCTCTGAGGGGATGCCTGGGACTCATATACCATTTGGCCCTGCCTAGCACCCAAACCCAATCACCTGGGAAGGGTAGGGGCAAAGCACAAGGAAGTAGGAAGAGAGCAGCAGCAGCTGTGGTGTGTTTTTTTTTTTTTTTTTTTTTTTTGTGTGTGTGTGTGATTTTTCTTTTTATTTTTTAATCAGTTTTAGCTCAACAGCATGCATAGTGCAGACAAGAGAACTAGGGTGTTTCTAGAAGCAAAAATCCCCATGCTTTTGCTGCAGCTTTCAATATTAAAAGGCATTATGACCAAGCAAGTAATTGGAACTCTTCCAACTGGAATTAGCTCAAACTTTTATTTACGTATAAAGAAAAAACTAGGAGTAGAACATCTGCTCCATCTTTTCCTCTCTCACCTTGCCATAGGCAGCTCTGGCTGTGACGTCCCAGATTGCATACTGCGTTTCAGCTTTAACAAATGAAAACCTTTACCCTAACCCTTACCCTTATCCTAACCATTAGCTTACCCTTATTCTTACCCTAACCCTAACCTTTACCCTTACCCTAATCCTTACCCTACCCTTACCCTTACCATTACTCTATCCTTTACCCTAACTCTTACCCTTACCCTAACCCTTACCCCAACCCTTACCCTAAACCTAACCCTTTCCCTTTCCCTAAACCTTATCCTCACCCTAATACTTACCCTTACCCTAATCTGAACCCGAATCCTAACCCTAACCCTAATACTCTCACCCTAAGCCTTATCCTAACCCTAACCACAACCCCAACCCCCAACCCCTAACCCCTAACCCTTACCCTAACCCTCTAAACCTACCCCTAACCCTCTAAGCCTACCCCTAACCCTCTAAGCCTAACAATAACCCCCAACCCTCACCCGAAACCCTAACTCTAGCCCCAGCCCTAGCCCCTAACCCTAACCCTAGTTCCCGAGAACTACATCTCCCGGTATGCTCTGGGCATTCAACATGGCCTCCCAGTGCCGGAAAACTACACCTACCAGCATTCCCCGGACAGCCAGCATGGCCAATCACAGGCCGAGTGCTCGAGAACTGCATTTACCAGCACTCACTGGAACCCTCACCGCCCTTACAAAAAAAGCCTCAAGCCCTAACATCAAAAAAAAACTCGAAACCCCTACAGGCCTAACCCAAACTATTTACCACACTAAACCCCTGAAGACCTATGCCTAAAACCCCTAACCCAAAATCTTAGGATGCTCAAAACCCAAACCCAACCCAAAACGTTAGGATGCTCAAAGCCGTAGCCCAAAAACTTAGGGTGCTCCAAACCCTAACCCCAAAGCATTAAGATGCACAAAACCTTAACCCAAAAACTTAGTGTAATACACCATAAATGTTTGTTCATTGTCTTTTGTATTATAAAAACAAGGACTTCTGTTTGAGGAGCGGGAGTTGCGAAAGCTCCCTGCTGAAGTAAGGAGCTGCATAATGCTTGCCTAGACACTATGAAAATTCTTTTGCTTAATTTTCTTTTTAAAGAGATTTAAATTCTTAAAAATTATTTTGCGCGCAACAGTGCGTGCAGTTGCAGAATATACCAGGATGTGCTGCGTAATCCCGGAATTACCAAGATATAAAAAGGGACCCTGGCGGGGGTGAGGTGTGTGCCGTTGGCAGAGCTTAGACTCCCCGGCTGCCCAGTGCTGTTTTGCTTGATGTTTGCTCACTCAATAAATTCCTTTCTATGATTAATACAATGCTCTATGAAAATTAATTAAGGGGGCAACTTATAACACTTTGGACGCTCCAAACCCTATCCCGAAAACACTAGGACACTCAAAGACCTATCCTGGAAACACTGAGATGCTCAAAACCCTATCCTGAAAACTTAGGATGCTCAATACCCAAATCATTAAAATGTTCAAAACCCTAACCCAACTACTTAGGATGCTTAAAAGCCTATCCCAAAAAATTAGGGCACACAAAAGCCTAACCCCAAAAATTAAGATGCTCAAAATCCAAACCCCCAAAATTAGGATACTCAAAACCCTGGCCCTGGAGAACCTAACCTAAAAAAAAAAAAAAAAAAAGATCTTAAAACCCTAACCGTAAATAACTGACCAGAAATAAAACCTTAAGACTCTAACCCTAAAAAACATATCAACACTACAACCCAAAAAACTCTAATACCCTAACACGCTAACCCTGAAACCTTTAAAACCCTAACCCCCAAATCCTTAAAATCCTAACCGTTAAAACTCCAACCCTAAAAACCTTAAAATCCTAAACATAAACCCTGAAACCCCTTACCCTGAAACCCAACCCTAGTGCCCAATCCCTGAAACCTTAAAACCCTGAATCAATCTGTAGCAAATAGCATAGGCTGAGTCGAGGATCTCAGTACAGTAGCATTATTATTCGAGATTACAATGGCGGGTGTCCCACAAGCAGGAGGGTGCCTACTAATTCCGTACACAGTTTATACACTTTTTTTTTCTGCCGAGGACCGGGACCCTCCCCTGTTTCCCCATTAACTGTGCTATTTAAGGGTCATAATCTAGCTGGTGCTTCACAGAAAATACACAGCTGCTGGCCTGTTACAATTCACATTTCTTTTGAGGTTTTTACTCTTTGAGGTGGTAATGTTTCTTACGCCGTGATTTCCACCTAATTGCTGTAAGGATTCTGGTTGTCTGCGTTTTACAAGGTTGTCTGTTATAATAAATAAAAGTCCCAAATAGGATTACAATCAAAGTTTACAATTCACTGAATGAATAGAGGTAAGCAAACAGTGCTGGGTACGCTGGGAGTCTCTGCTCCACCAAGACGCGCACCAGTTATACACCAGTTACCTCCCTTAAGGGATATAGAGAAGCTCTCTCAGATACGGCAGTCCTCGTGCATGCAGCCGGAGGTCGGTCTAATTCTGGTGCTGTTGGTGGTGGAAGCTGGGGCAACGGTGGTACTGGTGGCGATACCACAGCCACCGGAGGGGGAGCCGCCGGGGGTGGATTGTTAGGACATGGAGGTGGTAGCTTATCCAACGGCTCACGTTTATCTTCTTTTTCTTTGTCATGTTCTTCTTGTTCTTCAAATTTCTTACCTGCTTTTAGTGTAAATATTGAGGCTGGAAAAGGACCTGAAGTCCTCCTGATCCATAATCCTGCATAATCACTTTCTTCCTGGCTAAAAGGTTCCTTTGAATTAACATGGATATTTAAGGCCTGGCAAATCCAGTCTTCGAAGGATCCAAAAACAGGCCAAAAGACATGTAGTCTTAAAGGCTCCTTTGGCCATTCTATCACACAATACTGGACCATTTTTAATTTACTTTTTCCTTTTCTGGGGTCCCTATCGTTCCAATTTTTAACTGTTATTCCTAATGGACTTTCTGGTGGTATGACTGGTAATTTGCTCCCTTTCTTCTGGTCTCTGGTCTTCGATTTTGTCTGACCCATCTAGGAATTTTACTATGGCAATTCCCACAGCCCTTGGTTACCTTAGTAAGAGTGTCTTGCAGGGGGTCGAGGACCTATCACACACCCACAAATCCTATAGGAATCCCTTCGGTCCTTCACCGGCCAAGTCCCTCGCGGGAGATTGGAACCGCGGTTAGAAGACCTCCACAATCGCTTCGGAACTAAGTTCCATCTCAGTCACACTCACACACAGAGGCAACCGAACCCCACCCAACCGAACGGTATACGCTTTAAATGCTTACAACTCCATCGTCTTCGTTCGGATCTTCACACACACAATTACGGGCAAAATATAGTGCTGCAGCTGGCAAGGGAGCTGAAAAAAAGAATCAGAAACTTTGCTTACCTTTATTCAGGTTCAAGATGCCATTAGTTCCGACCTGACTCAAAGAGCAGCCACCAAATGGTGGGGGTGCCTCTCCTAAATCAAACCAGAAATCAGGAACCAAAGCCCTCCCGGACGAGCCCCCACTTGTAATAAATGACTGGGTCCCATATAGGATTGCAATTGAAATTTACAATTTATTAAATGAATAGAGGTAAGCAAACAGCGCTGGGTGCGCCAGGAGTCTCTGCTCCACCAAGACGCACACAAGTTACATCAGGCGGCTGGTTTTTATGCTGCTAGGCTAATACACATTCATTACTACTTCTACAAAAGGCAGGGTTATTCTAATTAGTTCCCAGAATCCAAACCCTCCCACTGGTGCAGGCGTTATCAGTCTCCGGTGGTCCCTCTGGGGGTCTCTCATGCTGAAAGCTCGTAGTCTTCCTCCCAGGCTTTTCTCTTGTCCTTCTCCTTTGTCCATCTTGGCTGGATGGCAGACACTTGCATAGTGTCCCATGCAACAGTTGTAATAGTTAGCAGTTATTCTGAAACCCCTTTGTTCTCTTATCCCCTATTGACCCGAATTGCTGGACCATTCCTTTGCAAGATACAAGAACTATATACATTAACCACTGGTTTTCTCAGACTTTTCATCATATCATGCGGCCCTAGCATTGTTCCATATTGACACGAATCAGATGAACTCATTTCACACTGTTAAGCTGTCTTATCACTGCAAGCATATCTCAATACCACCTTCCTTCCCTCTACAGGATGTAAAAACATCCTGTTGTTTGTGCAAAAACAACATTTTTATTCCCACAACCTTGATCCCCTTACCCTGAAATCCTTATTCCCCTTAAACCTAACAACTCTAACCACAACCCTAACCCTTATTATCAACCCCCTAACGCTAATGACACTGACCTTAATCCAAACCCCAAACTGCCCCTAATCCCACACAACCAACAACAAAACACACACACACAAAGATGGAAACTACAAAAAAGGCAAAACCCTGGATACAGGCCCCAAATCACAAATACGCAACCAAAATGCTACAGAAAAGCCCCAGATGCAGGCCCCAAATGCTACTGCTAGGCCTCAAAAGCTCAAGATGCATCCCAAAGCAAAAATGCAGACCCCAAACGTTACAGAAAAGCCCCCAAACCCAGGCTGCACAAGTCTACAAGCAGGCCCCAAACTGCCAACAGAAGCAGGCACCAACCACACCCAGATGCAGATCCCAACTGCCCACAAGCAGCTCCTACCCCACCACCCCCTCCCAAGAACTGGACTCCACCCAGACACTGGCCCAAGACCCGGGCCCGCCCCCCGCCACCCCCCCTACCCTCCCCCCGACTCAGGTGTACAAGCAGCTCACAACCCGTCCCTTCAGAGACTGGTCCCACTCCTCCCACTCCCCCCAAGACATGGGATGCGGAGGTGTACAACCAACTCCCAACTCCCTCCCCCTCAAAGGGAGGCCCCAAAGACCTCCAAATGGAGGCTCCTAGAGTGAACAAGCACCTCCCAACTCCCGTAGGCACAGGCCCACCCCCCCCCCAAACACAGGCCACAGAGGTGTATAAACAGCCCAGACCCCCCTCCAAGACCATGGCCCCTATAGTGTACAAGCAGCTCCCAACCACCCACAGATGCAGGCCCTAACCCTTCTCAAAAGGGAGGCACCTAGAATGCATGAGCAGCTCCCAACCCCCCTCAAATACAGACCCCAAAAGTGTACAAGTAGCTCCCCCCCAGAGACAGGACCCAAAGGTGTACAACCAGTTCCCAACACCCCTGAGACACAGGCCCCAACCCACCCCCAGACACAGGGACCCAAATTCTACAAGCAGCTCCCAACCCCTGCCAGGCAGGCCCCCTACCCTATACAAGCAGCTCCCAACCCTCCCCCCCCCCTGAGGGAGGCCCCCAAGCCCCCCACAAACACAGGCCCTTACAGTGTACAGGCAGCTCCCAGCAACCCCCAGATGCTGGCCCCAAAGTTGTACAAACAGCTCCCAGCCACCCTGCAGAAACAGATTCCTACATTGTACAAGCAGTTCCCAGCCCGCTAGACACAGGCCCTGACCCCCCACAGATGCAGGCCCCAAAGGTGTACAAGCAGCTCCCACCCTTCCCCCAGACACAGGCCCCAAGCCCCCCCCCCAAACACAGGCCCCTACAACCAGCACCCAACCCCCTACCCCCGAGGCCAGGCCCAAAGGTGTACAAGCAGCTCCAAACCTCCTCCCTCAACCCAGGCTCCAACAGTGTACAAGCAGCTCCCAACCAACCCTCCCCTTCCCCCCCCCCCTTCCCCCGACACAGGCTCCAAAGGAATACAAAGAGCTACCACCCCTCCCCCAGATGCAGGTCTCAACCCCCCCCCCCCCCCCAGAAGCAGGCCCCAAAGGTGTAGAGTCAGCTCCCAACCCCCTCAATGCTGGCCCCAAGGGTCTACAAGCAGCTCCCCCCTTGCCCCCAGATACAGGCCTCCAGACACAGACCCCAAAAGCCTAATCACAGGCCCTGAACTCTAGAGGCAGGCTCCAAAACCCAGGACAAAGCCCCAGTGGTTCGAGACAGGGCCCAAATCCCAGACACAGGCCCCAAACGCTAAACATATGCCAAAAAAAGTATTAGTGCTGGTGCCAAATGTTACAGACAGGCCCAAAAGCCCGAGATGCTCAAGGCTGAGACGTAACTTGGCTTTCTGAATTACTGGAAAGCAGCTTTCATTCTCAGATAATTGTGTGCAGGCTAGATAGGATGGGGCTTCAGGCACCTCTTCACCTGAGGAAACACACTGCCATCAGGCACCGCTGTGCCAGACAAGCTTGTTCTGCTAGAACACCCTACTCAGATGCACTGTGGCATTCAAGTGAACTGCTTTCATGCAAATATAACGACTGATGTTACAACCCACCTTGCCTGTGGCACCTGATGAACAGAAGAGTAAGCCACCGCAGCGCTTCAAAACCATCCCTGCACGTGCCACTCCTTGTCGCTCTCTGGCCTTATCTCATATCCTTATCCACTTCTGTGGAGAGTTTGCCATGGCACCTGCAAAGCAAGACAGACACCTTTCATAGTCACCTTGTGCTACTTGGTCGTTCTGCTCCAACCCAGCTCATGACCAGCCCCTCTTCTTACACAGCTCTTCAGAGTGCAGTTTGCTCCTTTGAGCCTGTGCGAGACACCTGTGAAAGAAAAAGAAACGCATAGGCCGATGCAGCATCCAAAGACACAGCACAACTAGGTAAGTTACTCTCATCTGCTCCCTTACCTCTGCCGCTTACCAGCCCCCGAGGCAGATGCTTCAATCTACCCTCTTCAAACAGCTACAACACCTCTAAAAGACAAAGAGGGGATGCTTAGAGGAACAGTGAGACCTACAACACAACAACTGCTACATCTGTTCCTCACTCACCTTGCCAGAGGCAGCTCTGCGTGTGACGCCCCAGGTTGTACACTGCGTTACCTAACCCTTACCATAACCCTTACCTAACCCTTCTTACCCTTACCATTACCCAAATCCTTACCTTTACTTTTTCCTTACCCTTACTCTTGATTAAGGAGGCATTGGGGAGGCATTGGGGAGGCAAGGACAATCCCCAGACATGGACTGTATATCTCGAAACAAGACACTGGAACTCATGATAAGGAAGCGGCAGACGGACAGAGAAACAAACGTAAGGACTATAAATCTCAAAACTGGACATTGGAATTCATTATAAAGATACAACAAACGGAAGAATTGGCAACAACCAGCTCTCGCAATTAAGAAACATGCCAATTCAGCAGATTCCTGACCAAAGGTGAAAAGTACACTGTGAGGAAGACTCGGGGTCTTCCTCCCAAAGACCCCTGCCCACGTCCCAAAGACCCCTGCCCACAATTCTTGGAAGGCTCTACGCAGGCGCAAGGTGCCAAAAGGCTAATTAGCATGAGAAGCGAGGGAAGGCGGGGATAGGTAATGCATATGTATAGGTGCTTGTAGAATATTGATAGATTGATTGTATAAATTCAAGACTGCTTTCCGCTTTAGGTATGCACGATAGGTGGAGAGATCCCCCGTGCATCCAGCGCTGCAATAAAGAATATACCACTTAAAGGAATTTCGGCTTCGATCTTTGAATCAATCTGGCACCCCAGATGGGACGACCTCTCTGCCGGACCGCAGGACCCGCTGGGGACAGGACTCCCTAGGGTACCCCCGGGATTTCCCGGAGGGACTCCTCGACTCACCGGATCACTGCGGAGGCAGACAAGGACCCCATCATTGTAAGTGAGTATATTCTTTATTCTGGTTTGGTTTTCTGGTAGACCGGTCATCTGGGACTGTCCAGTAAGTCGGAAGGTGACTTCTGCAGGACAGTATTTGGTATATACTTTGTGGTTAGTACCACAAGTATATCTGGGGACCTTCGGGTCCATCTGTATCTGGAACTGTCTGTAAGTCAGAAGGTGATCTTCTGCGAGGCAGTGTTTGGTATATACTTTGTGGTAAGCACCATAAGTATATTTGGGGACCTTAAGGAAGGAGCTCGCTTTAAGGTCCATCTGGAATTGTGTTGTCTATTTCGGTTTTCTGACTCATGGAGTATGGTATTTAACTCTGGTTATTGTTACTGCGATTTTGGCTATTTTCCTGGTGGTAATAGTAGGTTCGTGGCATTGTTATAAGAAAGATATCATTACGGTGTTACACAGTTCGTTTTTCTGACTTATCACATGTGGAATTTGACTCTGACTATTGTTATTGTGATTTTGGCAATATTGCTGGTAATAGTAGTTTTGTGACATCGCTACTGAAAGATAATGCGTGCCTGTATTTTTGTGAGTGATACGTTTTGTGATACGCTTTTGCAAGTAACATGTGTATTCTGAAAGTGTAAACTGGAAAATGGGGGGGCAAACAAGCAGTGAAATTTTAAAGAAAAGTGTGTTAGGATGTGTTTTAAGTCACTGGAAGGATATTGGAGGATCTGCCGGTGGAAGTGTGAACAGGAAAACATTGATAAAATATCGTAATCAGTGGTGGCCGCTTTATAAGCTGGAATGTGGAGAAAAGTGGCCCCTAAATGGAACTTTAAACTATAATATTTTGTTACAGTTAATGTTGTTTTTTTTGAGAAGCAGAACAGGATGAAATGTTGTATACTGATGTTTCAGCATCTTGGTGGGAAAAGGTACAGAATTAAGTTGGCCCCTGACTGAGCCTTTGATGATGGCATTAGAGAAGTACAGGCTGGAGAAAGATAAAGGAAGTGTTAAAAGGGTTGTTGAAAGTGTTAAAGGTGTTTGAAGTTGAATGAGCAGGGAAAGAGGATGTAGGAATGATAATAGTTCTGCCTCTGCCCGAGGCAGAGATCTTAAAATCATGGGTGTTAGCCCTTTGGGGCAAAGGGACCATGATGGTCCGAGAGAGTTGTCACAGAAACAGAAAAACCAGTTAACTCTTAAAACAACCTGAGTTCATGTGCGAGCTCAGATTGCCGATGGGACCGCTCAGGGAACTGTGGACAATTGCATTCCCCTGACCGACCCCCACTAAGACCCGAATCATCCTGAAAATTATGAACGGTTAAGTAAATACTAAAATCTGGATGAATTGGGAATTGAGAATATGCTTCCAACAAGGTCTAAAAGAAACCCCTATGGAATTTTTGGACCAACTCTGAAATGTAATGAAAATAAATAAATAAATAAATAAATAAAACAAAACGTTTTGGACCTGGCTTCGGAGGACAAATTGACTAGCCTTTTCCTAGGATAATAGACCCCTGATTTCAACAGGAATAACGGGGACCTGGGGAATCTACCCTAGTACCTCCGCTGGTTATAATGAAGCTAGGGGAGGAATGGAAGTGAAATTTCTTATTGATATGGGGCAACGTATTCAGTTCTAAATCAAGCATTAATGCCTTCACAGAATTATTATGTTAGGGTAAAAGATGTGTCGTGGTTTAACCCGGCCGGCAGCTAAACACCACGCAGCTGTTCGCTCCCCCTCCCCCTCCCTCTCTGGGACGGGGGAGAGAAATGGAAAGTGAAGCCTGTGAGTTGAGATAAAGACAGTTTAATAAGACAAAATAATAATAATAATAATAATAATAATACAATGATGATGATAGTACCACTACTAATAGTGTGTACAAACAAGTGATGCACGGTGCGGTTGCTCGCCGCCCGCTGACCGATGCCCGGCCTGGCCCCGAGCGGTCCGGCCCCCTCCCCCCGGCTAGCCACCCCTATGTATTGTTTGGCCTGGCGTCGGATGGTATGGAATGCCCCTCTGGCTGGTTTGGGTCGCCTGTCCTGGGTCTGTCCCCTCCCGGCTCTTGCTGCGCCCCCAGCCTGCCTGTTGGCAGGACGGGGCGGGGGGGGGGCTGAGGTGTCCTTGGCTTGGTATGGGCACTGCTCTTTAACAATTAAAACATCGGGGTGTTATCAGCACTCTTCTCATCCTAAGCCAAAACATAGCATTCTACCAGCTACTAGGAAGAAAATTAACTCTGTTCTAACTGAAACCAGGACAAGGTGTAAACAAAAAGGCTTATTTTTGTGAACCTTTGAAGTACAAGTTAGGGAAACAATGGGGCATACACAGATTTTTATATATGCCTAACTCCTCATGGGCACTCTTAGGTAGAGATTTATTAGAGCAAGTAGGAGCAGAAATTGTCTTTGAAAAAGGGAAAATGGAATTAAGAATAGGAGAAAAACAACTAATAAATGTGTTAAGCTTGGCACTAATACAAACTGACCCTAAAAGTGAAATACCTTTAGAGATCACAGATCAAGTATGTCCAGGAGTTTGGGCTACCGAAGTCCTTGGAAGAGCTAAAAATGTGACCTTAATAATTATTAAATTAAAGCAGGACAGAAACCCGTTAAGGTTAAGTAATATCCTTTGAGGATAGAAGATAGGAAAGGAATTAAAGAGATAATTGATAAATTTTTACAGTATGGATTATTGATTGAATGCGAATCAGAATACAATACACCCATATTGCCAATTAAAAAGGCAGATGAAAAAGCTATAGGCTAGTTCAGGATTTGAGAGCCATAAATAAAATCACTGAGGATATACATCCAGTAGTGGCAAACCCTTATACTTTGCTGACTAAATTAAAGAATAGTCAAGTCTGGTTTACCGTACTGGATTTAAAAGACGCCTTCTTCTGCCTAGGCTTAGCCACAGAAAGCCAAAACCTATTCGCCTTTGAATGGGAAAATCCCGATTCAGGCAGAAAGACGCAGCTTACGTGGACATTACTACCTCAAGGATTCAAGAATAGCCCCACTATTTTTGGAAACCAATTAGCAAGGGAACTCGAAACATGGATGCCTCCGGACACTGAAGGTGCTTTGTTACAATATGTAGATGATCTCTTAATAGCTACCGAGACTAAAGGGAGTTGTATTCAATGGACTATAAGTCGTCTTAATTTTCTGGGTTTAAATGGATATCAAGTCTCTTGACAGAAAGTCCAGCTGGCTCAACAAAGTGTGACCTATCTGGGATTTGAAATTTCGGAAGGACAACGAGAACTAGGAACTGAACATAAGGAAGTCATTTGCCAGACTCCAGAACCTCAAATGGTAAAGGAGCTACAAACCTTTTTAGGAATGACAGGTTGGTGTCGCCTTTGGATTTATAATTATGGACTATTGGTAAAGCCTCTATGTGAATTGATAAAGATTAACCAGTCAAAGTTAGTCTGGACTGGAGAAGCACAAAAAGTCTTTAAACAACTTAAACAAGAATTGATGATTTTGAAATATCAAGCAATATTGGTAGAACAGGACAACGTGGAAATTGTGATAACTAATATTGTGAATCTAGCCTCTTTTCTTAGTGATGCTCCAGCACAACCTGTGATTCACGATTGTTTAGAAACTATAGAGACTGTGTATTCCAGCCGACCAGACCTTAAGGAGGAGCCCATGGAAGATGCGGAAGAAACTTGGTTCACGGATGGGAGCAGTTTTGTTATGCAAAGACAACGTAAAGCTGGATATGCTATAACAACTACTCAGCAGGTAATTGAGTCTAAGCCTTTACCCCCTGGAACATCAGCTCAAAAGGCGGAGATAGTCGCACTCACGAGAGCATTGGAACTGGCAGCGGGAAAAAGGGTAAATATTTGGACAGATTCTAAATATGCATTCGGCGTGGTACATGCTCATGGAGCAATTTGGAAGGAACGTGGATTACTGACTGCTCAGGGAAAACAGATAAAACATGCTGAAGAAATTTTAAAATTGTTAGATGCTGTAAAACAACCAGAAAAGGTAGCTATCATGCATTGTCAGGGACACCAAAAGGGGAACACCGATTTTGAAATTGGAAAATCGATTGGCAGAGGCTAAGCAGGCAGCTGAAATAACTGAGGTGAAGGCATTGTCTTTGATACCAGACGGTAAAATCCAAACTATATCCAAATTATACAAAAGAAGACTTAAAATTAATTGAAGATTTGAAAGGTAAAATGAAACCAGATGGATGAGTATATTTAAAAGATAACCCCATAGTAATACCCTCTAGTTTGACATGGCCCATAGTTCTTACAGAACACAATAAAACGCACTGGGGAGCTGGCACACTGCATAAGAGCCTGAGTCAGACATTAGTGGGACGATATGATAAAACAAGTAACTCAACAGTGTAGCATTTGCTTACACAATAACCCCAATACCAAGAATAGAATAAAATTTGGAATAATCGGTAAAGGAAATTATTCGGGGCAACAGTGGCAAATTGATTTTTCAGAACTCCCTAGAAAAGGGGGGTATCATTATTACTGGTTCTGACTGACGCGTTTTCAGGAAGGCCTGAAGCCTTTCCCTGTCGAACAAACAAAGCAAAAGAAGTGGTTAAAGTCTTGTTAAATGAAATAATACCATGCTTTGGGATTCTAGTAGCAATGTCTTCTGATAGAGTTTCACATTTTTGTGCACAAGTGGTAGAACAGATAAGTAAGATTCTAAAGATAGATTGGCAACTGCATACTCCTTATAGACCACAGGCAAGTGGACAGGTAGAAAAAATGAACCATTGAATTAAACAATAAATAGCTAAAATTGGATAAGAAGCTAATTTGTCATGGCCTCAATCCCTCCCTTTAGCATTACTTGGAATTAGAGTTAAACCTAGAATAAAAGGAAATTTGAGTCCCTTCAAAATCTTATATGGAAGGCCATAGCAATTTCTATTTAGTGGAGAGGACCTAACGCAGTTAGGATCAGAATATTTATATGCTTATATAACTGAACTTCAGAAACAATTAAATAAAGTACATACATTTGTTTTAGGGACCAGGGCTAGAGGGTTGGATCAACCAATCCACCCCTTGAAGCTCGGGGATTATATATATATAAAGACTTTTTCAGGACAAGCCGTGCAGGAAAAATGGAAGGAAAGTGGATGGGACCATACCAAGTATTACTGACAACACACACCGCCATTAAGATTAAGAAGCAAGCAGCTTGGATCCACAATTCAAGGGTGAAGAAGGTCCCGGCGAGGACATAGACCACCACTCCAATTGGACCAACAAAATTACGGTTTTCCAGATCCTAATGATTGCAGGGGTGCGGTTCTCGGATTCGGGGTGGGCAACTTGGGATGAGAACTTACACCTGACCTTAATACAAACAATTTCTCAAGTAACTAATAAGACGAACTGTTGGGTATGCACCCATCTGCCACAGCATGGGAATAAGGGTGTATCGTTAATCGGGATTCCCTTGCCTGCAAACTTATCTTGGACTAATTTGTGGGAAAACACATCTTGGGGTCAAAAATATTAAGAAGTTTTGGAACTAGAAGTGAGTAGCTTTGTGCTGTTGGAATCTTACTATGTATGTGTACAAAGGTGTAACCCACCTAGGGGTATGGGGAAACAGGATTGTATAAATACGGATACTACTTATGTGGGAAATCAGACATCTTGTAATCGAACAATTGATATTAGTACGACTAGCGGCTGGGCAAATTCAACCAGCTGGACAGTTCCAGAAGGAAAAGGGTGGTATTGGCTATGCAATGATACAGCCCGTAAGGTCTTGCCTGAGAATTGGAAGGAAACTTGCACTCTTGGAGCGGTAGTCCCCAATATGACAGTACATGATGTAGTGCCTCGAGGTTACTTGAGAAATCATATCCGGAGAATCAGATGAAAAATTAACAATACAATGGTAGAGAGACACACCCCTTTTCATAGTTTTGTGTGATGGTTTATCACATGGTTAGGAGTGAGTGAATTGGAAAAGGCAATAGTTAATATTTCTGCAATTATAGAGAAGTTAGAAAACAAAACTCTGGATGCTGTAAAGGCTCAACAAGAAGAGATATCTAGTTTATCACAGGTAGTATTACAAAATTGGATGGCCCTAGACTTGTTACTGGCCACTCAAGGGGGAGTCTGTACAGTAATAAACACAAGTTGTTGTATGTATGTAGATCAGAGTGGAAGGATCTCTACCGACCTGGAAGAAATATGGAAGCAGACAAGGATCCTACATGATATCAGTAAAGATGATCTTTCGTGGAGTTTTAGTGAAATATGGAATAAGTTAACCTCCTGGTTGCCCAATTTCCAATGGTTGAAACAAGTGTTCATTGCTCTAATCGCATTAGTAGTATTAGGAATATTTGTGTGCATGTTGTTTAGATGCCTGCTTTGTTGTGTTACTGTAAATAATGAAAGTATCTGATGCAAAAGAATTTGCATGGGAAAAGAAAAGGGGGGATTGATTAAGGAGGCATTGGGGAGGCATTGGGGAGGCAAGGACAATCCCCAGACATGGACTGTATATCTCGAAACAAGACACTGGAACTCATGATAAGGAAGCGGCAG